>NW_027509208.1:621250-1242500 GCF_051911475.1 Siphateles boraxobius | reverse complement strand
TGCTATTTGAAATATCACAGTAAGAAACAAACAGTATTCGGAAAGAAAAATGTTACTCAATATGACTTTTTCATATTTCTGTGGTTAAATTGATTGCAAACATGATAACAAATCGTGATAAAGCGTTATTTATGTGGTATGAACCAAGTGAGTAACTGCTGATATTAACTATGTTCAGATCACACTGTGTGCAAATCCAACCACACAAAACACTTTCAGCCCAACCACTTTTCCACCTTCACCGATAAGTAGAGCTCATTATTTCCTGCATTGAGCCCCAGACTCATTTTCCACCATGCATTTGCAGAAAGGGACTTTTCTTGCATCGCTCTGCACTTATGAACATGGGGCATCTTCTTGAGAAGATGCATCCTGAAGTTGCATATGCAAAACAGGTTATCTGGGGGTCCTAATGAGGGTCCTTCATGAATGTCAAGACATTTTCAATGCTTTCGATGGAAAAAGAAAGAAAAAATATGACAAACTCAATACGACTTAATTTCATAGGTAACCTTTGTCAGCAGTTTAGACTAGATTAACAGAATTGGGGAAGGGTACAACAGGAAGCACTACCTCTGCAGACCACATCACGGTTTTCCCCCGTGCATGTGATGTCACTTGAACCTATAGGTTTGTATAGTGGAAAGTACAATCTCACCCCTATATAAAGCGGATAACATCAGTGAGATTATCATCTTCGAGACGATCAGCATTGATAAAGAAACCAGCAAATCAAGATCTGCTCCTCGACCGAACACAGACTTAAACATGAGGCCGCACTGCATCTTCATCGCCTGTCTTGTGCTCTTCGCCTTCTGCTCACTGGCTCGCAGTCATTGTGAGTCTTTTTCTAGAATTATCTCATTTTTTGATTGACTAGAAAAACAATATTCAACATTTTTTAATGCAATATCAATTTAATGTGTTTTTTTTTCATCTGTATTTCTTCCTGCAGTCAGCCAAGGTCCCGATAAGTGCTGCTTTTCTTTTTCCAATGTAAGAATCCCAGTAAAGCAGGTTGTGAGTTATCATACCACACATCTTGAGTGCCGCTGTACTGGTGTCATGTAAGTATTTTTTAGTAATGTCTGAATTGAATTAAAATGAATAGCTATTGTTGAAATATTTAACCATCTTCTCTTTGAAAATGCAGTTTCATCACAAAAGATCAAAGGGAGATCTGTGCCGACCCGTTGGTGTCATGGGTTCTGAGACTGAAGAAAATGGTGGATGATCGCACATTACGTAACATAGTGTCCGAGATCAGCTCTGGGGAAAGTGCCTGAGATGTGAACGCTCTTCTCTTTTCAAAATATTGCTTTGAACAGTTTCTAAACTGTTTGTATGTATAACAAAAAAACAAAAAAACTTGTGTATGCACCTTAACAATACTTTTAATCAGTTATGAAGATTGTGATATATATTCAAAACATTTAAGCTAACTATTTGATCTGAATCTGTTTGAATTGTGACATTACTCTACACAAATAAAGAATATTGAGAAACACTGAATTTTGGTCATTTTTTGGAAAGAAAAAAAATATTTTTTAAATATTTTACTGACAAAAATATTAAATTAAACTACAGTTTAATAATATTAATAAGCATACCAGCAATGTGAATATTGATAATAATGTGTAATAGTCTGTATTGTAATATTTACTGTACTGTACTGTACTGTAAAATAATGTTAAAATGCACTTGATCTAATCCTTAAAAATTACTTGGATTCATTCATATTGAATAATAGAGCAAAAATAAATTTTGGTATAATTACTTGGGCTTATTTACTTAACTAGTTTTATTGTACAGATCCAATAAATAACTATTGAGAAGAGAGTAATTCATAAAAACAGCACTATAAAAAGGTGGTATGGATGCATTATGAATATTTTTGTGTTATTTAAATGATGCACATGTTTTTTTACCTGAATCACGCATAGGCTAATTTATATAACACCAAAATATCATTCAAAATTAGACTTAAATTGATCTGTACCACCTTTTTTATGTTGCTGTTTTCATTTGAAAAAAAATTATATATATATATATATATATATATATATATATAACAAGGGTATTTTAAAACTTTATGCAGTATATATTACAATATTTGAATTATCTTTTAAAATTACATTTTTTTTGATGATCTGTGAGTGATGTGAGGGTGGTTTAGTTTCCTTTACCTTCGATTTAACTACTGTTGTAAGGAACTATCCCACTGTCAGAATTTGACAAAATCATGTTACCATATACAATTACACTGTCTTTGCAGGCAAATCTTGCCAAGGGCCCTAAAATTACTTGATACATGCCTTAATATTAATGTGCTTCTCTCTGCTATGGAAATGTCAATGATAGAATTAATTCTTGAATAACATTTTTGTAATATTCTCTTTTGACACATTTTAATTGTGTTCTATTACCTTTAAACAGATTAAACATGAAAGAGCTGAAGCAATTTACTCGCATGCATTGTAGTTTACTAAAAATACATCTGTCCACTGCATTGGACACCATGCAATAATTGTTGTTGTTATTATTATTATTATTAATTGTAAGAGTTACTGCAAACCTTTTGTCAACATAAACCACTATACGTTGTGGAAACATATCAATGAGGAGAAATTTCAATTAATATTATATTACATTATAATACATATGTATTTAAATTATAGACACAAATACACACGTGTTTTGTGTGTGGACATGCATGTGTGTGTCTGAGAGTGTGTGATATGGATAGTTACTACTTCATGTAAACTAAATAACATAAAGCAAGAAATTTGGACTAAACAAACACAAGTTCCCGTTTAAAGCTAAGTTTCCCTCTGACTCTTTTGATCCACTGATCATCATTTCATGAGCAACCTGTTGTCAGCATTCGTGTGGTTGGGTGTTACCACGTGTGAAACTGTGGCTGTTTGACTTTTTTCCCCATCTTATATTCGGGCTTTTGACATTGTTGCCCAAACATAAACTACTTTATCTGTCCTTACTTTCATTCATTCATTAATTCATTATCAATACTGTTACTGTCCTTTATATCAGTAGGCTATGTAATATTAATATATTATATAAACTGTCATTTTTGGAATTTAAATCTTATTCCATAATAATCACTTGCTCGTCACAATTATTCTTTAATTCTACTTTTGCCTGATATCCAAAATCTTTTTTTACTTTCCTGTTTTATTGTTTTATTTTGTAATTATTTTTATGCTGTTCTTTGCCAGTTTGAACAAAAACATTTTCTTTTCATTTTTTGCAAACTCTTAATCTATCTTCTTCATTGCACTTCATTATATCATTTATTTAGTTGCAATTTTATCTTCTTTTCTATTAATGTGCAACCTCAAATGTACTAGATCATCATTTTTGCTTTTCTTGTTTGATGCTGATGCATTTTTTTTAATTCTCCTGTTTTATTGTTTTATTTTGTATTTATCTTTATGCTGTTGTAACGGGTCAGCTCAGAGGGGAAATATTAATAATTAATAATAACTGGTTATGTTTACTTATGACTATTTTGGTCAGTTAATGGTATTAACTTGATGTAGCTAACTTAATATTACAATCAATTAACCAGTTTGTCCAACAGACTCTTTTCATTATTCATTTATTCTAAGAAAAGGGGTATCTTCCATGGCTACAGAAAATAATTATTTCTTAGCATGTACAGCGCTTTGAGCATGTAACAAGATCAAAATAGTAAAAGAGACGTTGTCTGCAAGCAGTGAATCAGAACCAAATACATATTGTGCACAAGTTTTATTAACTAAATCACGAACATAACTAAACTAAACAAACATACATACATAAATACATGTATAGGTAAAAGGGTGAGTGATAGCATGGAACTGGAAACCGGAAAGGGAACTATGAAAAGAACCATCAATATTATCATTTTCAAAGCACCTTCTTAAATTGATACTTGCATGGCTTTGCAGTGGACACAATTCTTGAAGTTGCTGGAAATTGAAGTCATTGACGGTTCCGTGAGTGTCAAATGTTGAAGTTGCAATCGTTTTCTTCTCCGTTGGATGAAGAAGATGATGAACTTGCATGGGTAGTTCGACTCTGTTCTGGTTGGAGGTTTTCTCTCTCTCCATGAGCACATGCGTGTGACCTGCCGGGCCTGGGCCGGAGAGGCCATGCAGGCAACCAAGGAGTGAGGAAGTCGGCGTAGTTGGTTGCCCATTCAGTGATGGTAAAGTGGTAGTTTTCTTCTGAGTTGAAATGAAGAAAATACAGTCTGACTCTGTTAGGAGAGTGAAGGCATAGCAGGCTCTGGTCACAGCGTGGGGGGGTCACCCCAGACATCAACCAGCAGTCGAGAAGCAGGAGCAAGAGAGAACTGATCTTGTGATCAGTGATTTTTAACATGAAGATGTCACACCCTCTGGGGGTCTGTGAGCCAATAAGAAGTGTTTCTTTTGGAGGGAAAATTTTACGACCCTTTGTGTTAGAGCAGGACATTTGCATCTGTAATTTCATTGGGTGTTTAATAAAAAGAATCTTCAAGATTCTTATAATAACCATGCGTCAAAGTTAGCCAAATGCAATGTAAATTAACAAATGGGGAACAAAGATTGGAGTTTATAGAAACCAAACATGCCTCACATATGATTCTGGTTAACCATAGTATGCAAAGTCTGAAACATTAACCCATTAGAGTTTACAAGAAAACAGAAGGAAAATCATGAGATGTGAAAATTAGATACATGTTTATACATTTCTCAAGTGGTTATATATATATATATATATATTTATAAGGGCTGGACAATAATTCAATATCAATATATATCGCGATATTTTTTTTTCGATAACGGTGATATAATTTTTAAACACATTTTCGATATTTCGTCAGAAAGAGCAGAACACAATTGGCTACTTTCGTGATGACGTACACCACAGACACGCGGACGCAGCCAGTGCTCAGCACTAGTAGGCTGATCTCCAACGCGGCTACAGAATGAGCGCCCCTGACCGCAATACAAATGTGACTTAACAAGCTTCCACAAGTGAGGAGAAAGCAGATGAAATAGTTGATAAGAGAGGAAAGACTAATTCAGTGGTATAAATTCAGTGGTGTTTCGGCTGAGATCTCAAAACTTCAGGTTTCAGCGCGCTGCAAAATGAGACGGAGAGTGGTGCCGACTAGCAGCGCGAACAAATCAAATCTGTTCCACCCGATAGAAGCAGCACAAACAACACTTTAACCGGCACCACCAAACAAGACTTTTTTGCGTTAATTTGGCGCATGTGGGTGGGGATGCTGAGTGACCTCAGAATGACCAATACATATGATTTTAATATAGAAACCGAAACTTCACGCAGTGATTGACAGGGCAGGAGGGGGCGGGACGTGATTGGCTCGGAATGTATTTTCAATTTGCACATTGAATTTTGCTACATTCATTGCGGGACGTTTAATGAAAATGCAATCGCAAGTGTCTAACTGTGAGTGTAATGCAATTAAGAAAAATAACATTTAAATGATTATTTTGCTATAGTTTTTGCTTGAAAATGTTAAACATATCTAATCATATCTGTAATACATTTTAATTTTCCAACTTATAAAGCATTAAAATATGTATTTAATTTACATATTAAAACTAGTGTATGAAATGGCAAATGTAAATTAGATTATTGAATTTTAATTTTGCACCAAACGTTGCACAAATGTAATGGCAAATGTAAATTTAAAAACAGAAATGCATTGGCATTTTACATATTGCATTGTCATTTTGCATATTACATTTCAAATTGAATATTGCTACCCAAATGCTTTCATAGTCTTGCAGCAGGTATTGAGAAGAGAATGTTATTGTTATGATGGGTTATTTCATTGGTTCATGTAGTTTGTTATGGTGCAGTACCAAAAGACTCCAGCAGGTTTCATAGACTTGGCCAATTCATTTTTCAAAATATTGTAGATACAGACATCTGTTGTGGGCGTTCTTGGCAGTTTTTCTGAGGCTTTTATATTCTTCATATCGATATCGGAATTATATCGTATCGACCGAAATTAAGAAATATATCGTGATATAAAATTTGGCCATATCGTCCAGCCCTAATATATACAGTATATATACTGTATATATATATATATATATATATATATATATATATATATATATATATATATATATATATATATATTAACAGGGCTTAAATCTCCTTCTCAGTAAGATTTAAGTAAGAGTCACATCTCTCAGGAATTCCGGGGTTGTAAAATTCTAATCAGTGTAACCAGACACTGAGTTCTGCCAGTGGTGTTAGTATGGAAGTAAAATAATGCCAAATGTTTTTGAAACAAAAAGCCTGTTGAATTGTACTACTTGGAAAAAATATGCATTGCATTAACCCTGCTTGTATTTTAATGCATTGTATTTGCAGGGTTTGCATTTTTATGGTCTGAAATTTAGCATGGTTGAATATTTAAGCTGTGAATATTTTAATTCAAAACATTTCAAACACATTTTCATTAGTAAAATTTCAATAATCCATATTCACCTTTCATATTTCACTTCCAAAATATTCAAACTGATTAAAAAAACAACCTATAATATTCAACAGGCGGTTTTCTGTCCATTTTATTTCGCTTTGCAAATTCACTTCCACAAATTCAGTGGTTCAAATTCGACAGTAAATTCAACGTTGACATCCAGGAACTGCAGGAAAAGCAGTAGATTACCGAGCATAATCTCCATCTGCTGTTAGTCGACCTCACCAGCAGGGGGTGCAAGCGCGTGTTGTTGACGAACACCAGAGCAACAGTTAGTGCAAACCATTCATTCATAAAAACTCATTTACAACAATTGAGCATGCATTAAGTTTTTTGTGATGATTATCTGGGTCAGTGTATATGCAGAAAAGATGATAAAGGCACAAAAGCTGTTTTTATGTTTCATTCATTAACTTCATTGTTACTTTCCCTGTGTAGCCTTACATGTTATCAACTTTTTCTACCATGAACGGGATTATAATCGGTTTCCCTCAATACCTCATCATACTCAAGGATTCCCCTTCCATCAGGACAAAACGCTTAACGTAGCTTAATGGACTAATACAGTGATATAAAAGACCAAACTCGCATCTTATTGGGGAAGTATGCCTACATACATGTTAATATTCCTACATACATGATTAATCTGGGAAGGGTCATATCACTTTCATATTGTTGTCCTATATTGTTAATTTAACTGTAACTTAAGTCGCTTTGGGATAAAAGCGTCTGCTAAATAACTAAATGTAAAATTGGCGTGACATTCGGACATTTAGGGATCGTCTCTAAAGTAGCATTGGAAGTCATACAGGCCCAAATGTTTCTAACTTCAATAGCA
Source organism: Siphateles boraxobius (assembly GCF_051911475.1). Taxonomy (NCBI): domain Eukaryota; kingdom Metazoa; phylum Chordata; class Actinopteri; order Cypriniformes; family Leuciscidae; genus Siphateles; species Siphateles boraxobius. The sequence continues at coordinate 1,235,151 of NW_027509208.1, read as the reverse complement.
AACTTCAGTTTATTTGAATAAATTGGGCATTATGCCTGACACCTACAGGAACACTTTACAGTTATCGTTATGACTGCAAGTCGTTCTCTTCAAATGCTATTGAAGTTAGAAACGTGTATACCAATGTCGTATGTAACTTTAGAGACAGTCACTAAATGTGCGAATGTCCAATGTCAAGCCAACTTATGCCAGTATCACTGAGAAACGCTCAGCTTTAAACTTTGCGCTTAAAGTTCATATTTTGAGTCCTTCTGCTTGCCTGCGAGTTTGGTCTTTTATATCACTGTATTAGTCACGTTAAGCGTTTTATATGTCCAGCAGGGGAATCCTGACGTATTGAGGGAAACCCTAGTAGCTATGCAGAGAGGCAACTAAACAACCAATAGATATGTCAAACTCAAATGTAACATGTGATCTGTATACATCCGCATCGGGGGAATAACATTATAATCTCGTTCACGGTAGAGATGCATGTAGGCTACACAGGAAAAGTAATCGTGAAGACACTGAATTTCACATAAAACATAATAATCACAGATACACTTACATTGTTGTAAATGAGTTTTTATGAATGAATGGCTTGCACTAACTGTTGCTCTGGTGTTCGTCAACAACACGCGCTTGCACCGCCTGCTGGTGAGGTCGACTAACAGCAGATGGAGATTATGCTCGGTAATCTACTGCTTTTCCTGCAGTTCCTGGATGTCAACGTTGAATTTACTGTCGAATTTGAACCACTGAATTTGTGGAAGCGAATTTGAAAGCGAAATAAAATGGACAGAAAACCGCCTGTTGAATATTATAGGCTGTATTTTTAATCAGTTTGAATATTTTGGAAGTGAAATATGAAAGGTGAATATGGATTATTGAAATTTTACTAATGAAAATGTGTTTGAAATGTTTTGAATTGAAATATTCACAGCTTAAATATTCAACCATGCTAAATTTCAGACCATAAAAATGCAAACCCTGAAAATACAATGCATTAAAATACAAGCAGGGTTAATGCAATGCATATTTTTTCAAGTAGTACAATTCAACAGGCTTTTTGTTTCAAAAACATTTGGCATTATTTTACTTCCATATGTTAGTTTCAGGGGAAGTTGGCCACATATCTTAGTTGGGAGAGTGAGGTTGTCGGACTATTCATTAAAGCCTATGTAGTTTTTCAAACTTCATAATATATTTCAAAGACCTTTGAGATGGTACATCGACTTACAATAGGTTGAATGACACGTCTGCCATAGCCTGATACTGTCTGTATCGCTTTTACTGGCACTAACTTCAGGTTTCGGGTAGTAACCTGAGCACAAAAAGAACTACAAAATTCGACTGCTTTACGGCATACGTCACTTCCCCCACATCCTCAAATTCAGCCCAACTAGCATTTTATTGCCGTATGTATGTTGTTGTCATGGCCGAAGCAGCAACTAACTGGGGGGCAATTTCGAAAACAAATTTTCGAATTTGTTGTATGCCTGACCATGTTACGGAATCTATCTGGTCCTCCATTTATCTTCATGATAGTCAAGTTTGTTAATTTATTTTTCTGGTGAAAGTGTCTTGCCTCAGGCTATAATGCAAATCGATTTTTCAAATTTGCAGATGAATCTATGGTAGCTTGATATTATAATATTGACGATATATGGCTATTATCTACCACACAAACATTGAATTGAATTAGCATATATCCATTATGTAAAACAGTAGCCAATAGACTACTATAATGACGCTGTCTTGTAAACGTGAGCTACGCGATCTTTTGACGTTGGAAAAAAAATAAAACCCATGAAATTATATTCATTTGACATGCTGAAATATATGCCAATGTACCTGGGATGAAGACATTTCACACGCAACGCTGGCAGTCTGCCAAAGACGTGAGAAGTCAAGACAGTATAGCCTTGTCAACAAATGCACGTGTATCCCCTGGTGTAACCATGACAGATTTTACGACCGTAGTAGAAGCCAATACTGTTTCCCAACTGTAGGGGGACCCTGAGAGCAAAAAACGCAAAAAACACATAAGTGCTGCTTTAAATATAATGAATAATTTGTGTGTGATTGGTCCAGACGCTACACTGTTCCTTGCCAGTTTGAACAAAAACATTTTCTTTTCATCTTTTGCAAACTCCTAATCTATCTTCTTCATTGCACTTCATTATTTCATTTATTTAGTTGCAATTGTATCTTCTTTTCTATTAATGTGCAACCTCATATTTATTAGATCATCATTTTTGCTTTTCTTGTTTGATGCTGATGCATTTTTTTCCTGTTTTATTGTTTTATTTTGTATTTATCTGTATGCTGTTCATTATTTCATTTATTTAGTTATTTAGTTACACATATGTGCAACCTCCAATGTACTAAATCATTGTGCTGTTCTTGTTTGATGCTGATGCATTGTTATTATTTTTTCATTTTCCATTCACAGAGAATGTTCGCTTCTTTTCCATCAGACAGACCAGTCTTCTGCCATGTCTGACCATGTTGTGGTGCTGCAGTGCTCATTCAGTTTCCTTCTCTCTTTCTCTTCTTCATTTGGAGCTCATACACACGGCCTGTCGGTCGGCCGGTCGCTCGTTATGACCACTAGAGGCCACCATTCTATCACAATTCTTATGTAGCACATTGATGTACAGTGCAGGTCAAAAGTTTGGGAAAAAACAGTGTTTTTAAGAAGTCTATTATTTTCACCTAGCTGAATTTATTCAATGTAAAGTACAATAAAAACAGTATTATATTGTGTTATATTGTAAGTATTAATACTATTTAAAATAACTGTTTTCTATTTGAATATATTTTAAAATGTATACCTAATTTATTCCTGTAATAGGCAAGCTCAATTTTCAGCATCATTACTCTTCAGTAACACATGATCCATCAGAAAGAACATTTTCTTATTATTATCAATGTTGAATACAGTTCCCTTTCGTGGGAACTCCTACGTCTCGTCGGAGGAGTTTCCAACGAATTGGGATCACGCTAGGGAGACCAATTGCCTTTGAGTGGACGAAAACGAGCCAACTAATATTGGCATGCAAGTATTCTATGCTTGCGTATTCCGCTATGCTTTCCCGGGCGGCCGCGGGTGTCAGGCTCGTGTGGAATCCTCCACCATGTCCCGAACCCTCGCGGCTCGACGATTGGTTTCTCGGAGCGCCTGTGCTGGTTCTCAGTGCCCCGTCCCGGTTCCTTTCTTTCCGGAAGTGCATGACGAGGTGACGAGATCGTGGACGGCCAGACACAAATCGACTCCCTCCTCCTCCCTCACCACTCTCGATGGCGGGGCAGTGAAGGCATACGTGGGCATCCCCCCAGTAGAACGGTCGGTAGCGATGCAGTTGTGTCCTAAGACCGCGTCCACCTGGCGGGTTAACCCCACGCTCCCCTCCTGCGCATGTAGGTTCTCTTCCAGTCTGACTGGAAGGATAAGGTGTGGAGAAGCTGCTTCTGCTCTGCATGCCATGGCGCTCCTCCAGGTCCACCAGGCCAAGGCACTCTCTGACATGCAGGAGGGTGGTACCGACCCAGGGGTGCTCCAAGAGCTGCGTGCGGTGACGGACCTCGCCCTCTGGGTGACAAAAGTCACCGCACATTCCCTGGTTCAGGCGATGTCCACTCTTATGGTCCAGGAGCGACATCTTTGGCTCACCCTGGCCGATATGCGCGAGTCGGACAAAAGTAGGTTCCTGAACTCCCCCATATCCCAGGGTGGCCTCTTCGGCGACGCGGAGGAGAGCTACGCCCAACAGTTCTCCGCCGACCAGAAGCAGTCTGAGGTCATCAAGAACATCGTGCCCCGGAGACAGCCTGCTGCTGTCCCATTCCCGTTGGCTGCTCCTCCAGCTGCTCGTCGCCGAGGGCACCCTCCTGCCGCTGCCTCCGCCCCTGCCCAGCCTAAGCAGCAGGAGAGCTGCCCAGCCCGCTCGGGAGTCGTCTAAACCCCCCAGGAAGAGGAGAGGGAAGCGACCTGAGACGGGCGACCCAGGGGACCTCTGTTCCTCTCCCTCCCCCGGAGGAGGGCCGGGTGGAGAATCTTTGTTTTCCTTTTCTTTCTGTTCTGCTGCTGACCATCCGAAGTTTCAATGAAAGAGCAGTTTCTACTTCCTCTGGGTCACTCACGCACGAGACTGGTAGCCAAGGTCGACGCTCAATTGCTTTGCCGCTCCCAGTCTCCCCCACCCAAGAGGGTCAGAATGACAGTGTGCGGCGCCATGTTGCCTCACCACTCTCATTCCCCTCACACCAGCGATCAGATGTCAGTGACGCCGCTACGGCCTCGTCACTCTCCTCTCCCGCTGGGCAAGGAGGTGCGGAAACCCTCAGGCCTCGCTCCTCCTTTCCCCTCCTTCCTTCGCCTCGGGACAGCCTGCAGCCGAACGCCTCCAGGCCTTCCCTGCTGCCTGCCCCCCGGTGGAAGCAGGTAGGTGTTGCCCCGCACACCCGGACCCCTCTCTCGGCCGCAGTAATACCTCCGGAGTCCGGTCCCTGCCTTCCACCTAGTTGCCCCTCCGCGGGTACGCCGCTGGTCCGTGGGGGCTCGCTGGTTCGGTCTCTCGAAGCCTGGCTAGCGCTTCCAAGACCGCCCCGCTGGCTCATTCGTACCATCCGCCTCAGCTATGCAATTCAGTTTGCCCGCCGGCCTCCCAAGTTCAGGGCCATCCCTGTCTTGAGGAAAGAGATCGACGTCCTGCTGGCGAAGGACGCGATCGGGCCGGTCCCTCCAGCCGAGATTACGTCTGGGTTCTACAGTCCTTACTTCATTGTACCCAAGAAAGGCGGTGGGTTACGGACGATCGTGGACCTGCGAGTTTTGAATCGGGCCCTACACAAGCTCCCGTTCAAAATGCTCACGCAGAAACGCATCTTTGAATGCATCCGTCCCCCAGAATTGGTTTGCAGCGATCGACCTGAAGGATGCGTACTTTCATGTCTTGATTCTTCCTCGTTACAGACCGTTTCTTCGGTTTGCGTTCGAGGGTCGAGCATATCAGTACAAGGTCCTACCCTTCAGCTTGGCCCTGTCCCCCAGTGTCTTCACGAAAGTCGTGGAGGCAGCCATTGTTCCCATGAGAGAATATGGCGTTCGCATTCTCAACTATCTCGACGACTGGCTCATAATAGCTCACTCGCGAGATCTGTTGTGCGAACACAGGGACTTGGTGCTCCAACACCTCAGCCGATTGGGGCTTCAGGTCAACTGGGACAAGAGTCTGCCACACGCAGAGGATCTCTTATCTCGATATGGAGTTGGACTCAGACGTTCAGACTGCGCGCCTCACCGAGGAGCGCGTCCAGTCAGTGCTCAACTGCCTCAAGTCTTTTCAAGACAAGTCTGCGGTCCCACTGAAACAGTTTCAGAAGCTCCTTGGGCATATCGCAGCCGCAGTAACGCTGCTCGGCCTGCTTCATATGAGACCGCTTCAGCACTGGCTTCACAATTGAGTCCCAAGATGGGCGTGGCAGAGCGGCACGTTCCGGGTCAACATTACCCCGCACTGTCGCCAAACCTTCAGTCCTTGGTCGGACCCTGCATTTCTACGGGCCGGAGTTCCCTTAGTCCAGGTGTCCAGGCATGCTGTGGTTTCCACAGATGCCTCTGCCAACGGGTGGGTGGCCACGTACAAGGGACATGCAGTTTATGGTTGTTGCGTACATCAACCGCCAATGTGGTCTATGCTCCCGTCGTATGTCGCGACTCGCCCGCCATCTCCTCCTATGGAGTCAGAGGCATCTGAGGTCGCTTCGGGCCATTCACATCCCTGGTGCGCTCAACCGTGTAGCCGATGAGCTTTCACGGCAGCCGCCTCTTCCGGGAGGATGGCAACTCCATCCCCAGGTGGTCCAGCTGATATGGGGAATCTTCGGAGACGCTCAGATAGATCTGTTTGCCTCTCCGGACACGACCCATTGCCGGCTGTTTTATTCCCTGACCGAAGGATCCCTCGGTACGGATGCACTGGCACACAGCTGGCCCCGGGGCCTTCGCAAATATACGTTTCCCCCAGTGAGCCTTCTCGCACAGACTTTGTGCAAGGTCAGGGAGGACGAGGAGCAGGTCCTGCTTGTTGCCACCCACAGGCTGTGGTAGACACCATCACTTCCGCTACAGACCCCTCTACGAGGCGCCTCTATGCGTTAAAGTGGAACCTATTCGTCGATTGGTGTTCTTCCCACCGGGAACACCCATTAACTTGCCCGATCAGAGTCGTGCTTTCCTTCCTGCAAGACGGGTTGGAGAGAAGGCTGTCTCCCTCCAGCCTCAAAGTGTATGTTGCCGCAATAGCCGCTCATCACGATGCAGTAGAAGGTAAGTCATTGGGAAAGCACAACCTGATCGTCAGATTCCTTAGGGGTGCCAGGAGTTTAAATCCGCCTCGTAATCCGCACCTCGTACCCTCTTGGGACTTAACTCTAGTCCTAAGAGCACTTCAGAGGCCCCCTTTTGAGCCATTGCAAACGGTCGAGTTAAGTATTCTGTCTATAAAGACACCTCTGCGGTTAGCTTTGGCCTCCTTTAAGAGGGTAGGGGATCTGCAGGCATTTTCGATCAACGGACCGTGCCTTGAGTTCGGAACGGGCCTTTCGCACGTTGTTCTGAGACCCCGGCTCGGATATGTGCCCAAGGTTCCTACCAATCCGTTTGAAGATCAGGTAGTGAACCTGCAAGTGCTGCCCCCTGAGGAGGCAGACCCAGCCCTCGCTTATCTCTGTCCTGTCCGCGCCCTGCGTTGTTATGTGGACAGAACGCAAAGCTTTAGGGCCTCAGATCAGCTCTTCGTCTGTTACAGAGGCCAGCAGAAGGGGTAGGCTGTCTCGAAGCAGAGGTTAGCCCACTGGCTAGTGGATGCTATCGTCCGGGCTTATGCTTCCCAGGACTTGCCTTGCCCACTTAGGTTGAGGGCACACTCTACAAGGAGTGTTGCCTCCTCCTGTAGAGCTGCGGGCTGGGCGACACCTAACAAGTTCGCTAGATTCTATAACCTCCGTGTTGAACCTGTTTCCTAAATTAGGTTATGTCGGCTTGCTACGCCATTCCCGCCTCACGGCCAAATATATGCGTCTTTTTACTCCGTTGGTTCCCCAACATACAGCTAACCTCGTGAGTTCCGCCATACCCCTTCAGCACCAGGTGAGGCAGATCGCCCAGCACCAGGTCTATTACCTCTCGTAGGAGTTGTTTGTCGGGTGGCCTACAGTGGTCCCTACGGCGACCCATTTCTTCCACGATCTAGCTACCCTCCAGGCTAGCATCGTGTCTTCCCCTCAACAGACCATTCTGTCGTCCTTTTTGAGTACGCTCCCCCCCTCGGGCTGGGACTACCTCAAGGACTGCCATGTGTTTCACTACCCCACGGGTTAGTACACATGTGTATTCCAGTGCCTCCCTTCGGGCGGGCAGGGGCTTCTGCAGCATTCCATCCTACAGGTTGGGTATGCTTTCCCAGCGTTATCCATATCCACTGAGAGGGTCTTGCAGAACAGCAGTGTGATTTTTACTAGCTAGCTCGACAAGACGACAAGAAACTGCTCCGGCGGGAAGCTAAGCTGGGCGCTGGAAGGGGCCAGCACCATGGCGTTTTATTAGGGATCCCAATTCGTTGGAAACTCCTCTGATGAGACGTAGGAGTTCCCAGGAAAGGGAACATCTCGGTTACGTATGGTAACCCTCGTTCCCTGAGTAGGGAACGGAGACGTCTCGTCCCGTCGCCATGCTGCTGTACCCTTAACTACTTTATTGATCTTTATTGATAACCCGCGGGACAATTCTTGTGTCACAGTTGATGTGCACATCAAGACATTTAAAGGAATATAAATAATAATAGAAGTTGGTAAATAAACAAATATATACATGTAAAAAGTATAAATATAGGCTATACAATATGAAGAAGAATTATAAAGGACTGGATATGCAGCCTACAAGATTTATATTAATGTATTAACAGAATTGTGATGAACAGTTCTAGTAAATAAATAGAAGCAGAACTGCAGCAAACTATATTGCACACTGAATGTTAAAACAGAGAATATTGCACAGAATGTGAAGTATTGCACTACAGGGTCCAGTTTAATAACAAAGGGTCCATGTGTCAGACACTTTACTATATTGAGGCCACGAGTTACTATCTTGAGTCTTTTTCAACATCTGTTGAGTCAACATAAATGTTTAACCTGATAATATTTTGTCCTTGAATTCGATCCATTATATTTATCATATAGAGCAAATGTTAACTTGTAAATGTTATTTTAATATTAAATTACAGTATAGCCTTTTAATGCTTTATGGGTCTTCGTTGGGACATTCTAGTTGTTTGGATTGTGAAAAGTGTAGTGAAAATGTTTCTTGAAATAGACAATAATTATTTTCTTTCTTTCTTTTTGCCAATTTAAAAAAAAACTTTGTGATTTGGAATTTGGCGATCAAGTGGTTATTTTTACAAAGTTCCCTTGTTTGATAGTATTCTTTAGTTTACTCTTCTCTAAATATAAACCTTTTGCATTTCACCTGATAATGCACACAGTATGTGTAAGTGTTCATAAATTTAAAGACATTTTGAACATTCACAGCATTGGGAAGGGCTACAACAGGAAGTACTCTGCAGACTACATCGTGGTTCCCTATCAGTCGCTCACGTTTGACGTAACGTCAACGTCTATCATCTTCGAGTGTCTACAGAATGAGCCAATGAACGTTGGTGTGCGTGAATCGCGTCACACGCCCTGCCCCGGCCCGCAGCGCAGGTATAAACCAAGGGGGTAATCCATCAGCCGGTGTGGTGAAGAGATGAGTCCCACTGAAGAGATGGGTCCCAGCTTAGAACCCAAGCAATCCGATTGGTTCAAAGCAAATTTTATGGGTAATCGTTTTAGTGCCTGGTTACAAATCAGACAAAATCACTTTTATTATAGAAGTCGTTTTGAACTACATTATAACGAGTCATTAATGTCTTTTAACTTATATAATTCATATATGGTATATAACTACAGCTATAGATTGTGAATTTGAAATTTCCGATCGTACTGTTTTTTAGTTAGCTTAGATAGTAGCATTGCATGCAGCAATCCGATGAGCGTGCTAACGTTAGCTGAGCTTTAGCCTGAGCTTATACTGCCTTACCGTATTCACAGCAATTCGTAATGCAATTATGATTATGTCATTATTTTTATCGTAATAATCAGCGCAATATGTTGTAAAAAATTTTGTTATTAAAAGAACAATGAAATAATGTTAATTTGAGTTTATTACTATTTTTCTTATTAACAGTTCATCCATTTAAATAAATCTCAGATGAGAACAGATTTAGATCAGGCATAATACTGGCATACTAATGGGGTCCTAAGTTGGGACCCATCTTTACAGTTGGATCTACTCACCACACCGGAAACTGAAGCCTCCCTGTGGGCCGCCATTGTAGCAGACCATCACCTGCTGTTAGCATTCCATTGACTCCCATTGATTTTGGCGTCACTTTGACAGCGAATAACTTTACATCTGAGGCGTCCAAAGACTTCATTTGTCCATTATTTATTTCTAAAGAAACGCGACAATGTATAAAAGGCTCTATTACTTTATATCTTACGTTATGGCCCACTAGAAGCCGTTTTTGTAAAAATAGGCTAACGATTGCGTCATAACAACGCGACTCTGTCGCACAGTAGAGAAAATTAACGTATAGACAGGAGAAGAAGCTCGCAGGCAATCTTTCACTGTCTATGAGGCAATCGGGGGGACATAGAGGCATAAAGTCAAGGGAGAAGCCCATAGATAGAGAATCCATAAAGCAATGGGACATAATATTTCAACAACGTTTTTGAGGAATTTGGTGATTCAGATTTGTCTTGGCACAGCTACTAGAAGATTTACAACTGTCAGACTGTCGTCAAGCTCAGTTTGAGCCTGCGCAGTCGCTCAGCCATCAGGAAGTCACTGCTTCTAATGGGCTTCAGTTTTCTCTGTTGAAATCAAGGGGGTCGCTGTGTCCATTTCTTTTACTGTCTATGGTATAAACAGGAAGCGGGCGCACGCAGGTTTTTTACAGGACACATTATGACTGATAAGACTCTTTACGACCCCAAAAAGGAATTTGCAGAGGGCTGTGACGCTCACTTCATCCTTGCTGACAGGGGAGAAATAAACCCTTATATATATATATATATATATATATATATATATATATAGCCTACCCGCGCTTACGTTGCAGGGCGCGTGACACGATTCACGCACGCCAACATTCATTTGCTCGTTCTGTAGACACTCGAAGACGATAGGGCTCCCTGAAGTGATCCAAATTACACTCTCACGTCGACGTTACGTCTCCCATTCCCTCCTTCAGGGAACAAGTGTTACATATTAACCGAGACGTTTTCCTCTGCATGTGTCTTATGTTTGTATAGTGAGGTGATGATACACAAGACGATCAGCCACTGATACGGCAGCTACACATCAAAATCTGATCATCGACTGACCAAAGACCCAAATGTTAATTAGATTGTATTTTTCATTTATATCATTTGCAGTCTTCGGATTTCCCGATAAGTGCTGCTTTTCTTTTTCCAATGTAAGAATCCCAGTAAAGCAGGTTGTGAGTTATCATATCACACATCCTGAGTGTCACAGGAGTGGCATAATGTAAGTAACTTTTGTAATGTCCTAATTAAAATGAATCGCAATTGTGAATAATTTATGTGAAATTGTGAACAATCTTCTCTTTAAAAATTCAGTTTCATCACAAAAGCCCAAAAGAAGATCTGTACTGACCCGACTGAGAGATGGGTTCAGAGATTGAACATGTATGTTCACCCAATTGAAATATGGGCCAGACCTGAGATTGTAGTCGCCAGTTCTAAAGTGGACAGAGTAGAAAAGTAAATTGTTTTTTTATAAAATGCATTTTTTTCATACAAAAAAAACTGACTGACCAGAACTTGTGATCATATAAAACATTGTTAATTGCAAATATTGAAATAAGGCCTTTGAAATTACCCACAGCCAAATTAAAAATGACGTCTCTTTTCTATTTTGAAAGGAAAACAGAGTCAATCAGGACGTCAGAAACTGCACAACTCCAGCGACCAGAGGAAAAAACTCTAGTCCAACTCATAGAGTCAAATGACTGGTTAGATTTTGACACAACACAAGCAAATCCAAATGCGGAGTAAGCAAAAACCTAAATAAATGAACAAAATCACATTTTCCTGTCTCTTACAAACTATTAGTACCTTGTGAATGTTTTCAGTGGGGTCAGTAAATAATACGGCTTATGCCGTATTGACAGCATATTCAAGCCAAAATCCTTTTAGTTGAAAATGTTGGCTGGGCACCTCAGAATTATGCAATTGCCTTAGTGCTGGTGGTTAAAAGGATATATCTCTTTCCATCCTAAAGAATGGCATCAGAGTCAATCGGCACAAGAGGAAGAACAAGACTCCAGAGAGCCGATGAATCCGCTGTAGTCCGCCTCAAAGAGTAATAACAGCTTTGACATTTGTGACATTTGATAAGTATAAAGAAAGATGGGAGTACTTAGAGAACAAGGGGTTCCACATTGAATACAAAAATAAATCAATATCTTTATTATATACTATCAATGGGTTTTCTTTCCTCTGTTCCTTATAGGTCTGCTTACTTTTGCATGCAGCCAGAAGGAGCATAACTAGTGAACTTCATACAGTATCTACAGTATAATGAGACATAAAAGACCAATTACTTTAACCAGTTTCAGCAGGTAAAAGTTCCATGAATAAATATATAATAAATTATATTATGTAAATATATAATTATATGGTTTTTGCATGGCACCTGAATGCTATATGACATTACCTAATGTTACCAAAAGTATCGTAATATGCTTGGACTGTAGGGAATTTCTGAAACTGAAGCATGCGCCCTCTAGGACACTGAAGTATTGCTGAAATAAGGATTGAAAAGCTGCAGTAAGAAATTTCTGAGAAACATTGTTGATATTTGAAATCAAACCAAATAATCACACCCTTCCCTTCATTGCTCGTTTGAACACACAATGCAAGAGTGGATGTATCTTTATCATAGGTGAAGTGAAGGAAAATAATCCTTCACAAAAAATAAATCGTAGATTACGGAATGACAAAGAAGAACAAAAAATAAACACACTACACAAGAATGCAAGCAAGAGTTGGTTGTCACCAGCAGCACACCAGCCCAGACAAACAATAACACTCAAAACTGTCCTGTTACAATAGCAACCATTACAACTTCTGTGAAACACAGCAAAACCAATAACTCACATATGGAGCAGAAACAACACAACCTCAGTGACCGTTTTCAGGCCTTCCCACTTAGGTCTCTCGAACGCTGGAAGGCTTTTCTAATATTAACACGGGTCCTAAAGCTCTTGCCTGATCATAACCATTCTTTTTCCAGTGATATTGCTCTGACCTTTTCTCTTGTGCAATGTCTCTCAGCCATCTCTCTTTCTACAGTCTTTCTTCAACCGCTCTCTTGCTTGTTCTCTCTCCTCCCCCATCATGAGTAGACACGCCCCCTACTGCTGATTGGCTAGAAGTGTGTTGTGGTGCACGGTCTGATCCACTTTCAACAGTGTTTCTCAGAAATCCCATACTGCACCTTTAAATCATAGACTTCTATATTGCATTGCAGTTTATGGACCATATATGATTACTTATGAAGTATTTATTTTTTGTGTAAACACAATGTACTGTGCAGCACAATTTAAAATGCAATTTTAATGTACAGCAAAACGCACAATGGAATACACCTGTACAGTGCAATGCCACTAGCTTTTTAAAAATATAGAGTATAGGGAAGAACATGTTGTTAAAATAAATAAATATATGTATAATACACAAATGAAGAGGATAAAATGTCAAAATACATGCGTGTCTAATTCAGGCATGTTGGTTAGTTTATAAAAACGTCATTGAGAGGAAGAAACAGTTCTTTTTTCTTCCTCGATTTGTCTTGCATATATATTTCTGCAATGCTTTTTTTTTTGAGAAAAGATTTTCAGCCTTTGCAGGCTGTCTCAATGTGTCATATTCTATATATGTGTATCATTTAATAAAAGCTACAAACTATATCCAGCACTGTGCATCAAACAAAGCAAATATACTCCCCTAAACGGCTCTTTTGATTCAGTAATGATAGCTCATTCAGTTGCACACTGAGGCTGTCAGCAACATTTGTGAGCTTGATTGTTACTACTGTGTAAAACTGTGGGTGTCTGACATGTTAACCCTCCTCTTTTATTTCATCTTTTCTTCGGGCATGCTCAAGAAATAGTTTGATTTTTTTTTTCTCTTATTCTTCTACTTGACTTCTATTCAATCAGATTTTATTCTTCACTCTCTATAGCCACATGGAATAGAATAATTGTTTATATAATTTTAACAATTAATCATCATATTTGGTGTTCTTTGCCTTTGTTTTCTCTTAATGCTAGCTTGTTCTCTCATATCACTCTTAGTTTGTCTCTTTTCATTTCTGTGATTTTTCTTTGTTATATTTAATTTCTGCTCCTTTTTTTCTTTTTTGGTTTTCGTCAAGCCAGCTTGAACTTCATATTTCACACAAGGGTTCTGTGGGTTAGCATGGTCCTGTTTGCCCCTGCTGTTAGATGCTGTAACTGCACCATCTGGAAACAAAAAACACCTTTCTCTTTTGACAGCCTGTCAATTCAAAAATAGAAAAGTTTTTTTGTTTTGTTTTTTGCAAACAAACAAGCAAATTGAGTAATATATGGTCTTTTAAATAAATGATGTTTTTGTAATCCTTCAAAGTGAGTCATCCTCTAAATCTGCTCCTTTTGATTCTTAAATGTGTAGCTGAAGCTCTTGGATTTCTCTATTCCCTCCAGTCCTCTCAAAGAACTTCTTCCAGAGCTTCCAGACAGATCGTTTCTCTCATCACTATGCCATGCTCGGCTCATTCAGCTTGTCTTCAGGTCCCACAATCTCGCTGGAGCCGGTCAGTACCTTTCTGACCACTAGTGGCCTCCATTCTAATGCAATTCATTGATGTGAAAGGCAAAAAGACTCTATTGTCTTGATACCTCTTAATAATAATTATTATTATTATTATAATAATAATAATTATTTATTATATAATTAAAATAATAAATATATTATATTTATTTATTATATAATTAATTATTATTATTATTATTATTATTATTATTATTATATAAGGGATATAAGGAAAATTTTCAACCATTATTATATTATATTATACTATATTTTATTTAGTGCTGTCAATCGCTAAAAAAAACAACAACTAATTAATCAAATTTTTTCTGTAATTAATCGCGATTAAAAGCATTAGGGTTTTTAATATTTTTACGTTGTAAAAATTGCCCAGTTGCTATCCAAATTCATGTAGAAACAACTTAAAAACAGTATTTTTTAATATTTGTTGTAATGGCATCTTTTTATGACTGAAGGCCATCACTGATAATATTACTGCTACTAATGTCTCTATGAAATAAATTTTTTTTTTTAATGAATGACAGACATTCAACATTACAGTATAATTGAAAGCTATCAATTTCAACATGTATTAGGTTTTAAAAAAGGTTTATAATAAGAAGTTTATAATACATCTTTCAGGTAGGAAATATACAGAAATTAAATACATTTATCAGACACTTTACAGTCTTAACTGCATAAATTATAAATGAAATATAGATTATTCCTTATTAAAGCTACAATTTTCTCTGTAACCTTTGTTCTTTGATGAACATTAATGAAAAACATCACAGCAACAGGTTTATTAGGCTGCTGTCACTTTAAGATCTGCCTCTGCCGCACATGATGCAGATATGATGACGCGCTGTCACACGCATCTCATTTTCTCACAACTCTTTACGTTAAATTAAGACTTTGTTTAACTCATTTAAGACTGCTCTTATGAGAATACTGACAAAACTGGCATTTTGGCCATTATGTTATTGTTTGTTCAAGCGTGAAAGAGAACTCGATTCTGACCCGTTCTGTTTTGTCTCGTTGAGCTTGAATGGCTCAAAAGCATTTGCATTAATAAGAGTGTGATCACATAATGTAACTATAGCCAAAGCATGACAGAAAAAAACAGAAGCTGCGTTAATTGCATGAAACATTATTAATGCCTTAAACTGAACAAATTAAACGCATACGTTAACGTGCTAATTTTGATATCAGTAATTATATTATATCATATTATTTGTTGAGATTTTTTTCTTACAGAGCATCTGAAAGGAGACTTGTGCTTTTTTTATTTGTCTGTCACAGAGCAGCAAATTGAATATTTGATTCCAAAACAATCAGCAGCCAAGAGCTGAGTCGAGCCGAAGCTCAACTGAACGAGACCACTTTGATGTAGCAGATACGACATGAGACATGACAGGTGGTCACAAACACTGATGCCAGCCTGTGTCTTTTTTCTATTGCAGACAAATAGATTTGAAATGTGTTGTATTCAGACTTGACAGCCAAAATAAAAAAAATGACACTAAATAAATTCCTGGATTAATTGTCCATTTTATTCTTCATCCAGTAAATTCAGGACAAAATTGAAAAACAAGCATTAAGGGAATTATAAAAACAGACATTTTGACAAAATGACAGACTATCATATTCTAAATACATAAACAGTTGTTTGTTCCTTGGAGGACAAAAGCTATAGCTCCAATATATTTTGTACATGCATTTTCACTTCCCCCTTCCATTTTCCCAGAAGGGCCAGAGAAATTAGACATGAAGTAATCATTAATATTTAGCCCACAGCCACTCCTGTCCCATCCAGATGGAAGACTATAACACGTCCCATTATTACGGTGCATTTGATATTTCTTTGGTGTCCTGATTTTTAAAACCATGTGGAATACAAAATGCACTTCAACAAACAAGAATGGCTTTTTACCATTTCATGTTACACTTTTACAGCTGACGTCATAAAACAAAGATTTTATATTAACCCCATTCGCCTTGAATACCCTGTTGCTAGGTGACCTGACAATAAAATGACTGACTTTGGGATGGGGGAGGGGGGGTCCATCCTTATGAATATTTATAGCGAAATGTCCAACAACTAGTTCCTGTTTAAGCTTAAAAATTGATCTAAATTTCACTATATCATTGCACAAAAAGTGCAAGTGTGCTTAAAATGTTAAAAGCCTGAACTAAAGTAATTTCTCTGTTTTTTTCTTTATCCCAGGGTCAAGAAATAAAGCAGGAACACATATCCACAGTGCAGGCTATACATTACCTCATGCACCTAACAACCCTCAGACCTCTTTATGCTTTAGTGGTTGGGTTGTCATGACCACCCTGAAAAAAATATACGGGAAATAAAAGAGTCTTAACAGCATATTTTAAATAGCTTCCTTCAGGGTAAAAAATAAGGACAAATGTATCACAGCCCTAATTCCTGGGGTCTATGGAGTTACTTGGAGATGAATTCTAGAGAATATGATGATGTAATACACTCTTAGTTAGAATTAAAGGGAATCCAAATGAGATTTTTACCGTGATGTCATAGAAGAGCCAAACAACCTTTCAGTAAGTAAATAACCTTTTTGCATTTGAATAAACTAAAGAACCATTTCCCCCACTATAAAGCACATTCGAATGGAATTAAGGTTCCATGAATGTTAAAGGTTCTTCATGGAATCATCAATGTCTGAGAGAGAGAGCTGTTCTCAAATGGTTCCAATGGAAATGTGAATACTGCATGAAATTATATTTAAATTAATCAAAATATCTTCATTTTATCAATTATTGTTTGATAATTTTCTCACTTTTTTCAAGCCTAAAACATCAAGTGTGTGCATGTTCAAGCACTGAAGTGATGTATATTATGCAGACTGTTGCCGGTCTGCGTGCCAAGTGTTCTAAGTGTGTGCCACCGCTTCAGACCCACAGCTGTTGACACAACAGGCCCAGATGGTTTTGATTTGCAGCTTGGTTCATTGTGACAGCTCTGGCTTTGGATGGCCTTTTCAGTCATTTTGCAACACTTCGGCATTTTCGAACACTGTCAGTATCCTTCTATATATATCAGGCGCATTTTCCCAGAGGCTAAACAAATCGGAAAAGGACAATAAAATCAAATGCACAAAAATTAAATAATTCATATTTTGAAATATATTATCTAATAATGTATACTTTTTTTGCAGAAATATCAGCAACAGATAAAGTTTCAGATTGTCTATTTGCCATCTTTGAGCTCATTGTGTTCTCAGTTATCTCTTAAAACATTACATGAGATTTGATGACTTAGGATTCGAAAAAGGTGGCTATATATACTATGTTTATAGTTACTTGTTTTTTTAGATATATGAAAATGTTCAAAAATGCATGAAAAATTGAAGTATAAAGGTATAGTTCATTGGACTTGTGCCCTAATGGAGAACTGTTGCGTCATTTTAAAGGGATAGTTCACCCACAAATTGTAATTCTTTCATTAATTACTCACCTGCATGTTGTTCTAAACCCGTAAGACTTTCGTTCATCTTCGGAACACAGATCTAGATCTTTTTTGAAGAAATCTGAGAGTTTTCTGTCCCTCTATTGACAGCTATACGCAACTTTGATGCTTCAAAAAAAATCATAAAGAACTTGTAAAACTAATCCATATGAATTGTGTGGTTTAGTCCTCATTTTCTGAAGAGACTCTATTACTTATGATGAACAGATTTAATATACGCTTTTACTCACATATAAGCATTGATCAACTCACACATCAGTTGTGGTAAATGGAAGCTGAAGCATGTTCACTTGACGTGCAAGAACCAGTGAGGTTTATTGGTGTCTCTCATGGAAAAGACATTCCCTAAAATTTATACATTTGCGTTCAAGAAACAAGTTATAGCCTAGGTTGAATAAATGATGATTGAATTTTAATTTTGGGGTGAAAAATGCTTTTAAATTGCTTTTAAATTCTGACAGTAAAATCACAGCTTTTACCGCCTTTGAAGACTTTGAGCATAAACAATTAGGGATATCAACAATATTACAAACTATCGGGATAATCCATGAATAATCGTTAGTTTAGCTTCGTTAAATCTCCACTGTGACTTTAAATCTATTGTGTAAAGACCTTCTCATCTACTATGGCTCACTGACACAGTAGTAAGTGTGACGCCTACCGTTCACTGCGCGCACTCACTTCAACAACAAGCTTACGCTCGCGCTGGAGCTGCGCCTGTTAGTGTCCAGCAGGCACCAAAAACAAGGATTTCTAGGTTTGTAATTAATTTAAAAAATTGGGAAATGGACCAGAAAGACACAGAAATGAACGAAAAGGGAGTTTCTTCTTCTACCAGCGGAGTTGTTGTTCAAGTCAGGGAGAAGAAAGGAGGTTTACGTGCTGCCATCCCATATATGCCTTTCCCAGTAGCTGTCATCTGCTTGTTTCTCAACACATTTGTGCCCGGACTGGGTGCACTTGAAGTAGCCTAATTTAAAATTGCTTGTCATCTTACGTTCATGTACTGTATAAGTAGCCTATATACCTATTTATACTACGTAAGGTATATTGCATTGTTTATACTTCAAAACAATTGCAATGGGAATGTATAAATACTTTTAGCAACGCTTATTGTATTTTTCTAATTCTAATTCATCTGTATGCATTCCCTAATATGTTTTCATTATGTTTTTTTTTAAGTATAGGCTACAATATTGTTGTACATGGGTTAATGATGACACATTTATTATTATTATTGTTTTTGTACTGATCTATTAGCCTACTTCTCACACTACTATACATTAAAAATGCACTTCATACAGACAATAGATACACCTACAATTAACATGTTTTCAATTTCAGAATTAAAAGCTATTTTTATGTTTTTGTGGGGCATGAAGTCAGAAGTGGGTGTTACAAAGAAGAAAAGAAAAGTCTCATCAAAAGGCTGAAATTCTCAAAAAGATAACCCTTAAGTAGGTTAGCTCACCTTGTGTTATTATTTCTTAGGACAATAAATAGTGAATCAGTTTTGTTTGTATGAAAATGGTATAAGTAACATGCAGAAAGCTGTTTTATTGTCATGTGACAAGAAAACCAAACAGGAAATGGTTAAGTCAAGTTGTGAAATGGTTAAACCCAAAGAAAATGATATGAAATTAGGTTTGTAATTAAAAAAATTGCTAAATAAGATAAAATAATGATTAACGTTTTTACACTGTAAAGCGTAAGAAAAATATGTTGTTACTTGATGGCCATTTTAGATTTTGAGTTTATCTTGAAAAGTGTATAAAAAATAATTATATTAAAGATTATATTTCTAACAGCATGGTGCTTGTTTTTAAGCTAAATTATTGAATTATATTTTCTTTTTCATCATTATGGACAACCTTAATTTCCCATTGAGCTTTAGAGCACCAAAGTGCACTTGGAGAATCTGGACATGGATCAGATTCTGGTTTCTTGCTCAAATTTAAGTTAAATTTTTTTATTTCAGCTCATGTAAAAATGTTCTTCTGTGGTAATAGATCCATCATCTGAATCTGCAAGAACACGTAATCAGGACGATCATAAATAATTGCATCCACTCCATTACTCTGATTGACAACTTGACCTTTTCTCCTTCATAGCTGATCCATTCATCCATCTCGGTACTGTCATTTCCACCTTGAATCTCAGTCGTGTTCTTTTGGTCTAAGTAATTGTTAATCTTTGGTATTTGGTCATGTGTGTGATCTTCTTGCGACCATCTTCTTTCATCCCGTTTTCTTAATTGCATGTATAGATTGTGCTGTAATGCCTTCTTCAAAGAGCAATTGGATTGTCTTATTTCTCTTTTAGGATTCTAGTACTGCATTAGACACATTAAAAGCATCAGCCGTTTACAAAGCATAAAAGCACACATGGCAGAAGAATATTGATCTCCTTTGTGTCTAATAAGGCTAGGAAGCATGACCTCGGGGGAAAAGGAAATTATCATACTCTTGGTTATTTTGCTGCAAACTTTGGAAGCTTGTTTCTGCCACAGAATAAAACATAAAGAAGGTAATTGCGACTTTTTTTCTAACAATTCTGACTTTTTTTTGCTCATACTTGTGAGTTTACATTTCACAATTCTTACTTTTTTTCTCAGGATTGTGTGATATAAACTCTCAATTGCGAGTAATAAAATCAGTCTTTTTTCCCCCTCAGAATTGGACTTTATGACTCGAAATTCCGAGTCTCACAATTCTGAGAAAAGAATTGTCATGATGGCTTCGTTTCCAGACACACAGTTGAAGAATGCAACACACACGTCTTCCGTAAATGCTATAGAATTCAACCAATCAGATAACGACCTCGAAACTTCTTGTGTTTTTTTTTCTCCATTTTGTGTGCATTATGCATCAGATGTTCAGCCAACGGTCCATGGGCATGATGTCCGAGACATCTCTGGGTGGAGCTATGTTTAGCAATAGAGTTATGGGTGGAGTTTGGGTGTGGTTGGACCAATAGCTCCACCCATTACAGCGAGGATGAGCCGGTCATCAAGCTCCACCAGTGTTGCCAGACGTACGATAATCATCGTATTTCTATGATAATTCGGACCTCTGTGAATAGTGAAAAAAAATCTCATAAAGTACGATAAATTCAGAATTTTGTGACACTTCAAATGATGGTCGTTATAATCATAGGGCTCCTATGATTCTATGAGAACGTTGATGTGGTGTTACGCACGTCTTCCATGGCATCTCACGTTACGTCTTTCTGGCCAATCCTTGTGGAGAATGACTCTCTCTCACAAGCACAAGTTAGCGTTCCTGCCGCGGTGCTTAGGTCAGTTGTTTCCAAGCTAACGTCAATTGTTTAGCAATAAAGTAAAATGCAGGTCATGTCAAAAAGTTGTTGGTCTAGTAGATAAATAACTGTATTCTGTACGTTTGACTCGTGTACAGTGATTTTCTTCCAAATATGAAACAATTTTAGCTCCTGGTACGATACTTGGACATTTCCAATCTGGCAACACAGCTCTACTCACTCGCTCTGCAGTGATCAGCTTCTCTTTATAATAAATAATGCAATATTCTATAAATTAATAAGAATTGTTCATTATTTATTTCATGGTGACTTTAATTAATGCATTAACCGATGTTAACAAATGAGACTTTATTCTAAAATGTTACCAAGTCTTTCAATAAAAAAGCATTGTCTATCGTTCGTTTTGGTAGGTGAGCTGATACGTTTTGGCTCCCTCGTCTTATATGGATCATGTAGTACATCAGATATCTCTCTTTAACCCCACAGCCATGTATATTTACTCCCTTTTTGTGTGCTAGTGTCTGCACTGATACCATGCTACCAGGAATATGCCGTTCCTCTATGACATCTTAGCATCTGGGACATTTGAAGAGCTTGGAATCTATCTCTGACAGTTGCAGATAGATTGATAATATAGTAATCCACCCTGTGACCACATCTCTCGGCCACTTGTGGCCCTCTGGTGTTTATGTCAATATTGGTTTCATCCATCAGGATACCCCCAGTGGACCCATGCCTAAAGCCATCTAATCTTGCAGTCCACTTCAGCATAGTGTTTCCTCCTCAAGTTTCGGCCAGTCCCTCTGGAGTCTGGAGGACACGGAGTGCTTTTGGAGGACGCAGTCCACGGGTCCGCAGCATAAATCAATGCATAAACTATATAAATACTTACAGAACAAAGATGAATTCTACAGGCAGTAATGTGCCTGTCTCATATCATCTCTGCAAGCGGGCACTGTTTGCCGCACAGTTGCTCATACATAAACTAGAGCAGAATATTATGACAAGTGAGGCCATGTTTGGATGACGATGATACAAGGGAAAATGCCAAGTGAAATGGGGCTCTCTTGAGCTCACAGTCTGCGCTCAGGTTGTCGGAGACCATTACCACTCTAGTTAGTGAGTCATGCTTGACAACCTGTTCTCCTCACCTTTAATTGCAGATACTTTGCAAGGCATGTGTTGGGTGCCAGATCTAATCAGATCATGCTAATTTGGATGTGCACCAATTGAGAGTCTTATTAGAAGATTTCTTTTAAAATGAAATGACAGAGAGCTGGGTACCTGGGTGCTTGCTTATGCAGGGATGTTGCAAGAAATGGAAATGGTTGTTTGACTAATAGTACAGTAAGCTAATTTTTAACTCCTTCCCTGCCAGCGTTTACTAAAAAAAATTGCCAGCCAGTGATTTTTGAACACTCACAAAACTTTTATTCTAGCTTCATTCATTCTTTTGTATAAACACTTGAATCTGGGCAAGTTTCATTTAAAAAAAAGAATTTTTCAACATATTTCTCTGTAACATTAGGCAGTTTTGATATGCTCCTGAATGATCACATTAGCTTCTTGTGCATAAGAAACTTCTATCCACTCCTTTTGTTCTTTTCACAGATCTTCTTTGATTGTTTTTGGACCTGGTGATGCTGTACTTTTTCAGAAGAATGTAACAGCGCACCCCAGTAAAAACATGAATTGCCAAAAAACTCATCAATGGCGGGGAAGCGTTGGGTCATAAATGACGAAGTGGCATGGAAAGAGTTAAATAAGGTGCTTCAGAAGCTGTGACTACACTAAGCTTTGACTTGAGCATTGAAAATGCCTTTACATTTTCAATTCAGTTGCTTGAATTGAGGTAGCAAAAACAAAATGGTTCAACTTTTCTCTTACGATATGACGAGACTCACACGGGCAAGTGGCAGGTACGCAATTTCCCACGAAAACCATCCCGACAAGTCTAAAATATGAACACATACAGTCGTGCTCAGAATTAATAGTGTACCTTTTACTAAAAGGTAAAAGGCCTGGATGGATGGATGGATGGATGGATGGATGGATGGATGGATGGATGGATGAAAATTTTTTCTCAGAATTCAGTTAATCCCACTTCCTGTCAACCCTGGTTCCAATGAGTTTTTTCTATACCCAACACTTCAGATTTCAAATTAAATGGTTATACTGGACTCAAACCTCCTGAGTGGCATCTTTCAATATTTTTTTCCCCTATGTGGTCAGCCATTCTGATAAATGGTGGCATCAAAATTATTTTGACAGTTGTATTTACAGCTGTTTAATTTTAGACTTGCATTTGCATAATTTGTTCAGGGTACTAGAAAAACAAAAATCTTGTTTTGCATTCAGGCTTTGTGCATACCAAGAATGTATCCTTTTCAAACAATATTTGCTTTAGATGTAATCAGATATGGATGGAATTTCATCTGAAGAATGTTCTCAATGTCTAGAAGTGGAAAACTGATCTAAATCCAAATGGGCAGTCATTTTATGGGGGAACATTTTAATTTCAAACATTTAGCTTATAAGGCAATGCTCAGAAGCACAGTTTTATGAAAATGCTGAAACTGAGCTAAATGTGCTGAATAATTAATTTTTTATAATGAAATACTTTTTGTTTTAATTTTCCCATGTTCTCGCAAGATATTTTAAACCAAATAGGAATGAACAGTAAATCATAGTGACCAGAGATTTTAAAATGGCCGAAGTAATTTGCAGTGAAAACAAAACAGCATAAATCTTAAGCTTGTTTCTTGGTCTTATACTGGATTAGCTGGTCGGCCTGATGGTTTAGGTGCAGACCAGCTAATGCTGGTTTAAACTATTTTTTTCAGCAGGGCAATTAGATATATTTGTGTTGCTCATGCCGATGCTATCCCAACACTCTTTGCATTGAACTTGTCGGTCTAGCCCTGCTCTTCTAGTTTCCATGACAGCAGAAGCTTCCCTGCCTGTCTTCACTAAGATTGAAAGCGATAGATAAGCCGGCACATGAATTCATTCCAAGTGGGTCCTTCAAAGTGCACTTAAAACGGGGGAGAAAATTAAGCCTGGTTATCATTTTAGATTACATTACTTCTTTTAGATCTTTAATAAAATGTTAAAATCCTCTTGTCAGCCTTTTTCAAAGCAAAGAGAAGTATAGACGTGCTGAAGACCCTGTGACTGTCGGGTAGAGGATGCTTGTGTGTGACCTTAACTCTCTTGTGGATTCAGGCTAAAAAAAGATTGGCTGTAGAGGTCAACAATATAGTGGTGCTATAATTTAGTGTTTCTATTTTAATCATTTCAATACTTTAACATAATCAAAGCTTTGCAAGTTTAAGTATCCAAGTTTAAGAATTGAAGTGTCCATAATGACTTATAAATGATATTCAATGAAGAAATTTCTTCTCAACTGTTGTAGAAGTACGTTAAGAACAGTATGCAGATGGGAATTATGAAAATATACCCAGACTTAATACATCCACTAGCTTAGCATTGTACTTTGACCTGTATATTTTTTTAACGGACATACATACAACTGTGGAAATAATTTACTCAAGTGCTTCATTTAACCAAAAAAATAAATAAATGGAACAATTTTACATACAAAATAAATAAATGCTTTAAACTCCTGAAAAAAAATATTGTTTGCACAAAAATATTAAGCTGAACTGTTTTCAACATTCAATTCAATTCAATTCAATTCAAATTTATTTGTATAGCGCTTTTCACAATACACATTGTCTCAAAGCAGCTTTACAGAAATTGCATTTCGGAAATGTACATAGAAAAATACAGTTAGTTAATCAAGTATTAATTTATGGCATAACATATCGCCGGCTTTGAGTCGTCTCTTCACAGGCGTCGAGTCGTCTCTTCACAGGCGTTGGGGCATCTGAAGTCTCCGTGAGAGGCTGGATACAAACTGGAGCTGACGAACGCTATTTACCTCGGGACTAGCGTCCCGAGATAACAGCAGAAAGGCAGATGGGAAATAATTAGCATAGCTGATGTTCATAATGTTAATGCATTCGAACCGATTCAGCAGTATCAAAGGTTAAGCATTAAGTGAATGCTTGGTTAAAGAGATGCGTCTTTAATCTAGTTTTAAACTGGGACAGCGAGTCTGAGGCTCGTACAATATCAGGAAGGCTATTCCAGAGTTTAGGAGCTAAATGCGAGAACGCCCTCCCTCCTTTAGTGGACTTAGATATCCTAGGAATGACCAGAAGCCTCGAATTTAGTGATCTTAAAGAGCGCGATGGATTGTATGGCGATAGAAGGTCTGTTAAATACACAGGAGCTAAACCATTTAGGGCTTTATAGGTCAGTAGGAATACTTTGTAATTGATACGTAACTTAATAGGTAACCAGTGTAGAGATGATAAAATAGGTGTTATATGATCATATTTTCTTGATCTAGTAAGAACTCTAGCAGCTGCATTTTGCACTAACTGTAGCTTGTTAATTGAGGATGTAGGACAGCCAGCTAATAAAGCATTACAGTAATCTAGTCTCGAGGTCATGAAAGCATGAACTAACTTTTCTGCATCAGAAACAGATAGCATGTTGCGTAGCTTAGCAATGTTTCTAAGGTGGAAAAAGGCTGTTCTTGTAATATATGAAATATGATTTTCGAAAGTCAAGTTGCGGTCTAGTATAACACCCAGGTCTTTTACTGTAGTGGATAAAGTAACAGGACATCCTTCTAAATTAAAGTTGTATTGTAAGGGATTTTGTGGGTAGTTTTTTGGACCAATAAGTAGTACCTCCGTTTTATCTGAATTTAATAGCAGGAAATTACACGTCATCCAGCATTTTATATCATTTAGACACTCTGTCAATTTAGATAAGTTAGTGTTTTCATCTGGTCGTGATGAGATATATAATTGAGTGTCATCAGCATAACAGTGGAAATTAATTCCATGTTTTCTTATAATATTACCAAGTGGCAGCATATATATTGAGAATAGCAGAGGGCCTAACACCGATCCTTGCGGCACTCCATAGTCTACTGACGTTATCTTTGATTTTTCCCCATTTAGACAGACAAAATGGTAACGGTCTGATAAGTAAGATCTAAACCAGCTTAATGCCTGTCCCTGAACACCAGTGTAGTTTTGTAGTCGATCCAGGAGTATTTTATGATCGATAGTGTCGAACGCAGCGCTTAGATCGAGTAGAACTAGTATTGAGATACAGCCTTGGTCAGAAGCTAAAAGTAAATCATTTGTAATTTTAACTAGCGCAGTTTCTGTGCTATGATGCGGTCTGAATCCCGACTGGAATTTTTCATAGATATCATTTTCTTGTAAGAAAGAGCACAATTGAGCGGACACAATTTTTTCTAGTATTTTAGACATAAATGGAAGATTTGAGATGGGTCTGTAATTTGCTAAGTTATTTGGATCTAATTGCGGTTTCTTAATGAGAGGTTTTATTACTGCCAGCTTGAATATTTTTGGAACATGACCTAAAAATAAAGACGAGTTAATAATATTAAGAAGAGGCTCTTCGACTACAGGTAACACTTCTTTCAGTAGTTTAGTGGGTATTGGATCTAATAAACATGTTGTTGGTTTCGATGCAATGATAAGTTTATTTAGCTCTTCCTGTCCTATAGTTGTAAATCGGTGTAGTTGTTCTAGAGGGGCCATAATTGAGGCTGAATCATAAGACATCATAGAGGATTGTATATTTACAATTGTGTTTCGGATGCTTTCTATTTTCTCATTGAAGTAATTCATAAAATCATTACTACTATATTGTAATGGAATATTTTGCTCTGGTGATGTTTGTTTATTTGTTAGTCTAGCCACGGTGTTGAATAAAAACCTTGGATTATTTTGGTTATTTTCTATTAGTTTGCGGAGATGCTCAGCCCTTGCTGCTTTTAGAGCCTTTTTATAACGTGACATACTGTCTTTCCACGCGATTCTAAAGACCTCTAAATTAGTTTGTTTCCATTTACGCTCTAAGTTACGAGTTTCTCTCTTGATTGCATGCGTAGCACTGTTGTACCATGGTGCTTTAGTTTTCTCTCTTACCTTTTTTAATCTAATTGGTGCAACAATATCTAGTGTACTAGAGAACATGGTGCTCAAACTGCTAGTCATTTCCTCTAGTTCATCTGTTTGTTTGGGTGCACTGCGCAGCTGAGATAGATCAGGTAAGCTATTTGAGAATCTATCTATAGTGGTTGGAAGGATTGTTCTGCCTGGTCGATAACGTTGCGCAACGTGACAAATTTCAGCAGTACGTATTATACAAGTTACCATGTAATGATCAGTGAGATCATCACTTTGCGGTATAATATTTATATCAGTTGGATTGGTTCCATATGATATAATTAAATCTAGTGTATGATTTAGACGATGAGTGGGACCGCTGACGTTTTGCGTGACCCCAAAGGAGTTTAATAAATCTGTAAACGCAGTCCCTAACGCATCATTTGTATTATCTACGTGTATGTTAAAGTCTCCAACAATTATTGCTTTATCGACATTGACCAATAGATCTGAGAGAAAGTATGCAAACTCTTTTAGGAAATCAGCATAGGGCCCTGGAGGTCTATATAGGGTAGCCAAGGCTAGAGATAATATGGATTTGTTTCTTGCATCTAAGAGCGTAACATTTAGCACAAGTACTTCAAACGAATTAAACCTGTGACCTGTTTTCTGAGTAACATTAAGAATATCTCTATAGATTGTTGCAACCCCGCCGCCACGACCGATCAGACGGGGCTCATGCTTATAACAGTATCCTGGTGGAGTGGACTCATTTAGACCGAAATAATCATTTGGTTTAAGCCAGGTTTCAGTAAGGCAAAGTACATCGAAACTATTATCTGTGACCATTTCATTTACAATAACCGCCTTAGGTGTGAGCGATCTAATGTTTAGAAGACCTAGCTTTAGAAATTGTTTTTGTTCACTGATATTTAGATTTTCTGGTTTAATTACAATAAGATTTTTGCTAGATCCTACACTAGATTTATTGTTTGGCCTCACTAAGCGAGGAATAGACACAGTTTCTATATAATGTTCTACACTACTTATATCAATTAAGTTGGGACAGCAAAGACTGTGATTTGGGCTTTGCTAATAACAAGAAATGTTTCATGAGCAGCAAATCAGCATATTAAAATAATTTCTGAAGGATCATGTGACACTTAAGACTGGAGTAATGATGCTGAAAATTCACAAGAATAAATTACATACAGCCTAGGTGACATGCAGCATGAGACATCTTCCAAAAACATAAAGAAATGTCAGCAACCCCAATCTTTCGAACGATAGTGTACATTTGAGCAGCCTGGCTCTTAGTTTAGTTTAGTATATGCAGATCAAATTATAATATATCACTGTTTGCATACATTGCTCTAGGGAAGTGTGCACTTTTGGAGAATGTTAGATTTGATCTAGTTTAAACTTAGATCTTGGACTAACCAACAAAAGGTCTGGTCAACATTTCATCTTATTTGGCCAAGAGTCAGTGAACGGACAGGACAGTACGTGAGTACCGCAGTACCACGTGTGTGGTGGACGTGACTTATAAGGCTGAGACCCAAAAGTAAGGAAGAAAAACAAACAGGAAACCAGTGTCTCGCAAAAGTGCATTGAAAGAAACCACAGAGGATTTCAGACTAAAAAATTAGATTTCTTTTATTAAACTGGAGCTGATAGTTGTTGTTTTTTTTCACCATTCAGTTACAATATTATACATGATTACTGGAATTAGGGGTCATTTGGTGTTTTTGTGACAATAGTTTGCTTTGAGAGCAATGTTTTTGGCAGCAGATAGAGGCTCTCTGAGCACTGTAACTTCCTAATTTTATACAGACGGTCTCTTCACTCACAAAATGAGATGAATGGGATAACATCATCCGGAGACTGTTATTGCTCTGGTCTCATTTTTAATACAGCTGCACTGTGGCAATCAGCAAAGACACCCGATAACAAATTACACTGATGCTCTTGCTTCTGATTACATAAGACTTGCAGTGTGATATTACCAATAAACGATATTACCAATAAACGGTATAAACAATAAAGCACGTTCGGCAATAAAGCACGTTCATCCCGAAGTTTAACTTTTGGGATGATGAAAATTACTTATGGGTTTTTTCATATAGCAAAATGTTCAAGCACACTTGTTAATCATTTCTGATCTTCTCAAGGCCCAGTCATTCCAAGTGAAATTATCTCTTGAAATTCTGTATTAAATGAGCAGAATTGGTGCTGTGAGCCTCATAAAAGACAGTGTTAACCTAAATGACTCTTTTTTTGTTGGAAAGGATTGAACAGAGAGTAAATGACTGATGAGTAATCAGCACCTCACAGAATGACTGAAAACTGTGATGACTGCAGGCAGTCAGACTGACTTTTTTGTGTCTCCTCGCAAGCTGTCTTGGCTCTCATCCTTGAGCTGTTATAAATAGAGGCCGTAGAGCCGTTGTGGAATTTTCAATTTCCGGTACGGTTGCTGTGCGTGCTTTATGTTTCACCTTGCATTCGAAATGCCTCTGTTATACGTCAAGCTAGTTGCCACCTGTGGACCAAACACAGTGTGCAATGTTGTATTTTAGAGGGTCAGTATGTACACTGAGGGCTAGTGAATGATGTGTTTAATTTTTTCCATATGCATCTGAAAAAAATATTACATTAGCTTATGCTACCTAGCTAGCCTTATAGCCTACAAAACTCACATTGACGTGACTCATACCCTCAAAAATTAATAAATATATACATTTTATATTTTATTTTATATATATATATATATATATATATATATATATATATATATATATATATATATATACACACACACACACTATGGGCTGCATTTATTTCATCAAAATACAGTAATATTTCGAAAAATTTTAAGTCAATGTATTTATTTTATATGATGGCCATATGATATAATGTCATGATTGACCAGCTGTTTTAGAGTTAAACATGAATTTTATATATGTATGTATATATATATAATAACTATATATATATATAACTATATATATATATACATGTATAACTAATTTGAAATCACCCTGCCTAAGAAGCATACAGTATACCGTAGTTTAACATGCTTGGTGCTCATAGGTCTTTCGTGAAATGTTTTTTTTCCTTATTGCTAAAAATCAATTTCTCTATGGATCTTTATT
The DNA here is from genome assembly GCF_051911475.1 of Siphateles boraxobius. NCBI lineage: Eukaryota > Metazoa > Chordata > Actinopteri > Cypriniformes > Leuciscidae > Siphateles > Siphateles boraxobius. Next base: position 1,205,254 of record NW_027509208.1, on the reverse strand, counting down.
TTAAATAACAGGTTTACCTCCATAACCTTACTATTGTGCTCTTTTTACATTTGAACAGAGGTGTCAATATTCACATTCATTACTCTGGTAGAAGTATAGATACTAAGGTTTAAAAAGACTTCTGTCTATATATATATTGTAGCAATGTTCAGGGAAGAAGGAGGCGGGAACCGGCGAACAATCAAAATAAACTTTATTTAAAATACAACAAACAAACTAAAATAGCCTACCGCCAGCAGCCCCTCGCGGACGACTGCTGGCTTACCCAAAATAAAACATAACGGCCAGCAGCCCCTCGCGGACGACTGCTGGCTAAAATAAAACACAAATACAAAAACCAGAACAACTAAAATCAGGCCTGTTCCTCTCTCGATCATTAATGTCGTCGCTGCCCCTTTATGCTTCCGCTCCTCCGTGAGAGATGCGAGACCGGTGTGCTATACAGGTGTTGCTCATTAGCAATCGCACCACCGGCCTCGCGCCGTTCTCTCACGTCCCTTGGCCGTCCCTCGCCACATATATATATATAATATATATATACTATATACTATAGTGCACTACCCCACCTCCTCAAAAAAACATTTTTCTAAAGGCCATAATGACTATAATGTTATATTAAAATGTTAATGTTGAAACATTTTGGATGCTACCTGTTTCAGCCGCATATATGCCCATTGAAAATGAACTCATTTTAGTACAAAGCAAATACATTAAAGAACCATATATGTGTACTACTGAGCATTAATAGAGCGGAAGATATGATGACTAGTTGCCTATAAGTATTGTAATTGTAATTGCAAAAAGTCAAACTTCAGAGGCATGTTATTATCAATAACCTTTATTGTAATGTAAATGTACATAAGCTTAGCTGCAGGAATCTGTGAGGGCAACGGACAAGAAAACTGGTGTACCCAGGACAGGCTTAGTTACAATCACCCTTATATGGTTGTCTTATACAATAAACATTAGTGCTGTCAAAATTAACGATTAATCTACAATAAAAAATAACTCATAATCCTGATTGATACATTCCTGGTATGTAAATGAATAATTGAACGATGACAAGCCGGAATGAAAACAAGCCGAAATGAAATAGGAGTAACGAGACTATTTTTAAAATGTAAGGAGTAGAAGTAAAAAGTCTGCTGAAAAATAATTACTCCAGTAAAGTATAGATACCCAAAATTTCTACTTAAGTAAGGTAAAGAAGTATTTGTACTTCATTACTTGACACCTCTACATTTGAAGAGGGGGAGATCGTGTTGAAATGTGTCTTCTGATAAACTGAAGGTCGTTCCTGTTTATCTGTCCAAATCACAAGCTTCCACTCGCTTGGGTCAGAGATGGGTGAGGAAGATAAGTGATTAATATTTATGTAATGCAAAGCTGAATTTTCAGCATCATTGCTCTAGTCTTCAGTGTCACATGATCCTTCATTCTAATATGCTGCTAATAATCTAATATATGCATATTTACTGCTCAAGAAACATTTCATATTATTATCAATGTTGTGCTGTCTAGTATTTTTGTGAAAACCATGATTCTTTTCCTAATTAAAGGGAATGACATGAAGACTCCACCATATTATCAGACACACACACTTGCACTACAAACCATTTGTGTGATCTTGCACCTTGTCAACAATGCTTCTGCCTGTCAAATAGGCACATGTCTGCTTGCATATGCCTCACATGTAATTCAGACATGCACACATGCACACTCGTTTTCTCTATGAAGAAGGGATTCATGAAGATAAGATACAGTAGAGGTCTTAATCCCCGCACATTAGGCTCACAATCACTATAATTTTCCCTAGCCTTCCTCACATATGCCCCATTGGCAGTGTGGGAGGTTAATTATCCCGTTGAGTTCCTTTTCTTCTGAGAGAGAGAGACAATGTTGCAGGAGAGCGTTTGCAGATTCCCTCTGAAGGTTTTCGGGGGCATCTGTAAAACATTTGTTTTTGTTTTTGGTCAGTTTTAAACGTCTCTGCTATATAAGCACTTTTGGTATAAATAGTCATGGTGTTCTTTGGTTTAGCTACAAGAAATAAATCAAATTAAATTTAAAAAAAAGTGTTTTATTGTAATATCTTACAATATTATTGTATTATAAAATAGATGGATGGAAATGTCGGTGCATTTCTCCTCCTTGAGTCAAAGAGATGGAGAGAGAAAGAGAGATTGTTATTTTCCATTTCCTAAATTCATTCTTTGTTTCTTTGGTGTCTATTGTAAGCTATCTGCTTTTTGGGACAGTAAGCGTATTGTTTGTATAACGACCGTGGGAATAAGAACATTGTGAAAGTTTTTTTTTTATTTCATCCTCAACTTGGAAAGCCCCTTCCAAAAGATAAACTTAAGAGGTTCTGTCCCAGTTCCTCTTTGTAATAGCCAAACATTTCATAGCGCCAGACCATACTGTTGACCAAAAGACAGGCTGTAACCGGAGTGAATAGAGTACATTTCTCACAATCAGGGGACTCAAATGAGCTATGCTAATGTTCAACCACTGTCCCATTACAATCTATTATTGTGATAATACTAATGCGATGGCAGCACAGTGCAGCCTTCTCGCTCAATCTTTATCTGTGGAAATTATGCTTATCGGCCTTACAAATATGGAAAGCTCCTCATAACCTAATTTCTCTGGATAGAAGAAATATCCATATGACAAATATCTATATGACAAGAGATGTCTTGGTGAGTTACGGTGCCATGCTGGTTAAAGGTGCTGTATGTAGATTTGCAGAAATTTAGGAAACATGCTACATTTACATACTTGTTTCTCCATAAACAATTCTACAGCCAGTTATTCTACTTTGAAATGTATGTTCCGTGCCGGAATGTCTGTTTTTGTTTTGGTCTGTGTGATCCCGCACACTGCCAATTTACCCAATAGTATTTCGACATCCCGGGTTGCCAGTTATCGGAAATCACAGCGCATTGCAGCCATAGAAGCCAGCAAACAAACTGGGTCAGACATCACAGATTCTACAGGAATAAAGCCTCAAAGTCTATATAAAAAGCTCTATGTCCAGAGCGGCATGTTAAAACACGGTTAAAACAAATCATCAACTTTTAGCGTAAGGCTCGTTGCTTTCCATTGTCAATTGCGCTTGTGCCTGTTGCTTGTCCTCAATCTGGCAAGTTGTGGCAACCCACATGAACGTCGAGTCCGAGTCTACCGGCAGCCGTAATGCACCTTTAACGCAAAGTTTCCAAAAGTTCCCAAGCACTCGTCTACCCTACCAGAATAGTAACATTTGAAGATTTACAATCCATTTCAAATAGGAATTTAAAGCAATGTACTTGTGAAAAATGGACTTGTTATATATTACCTATTACATGGAGTTATTATGAATGTTTCATTGTTATTGTCTGACTCCATCCGGCTATGTGAAGCCAAATTTTAACCATTCAATCAATAATTTTTTTTTTTTTTAATTAGTACCTTTTTTGTACATTTTTTTTCTTGTTACATTTCCTGTTTTACTTGTAAATACTTCAGATTATGGAAGTAAATAAGGTTGTGAATGTTAATTATGTTATAAATTTAAATTTTATGTTGTTCTAGATTTTTTAAAGATACTTTACAAAGATTTTTTTTCATATAACAACAGTTAAAAACATAAAAAGGATCAGAAAGAATCATATTAGTAGTCCATATGATTTGTGTGCTATATTGTGTTAATACAGACCAAAATGTAAGTTATTCAGCAATAAACTTTTAAGCATATACTGTAGAACAAACATTCATTTCAACCCAGACCACCAATGTATGAAACCTACAGGCACGTCTGACATCACTGACTGCTCTTAAAATCACCATGTTAATTTATATTCAAGCTCTGTTGTTAATATTTTATGCCATAATTATGCCTATAATTCACAACCTGATGAATGATATCATTACAGTGTGCGGTTTTAGGCTGAGATTAAGACTGAGGTCTTACTGCTTGCGTTAACCGTTTTAACCACAGAAGAGGATCATATCGCCTCATGTTGATAGCATCTCACTGTGTTTTTGTGACAGGTACATTCATCTCAGCCTTCACAGTTCTGTGCGGAGCGAGGACAGACCTGCCCGACAGACACATGTGCTGTGTGTTCTGGCTGAACATCGCAGCTGCCTTCATTCAGATCGTCACTGCCATCGTCATGGTGGGCTGGATCATGAGCATATTTTGGGGAATGGACATGGTCATTCTCGCGAGTGAGTATGCTTCAGTAATACCAAAGCAGGGTTATTTTATTCTTCATTTATTTAAAGGGGATAGTTTACCCAAAAATTCTGTCACTAATTACTTGCCCTCATGTCATTCCAAACCTGTAAGACTTTCATTCATCTTCAAATGAAGATCTTTTTGATGAAATCTGAGAGCTTTCTGTCCCTCCATTGGCAGCAACGCAACTGAAACTTTGGTAGTTGCGTGGACTGTCAATGGAGGGACAGAAATCTCAGATTTCACCAAAAAGATTTTCATTTGTGTTCCGAAAGTCTTACGGGTTTAAAACGACATGGTGAGTAATTAATGAAAGAATTTTCACTTTTGAGTGAACTAACCCTTAAATACTTTGGGTTGTTTTTAAAAGAGTAGATCGTCCCAAAATTACAATTTTGATATTATTTATTCACTTTACTTTTGTGCCAAAAATTATTTTTCCTGTGGAATACAAGAGTATTGACCACTTTGATACCTTTAAGGTGGTTATTCGGTTTATTTATTTTTGGTCTTTGCTGGATTTTGATTGCAAAGGTCTCTATATGAACTGCTGTTGTTAAAATAGAAACTAATAAATAAATCCAAAAAATGTATCCTTAATATAATTCTACTTTTGTGTTCCATTAAATAGTGAATAAATAAAGTTTAAAAATATACTTAATTATATAAAATTATATATTAATTTAAATCATACTATATTCACTTTAAGAAGTTGATGGTCATGATCTCATAGATCTTTATTTTAATGATTTCCAGCAAAACTAGAACATACAGTTAAAGTGTTAGTTCACCCAAAAAATAAGATTCTGTCATCATTTACTCACCCTGATGTCGTTCCAAAACCCGTATGACTTTATTTATTCTGTCAAACACAAAAGGTGATATTTTAAAATATATTTTTTGTCCATACAATTAAAGTCAATGCCATAAAGTGTTGTTTTGGACTTTCATTAAATGGACAAAAACAGTTAAAACATCCTTCAAAATATATTATTTTCTGTTCTGTAGAAGAAAGAAAGTAATACAGGTTTGGAACAACATGAGGGTGAGTAAAAGCTGACAGATTTTTCATTTTTGGGTGAACCACCCTTTATCACGCGTAGTAAGTGTAAGAAAAGATGACAAGATTTCATCAGTCACCCTGCATTGGGCCATAGTCATCTCCGTTCATGTTCAAGTTCAACCTCACGTTTCTCGCTCCTTATAATACCATCTCCGGCAGAATTCTTTGAACAATGACTATTAGAGCGGTCTGTTTGTAGGAGTGGATTGAAAGCGCTGCAGTAATTGTTCTGTGTAGGCGGACGAAGCAACTCGCAGAACTTTAATTTCTCACGTCACATGTTTTTCCTGTAGAACAAATTTATTGAATATTTAAACACAGATTCGATTTTATTGTGCCGTTGTTGAATGTTATTCAGGATTCCCTTTTGACTTGCTTTTGTTCTGCATGTATCTTTTTATGGATTTATTTCAAATATCTAATCTGTTATTTATTTATGTTACTACTTCACAACCTTTTGGATCGAAAGTCTCTGAAGGTAGGTGGATCTAATATTTGACTTTTGTCCTGTCACAACTCATACTCAGACCTGTCTCAGATATAACACCTTGAATATTATAAAACATAACCTGCACGCATTGGCCACAAATACATATTGCGTTCTACACTGCAAAAATGAAGTGTTTTGTTGTAAAGACAATGTTTCTTTGTTGCTTCCTTTGTTACCTCAAGATCATCCAGGAGAGTAAGGGATTTAACATAAAATACTTAAAGGGACATTGTGTAGGAATTTCTCCCATCTAGCGGTGAAATTGTATTTTGCATTCAAACGAATTGTGCTCTCCAGCGCCTCACTTTTTCAAATGCGTGTTGCATCTACGGTAGCTGTTATGTACCAAAAAGCTATGACAGGATGTTTTCTAATACCATTCGTCGAGTTTTCCTTCAGGTGAACAGGTTTTTTATTTCAAACAAACTGCAACTTGACACAACGAACAAACGAATGTTACAGTATGAATAATATCAGTGCAATGCAGCCTTTTAAACTTGCCGGGGCCGTGACTCCTGTTTAACTCCAAAGTCTACGTCAGTCTCTTATAGCAAGGACGCCCATTCCGGTTCGTGTCGCAATGATGACGGACAGCCAACAGCACCGCCCTGAGAGATGATAGCAGAGAAAGTGAAAGCAAAGACAGCAACAAAAGAACAACATATCCTCGGAGCACGTAACAAGCGCCTCTCACTGCTCTGTTCCTCCGTTTCTGCTGCTTTCAGTCACGTGACGCTGGCTCTGAACCAAAACAAGTTGTGGAAACGCGTTGGCCTAGTACTTTTTGACCCTCTCTGCTATTATAGTTTTTCAAGATAGCGGAACGACATGGAAGCCTCCGTGGACCTTTCCGTCACATGTAAATAAAGATAATAAATTCTTCATTTACGAGGATAAGTCAGATAATTGGCAGAGGTATTTGTACACCATTGAGGAAATATTTATGAGTAAAAATATTTATTTTAGATAATAAAATACCTAAAAAACTACACATTGTCCCTTTAAGTAAGCAACAAATGCTCAAGCAGGTGAGATGCAGTGCAAAAATATGCTTTTATTATAAACACTAGAGCTGCATGATTAATCGTTAAAAGATAACAATCATGATTCAGACACCTATGCAAAGTTATTCCTAAATTAAAATGATTCGGCTATGTCTATTAAACGTTTGACAAGTACAATCACAGCGAACATTCAAATCGGTATTAGCACTGCTGCTGAGCCAGAGAGAGAAGTTGCCATGTATGAAACAGCTTCACAAACAGTCAGTAGCATTGTCATTATTTTCTGTGTTACAAAAACTCAAATTATACAATTATAAAAGTTAATACGTTTATAGCAATTACATCGCTACGCCATTTGGTGGCGAGAAATGACTGTTAAAAAAATGTATTGTCATTGAATCATTCACTCAAGATATTCGTTCAAAAACGCTGATTCATCTAGTAATGAAACAAGTTAAGTCTTTAGGTGTGTTCGACTTTATGCGGCGCTGCGCAAGACCGACCGGCGTCTGACTTGAAATTTTGTCAAATATTTCAAATATTTATATTTATCAACGAATCAAAGAATGTTTTAGCATGGTTTCCACAAAAATATCAAGCAACACAACTATTTTCAACATTGTTAATAATTAGAAATGTTTCTTGAGCACCAAATCAGCATTTCTGAAGAATCATGTGACACTGAAGATCTGAAAATTCAGCTTTTTCATAACAGGAATAAATTACATTTTAAAATATATTAAAATAGCCTTGGCTGTTCAGCTTAGCGAGCCAGTCAGTGCATGAGAATAAAAGCAAAAGTGATGAAAGTAAGCAAATGAGTCAAGACGACAGACCGAGTATTTTCATTCAACACAGTCAGTATTTGTCATTGAATCATTCACTCAAGATATTCGTTCAAAAACGCTGATTCATCTAGTAATGAAACAAGTTAAGACTTTAGGTGTGTTCGACTTTATGCGGCGCTGCGCAAGACCGACCGGCATCTGACTTGAAATTTTGTCCGACGCCACATCACGACCTATGCCATCAAAGTACGAGAGCGAGTTGTGAACAGATGGCTCACTCGGCCAGTGCAGCTTTTCCAGAGCGACTGCACAAGTTCTGATGACGACACCGCTTTTCCACGATTGGTCGGATTCACCGATGACAACAGTGACGTATGTTTCGTGTTTATTCTGACACCTTCAGTTTCCGTTAATGCTCACAAGTTCATGTTTTTATAACAGCAAAAACTCTTTTCATGTAATCATAATGTTATATTGTGTCATGTCTATCAAAATAACACCGATAAAAATATATAGACCCACTTTATTGGTTTTAAAATAGTATAGGCTTGTGAAATGTATTCTTATACAGATGGTGCTGTATTAAGCAGTACATAAAAAGTGTTTCTGTTGCCTCATGAAAACATCTGAAATGTCTATGTAATCGATAAATATTCGATCTAATCCACTTCATCTGTGATAAAGTAAGCAAACACCGTGCGAGCATCGCTACAGGAAGCAGAAAGTGTCTGACTTGACGGCCCTGTTTTCTGCAAGCTGCAAATCTCGTTGATCGGTCCGCGTAACGCCACATGAAGTCCAACATGCCTTTTTATGAGTAAGTCGTTTCATTCAAGAGATTCATATAAAAAAAATAAAACAGTGATTCATCCTGAAACAAGAGAAGTCATTGAATCATTCATTCAAAACAATTAAACAAATTTTTTAAAAAATTAAAACATTTTTTTAAATGGATTGAAGCAAATCAAATTGTCCGAACCTCATGTGAATTACATGTTATTTTATATATTATATATTCAGAGACATGAGATGCCAAATCTCTCTATGGTTATCACGGTCAACTATTCCAATTTTTTAACAGAATGGTAATTTAAAGGATTCACTTTTGCATTTAAATGCAAATGTTTAAACTTTGCAGTGTGTATGTGAGCATTATGAAATAATACACTAATGTAAAGCATTCTAAATGCAATTAAAAAAAAAAACATTGCAATATCTTAAACAGCAAAACATAATAATATATTTGATACAGGTCTGCTGTCCTCACAGTTTGCTCACTCATTTCAGCCCATTAACACTACACATGCTGCAAGCCTGGCTTCTCCCATTCTGTTTATTCTGATCCATCTTGGATAATATGCCTCCCACTACCTGCCATCTGCCAGTCTCCTCTCAGTCTGTTTGATCCACTTTTGTCCATTAAATGCCAGTAGAACCATAGCGCTCATTAGAAAAGAAGCATTGCAGACGTGAGGCTTCATACAGAGACTGCTACACCGATCACCACTATAACTCCTTCAGTCGCACGCTGGGCCCTTTGACAACATCTTTAAGCAGTCTTGCCTTTGTGGCACAGCAGCCTTGAAAGACGCTTTAAAGTAATATTTCACCTCAAGAATCAAACATGATTTTCTTTTTCATGACACACAAATTTTTTAACAATATTGTGTTGTAAGGATATAATGAGAAATGAGGCCAATATAATAAAATTGAATGAGAAATGGCTGTCAAGCTTCAGAAAGGATGCAAAAGCACCATAACAATAAAATCAAATATTTAATGAAAGTAGTCCATATGACTAGAATACCATATTTCCATACACTTTGCGGGCTGTTAACCTCCTGAATCATTTAGTCAGTGAGAATCGGATCAGTCTGTTTTGTGAACGAATCATTCATGGGTCGACTGAATAATTGAAAAGCTCTGAAGGAAAAAAGGACCAAATTCATGATGCTTTTATGGTGCTTTTTGGTCATTTGTCAGCTTGACACCCCCAATCCTCATTCATTTTCATTACACTAAAAAAAGTGACCAGGATATTCTTTCATACAGGTTTAGAATGCCATGAATATTAACAAATTCATTTTGGTGTCTACTATCCCTTCAACTAATACATTGCCTAACGTTTTGCAGCACAGATTACTAAATGGCTTGCATGCCAAAAAAAATTGACTTGTTGTTTGAAGCTTGGATCTTGAAAGCTTTAATGCATTGAGTCGTCTGCGTTTAAACCTGTTATAATGCAATGCTTTAAGAAGCTCATGAGTCATTAGTCTATCCCCATCCTAAATCTCACTATAAATGCTTAAAGATAAAGCCAAAACCTGTGATATGTAAATGCAGATATAAGACTGCTCCTCGAGCTGAACCAGGGAGGCACTTTAGAGGAGATGAGTAAGAAAGCTGAACTGAGTCACATCTCCAGACGAATATTAAATGTTTAGGTGAAGATGGTTTCCTAGGCTTTCTGTAAGAAATTAAACTGTTGTTTGGTCATTCGGTTTTTAAACATCTACCTCATTTTACATCACAAAAAAGATTCAATGTAATAAAATATTATTGATAACAGGTTTATTTTAGTATTATTTATATACTAAAAAAAATCAGTTTCACTTTGTTTTTAAACCTGTTTTTCAAGTTTTCATCGAATATTATTATCATTTTTACTTTATTTCAGCTTTATTTCAATAAACATTTGAACTAGTTTTAGCTAACAATAACAACACTGGTAAATTATTATGCTAACATAATAGCACACACAAAAACAAAATGAGGAACTTTTGGAACCAACCAAAATTTCAGTTATTAGTCACTGAAAATTAGTTAAAATAAGTTGTTGAAATAATTTTGAGTTTGTAGTGACACGACACTGAGTGAAAAAAATGGCTTTATGGATATACTGTATTTAACTATGGATCAGGCTTTGAAGAATTAGAACCTACAACCTTTTAGTTACAAGACCAGATATTTAATCATTAATCTACACAATCTACATTTATTCTGTTCAAAAGTTTGGTGTCAGTAAGTGCTTTTTGGTTTTGTTCTGGAAAGAAATCAATACATTTATTAGGCAAGGACACATTAAATTGATCAAAAGTGACAGTAGACATTTATACTGTTTCCAAGGATTTATATATGAAATAAATGCTGTTCTTTTGAACTTTATATTTATAAAAGAATCCTGAAAAATATTTTAGCACGGTTTCCACAAAAATATTAAGCAGCACAACTATTTTCAACATTGTTAATAATTAGAAATGTTTCTTGAACACCAAATCAGCGTATTAGAATGATTTCTGAAGAATCATGTGACACTGAAGATCTGAAAATTCAGCTTTTTCATAACAGGAATAAATTAAATTTTATAAATTACATTATAAATTTTAAAATATATGAAAATAGGCTTGGCGGTTCAGCTTAGCGAACCACTCAGTGCATGAGAATAAAAGCAAAAGCGATGAAAGTAAGCAAATGAGTCAAGACGACAGACCGAGTATTTTCATACAACACAGTCAGCTTTTGTCGTCGCTTGTTCTTTTACGTGTGTCACGGCAATAAGAAGACATTTTTAAAACATTATAAAGTTCTTATACCGATCCCAAACCTTTGAATTGTAGTGTATGCGTACAGTAACAGCAGTCTTGTGATCTGTGATGTTCTTGTACTCGCAGGCTACAGGGAGCAGGCCGTCCCTCAGCAGCTCTGATTACTGTCCTGCAAACCTAACCTTTCTCCTGCGCTGTCCCGCCAACATGCATGGAGCTTTGAGGCGGACCCTGCGTGGCCTGGGAGATCCAGGGGTCGATCACATGCAGATTTTCAGCCCAACTCCTGCTACTTCCTGTCCGGTCAGGTATTGCATCAAGGGGACCTGACTGTTGAGGGACAGCAGAAAAGAATGAACATTCTGTGAATATTTCTAAAAATTGTGCAAACGTACAAAACGTCTATGTGCCGAACACATTATATTCCTGTCAGGGAAAACCGATCTTAATCGTACTTTACTCTGTAGTCTTAATGTATGTATTAAATTGACCAATATACATTATGAACATTTTAGCTGTAGCTACAAATAGTAGCTGAAAGAATCTTAAAAGGAACACACACAAAATTACTGAACCTCATGTTTGTTCATATAAAATCAAAATAAAATACATTTTGGGTGAACTATCCTTTTAAAATTTTGCTTCTCACATACATATAACACTAAATATTTTTTATGTCAAGTGCATTACAGTGTCTACAGTATTTCATTATAGTGTGCTGTTTTTATTACTCAATTTAAGCATTATAAAACAGACAGTGTGTATTTGTTTTATGAAATGTAACTTGTATTCTGCATAAATACATCACCTGTTGTTGTTAATCTCTATTAGTCCTCATACCCAGAGACTACCAGTCAGAAATATAACCTTTTTCTCCAGTAATAATCTGTTGTTAAGTAAAACAGCCAAGTATTGGTGAATCACTGTATGCCAGTTTCCATAGTGACTGGCCACTTTAATCAACCCATGCGTAGGGTATGTAATAACGCAATTAAGTGCGAGTTATTTTTATGTGACCGACATAGGAGAAAGGCATGGTGCAAATTGAAATGGGCAAAACATTATGATTTAGGAATGGCATTGAAAAATTAACCACCAATTTCAAAAGGCAGCACCAACTGAGCAAGCAGAATTTGTGCTATTGCTGAGTGTGCAATACTAAATATGAAGTATTCGGAACTGGTTCATTGTGTTACTCGCACTAAGAGTCTCAAATTTTGTTGAGTCTCTCTGGATGTTATGATATAAACAGTAAGCTGGTCTCTGGTGTGAATGTGTGCTGTAAATGTATTTGAGGATTTGTTGTAAATATGGACAGAAAGTGAATTAGTTCTGTAATGTCGTGCTGTTGCGTTTACTTTTTTAATACAAACATTATATTCCAGTGCTAAGTCCAAAGGCCTACATATTACGGCCAAACATATGTTACACAGCAGACTTACACAATGACATTGTCACATCTCTAGAAATGTAAGAGGTACATATCTAATAAATTCTGCTTTTAAAAAGTGACATTTTGGTGTCTTGTTTCCCTTTCTAATTACAAACTAATAAATACAACAAGAAGTAACTAATCTTGTTATAGTAATGTTTATTTTTCTGCAATGGTGCTACTCAAAATCTTGCTCATTTAAGGTGTGTGGAAATTTAATTTGTTCATTTGTAAGGAATTTTATATCATTGCCATGGCGTCTTGAACTACCGGCCTGCCAGCATGAGGAACAAAATGCCCATAAAAGAAACCATTAATAAAATGAACCAGGCTATCATCTAATGATAACAGAAATTGAAGCTGTTCCTTGGTCACAACGAGTAAATGAGTAGACATGACTTAAAGGCATTTACCCAACTTACTGAAATTAACACCATTAATAGGAGATGAAAGGCTTCCTCTCTTGAGGAAAGATGTTTCGCAAAGAAATACGGATGTACTTTGGTACCAAATCGATACCTATACAAAAAAATAACGTAATTATATCAGTCTTTCTACTGTAGTAATGACTTAAACTGACAGACGGCTTTGTATTTCTGTGCTTGGTTTGGTAGGAGTGTATTCACACTTGGTGAAAATGCTCATCTTGGCAAGGTAATGTAAACAGATGTTGGTTATGTCTTACATGAATGTAAACTGATGGGACTTTAATTTAATTATGAATAATGTTTTTGCTACTGAAAAGCATGAGGCATGATAACCATCAAAACAGACTGCACTGTGTTTCCCCAATATCTGTTAGCCTGGTTTAATTCCTGTTTGCACTGGAGTGCACAATTACTTCCTACAGCTTAAGGGTTGGTTTTAATGAAAGCTGTGAAAGAAGTAAATTTAGTACTTCTGTCAGAAATAATCAGGTGAGCTGCCATGTTAGCTTTCTACAAGCTGCCCAAAAATCCACAAACTTCACCATTTTTGAATAGAAGAAAGGAAAAAGAATCCTGTCTGAATTTCCAAAAGACAAATGGTCTTACCTTAAAAGTTGCTCTTTAATACAGTAAATAGAATGGTGTTTTTATCACTTCTATGATTTCAGCAAATGTCAATACAGTTTTCCTGTAGGTTAAACATTACACTGAAAATGAGAAAATGGCTTCATAAAACTTTTTTGAACGAAATGTGATTGACTTGACGTCCATTTTCACATTGTTCGCATTGTAGTTGAGCTTAGCCCGTCAGAACAGATCATAGTCAACCCTGCAAACACTCCTTCTTAATTAATATGTATTGTCATATTTCCCATTTAATAATAAAACTCCTTGAAAGGGTATATTTACTTTAACACTTATTATTTGCTTGAATTACATGATATATTAAGAGAAAGAAAGAATGCACATTGAATATGAAGATATTTAGTTATTTTAAGTATTAAAGTAAAAATTATCTTAAATAAAGTACCTGTGAAAAGTTTGGAAACATTAACATTTTTTTAATGTTTTTAAAGGAAGTATCTTATTTTCTATTTCATTAACTTTAAAATTTTAATTTATTCCTGTGATGTCTTCAGTGACACATGATCCTTCAAAAATGATTCTAATATGCTGATTATTATTATTATTAATAATAATGTTGAAAAAGATTTTTGCTTAACATTTTTGTGGAAACATTGATACCATTCAAACATTTTTGGTTAGATAAAAAAATAGAGAAATTAATACTTGTATTCATCAATGATGCATTAAATAGATTAAAAGTGACCGAGACCTTTATAATGCAACAAAAGATTTATATTTAATAAATGTAAATAAATGCTGTTCATTGAACTTTCTATTCATCAAAGAATCCTGAAAAAAAGTATTACCATATTCACAAAAATGTCAAGCAGCACAACCGTTTTCTACATTGATAATAATAAGTTTCTTGATCAGCAGACTAGCATATCAGAGAATGATTTCTGAAGGATCATGTGACACTGAAGACGATCACAGGAATGAATTACAGTTTAAAATAACAGTTGTTTTACTTTGTAAGAATATTTCACAATATTACTGTTTTTAATGTATTTTTTAAACAAATAAATGCAGGCTTGGTTTTTTATCTTTCCAGTTAAATACAGTAATTTTTTTATTTAAATTTTTTTTTAAAGAAGTCTCAAGAGATTTCTTTAAAAAAAATGAAACGTTTTAATGTTTCCAAACTTTTGACAGATACTGTATATAACTGGAAAGATTTAAAAAAAAACATGAAAAAGCCTCTTTTTTGCTGTGTAATTATTAGAAATTGGATATTTACAACATACCTAATAGTTACAAAATGTTGCCTTTGTGCGGTAGAGTACTTTACTTTACAACAGCACATAAAATCTGTGCCAAAAAAGCTACCACAATGTTTGCTGCAGTTTTTCTCCCTCTTATAGTGTTTCTGGGTCTTGGGTTATCTCAGACTGTTTCCAAAGTAAAATCATTTGCCTCCCTTTCCAAATAAGGCTGTTCCTCATGCGGTTGGGCATGTATTCTATCATTGCAGGCCTTTTCCCTGCATTCCTCTAGGCCCGCATGTTTTTTCTCGTCTCTCATGATAAAACCAACCAAAGGCACCGTGAATAGTTTCAGTAAACAAATGAATGTTATGTGTACAGCCTTGCTTGTAAAACCAAACAATTTCATGATCTACAAGCCAAACAAACTGTTCTGTACTATGAAGACTTTTATGAACCATGCTGGGCTAGTTTACAGCTGAGGAGAGATGGGTAAATAAAGAGATTCTGAGGTTAAAACATGTGCTGCACAACATGTGCATGTGTTATTTACACAGACATCTTTAATCACTCCATGTCCAGTCGTTCCGAGAAAACCACTATGGTGCCACTGTGCCCTCCAAAAAAGGCGTCAAGCCAAAATGAGCAACCAGTTGCACTAAGACAAGGCTCATTTTAGATGTCCACTAACGTAGTAGTAAACAAGAGTGAGTAGTTACAGTCAGGGGGACGAATTTCTACCCAAACAAATGGTCAATTTGTTAACTCTTCTAATTGGCAGAAAAAAATTCAAGACAATAATATAAATGAAAGTCAATAATAGCATTAACTACTTTCCACTCCTAAGGCCTGGCAGAAGAAGTGCAACATTACAGTCGGCTTTTCAAACAAACAAACAAACAAAAAATAGACTTCGCTCTATCTCAACCCAGGCGGCCGGCAGCGAGTTCGTCTGTCTTTATTTTATTTTTATTTAACCTTTATTTAACCAGGAGAGTCCAATTGAGATTAAGAAACTCTTTTGCAAGGGTGACCTGGCCAAGACAGGCAGCAGCATATAAAATAAAAACACAAAGGTACAGACAAATAACACAGAAGACTAGTAAGCTAACATTTCATAAAATCATTTTAAATAATTTTTACAGTCTAGAGCATTTACATATTAAGGCATCTGCCTCTAAGTCTTTCATTTTGGATTTAAATGCATTTAGCGAGATTAATTCAGTGAGTTTCAAGTCCTTTTGCAACGTATTCCATGCTGAAGGTGCTGTAAGACTGGAAAAACTGGAGTAACTTACTACTCTCTGAGAAAACAAAGGAAATTAACATATTGAACTCCCCCTCGTGCACTATTGAGATGAAGGCCTCACCTCCCTCATCCTAATCTACATTTCTCCCCCCCATTCTTCAGAGATTACCCAAACTCACCCAAGAATCTAAATGGTTTAATGTGAACAATTATCATACAGTTTATACATGTTTTATATAATTTTAAATGTCTCAGTGCCACTGGTACAAATGTCTCATTCCCAAAGAAGTAAACCAAAAGGTAATAAAGTTCCCTTTCAGTCGATAACGTCAGACGTAGTCGATGTCGACTGAATGGGGATCACGCTAGGGAGCCTATCATCTTCGATTACTATTGAACGAGCCAATGGAATTTGGCGTGCGTGATTTGCATCACACACTCCGCCCCCGCGGCGCGGGTATAAATACGGAAGTGGATGCACGCACTAGTTGCCTTTCGCTTCGGAGCCGTTCGTCTTTGATGTCTCTGAAGAGTGCTGTTGTGTTCAACGAGCGAGTGTGTCGGTGTTCTTGCGGGAAGACCTCTCCAGTGTTGGTGTTCTACAGCGTGGTGCAGCGGTGATCGCGAGCTTCTCAGCTCTCAACTGCTGTTTTAACAGCATCAAATTTCTATTGTTTGTTTGTGTGTTGACGGTTGGTTAGAGGGCGAGAAGTGAGTGCTTCACTGTTAGTTGAAAGACTATTCAGTGTTTGCCGCGGTCATTCCCTGTGTGCTCCGGCACTGGTGACGGTCCCATTTCCTAAAAGAGCAACACGGGTGTGAGTGCGTCTTTTTCAAGATGCCATTCCATCCGTGCGTTTCTGGGTGCGGTCTGGCACTATCCCCCTCTGACGGTCACGAAAGTTGTGTCGCATGTTTGGGCTTACAGCATGCCGAGGCAGCTTTCGTGGATGAGTCATGTTCTCACTGCAGGAACATGACCATCTCGGTGTTGAGATCTAGACTCGCCTTCGTCAAAAGCGTTGGTGCAGTCCCCACCTCTGGGCCCCGCCCTTGTTCTTCCTCTGGGTTACCTTCCCAGAGGAGGACTGGGGTGCCGTCCAAGCTGGGTGATCTGAGGATCACAGTGAGGGGTAATCCGCCCGGCCAACCCCCGTGGGTCCCTCACTCCTCTTTCACACCGCAACCGGTGGAGCTCCCCATTGATCCCGCTGGTCCCTCTGTAATGGACGGGCCAGCCGTGTCATTTGGGGCCCCTCCAGGGGATACGTTGTCAATCGCAGCATCGGAGGGGGAGCTGAACTCTGGAGATGATGACTCGGCTGCACTGCCTCCCTCCGGGAGACCAGTGTTGCCCGAACCAGATCCAGAGATGTCAGCTATGCTGAAAAAGGCCGCCGAGGCGGTAGGGCTCGTGTGGAACCCTCCACCGTGTCCCGAGCCGTCTCGGTTGGATGATTGGTATATCGGGGCGGGCCGTACTGGTTCTCAGTCCGCCGCCCCGGTTCCTTTCTTTCCTGAAGTGCATGAGGAGCTTACGAGGGCATGGATGGCACCTTTCTCTGCCAGAAACCGCCTGAGTAGCTCCTCCCCCCTCACTACCCTTGATGGGGGAGCGGTGAAGGGTTACGAGGCTATCCCTCCGGTGGAGCGGGCCGTTGCGATGCAGTTATGCCCAACGGCGGCCGCTTCCTGGAGAGGTGATCCTCGTCACCCCTCTAAAGCCTGTAAGTTCTCGTCCGCTCTTACGGGCAAGGCTTACAAAGCTTGTGGGCAAGCCGCTTCCTCCTTGCATGCCATGGCGTTGCTCCAGGTCCACCAGGCCCAGGCACTCATGAACATGCACGAGGGTAGTTCGGACCCTGAGCTCATGGGTGAGCTCCGCACTGCAACTGACCTCGCCCTCCGGGCGGCGAAGGTTGCAGCTCGCGCGGTTGGTTCGGCGATGTCCACACTAGTGGTCCAGGAGCGCCATCTCTGGCTCAACCTGGCCGATATGAGAGAAGCGGACAAGGTTCGGTTCCTGGACTCTCCCATTTCCCAGGTTGGGTTATTCGGCGACGCTGTGGAGAACTTTGCCCAACAGTTCTCTACAGCTCAGAAACAGACGGAGGCCATCCGGCACATCCTGCCTCGGAGGGACGCTGCTGCCTTCACCCGCCCCCCGAGGTCAGATCCTCCGCCTGCTCGTCGCCGAGGGCGTCCGCCCGCAGCCGCCTCAGCTCCCGCCGGACCATCGCAGCAGCCTTCACCCAGGTTCCGGCGCGGAGCCGGCCGCGGAAGGGGCGCCCAGCCTGCTCCAGGCGCTGCCAAGCCAGGTGGTAAGCACCAGCGCAAAAGAAAACGCTGAACCTGGACGGGCTCTCAGGGATGGAGGAGTTGCTTGTGGAGTGGTCGCCGATCCACTCCCTCTGGCTGGTTGGAGGGCCGGCTGGAGTTTTTTGTTATGTGTGTGTGTCTGTTCCGCCGCTGGCCCCTATAAAAACGGGGTCAGCGGTACCCACATATTCAGAAAAAGAGCAATTTTTCTATTCCTGAGTCCCAAGTGGGCCAGTCTGGCGGGTGTGACCCTGTATTAGCCTTACATCCCCCAGCTTCCCTTGGTCGCCAACAGGCAGCTTGGGGCATTCGAGGACCCGGTCGTCCGCCTTCTCACGTCCCCTGCCGCTAGTGGAGACAGGTAAGTGTTGCACTGCACACTAACACCACTATCTCTACTTTGCTGCCCCACCTCAGGCTCGGCTACCCCGCTCAAGTCAGTGATGGTCACCACATTAGGTGTTGAGCAGACGTGCTCCTGAAAATTCAGTGATATTCATCACACCGAGTGTGGAGCAAAAGTGCTCCTGACTTGTGCGTGTTTATCTTATCCTGCTGGCGAAGGATTTGATATAGCCGCCCTCCAGCCGGTACGAAGGCCAGTCGAAGACTCGCCCTTCGTGCTACTAGGTGGTGAGTCGTGACCATCTTGGCCCAAGATTGGTCTGCAGCTTTGACCTGAAAGACATGTGCTTCGGATCTCTACCCCCCGCACCGCAGGCCATCACGGCAGGTTGCGTCTAATGGTGGAGTATCAGTGCAGTGTCCTTCCCCTCGAGTGCTCCAGAGCCCGTTGGGTCTTCAGGTCAACTGGAAGAGAGTAATCTCGCCCACGGGCTGAGTATCTCTTTTTCAGTTTTGGAGAGGTACTCGGTCTAACACGTCTCTCCAGTGAGAATGTGTTCAGCTGGTGTTGAAGTGAGAAAGGGTCCCACTGAAAAGATTCAGAGGCTCCTGGGGTATACGGTAGTCGCAGCCTTTGGCTTCCTCCATATGTGACCGCTTCAGCGCTAGCTTCACAATCGAGTCCCCGAGGTGACCGTGGCAGAACAGCTCACCCTGTGTGACTATAGTTCATCCCGGTCTGCTGCCAAACCCTCCTCAACAGAGGGGCCATGTACAAAGGGCGTGTTTTAACGGGGGCCTGGGCAACCCCCGACTACACGGGCATTCGTGCCTCGAGTTGTTAGACATTGCGGCCGTTACGTCCCCTGTATGTCACAAACTCTCCCGTCACCTCCTCCTTGGAGTCAGACGCTTCTGAGGGCGCCTTGTTCCACTCCTCCCGCTTACTCAATCATGCCGCCATCGAGCCTCACGACAGTTATAGCCAGGGCAAGTGGAGACTCCATCCCCTGGGTCCGGCTGGGTCATGACCATTCCGGGGCCGCTCAGTTGCCCCCCCGGTTTTATTTTTCCGCCAGTGTTTGGGTAAACCGAGCGGACTACCATTGGACAAACACTGGGTCTCAGCTGCCCCGGGGGCCCGCAGAAATGCGTTTAACCCCAGTGAGCCTTCTAAAAGTGACTACGACTCAGGGTCGCCTTGCGCCTGCTCAAGTCAGTGAGATCATCACACTTCATGTTGAGCAGAGTTGCTCCTGAAACTCAGTGAAGTTCATCGCACTCAGGTGTTGAGCAGCAATGCTCCTGTAGCTCAGTGAGTTCATCACAGGTAGCTCAGTGAATTCGTCACACGCAGTGCTGAGCAGAAATGCTCCTGGTGCTCAGTGAAGTTCCTCACACTCAAGTGTTGAGCAGAAATGCTCCTGAAGCTCAGTGAGTTTATCACACTCAGGTGTTGAGCAAGAATGCTCCTGAAGCTCAGTGAACTTGGCACACTCAAGGGCTGAGCAGAAATGCTCCTGTCGCTCAGTGAAGTTCTTCGCACTCAAGTGTTGAGCAGAAATGCTCCTGAAGCTCAGTGAGTTTATCACACTCAGGTGTTGAGCAGGAATGCTCCTGAAGCTCAGTGAACTTGTCACACTCAAGTGCTGAGCAGAAGTGCTCCTGTCGCTCAGTGAGGTTCTTCGCACTCAAGTGTTGAGCAGAAATGCTCCTGAAGCTCGGTGAGTTTATCACACTCAGGTGTTGAGCAGGAATGCTCCTGAAGCTCAGTGAACTTGTGACACCCAAGTGCTGAGCAGAAAACGCTCCTGAAGCCCAGTGATCTTCACATGTTGTGTTGAGCAATGCTCCTGTCTTTTGCGCCCGTCACTTGCACCTACGTGCCAAGTCAGGAGAGGAACAGGTCTTCATAGTTGCCCCTTATTGGCCCAACTAGACCTGGTTCCCATCAACAGCCTTGCTGACTTCCCCTGAAAACTCTTCGGGGACGGGGCACGATGGCACACGCGTTCTTCCCCCGGGGATTCCGGGCGGTCTTACATCTGAACGCGGAGGTTCAGGTGGCTATCACAAGAACATGTGATAGTTACCATCACTTCTGCGAGCACCCCCTAGAATTGGGTAGCGTGCTTACGCCTTTAGAAGTGGAACCTAGTCGTTGAGTGCGTCTTCTCTCCAGAGGAGATCCTGAGAGCTTTCGATCACTTCAGTGCTCTCTTTCCTGCAAAATGGGTTGCAGTAGGCTGTTTTTCTTCACCCTCAAGGTGATGTTGCCTCGGTGTTTAAACGACGCATCGTGTTGCAGAAGTATGCAGAAGCACGTTCTGATCGTCAGGTTCCTGAGGGAGCAAGGTCTTGTAAATCCTTGTGGCCCTCTTTATCCTCTTGGGCCTTGTCCCTGGTGCGACTGCACTGCAGAGACCGCCCCTGAGCCACTGCAGGCAGCGAGTTAAAAAAATCTGTTATGTCAGTTCTCCTGCTCGCGTGGTCTCTACTAGAGGGTAGGGACTTGCTCGCTTTCGGTCAACGTATTGTGCCTGGAGTCTGGGCCGGCTAACTCTCACAAGCTGAGACCCCGGCTCGGATTGTGCCCAAGGTTCCTACCTCTCCCGTAATAGGAGCAGGTGGTGAGCCTGCAAGCGCTGCCCTGGAGGAGGCAGATCCAGCCCTGGCTTCTCTGTCCGTTCGCTTGGACGTGTACAGAATGCAAGTCATAGACCTCAGACCAGCTCTACAAATATCTGTTGGAATTCAGCAGAGAGGGAAGGATGTTTCCATGCAAAGTTGCACTTAGTGCTTGCCTTCATTTCGGTAAAGATCCGGGATGCAACATGTCCACTTAGGTGTTGAGCTCCTCTATGATGAGTGTGAAGTGCACCGCCTGGGCGTTGACGATATGCTTTGCTAAAACGGATTCCAGAGTTGGGGGCTGGACGACACCTAGTTGAACCGCTGCTTCCCGTGGGCTCCCGTCTCATGAAGCCAGTTTCACCGTGAGCCCGGTTCAAGTGTCGGCTTGCTGCGCCATTCCCCTCCTATGGACTGGATGCGTGCGCCCTTCTACTTCAGTTGAGTTCCCTTAAAATTGAACCCTGTTGAGTTCCTCCACACCCCTCCGACGTCGGACGTGCGGAACGTCTGGTGTTAGGCCTACCACTCGTAAGCAGTGTGGAACCTGTGTTAGGCTGGGTCCATATGTTGCGGTCCCTTCGGCGACCCCATATGTGTATTCTTCCACGGGCTTCCCTGCGGTGAGCCCGTGTCTTCCCTCGGCAGAGTCTCTCTGCCGTCACTGTCCCGTGTGTCTCCCCCGTCTTAGGCTGGAGCCACCCCAGTGACATTCCATATGTTAGACTGCCCGGTTTCCGCCCAGTTCATATGTGTAGTTTCCACGTTACCTCCCTCTGGGTTGGACGTGGCTTCCGCAGCGTCCCTTCCTTCCAATGTACGGGGAACGCTTTCCCAGCGGTCCTGTAGGAACAGGTCAAGTCAAGTCAAGTCACCTTTATTTATATAGCGCTTTTTACAATACAGATTGTATCAAAGCAGCTTCACAGTGATAACATGAAAATAATATAACAGAGTTTGTTTCTAAAAGAAAATTGAGTCAACGTCCACCTTAAGCAAGGCAGATCAATAATATTATTGAATATTAAATGTCCCCAACTAAGCAAGCCAAAAGCCAAGGCAACAGTGGCAAGGAACCAAAACTCCATCAGGTGACAGAATGGAGAAAAAAACCTTGGGAGAAACCAGACTCAGTCGGAGGGCCAGTTCTCCTCTGGCCAACGAAGGAACAGTGCATGATTTATGATTCGGGCAGCATTACAAGTCAGATTGGATCGGAACATTTAGAATATTTATCCATTTCCATCTTTTGGAAGTCCAAGTAATCACGCCGGTGTTGAGACGAGTTGTTGAGGATCAGTGCCGTCCACCATAGAGGGTCCATTTCGCCGGTGTTGAGTCGTCTCTTCACAGGCTTTGTGATTGGCGTATCTGAAGTCTCTGTGAAAGGCTGGATACAAACTGGAGCTGACGAACGCCGTTTTTCTCGGGACTCGCGTCCCGAGATAACAGCAGAAAAGCAAAAAGGGAAAATAATTAGCGTAGCTGCTGTTCATAATGATTTCCATAACACGGGCGTAAATGATAAAAAACATGAAGACAGTGATTCTTGCGTCCCAGAGTCACCCCCCTCCGTCCCCCACTCAACTCAGCCCTGCTTACTGACCTCTACATCCCTCCTGCTGCTGAGACCCAACCACAATCTCACAATCTCTCCGCAACCCAACCATACGCGCCGACCCGTTTGACTAAGGCTGTCGAGCCCCACTGTCGTCGTTAATGCAGGTTCAGTGGCAACGGTTCCGTATGGCATACCAACTACCGCAAAACACAATATCTACCCAACCACCCGTCATTCACGCAATATACACAGGAACGTAATGACTGTAAATACTATGCAACTTATACAAATAACCTACAGACTCCTCAAGTTTTATAATATTAAATGCATTTGATCTTATTCAGCAGTGGTATAAAAGGTAAGCATTATGTAAATGCTTGGCTAAAGAGATGCGTCTTTAATCTAGTTTTAAACTGGGACAGCGAGTCAGAGCTTCGAACAATATCAGGAAGGCTATTCCAGAGTTTTGGAGCTAAATGTGAGAACGCCCTTCCTCCTTTAGTGGACTTAGATATCCTAGGAATGACCAGAAGCCTCGAATTTAGTGATCTTAAAGAACGTTATGGATTGTAGGGCGATAGAAGGTCCATTAAATACACAGGAGCTAAACCATTTAGGGCTTTATAGGTCAGTAATAGTACTTTGTAATTGATACGGAACTTAATAGGTAACCAGTGTAGAGATGATAAAATTGGTGTTATATGATCATATTTTCTTGACCTAGTAAGAACTCTAGCAGCTGCATTTTGCACTAACTGTAGCTTGTTTATTGAGGATGCAGGACAGCCAGCTAATATAGCATTACAATAATCTAGTCTCGAGGTCATAAATGCATGAACTAACTTTTCTGCATCAGAAACAGATAGCATGTTACGTAGCTTTGTAATGTTTCTAAGGTGGAAAAAGGCTGTTCTTGTAACATATGAAATAGTGCTGTTCCACTGTGAACAGCAGTGACTTCCCTGGCCTAAGCCCTGTCCTTCCCCGCCTTAAATTTGCGGGGGCATCAGGAGGCTTTTGTTTAGGCACTGGAAGGTGGCAGCTTTAGTGGCGTTTTCAAAGGTTATCCCCATTCAGTCGACGTCGACTACGTCTGACGTTATCGACTGAAAGGGAACATCCTGAAGGAGGGAACGGAGGACGTAGTCCCCTTGCCACTACCGCTGGACCACCGCTGACCCCGGGTTACTCTCGGCTCCTCAGCGAAAAGCAACTAGTGCGTGCATCCACTTCCGTATTTATACCCGCGCCGCGGGGGCGGAGTGTGTGATGCAAATCACGCACGCCAAATTCCATTGGCTCGTTCAATAGTAATCGAAGATGATAGGCTCCCTAGCGTGATCCCCATTCAGTCGATGTCGACTACGTCCTCCGTTCCCTCCTTCAGGGAACGGTGGGTTGCATACGCAACCAGGACGTTCTTAAGAGTTTAGAAATATCTTGCACACAGGAGGGTGTCTTCCAGGCAAATTGCCCTCTGCTCTGAGAAGGTGTTAACAGTGTCCCACTGTTAGCAAATGGTTGCCCCCAGTAAGCCTGGGACAGCAAGGTCAATTTCCACTGTGAACCCATATTTACATTTGAAATGAGGTCTGTCTATATAAGTAAATGCAATGAGAGCTCATGGCCTTTTTCTGTATCTGAGATCGGCCCGTGAGGTTGAGAGCCGAGTCTCTCGGCCTCATGCATTTCTAATGTCGGGTAAACATTTTCCTCTTTGTTCTAGAGCATTTGATGCTTTGCATTGATTATCTTTGAGTTGATTATGAAATTGTAATGATACATTTACCTGACATATTAAATTGTTATACTTGATTATTCTAATTGACTTTGACATTATTTTCATTCAAGAGTTTAAAAAGAATAGTAAAACATTCGCTCACATTTAATGATGCACAGATATCATTAAAACCTTTTCATTTATGGAGTCAGATGAAATAACGAGTAAATACATATGACAAAATGTATTGAATTTAACCAAAAATACTTTGCTGTGAGAAAAGATAGTAACACGCAGAGACCTTCACCCGCTGATCAGACGACCCCCATTGGCCTGATCGAGCGCGGACTTAAAGTTGCAGAATACAGAAATGCCTTTTTTCCTGTTTCCGTACGGGTATTTGGCACAGAGAGCATGAAGAAGTCCTGAGAACACAAAGAGTGTTGCCCATTACTTTTCTGCATGATATAAACACATAGGTAGCTTGGCAGCAGACCAAAAATTGCCTTATATATGAAATGACATGACCAATGACTAGAGGAGGCCAGAGATCACAGTAGTGAGTCAGCGCTTTGCAGTTTGTAATGAACCTCAAGGAAGCATGTTAAGCTGTGTCAATCAGATGAAGATTCTGTGAAGAGATGCATATATAAAAGATCACCATAGTCCAGAACAGATAAAAAAGTGGTGGCCAATGACCAATGAGGTGAGTTATTATGGGAAGATGGAGGCAGGAACCGGCGAACAAAATATACAAAATATACAAAACACAAAATGAAAGTAAAAGCGTCCGCCCCTCATGGACGACTGCTGCACACACATAAACAAAACATAAGGTAACAGATATGAATTGAGCCGTTTAGTCCAAATTTTCCGAAGAGACACAATAGCTTTATATAATGAACAGATTGAATTTAGGCTTTTATTCACATATAAACATTGATCAGCGAACAGATGCTCAACTGTACTAAACTTCATTGGTATTTGCTGAAGTGCAAACATGCTGTGTAACACGAGAATGACTCTCATTGGTTATCATACATCGTGACCATACTTGAGATTCTGTTTACCACAACTGATGTGTGAGTTGATCAATGTATGTGATTATTACACGGCTCTGTGGAATACTTGATTCCGATTGGTCAATTGCACCATCCAGCGGTATGTTATTCCCAGATAACAACCCCTGAAAACAGATAACGCAGGCTCATCCGGGTTACTGAAGTCAGCAGTGCTAAATGCCTGCTAGGAACTGTTTTTCTTCGTGGAAGTTTTGCATTTGGTGAGCTAATAAAATATTAAAACTCAGTCAAATCAATATTTTGTGTACAGTTATACAGTTACAGTTACCCCCGACAGGGAGATGAGGACTTCCATTAACCTGACGGGGGTTTATTTTGAGAGAACAATCGGCTGGATGTACATTATCCTTTACATAAAAGCCTAAATCCAGGCGGTTCATCATATACATCGATCAAGTCTTCAGACAATTTGGACTAAACCGCTCAATTCATATGGATTAGTTTTATGACCTCTTTATACATTTTTTGAAGTATCAAAGTGGTAGTTGCATTGCTGCCAATGGAAGGACAGAAAGCTCTCAGAATACATTATAAAGATCTTCATCAGTGTTCCGAAGATGAATGAAAGTCTTACATGTTTGGAACGACATGAGAGTGAGTAATTAATTACAGAATTTTCATTTTGGGTGAACTAACCCTTTAATTTGTTTATGATTTATGAGGGCAATTGAATTTTAAAAAAATTTGCACCTGTCAATTATTTATAATAAATATTGCAATATTAGGTTTCTGTGCCAACAATTCCTGTGCCACTATTTGCCTGAAAGCTGATTTTGTTAATGTAGGCTGCTGTTTGCAGATTTATATTCATATTTGTAAAAAATGTAATAAATGTTGCACATGTTTAATAAACATATTCTTTTTTATCTTTTAATTGCTGTATAAACATACAGTATCTTCCTAGTATTGTTGAAGGAAAATACGTTTGTTATTACTTGAAGACCCAGCAGATGGCGCTCTTATATTAGCACTCATTCTCCAGCTGATAACTACATAAGAACAAAAATGAAAGAAAACTCAAAACTGCTGTCATAATATTTTATGTATAATAATACGCTTATATAATAAGTAGCTATAATAGTACTTTCAGGTTTTTTGTATCCACAGGATACACCCACAACTCAACTGCCACACAAATATGCCAATACTTTCAATCATCATGTCCACTGAGTACCACGAGAGTCAGCCAAACAAAAAGGTCAGTGCCAACATTTATAAACGGTTGTTTATGTATTTCATATTTTCGCATCTTTTTCGATATTCACTCATGATATTAGGCTTCAGAAATAAAATAGATGACGTCATGGTCTGGATATATATTGACAGGAACTTAAACCTCTCTCATTACCAAACTGTCTTGGCTGGCGAGGAATGCAGGAGATGCAATTCCCATGTATATATCTATGTATCTATGACATCACAAACATAAACAATTGGTACCATCGCTTCTCTTCAGAACATTCCACGGAAGTCCACTGAGGTCCACGGGGAACTAAACTAAACATTACATTTATTGGATAGTTTTCCACAAAGACTAGTTAGCCTACTTAAAATAAAATAAAATACATTGTAGGTAGGCCTATAATAAAACATCCACATGTAATGTTATTAAAGTAGGCTATAGGCTATACAAAATAATCATTCAGGCAAACGCCGATGTCTCGATCTCACCGGTGTGTTCGTCATTGTCATATCACTTCGCGCTGTCTATTTGGCGCCATCTATCGGCTCAAACGGTAACTGATTGGATTAAAAATGGCTTCGTGATGCTTTTGATTGATTGCTCATGCTGATTGCTAAACTCAGGTCTCCAAGACAACGAAAACATCGGAAGAACGAGGTAGCCTACAGGTAAGACACACACAGTGCCGGGTGAGAGAGTTAACAGAGGATGACATGTAACTTGGATTGCTGATTATTAATAGCCTACATTAAATTGGTAATATTATGCCCTTTTACGAAGTATTGATAGTTTTCTGGGTGTCGTTGTTGTAGTTCTTGATTCGGTTAAATAAAAATATCTCCCCTTGGGAGTAGACTTTGAGCTAACCTTGCAGATCTTTTTTATGTTCAAACAGCAACATTACACACTAACAAAAGTTGAAAAGGTGAAAAAGCTTTATAACCCCTTGAATATTGTGATATTGTTGCAGCGTTGGTCTTAACGTCAGGCAGATTGTTTTCTAAGGGCCTATTTTTTCTTAGCTGCCTTTCCAATCAGATGTAGTAGACCATATTTAATTATTTAAATATTTGAATAATATATAAATATTGATTTATTACTATCTGTCCGTACAATGCGTGTCAGTGTGCCATTCTATTGATTAGTCCAAGATGTAGATTTAATCAAATCACCCTGTAGCCCATATAGGCCTATATATATATATATATATATATATATATATATATATATATATAAGCAGAATTTTGAATAAGCTTTAGACAAGTGCATTAAACAAGAGAGACACTAGGTGGCAAGTATTCACTTTGAGAGAAAATAACTTGCTTTAGTTATTTCCAGCATATCCGTTTAAAAGGGATCCTATTATTATTATTATTATTTTATTTTTTTACATTTTAAACTTTCTTTAGTTTGCAATGTTGCAGTTTGAGCGTGAAAACGGTTTGCAAAGTTGCACAAAGTCCAGTCCACTCCAAAGGGTGTTTTTTTTAATCCTTTATATCAGTGAGCACTGTTTCTGTACTTCCTGAAAACGCCTTGAATGTAGTCTTGAGTTTTCTTCCAGGAATGTACATGTCTCAACATTCCTTATTATATATATATATATATATATATATATATATATATATATATATATATATATATATATACTAATTGTCTTCATCACTCTGTCCTCTCCGCCAAAAAGCCGGTGTGTGGTGTGAATTCTGTTTGAGGAGATTCCCCGCTTCCATGTAAAGTTCTTTGACTGCCGAGAACAAATTATTACTATAATGTCCATGTTCTGTGTACCACGATTCAATGCGACAGGTGAATGTACATTTGATCTATAGATAAAATGCTGTATTTCAATATATAATTTTAAGGCCTTATCAACAAGACAGCATTCACTTCTTCCATGCAGAGAATAGTCGATACTCTCTCTTTATTATTATTTGCCAAACTTTTCTTGTCTTCTAATCTTTTTCTCTCCTGAGTTCTGCCTATTCCTCTGAGCTGCTGCTCTGAAGTTTCACTTGTATGACTGAATTTACTTTTTAGTACTGCTTTCTGATGTCAGTGCTTTGTGGGAAGAGTATCGCAGAGGGTCAAGGGCTTCATACATATTTGAATGTTTTGGCTGTATGGTCCTTTTATTAGTATAGTTGTGCGTGTGTGCGTGCGTGCGTGTGTGTGTGTGTGTGTGGGGGGGGGGGCTGGTGGGCGGTTCAATAGTATCCAGCATGGCCTCACTCCAAGCTCCCGGCTCCCCAGGCTAATATTTCTGAGGCTCACTGCCAGCGGTGCGACTCAGTCCAAGTATGACTAAATAAGGTAGTCCAGTTTATTCAAGAGAAGAAAATGCTAAATAAGCTGCTTAACCTCCACTATTTATGTCATCAGATAAAATTAGTTTTATTTGTGCACCATACACTAATAGCCTACATCTGATCAGGTCAGGATAGATGGATGCCAAAAATATGTAACCACTGCACAGCAACCACTGACTACTGAGTGCATGCAGTGAGTGTCGTCAGTGTCAGTATGCAGAATTATGAATAAGCTTTAGGCCAAGTGCATTAAACAAGAGAGACACTAGGTGGCAACTATTCACTTTGAGAGAAAAGAACTTGCTTTAGTTATTTCCAGAGCATATCAGTTTGTTTAAAAGGGATCCTATTAGTG
Source organism: Siphateles boraxobius (assembly GCF_051911475.1). Taxonomy (NCBI): domain Eukaryota; kingdom Metazoa; phylum Chordata; class Actinopteri; order Cypriniformes; family Leuciscidae; genus Siphateles; species Siphateles boraxobius. Next base: position 1,175,696 of record NW_027509208.1, on the reverse strand, counting down.
TGTGTGTGTGTGTGTGTGTGTGTGTGTGTGTGTGTGTGTGTGTGTGTGTGTGTGTGTGTGTGTGTGTGTGTGTGTGTGTGTGTGTGTGTGTGTGTGTGTGTGTGTGTGTGAGCACTGTTTCTGAACTCCCTGAAAATGCCTTGAATGTAGTCTTGAGTTTTCTTCCACAAGTGTACATGTCCCAACATTCCTTATTTAAAAAGTTCCTGCCCAAGGCAAATGCAAAAAAAGGGCCAAAGCCTGTTTGAGTTGCGTTAGTGGTGTGTTGAAACACGTGCTTGAAGGCAGGCTAGGCGATTTGTTCCAGAAACCTTTTGTTATGCTGATTGAACGTGGTCTAAATGTATTTATATGTATACACTACTACCAGTGAAAAGTTTTGAATCGGTAAGATTTTTAATGTTTTTAAAAAAAGTCTCTTCTGCTCACCAAGGCAGCATTTACTTGATTAAAAATAGAAAAAACCAGGAATATTGTTAAATATTATGACAATTTAAAATAACCATTTTAATATATTTGAAAATGTAATTAATTCCTAGTAGGATCAAAGCTGAATTTTCAGGATTTTGTATTTTTTTTATTCAAAGGATGACAGAGTTTTCATTTTTGGGTGAACTATCCATTTAAGATTGTTAAAAGATTACGTTTAACTATGTTATTCAATTATTTATCAAACTTTTTTTAAAATATCTATCACCAGATAAAGAAAAGCCAAACCATGTTGATTTTGAAGAAATCATTTTCTCCGATAAAATTGTACAACCCAACATAATTATTTAATTGCTGCATTGACATGGCAAACATACAGCAGGATCTTAAGTTTCCTAAAACAGATAAAGGTTCTGGACCACAGGACATATATTTAAGTCACAGGAGCATTTTGATGTTGTGTAAATGTTCCTTGTGTAAAACAGGCCGCGGCAAGCTCTTGACCAACAGAAATGCAACAGGCTCAAATGTCACTGGTTTCAGAGATTTATTTTCTTGAAGAGACAGAGCGCACTCTGAAGACGTTTGCACATTATTTTTACACATAGCAATGAGCTTAGCTTATATTACAGTGAACCACTACGTCACCAAGATATGGGAAGCCAAACAAACAAGAAAAAAACAAACAATGCAGCTACATTTAGTGTTCTTGTGAAAAAAAAATGTAACAAAATATAAATATGAGTATGCGTATGACACCACTAGAAATTCCCACAATTTTTGGCCTCACAAATATGGCATGAAATGTAAAACGTCAAGAGAGAGAAGAAAGACTTGGTCAGTTTTGTTTGTTCTCTGTAATACAGCACCATAAACAGCAGGGGAAGCCATACTTTCATGTTTTAGCTTGATAGGGAGAAAGTACATCTGGCTTTAAGATTTAGTACAGGAAAAAATGCAATTTGGGGTAAATAGACCTGATTAAAGCTGCTGTAAGTGTTTTTTATGCCATCAAATCAAATGCACGAATAATCTGAGTTTCCAAACAAGTCGCCTTTTTCATTCATTATTTTCAGTTTAGTGTCACATCATGTGGTACATGGCATAACTACACCATTATGATGGTGTTTGAAGAATGAAAAATGTTTCCTGACTGTATTTTAAAAGCCGTGTATTAAAAAATATTTATATATAATATTATATTATTTACGTTTTAGGGTTCTTAAGTGTGTGTGTGTGTGTGTGTGTGTGTGTGTGTGTGTGTGTGTGTGTGTGTGTGTGTGTGTGTGTGTGTGTGTGTGTATGTATATATGTGTATATATATATCTTGGCTATCTAACAGCAATTAATGGTGTTTACACAGTGTTATTTTTTATTTTTGCAGGCCTATTAAAAAAATGTCTTACAGCAGCTATGATTTGACCTATTTCCTTTTTCCTACCCACTTTAAGCGTGTTTAGGGAACCGTGGTTTTAGGACAGGGATTTGAGACCTTTTGTCCTCTCTGTTCCTTTTGCATTGATAAAAGGTCATTCATTTAACAACAATAAAATCTTGTCACAAATATATGACGGGTAAAAAAAAAAAAACAGTGTGGTGACATTTGGGTCGAGGCCTATAACCCATCAATAACATTTACTGTGTGACTGGAGTGTGTGGTTGACGTCCCGACCTGTACAGTAGGTGTTCCTCGCCCCGGGCTAAATCAACAACCAATAATCACTGATTGCGTTTATGCTGGTGTCAGCACATGGTTTCCATACTGACCAACAAATTAGTTTTTATCTCCAATGATATTTTGCTTTGAGCATTATCTCATTGTTTGGCGGTAAGCAGGGATGGTTCATTTGCATGGCAAATAGTCATGCAAACAACAATCACCTCTCTCAAACATGATGCGCTCAGAAGAATGGTGAATCAGCATTCAGAGGCACTGCATCGAGCGGCGCCCTCAGGCACTTTTCAAAGGAAGAACAACATTATTTTAAGGCTCTCGTGACAATCTGCAATGTTTGAACTTGCGTGGAATGCTTGACATTTCTGGTCAACGGATGTGAGGATTATGATCACAGTCTGTATTAATAAAAAAATATATTGTAGGTCTTACAAAAGCTCTTGTTTTTCTCTTATCATAGGGACTCCAAGGACAGTTGCTGTTTGCAGGCCTTACTGATTTTTAAACGCAAAAAGCAGTGCAGATTGTGTGTTAAGAGGGAACTTGAAAACATAACACAAGCCGGTATTGATAGATTAATAATCTCCTTGAACTGGAGCCACTTCCTAAAAAACACTTTGACACTCAATTAATTATTTTGGGCACTTGGGGATAGAGCTGGGTAAAAATATAGATTTTCCAATTAATCATGATCTTCATTTGAACAATTCTAATGCGGATTCTTAATATCTCAATTGTTCAGTGGCTGCGTTATAAAGTATTTGTACCGCGCTTCCCATCCTACAGATGGCACTGTGTTCAGCTAATATTACTCACTCCAAATCAACTCAATCTTCAGTGACACAGCAACTAAACAAAAATCATATTTTTAATATCATAGTTAGCAATATTTTAAAGTTCGCAATCTGTTTTGAATGTGATGCAATACAAATGACGGCCAAAAAAAAAAGTTTCTATTAAGTCTGGGGTTGCACACAAAAATATGACCAGTGGGTGAATCACAAAGAAAACATTCTTCTGAGTCGGTCTTTCAACATAGTGCGACCAGTATAACGCGATTTAGATGTCTGAATTCCCATGGCACCTGACTAGTGGGACTCCAGGAAAATATATATAAAAATAAAATACAAGTTACTCAAATTTAGTTTATGTTTGAAGGTACAGAATGTTATTTGTCTACTGTGCAAAAAAAATTTTTTTTTTACAAGAACAGAGTTGAAAACTCAATGGTTTTGGTCGTTTATGACAGCTAGGCACCTTCCTTTTGCCTTCTGCAAAAAATACAGCAAGGTGAGGTCTGAGCCGTTATAATTATATTAAATTGGATTGAAGTCTGGACTGAATTGAGAGCTTGTTAATTGTAGCCTAATCAAGAATCATAACCGAATTGGAAAATCAGTGTCGATACCCAGCCCTACTTGGGCAGAAAAATGGAGACTGAATTTAAGGAATGTCAGTATGAAGAATTTAAGTATAAAAGCGTAAGACCATCCACCAAATTGGATAAATTAATTTGTTCTACTATAGGCACTCAGTATAAATGACTTATCTAAAAGTACATTAACATTATCTTAACAGGGTAAAAAAAACTATAAAACTACTGAATATTGTTAGAATCCTAAAAATATAAATATATCTCAATAAACATCTTGTGGTAGATCTGATTGTTAGGCTTTACCATTATATATATATATATATATATATATATATATATATATATATATATATATAACATTTTAGTTTTTTGTTTCAAATAAGAAATGGTTCCTTTAGGTGAGAATAAAAAAACCATTTCTTAACATTTTTCTGCAGCATCTAAAAACAAAATATTAAGACGATCGTGAGTAAAACAGCTGCAAGTGCTTTACACATTTCCGTAACACAAGCATGTTGAAGAGAACGCACATAAAGGGAGTGTGGCTTTAAGATTCACCCGTTTGTTAAAGCACTAGCTGCAAAGATCCTATTCACACATGTTTTGAACTAAAACACTGGCATTTACACTATATGTACAGCATCTACAAGTTTACAAACATACACACTCGTTTAAAGGCCATTGCGGCTGGTTTTCTGTTTTACAGTTTTCTTTTTTGGTGAGACAGGGCGATCGGTTAGGATGGCTTTAGGGGGAACCCAGCGAGGTCTTGAACTGTAGTGCGGGCGAGAAGATCGAATCCTCTTACTCTAGTGGGGTTTAGGAGCTAGCATATGGGAAATAATGTCTATGAGGTGGTCTAGGCCGTAGAGGTAGCCGTCTTCCCTGTTACCCTCCACCCAGGTGGCCCTGTGGCACAGCTCCTGCCCCTCCGGCAATGGTGTGGTCTTCCCAAAGTCTATCATCCACACTTTTGCCTGCTCCCGTTTGTCATGGACAAATAATAGAGAACTGCCAATCACCTGAGCACGAGAGAGGGGAAGAGTTACACGGAAATACGTTAAATGTCAAACATCTTTAAATGTTTCATCACAAATTCACTCGTAAACTTGACACAGAGATCCTGTTTCCATCATATTTGTGCAGCAAACATATACTCACTTATTTAATAGACAGTTGTGCATAACTGTGCCCTGTTTTCCACCATACAGTTTGTTTTTGTTATCTATTAATGTGAATAAGCACGGCTCTGTGTTTGCATAGCCTGCTCTACCTCCTTGTATTAAAACAAAGTTCTGACACTGTCAATGCATGAAGTTTATCTAGTGTATTTGTCTTTAAAGTCAATTAAAAGAGGTTGTGTAATGCATACAACCAAGCATCTCTTCTACCTTTAAGCATCCAGTGTAAACAGAATTACTTCAGAGCTGGTCTCTGCATAAATGCTATTGTGTATTATACATTTTCCCCATTATCACATGCCCTTATCACATGTGTGCGTAAAAGGTTGCATTTATTAGTTCCGCCATGGTCGTTAGTGTAACTAATGTGTCTTGAGATGATAGACAAAAGAGTGACTGTTTACCTCGTGCGTTTTGAAAAACGATGACATTTCCAAAGTGTCCCTGATCTCTTTCAGACGGTTCAGATAGGAATGCTTTGGGAAAAGAGACAAAGTGTAAGTAACTATAAAACTACAAAAATGCCTACAAATATAGTGTCACAAATACCTTTTCAGAATAATATTGGATGCATGTGATAAAAAAGCTATAATTTAATGAGAAAATAAGGCTTTTTCTTTAAATCTGCATATACATTTCATAAATATATATTTATATATACAGGTATAGTTTATTTTGTAAAAAAAAAACTTATATGAATGGAAGAGAATATCAAGATATATTTGAACCTTTTTCAAAAGAGTTATTTAAATGTGGCACCTCTACAATAATATTCTATTATGTTATTCTTTAGTTAATTGCTATAGTGAAGTATTAATAAAAATACTTTTCCTGCATTTATTAATATTGTTAATTTCTACACATCCTAATACACTTTTATTACACTTAATATTAAAATGTTGTTAAAATCAACATTATTTTATATATATATATATATATATATATATATATATATAACAGACATTAATTATCAAAGTGCAATATTATATTTATAAATTGACATGAATATAGATTAATAAATTGCAATAAAATGTTGTTCCTTTAGTTTATGATACCTTATGCATTAACTAATGTTAATTAATAAATTAATCTTATTCTGAAGTTATATATATATATATATATATATACTGTATATGTGTGTGTCTGTGTGTGTGTGTGTGTGTGTGTGTGTGTGTGTGTGTGTGTGTGTGTGTCTGTGTGTGTGTGTGTGTGCGCGCAATAAATAGAAAAACAAAAAATTTTAAGGCTGAATTTAGTTACATCCTTGATTTTATTATTATATAGAAGTATATATTTGGATGCTAAACAGAGATTTAAGCCATATGAGTCAACTTATTATGAGGAATTATTAGTGTCTTATAATCAGATCATACAGTACCACCACCACACCCTGTTCTAATTCATGCCCAAATAATTGCATTAATTCAGCATTTAAATCAGAGTTTGTTAATTGTGGAAATAAAAGCAAGTTTATCTGACAAATCTAAAGCACATTTATCAGATGAATCACAGAGCATTTAAGTGAATATGGATGCACATCAAGCTTCAGGACACGCTGTGGACAAATATTGGGTTAAATAAATGCCGCACAGGAAGCCAATAGGACAAGTTCTTTGGAACTGTTTGTCTATAAGGCTTAACTTTAAGGAAACACCCCTGTTACAACATGGGAATCCTCCCATGTAATGTAATTTCTTTGTGCTAGGTGCCAACATCCTATTAATATTTGAACCAGTAAGATTGCATTTACAGTACTTTAATGTCACAAGAATACACAGTCATGTGTCAACAACTGCATTATGCAAAGCGCGGTGTATCTGCATGTGTGTATTTCTCTGTAATATAATCAAGTTTGTGTGCATCTTAAAGAGTGGTTTTCCCTGACAGCAGGTGAGCTTTCGTTGGTTTCAAACATCTATAACTCTGAAGGGACTGCACCGCATAAAGGAAACCCTTAGGTTCACAAACCACCCTGGGGGGTAAATGAGAGAGTTTGGCTCCACCTGTCACTCACTTCCCCTGCTTGTGCCCCAAGAGACTGAAATTGGCAGAAGGCCCTAGAACACAAAAACACATGAGCGCAGACTTACCAGGATGTTCTCGTTTCCTTTGACGAAGTCTTGGAAGGCCTCAGTCACTTGTTCTCGCGTTTTAGTCTTTTTAAAGTCCCTGTTTACGGTTCCGTCCTCATTCTGTAGAAGGGAAAGGGAAGATGAATTCATTGTGCCGATCAAAATAACAAAACAAAAAAATATATATATACACTGCCGTTCAAAAGTTTGGGATCTGTAAGATATTTTATGTTTTTAAAAGTCTCTTCTGCTCACCAAGGCTGCATTTATTTGATTAAAAATACAAACAAAAAACATTATATTGTCATTTCGTTCGTTCACTCAACGAACAAAATGAACGAATGACTCGAAAAGAGATTTGTTCATTTGGATGAACGAGTTCGAACAGGAGAGTCACGAACGCGCATCACAGAACAGAGCAAGGCGAGCATTTGTGCTTATAAAACTTAAACTTTTTTATTTATTTTTGAAATGACCGATCGTTTCGCAAGATAAGACCCTTGTTCATCGTCTGGCAGAGCCAGTCCGAGCCTTTTGGGGGCCCAAAGCAGAATTTGATTTGGGGGCCCCCTCCCACTACACGAAGTCACCTGTGCTTGACGATTATTGACACAAATGTCACGCAATAATGATACATTATAAATGAATACAGTGAGGTTATGTATTAATACAAAATAAATACTTAAAAAATAGATGCCTACTTAAATAAAAAAGCTTTAACTTTTACTTTACTCTTTTACTAACTCTTTGAAACTTCTTAAAACAAACTGTCTCAAAACATATAAAATAAATTATTTGCTAAAATAATGACAAAAGTGAGAAATCAGAAACATAATAAGAGCAAGGGTTCAACAATGACAATTATTGTTGAAAACTGTAAAAATATTATTATTTCTCAACTGTCTCAATACAGTGTAACTGTCCTCAAAATCTTTTTTATTATTATTATTGTAACAGACTTTGTTGGATTGTAGATGACAGAATCCAACAAAGTCTGTTACTATAATACCGATAATGATGTACTGGCGCTCGTTGTATGTGTGTATGCAATCTATTTTTCCCCTCAGGGCTTGCCGTAGATAGGAATGGGTCGTGCGCACTTGGTACTGGAGTGTCGCGGGTTTTTGAGTTAGTGATCTGATGTGTGGTATAATAAAGTGGAGAAGAGCTCAAACTGCTATGTTTTTTATTTATTCAAACTGCTACCCTTACACCTAGAAGGTTAAGTTCCCCTGCCGCTATTTTCTCCAACTTACGTGACTATGAATTGTCTACGCACGAATTGTCTATGCACTCGCGAGGTGTCTAGATTATGCGCATGACCTAAACGCTGGCAGACACAGCAGCAGTTGTTGGCAGGTAGGCTATATTGATCATGAAATCAGAATTTTCTTGTCTTGAATTATTCATTAATTCATTCATATTCATTCTTTCATTTATGTCACTTGTTTAAGTCATCTAAAAAAATAATAATAATAATTTAAACTCGATTGGACCAGGGGGCAGCCGCTTAGTTCGCTTATGCCTCAGGCCGGCCCTGTCGTCTGCTGCCGTTTAAAGCCATTTGAAGCTGCACTGAAACTGTCATTTGGACCTTGGACCGTTTGGTACCCAATGAAGTCCATTATATGGAGGAAAATCCTAGAATGTTTTCATCAAAAACCTTAATTTATTTTCGACTGAAGAAAGAAAGACATCTTGGATGACATGGGGGTGAGTAAATTATCAGCAAACGTTTTTTAAAAAGTGAACTAATCCCTTAAGTATTATGACCATTTAAAATAACTTTTCTATTTGAATATATTTTAAAATATAATTTATTAATGTTACCAATGTTGCTCATAGCTCAATCAATTACAAGTTTAATTATTTTATATTAGTTTAATAATACTATTTAAGGATTTGTTGAAATAACCCCAATTATGACCATAGTAATAGTGATCGTGAACATCAGAGGGCAAGTTAATGTCATATCTATGTACTGTGGACAAATGTATGTGCTTCTAAATTAAGACAGTAATCGCAACAACAGGAAGCTCAACAGTCTGGGCCATATTAACTGCAAGAAATGTGTCAACCAGTAGAGATTTTGGACTATTGTCTCTATAACGGTTATTCTCATGTGACGTCGCTGTTCTGCATGGTAACGAAAGATTATCGTTTAAATGCGTTTAAGCATTGCACTTTGATAACAAGTGATTTTAAATAAACTGAAGCGCAATAGGCAGCGCAAGAAAACTAATTTCGCTATATACGCACCCTCTTTGAGAGACTGAGTGATGCGCACACATAAAGCCGCTGCTCATTCAGTGTGTGTGAGGACTGAGTGCTTTTCCCACATAAATAGGCTTAAACGGTTAAGTACACATACTTACATCTTTGCAAGTTACTCATAAACAGTCATTTATGTTAAGTGAATGTAAACAGTTGAGAAAGAAAACGCATGTGTAACTGTATTGGATCTGTGCTTTCGGTCTTAAAGTGACAGCAGCCTAATATTCCTGCTGTCGTCTGTGTCATTACTGTCAATCAAACAACAAAAGAGAAAATCTCTTACTGCTCTTGACTGATAAGAATTTATGTATTTAATAAGAATAAATGTATATTTAACTTACACAGTCAAGACTATGCTGTGTTTTTTATACATTTGATTATTTTATATAATTTATGTAGTATTTATTACAGTATTTCTAGAGCGTGAAGTTTTTCAGTTAGGTCTATTTCATTTGTGTCTTTGTCCTTTTGTAGTTTGTTGTCCTATTTCTTGTAATTAGTTACTTTGTTCTTATTTTATCAATGACTGTTTACTTGTCTTCTGTAAGATTGAGAGTTACTATTATTATTACTATTTTTTGGATAGTGATATGAAATTTCAATAGTATAAAAAAAATTAAATAATAAAATCCTTATTTAAAGCAATAAAATAACTATATTAAGATATATATATATCATTTAAATAAAATTACTTAAATCGTGATTCGTGATATAAGATTTTGGTAATATCGCCCACCCCAACCCTGCCTGTTATTCAGAAAAGACTTTATGTAGATCCGCCCAGGGCATCCCCCGTCCACTGAAATAGAGAAAGAGGGGGAGAACCTGCCCTTTGTGCTAATGGAAAGTGCCAAAGAAGAACCTATACTTCCCTATTCATGCAGGACATCTGCAGAGCTCTCATTAACAAAGATTTATTTTGGAAAATCATGACAGAGACCGAACATAAGCTTTCTAATCTCCTCGTGCTTGTCTTAATGGAATCACGGCCGCCTGGTTTGGCTTAATTAGCTGAATGTTTTTAAACTTGTATAAAGTCTTTTTGACATTTTCATGAGGGTGTATTTACATTATTAGGGCAGTGTATCTAGGCCGTAATTACAGAACTGAAATCATGTTGTGAGAGCTGCAGCCTGTCACTGACTGATGTTGAGCTCAAAGAACGTGCCACAAACAGGCTGTGTGTGTGACAGGAACATTCAGTCACAATCAACCTCTTGAAAAAAGCCAATCCTGCCCCCTCACCTCAGTGTGAGGTTCGGGATCTAATTAAAACGGTACCGTGATTTCTCAGATAAAACAGCACTACCGTTCCAAGATCCCTTTTTTCAACTCATGATTAAAGTTAAGCTCAATGAATAGCATTGTTGTGGCGTAATGTTCATTCTCACAAAAAATTATTTCGTCTCGTCCCTATTTTTCTTTAACAAAAAGCTAAAATCAAGGTTACAGTGAGGCACTATGCAAATAAATGGGGCCAATTTATGAAGAATTTAACAATAGAAATAGAAAGCTTAGCATGTTATAAAATAACTTGTATTACAGTAATTCTTGTGTGAAAGCTTGTGTATTTTACAGTATTTTACAGTTTTGTTGTCATGGCAATGAAGTAAAACTGAATATAACATTACATAGAAAAGGTTAGTAAGTGATATCAATTCATGTGTGGAAGCTTGTGTATTATTTGAGCTGTAAAGTTTTGCAGTCATTTTTGGGATTATGATTTTTTTATTATGCCAAATAAGTCAAATTAATATCATGTTAACATATTAAGCATATTATGTCTTGTGGTTATACTTTTAAAACAGTGAGTATTTTAACGTTTATTAATTGGATTTATTTACTTCCATTGCAATTGCCTTACTATAACCCAGATTAATTTTCTTTTATCAGTATTTTGCCACATGTGCTATTAATTGCAGGCTACTCAACTTGTTTTGAACCTGGAATATTCCTTTTAACTCAAAATGAATAAAGCAATATTTAGCACACGTGGTAAACCCAAGCTACGTTTACATGGACACCTTTTGTGTTTAGATGAACGCTAAATAAAGTGATCGGGTTGATGTGCGCATTTATATGTCACAAGCCTCAAATTTGAATATATTTTTTGACATGCGCATATTGCATGAATACACAGAGAATTTCCCACTCTTTGCACATACTAACCATTTTCCTACATTGCTTCTTTTCCTTGTCTTAAAGAGCAGACTTAATATTTATCGATTTCTACTGTCCGTGCCCAAAACAAGGCGTCTGTGTCAATCATTTATGACATTCATTTGTTGTTCATTCAACAACAGCTCTTTCCACACTTCATTTTCTCATCTGTATGTCATTGCACATGCACAGTACTTTCTATTTTCGGATGAAAATGAATGAAATTTTAATTGGATTAGAACAATTCATTCCTATTGACATGGTTACATTTGACTTTTTTAGTTCTGACTGTGCTATAAGCTACATGTGAACGCAGCTACAGGTCGATATGACCCGTAGATTATGTAGTTTGTCTAGTACACACTGAGAGAGCAACTTCATTTCAACCTTTCAGTTGAGACGAGTGTAATGATGAAAACAAGTCAAAGTTCCTTTAAAGCTTTTGTGACCGAACGTCTCACCTTGATGCCCTCGATACGGAAGCCTAGCGTGGCGGTGGAGCTGATGGTTTCCCTCCACTGCATGTAGCGAGGCTTAGTGACCGCTTTCTGTTCTTGCTCCTTTGCCGTGGGGGCATCGGGATCCACCTCGATCATCTTCTGGTACATGTCAGATCTCAAGCTAGGCTTCTTCCTGGCTTTCGTCAACTCCTCTTCCAGATATGTCCTGCAAGAGGGGAGAAAAATGACCCACTGGCTCAGTTTCTGTCATTTGACGTGTTGCTTGTGTTGCTTCATCAATCATATTCTGTTGAAATTTGTAGTGCCTACTAAAGTGTAGTTTGTCTTATTAGCTAATGGCATGATAACTAAATAAATATTTGTTCTCCAACTTGACTTTTCTTGGAAAACACTCCCTTAGAAACTGAGAAGCGCACTGAATGTGTGTGAATCTGAAAGCATCACACTGTTTTGTTTGGCCAGGCCAGCGAGGATTCTGTTAATATCCTGACCATCTGGTTATCTCTATATTTGTCCATGGCTGCTGCCGTGATTCGGTCAGGCTTGCAACAGCAAACAGAACAACAGAGATGAGAAAGTTGAAATGTGAGAGTAGGGAAAAAAGTGATGAGCATGGACGATGTGTTTCATGCTCTCCCTGCACCGCTATCTTTCAGCAGATTAGATGACAGAGCTGCTCCGCTGTGAAATCTCTGGGGAGTGAGGTCCTTGTTCAAGTTCTCTGGTGCTTGGAATGTATAACATCTGTACAAATAATGGGTCAATGGAACTAATCATTTTAAAGTAACATAAAAGATTTTCAGCAGCGGACATGCTGTTGCATAAGTGGAAGATAAGAAAAGATGAAGATTCCGTTTTTGCAGGGAGGGGAATTTTTGGCGTAATTTATTTTGATTAGTGTTTTTATAGATGAATTTCATTTCTCTCTTTCTCTCTCTATATATATTTCTTATATTATACACAAGAGACAAGAAACAATTTTCGATTTGAATTTTGAACTCTTTCAAACAGGATAGAAGAACTTATTAGAATTGCTAATTCTAGATTAGCAACTAAGCACAATAAAGCATTATTCATGAACAATTATAGTATTTATTCATATACTATTATAGTATTCATATTTTGAATTTGCTTTTTTAATGTTCAGATTACTTTTTCTTAGTAACTATAAGTTTGATAAATTTTTTGTTTGTTTTAATAATTTTGTGCTTTTGTCATGTTTATTAGTTTTTTATATTTCTATTTAGCTTAAATTCATTTGTATTACTTCATTTATTTCAGTTAGTTGCCAACGCAACATTTCTCATTTTCATTTAAGTTTTTAAAGTTAAATTTAGGTTAGGTATTTTGTTTATATATCTAATAAATAATATTTACTTGATTTCAGCTTTATTCCAATTAACGAAAACGATTTATAATAGTTTAATACAATATATTGTATCTAAACTAGAAAAAGTAAGTTAAGTTAAAATTAATCAAATTTAAACCCTAAAGTTTTCAAGGTTATATACAGTCATAGAGCATTAGTGAATGGTTGCTAAGGCGTTGCTGGACAGTTGTCAAGGTGTTCTTGGGTGTTGCTTTGAGGTTAATGAGGTATTCTATGTGGTGCTAAATGGTGTGAGTTTTTTCTTGGTAAATGTTTGCAGTGGTGTACTGGGTTTGTGGAGTGTTATAGAATGTAGAGTGCTATATTGTTGCTAGGTTATTCTGGGTCAGATTTAGGTGGTCTCTACTCTAGGTGGTTACAAGGGTGTTCTTGGTCTTTTCTAGGGCTGTAGATGGATTTTTGTGAAGTAAAAGATTAGGTGAGGCAGTTTAGCAGCATAGTGCTCAAATCTCAGTAACTGACCTGACGCCCATCTTGCAGTCCATGACACAGGGTAGGTCAAAGTCTGCCAGCAAGTCCTCCATCTGATTGTACCTCTCTCCATCCTTCTCTACATCTCCATGGTAGGAGGGAACGTAGGGCTTTAGCACGTCTCTCATTAGCCTATCGAGACATTGCTGCTCACACTCACAGTGTTTCTTCAGGATGCGCCCGTTAGCTCCAGCTTTGAAATTGCCTAAGGAGAGCAGAGAGAGACAAATGGCAATGCATTGCAATTCTCAGCATTACCACAAGGTATATGTAGCGAGAATTCTTTCAAATATAAAGCAATTTACTATGCACTGTTTTGAATGTATTAACTGGCTTAAATTCATGAAAACTTATCCAACATCTACGGCTCTTTTTTAGGCCTACCTGCATGGCCAGCCAGCTGGATCCAAGGGTACTTCTTCTTGAAGGACATAACAAATGGTGACCAGTGCACCATGTTCTTGATCTTCTTCCATGATTTATGCTGTCCAATGACAAAAAGAGAGCAAGATGAGTCCCCATTTAAAGTCATGAAATCAAAATTGGCAATTCTTGTTTTTTTATGGAATATTGCCGTCTTTATTCAAAATGATTTATCTGTGCAGTTCATTATTTTTTTAATGCATGAGCCCTCTTAATCTTTAATCGAAATAACTTCTCCCTCTTGCAGCATAATCTCTTCTTTTCTCTGACACGTTTACAGGCGCGAGGGCGGGACAACCTGTCACTCATATGACATCACAGCAATAGCAAACCACAACCATCCAATCAAGTCCTGCCCTACTTTTTTTTTTCTTGTTCGAGAAGTGAATATCATTCGCTCGGATCATATTCACTCAGATATACGTCACAATAGGAATTTCGTCTTCCAACTTTGTTATAAAACAATATATACAGTAATAACAGGGTATTTTAAACAACATTTTCTAGCTCTTTTATAATTATCATGCATGCAGTTTTATGACATTGTGTTATTTGAGAGTGTAAATGGAATATTTATACTTTTAAACATTATTTTTTTCACTACAGTAGGAATATATAATTGTATCATGGTTTTTGTTCAAAAATATTATGCAGCACAACTGCTTCAAAATGAATAGCATCAACAATCATAGCATATTAGAATGATATAAAAAAAATGCAGCGTTGCCATCACAGGAATAAATTACTTTTTAAAATAGTAATAATTTGTTAACTTGTAATAATATATAAAATATATACATATATATATATATATATATATCTTGCCCAAATTTATTTTGAATAAGTAATTACTTATATAATGACATTTGGCAGGTGGGGTTCATTTTCCTACAACAAAACCCAGACTAGCACAACATGTGGGAAAATAAACAAACAGGCCTTTTGCATGTATTTACATATGTTTGCTGGCACTCCTACAGTGGTCAGTGCTGATATCATTGTTTACACTGCATAGTAAATTGCTTTTTGCAAAGGATTTATATACAAACAAACAATCAGATATCGCACATAAACAAATGATGAATATGTGCAGTTGCATTTTTTTTTTTCTCAGGCTTGTTTTCCTGCCAAGGGGAACAATTTCACCTGGAACCGTTTCAAAATGTTCTTGCTCTATTTGGACATACTCGCTCCCTGCAGAAAACTCTGTTTGCTAGTTCGAGAAGAGCTGCTCTGTTGAGCCATTACACTGTTATTCCACTTCACTAAATGTCCTTGAGTGAGAACTCTTTAACTCTCCATGTTGGCATGGTAAACACATTCTTTATTCTGCTCTCAGTGATCGATGAGGGGTTTCCTCGGGTGACCAGGGAAGCCTCTCTCCCTCCCAAGCACATTTTGAGCCAGCTCTCCCAGGAAGAGCACTTCAATTCTAGACATGCAATGACCACAAATCAGCCCCCTTCCCAATCTAGAGAACCTGTCTGTCCAACAAACACGAGCCACAGAGAGCATTCAAAATCTGTTCAGAGGCGCTTTGTCATTAAAAAACCCTTACTATCAATCAATGGTTATAAAATACATTAAAATCAGAATTAAATTACAGTGTTTTATCAG
Organism: Siphateles boraxobius; assembly: GCF_051911475.1. Taxonomy (NCBI): domain Eukaryota; kingdom Metazoa; phylum Chordata; class Actinopteri; order Cypriniformes; family Leuciscidae; genus Siphateles; species Siphateles boraxobius. The sequence goes on along the minus strand of NW_027509208.1, from coordinate 1,160,168 downwards.
TTGACAGCTAGGACATCATTAAAGGAATAAAGTTCTGTTATTATTTATTTATTTATTCAGCTACATGTGGTTTCAATGCTTTGTGACACAGAATGTGAAATTCTCATATTCTTGCCTTTTTCCTCCATATGATATGATGAAAGTGAACGCAGAGCTCTAAAATGACACACACAAAAAACACTTATCTTTGAAAACAAAGTTATCTTATAAAATATAATGCAGAAGTCATATGGACTTTTTATTTTATGTGATAGCTTTGTGACAAAAATGTAAGCCTTTTTTTTTTTTTACTGAAAATCCTCATCTAGTAAACCTACAGTATAACTCCTGTGACCTTAGGAAATGAATCAGTCTGATTTTTTAATAAAATCTTTTAGATCAGTGTTATGAAGCGACTCAAATGATTCATTGAAAAGATTTAACTAAATAAATGTTTAATGATTTGTTCACAGACTGGATGTCAATTCTTCTGTCATGCAAAGGGGGAACTAGAGTGGATGTCAAGATTTTTAGTGAATACAACATGCAAAACTATCACATGGCTTCATGAGAACATTTTTATAGTTTTAGGTTGCTTTTAGTAATTTTGGAGCTTGACACCTTAGTCCGCATTCGCTTCCATGTACATACAGTAGATAGCATATGAGAATGCCAGTTTGATACAACATGAGGGTGAGTAACTGAAGAATTTCTCCCTGTAGCGTCTATGCCGAAAAGGTCTGATTTAATTTAGTCTAGAAAGAGGCCCATAAAAGGTATGAACCATCATCTGAGAGCAGCAAGAGTTTTATCTGTCACATGAAGGTTGTCCTGTTCTGCTCCAGTGGAGGAAAACCGTTCCTCTCGCCCTTCAGATGCTGTTAGAGAGGGGTCGGGGCATGTCTGTATCTGTAAGGCTGGTTTGCTTTGTGTGTCCTCTCCATGTCCCCTATCCTGACCCCTAGAGACAATTGTGGAAACTCAGTGATCCAGGGGTCGCCATCGTTGCTTGAGAAAGTAGAGGGCTGATGTCAATAAGATTATAGCTATAAGTGTGTGAAGGTTGCGTATGAGCCATTTCATAAATGTCCAAAAAGCGAAAACAGCAATTCACATGCCGTATTTGAATGCAGTGCTTTGATATAAACATTTTAAACGTTCTATTATTGCTATAATTATTGTTAATATTATTATTATTACCTTTTTTTACCCCCCCCCCCCCCAATTCAAAAATATATTTTTTTTTTTTAGTGAACAGTCTTAATTTTTGAAAGATTCAGTGTATTTTTTTTATTTTTTTATAAATTGCTTAAATGTGTCTGCTGACTAGAAGCAACATTGTGTGACAGTGGAATAGATATGCATCCCATAGATGTAGCAGCTATACAGAATATTGCAGATGTCGTTACATTTTTTTTATCCATAATGGATATGGATGTAGAGAATATATGCACGTGATTAATGCAGCCAAAATAAAGAATATGGTGAGGTTTTGTTACTTTTTATTTTTATAATAAAACTATTTTTTATACAATATTAAATGTTTTAGTATTTGCTATTTTTAGGTTTAATAAACATTTAATAAAAAGTTAAGCAAGGAGTCAAGTCTGTCATTTAGCAGTTTGTTTTCAATATTCTGACATCAGCAAAATCGTAGGTTCATTTAATTCAGTTGCACAGTTTTGCATTCAGATAACATACTTAAAAAGGACACCTTAAATATTTTTCTAAATTTTCTTTTGTGTATGGGATTCATTTAATAATCATAATTTAATGTTTATTATTATTTATTATTCTACAATTTTGTGAAAAAAACATTTTTTTTCAGCAGATTAGCTAAGATTGAATGTGACTTGAATATTGAAGCATGAAACAGATGCTGTTGATGTGCTGTGGTTTGGGCCACTGCAGAAAGCACTTAAAAACAGTGGATCTGAGAGACATTTCTATAGTGAGGTAAATATTAAGGATGTGGGAAAACAAAACAAGTGGAAAACTCGCAGGAAGAGACGGGAGTTGTAGACTTAATCAGAGAGTCACAGTCATGTCAAAATGCGCACTGTGTAAAACAACAGCACTAGATCATAAAGACTTCTTAATGTGTCTGACACAGTTGTTTACTTTCACAGCTTATTTGCTTCCATGAAAAAATGTGAGATTTATGGTTGTAAAAACATCTAAATCTCATGTGGCTTTAAGCCAATAGCAGGGTTTTTAACGTTTTTTCTACTGTTTGGGTGGAAAATGCGTTAAAAAAAAGTGTTAAACTGAGCTATACTGCACTCTTATTCATAGATGAAAGCATAGTCAAATTAGTCATATTTAATAAATGAACACTCAAAGGGCCAGAATGTGATTTTACAGTCCAACTACAGAGAAATTGAAGCAAACCAGAATCTATTACCTGTAACGCTTTGAGCACCAAGATGATTGACGTGGCACAAAAAACCAGCACGGGGACGATAAAATTCCAGATGTGCGTGATGAAAGATGACATGGTAAAAATCTGTAAAATCATACACTAGTGTGCTGCGTGCAATCACAACGGAAGCTGGAATTTGAGTGAAGGAAAGTGCAGGGTAATGTGGATTTCTCATTTGTTTCCATACAAAGCATTCAAAAGCACAAATGGCCCATGCAAATATGCTGGCAGGCCAAGCTCAATGTGCAGAGACCACATTAAAACTCTATGGCATGCCTGCGAAGGCCACGAGCAATGCAAATGTTCAGTGTTCTTTAAAACTCACCTGTAATTCTAAGAGTTTGGGATAACATGAGAAACAGCTTATACTGTATAACACCTGCCCGTGATTTTGGTCCAAAGATTATATCTGAAACCCTTTGCTCTGTCGCATCTGCACTGTAACAATTTTTTAAAGATTTAGCTCTTAACAAAAGGTGGCAGTTTAATGTTTTGAGTAAAATGAACTCGATGCAGTAACTGTTTTTGCTCTTTTAATGTGCCTAAATGGGTTTCATGGTCTGTTAGTCAAGAGGGTCGGCCATCTGAATGTTTATAATATCTTTAAATAACTAAAGGACAGTGTCACCAGTGTTTTCAGACTGAGATGAGGTCAGCACCTTGTTTTGACATCACCAATGTGATTTGTGAGAAACTGACTTCCTTTTCCCGAAACGGGATGATGAATGAAATATTTTTGTGAGTGTTGCAGACCGATGATGAGATAGATTTTCATTTCAGATTCTTATAGGAAATTACAGAAATCGAATCATAATTTTAAAGGAATAGTTCGCCCAAACATTGTTATCATTTACTCACCTCTGTGGCATTTAAGAATTGTATAACTTTCAATATACGGTGAAACAATACGAATTTACGAATCTGGTAAACAAGCCTCTCTAGACAGGGTAGCTTGCATTCGGATTAGACGGGGTCTGATATTTGCATGCAGAATCGCATTTGCATGGCTTAGTTTGTGGTTGGAGAAATACTTTTTCTCCTTTTAATACTAAGGGTTAGTTCACCCAAAAAAATAAAATAAATTCTGTCATTTACTGATCCCTTTGGCAACCCTTTTCCATGCAATTACAATGAATGATAACTGAAATCTTTGAACATCAAAAAGGATGCAAAAGCATGCTGGCAAGCATCATGAAGGTACACTCTCAGAAAAAAAGGTACAAAAGCTGTCACTGGGACAGTACCCTTCAAAAGGGTTCTAATATGTACCATTTAGGTACTAATATGTACACTTTTGGTACCAATATGTACCTTCGAGGGACTAATATGCACTCTTTAGGTACAAAGGTGTACCTTTTGAAAAGGTACCGCCACAGTGACAGCTTTTTTATACCTTTTTTTCTGAAAGTGTATCATAAATGTGGTCCATATGTGTTATGTTCAAATACTTTTTGAATAATTTGATAGTAGTGAATAAGTTATTCATCTTGATCCTTTAGGTAAACTCAAGAACTGAATCAGTCTGATATCTGAAAGAACCTTTCAGACCAGTTTTGTGAAGTATATGAGCTTATTCACTGACATAAATCAGATTAAAAAAGAATAATTCATTCACAAATTGGACATTGCTGCTTCTTAAATGGATTCTCAGGACTATGTTTCACACAAAGCTATCACACAGTTCTATCATACAGCTTCAGAAGAATTGGAATATACTTTTATAATATTTTTATGGTTCTTCAAATCTTCTTTTTTTATTCCAGGGAAGAGAAATGTCATGAGGATGAGTACATGATGGCAGATTTATCCTTTTTGGGTGAATGTTCTGTTTTTGTTTTAGTAGGCTAAGAATTTTAAAATCAACTCCAGATGTTAATGAACAGATGAGAAAAAAAAGGTTAAAAATTCAGGTGTGCTTATATTCACACATTCTTTAGAGCATTACTCATTATTTGCTGCATGAATTAGGCAGTGAATTGAACAGTTTTTGAAGCGCATTCAAATTCAACTCAATTTTACATTCTGAATGTATTGCAGTTCATTCCCTGGATTGACTTTGCTAATTTTATCATAAGCGTTTAAAAAAAACCTGAATATTGAAAATGAGTTAAAGAGAAAACTCTTTTAAGTTTGTGTGGTGAAAACTAACATATTTAATAGTATTTGATTGCACGCAAAACAGGGTCAAAAGGAGAACTAAAGGTAAGCGACCTCCACTCTGATGATAAATGCAACATCATCTCAAAACCACAAAAGTTTCCGACGGCAATGCACCCTGGGACACACCAAACACCTATGAGTTCAAGTAGATGTTTGCATGCACTGCAGCACTAGAAGACTATCAAGTCATGCTTATTTTACCGAAGACCACAGATTGTTGCTCTGTAAACATCAACCCGCAATAACAATCAAAGAAAAGCCTCTGAACAAAGGAGACATAATGCTGTAGAATCTCACAGTGAACCTAATAACAAGACCTAAGAGATTTGCAGTCTTGCCTTTCTGGAATACCAGAAAAATAAACTGTCCCGTAGATGCAGCCGCTCATTTAGCCCCCCCTCCCATCTCAAAATCTTCTCCCATCGCTATTGTATAGAGCCACTATCAATAGCTCAGGGTTTTGTTAATTTGGGCAGCGGAAGCAGGAGCGGCATATCGCGAGGGGAGCACTCCGTGGCGCTGGGTCGTGCCATTGTTCTGATAAGGGCAGGGTGAGCTATATCGAGCACAAGGAAAGGGATGCCGCTCTTAACAGCGTCTCCTTGACCTCACGGGTGTTGTTAAAGTTTCCACTGAGCACTGAGGGAGGAAGTGGCTTTCAACCCCTCGAGAGGAACCTCTCTGCGAGACAGGAAAGCGCAGAGGGCTCTGAGACAGTATTTTCCACATCTGCAAGCAATACTCAGCAACATAGCCAAAGACTAGGTGTATTTTTCTGTAGGCCTGACAGCCACCATTAGCCCATTAAGCACCTAAATGCATCCGTGGTCAATGTAGCCAGCCTTACCACAAGCTATGTGTACCGTGTCTGTGTTTGTTTGTATTTTCATTAGTCACATTAGTCTTCCTTTGTTCTGTTTTCCCCCCACTCATTTGTTTCCATGGTAACCCTCATTAGTTCATCGGTCTCACCTGTTACCTCATCATCTATGTCACCTGTGTTCTGTTAATCCGAGTTCATCAGTGTTTGTATTTATTTTCATTCTATTCAGTCAGTCTTTGTCCGTCGCCGTCCCACTAAGTGTGTGTGAACCGTCTGCCTGTCTCTACCTGTTTGTATTATACTGTAGTAAAAGGCTGCTTTGGAACTTTTTATTCTTCCTCGTCTTCTTCTGCACCACACGTGACACCATGACACTATGACATGTTTTCTGTGTATATATATATATATGCGTGATATGTAGCCAGCCTTACCACAAGCTATGACGTTTTCTGTGTGTATATGTGTGTGTATATATATACACACACATATACACACAGAAAACTTCATAGCTTGTGATAAGGCTGGCTACATATTACGCATATATATATATGTATCACTCACGCATATATATATATATATATATTCCATTTTTCATTTTCAATACTCAATTAAAAATAATATCCGTAGATCAGAGGCCTGTTTCAATAAGGAGGTTCAACCAACTCTGAGTTAAAAGTTGATTTACCCTGAGATGGGAAACTCTGAGTTTTCAGTTTCAGAACAGCTGAATTGAGCTAGTTCAATCAACCAGGTTGACTCTGAGTTAAGCGCGTGCACCACGACTATGAAAAGCCATGATCAATGGAGCTCTGAAATTACGCAACAGCACCCGACAAAAAGACGTCCACATACTTCCGAGTCAATACACAAGTATAATTCTTATTCACTGATATATTATCAGGTGAAAACTGACAGAAAGGTAAGTTATTGAACTAATACTCATTTTCATGGGATCCCACAGGCAAAAAACAAAACAAAACAAAAATGTGGCAGCAACTAAAAATTACCAATAAATTCATAATTTAATCAATTAAATCTTTAAGCATAAAAGGTTAATGGACATGACTTTATAAACATTTGACATATTAAATAAATATAATTCAGTGTCTATTTCAATGTGCAGCAGCTGTTTCCACATAGTATAATGCTCTTTTCACATAATTAAATTCTCTAATCCAACCTGTTAAATTTTTTTAAATTATGCTAATGAAATTAACATTTGACTTCTACTGGGCCAACAGAAGCTGGCCCTGCATCATCACTGATAGATGAAGAGGAGATACACAATATTGGAAGAATATTAAAATCCAACAGGAAAAAGAATAACTGTTGCTTTTGTATTTGTAAGACCACATAAATTGTGAATAATTTTGTGAGTATTTAACAGCTGGGGTGGTTACGGCATATATCTCAGACTATCCTTCCATTCAATACGGTAATCTTTTCATTTTCGGAAGGTGCGATGATGAATATATGCATGACATCAATGCATCCAACCACATTGGAAATCCTAAAGGAAAATCTAATTAATAGGTTACTTCCAGAGGTCACAGCAAGATGTTATCAAATGAATGTCATTTATCAGATTATCCTCATTTAAACTGTTTTCTACAACACTGTCCTGCAATCCTGTGAAACTTCTATATGATGGATCTCATGAGTTTGTGTGCAGGAAACAACACAAAAAGTCCCAGAAAGAGTGTTAGAGCGAGGCACACTTTCCTTCCCGCTCTGATACAGAAGCTTTACTAGTGTCCCCTCTCCGATTTTATATAGAAAAATGTGCAATGAATGAATTTACTGCATTGCAAACAATGCTTTTCTTACTTAGCATTTTTGTCTTGTTGTTTCCAGTCAAAATATCTAAAGATTATTAAATCAAAATGCATTTACTAAAAGACAAACTCTGGGTTTACCGAAGAAAACCTGCTCCCGACCAGGTTAGGTTCACAGAGTAAGTTACCATGGTAACTGACTCTAAGTATAAGTTACCCCTCTTTCAGAAACGGGCTTGACTTACTCTGCTTTCTTGGGTTGGACAGACCTCCCATGACCTCTCCCAAACAGAAAACCCAGAGTTTGCCTCATTTCAGGGTTAACATACTAAGAGTTTTCACTTAACCTCCTTTGTGAAACAGGCCCTTTACAAATTGCATTGTCACCTTGAGCCTGACAAAGACATGAGGATGGTTGTTTTGCTTTAGGCTAGACAAATTATCTTCAGGTATGTATTTGTACATATTGTTCATTCATTTTTGAGCGTCAATTGTCACCTAGATTAAATGGCACTTGAAATTATGTCACGTAGTGCTTTCTTACGGGAAAAGGTAAGACATTTAAGATATGCATCCATATCTTGAAAATCCTGAGCTACAAGTTTCCATTGGCAAGTCAGGTACATGTCTAAATTCCAGCAGACCATGTCCATTCAGAAAAAACATGCATGAAAAAATGGGTCAAGAAATTGGGTACAGCTAGAATGGTTAATTCTGTAAGAGGAGGGGTAGGCAAGTTCGGTCCTAGAGAGCCGCTGTCAAGCAGACTTTAGTTCCAACCGTAATCAAACACACCTGAACAAGCTAATCAATGTCTAAAGGATTAATAAGGCTATAGACCTTATGTAGCCACGCCTCTTTTCAGCGCTGAGCTCGTTGTCTTTTGACTTCCGGTCTATATTTTCACAGCGATCTTGCGTAGTTATGAATGAACGGCTCGTTAAAAAAATTCCAAGGTCCATTTGTTAAGACATATGCTTTACAATGCGTATGATAAACATTACAATGCTCATGATAACTTTCGTTAACTCTACAATAAGTAAATCAACTTCACCAGCTAATTACTGCTGGACAGCGATGACATAGAAATATACAAAGCGACCGCAAAAACGGAAGTTCAAAGACAATATTCTAGAGATGGAGGCGCCCTCGTTTCTCTGGTCTATAAGGTCTATAGGCAGGTGAGGGTTTTTTTTCTGTGTTGGAGCCAAACTCTGCAGGACAGCGGCTCTCTAGGACCCAACTTGCCTACCCCTTCGTTAGAGCAGTGGTTCTCAACTCCAGTCCTCGGGACCCGCTGCTGTGCACATTTTGTATGTCTCTCTTATCTGACACACTCAGTTCAGATCATGGAGTCTCTCCTAACGAGCTGATGATCTGAATCAGGTGTGTTACATAAGGAGACATACAAAATGTGCAGAGCAGTGGGTCCCGAGGACTGGAGTTGAGAACCACTGTGTTAGAGGATATTAGGATATACAGCTCAACACTTGTCAGATAGTATTATTTATCATGAATTCGTCTTTGACACTTATGTCCTCTTGCACTGGAACCCGTCATGTTCCTTGACACTCCCGCCCTTTCAAAGTATGTCATAGCTGTTCCTGCTTGTCCTGAAACCGGTCTTTTCTCATCAATGACAGGAGAGTTCTTTCACAGAAGTGAGACCTCCCATTAAACTGACGTTTTACTGCACCCTATGTACACAAAGGTGTAAAGCTGCTATAAAATGCTAAGTAGAAATTTGTATTATTTGGTCCTTGTGAGATTCATTGAAATATTTCCTTGTTTGAAGATGACGTATAATGTAGGGTCTGCTATGTAAGGGAAAATGTACACAACATAATAGCTCTGCCCCAAAACATAGTGAGCTGTCTACTGCCTACATAGAGGGCTTATTAAATAGGAAGCTTAATTGTCATTGTAAAGAGATCAACAGAATCATTTTGGGTGGGGTTTAATGTAGAGTGTCTGAAGTGAATGTAAACAGACAACAAATCGGGAATGGTCAAAAAGATCAGATCTGTGCATTAAGATTTGCCAACACAATCTCATGAAAGTGCGTATCTATACCACGAATGTTATTTCTCGTGCCATCTATACGCCAAAAATGGTTTTAGCGTGCATATGCTACGCACTGAAAACCCCTTGGGTATGATTAGGGTGGGGAGTGAGTACGCATTACACGACATAAAGTGTGCATCACATGCAAACGAAAACTGCGTAGCATATGCCCGCAAAAACTATTTTTAGTGTATAAATGGCACGAGAAATAACATTCGTTGTATAGATACGCACTTTCTTGAGATCGGGCTCGACTTGCAGTGTTAACACAGCCTAAGTAAGCGGTCAGTTATTCAGTTTAGTGACGAGAAATGCTATGACTGACCAATTGGAAGCAAACATTCCACTGAGCCATGCAATAAGGAAAGGCACGCAGGTTTTAACAAGGGGAAGGGAGTTGCAGGCCTGGGTTACGCCTGTGCATCAAAGTCACCACTTCAAGAGTGTCTAGCGAAGTGCAGGGGACATCAAAGAAGTATACACTGCTCATTTCCAGGAGTTAACCATTACACACATCTGTTTCTCAGAAAGGCAGTCACAATAACCTTCCTCATCTCAGCCAGCTGTGCTAAGAATGGCTCATCTCATTCTGTGTCTCTTTTTCTTTTTTCAAAATTAGTAGAAGTACATGTTAAGCTTGCAAAACTAAAAAAGAGAAAATCAAAAAAATCAACAACAAAAAAAACCTAGAACTTTTCCCTTCCATATTAAGTGTAAGCAACCACACATTAGTAGTAGTAGGGTGGTTTCCCCGTATAGTGTTCTACGATGCATACAAGCGAAGCCTACTATTTTAAAAAAGTGGCCAGCACGGAAAAAAAAAGAAGAAAAAAGGCCAGTACACTTCCTGTCTGTTGCATTTGAAACGGCTCCCTCCAGCAGCACTGCTGCAGCAAAGAACCCAGCTGTTTGAACCAGGCATGCCTTGACGTCAGCTGGTCGCCAGGCAACCGTCAACCACAGGGGTGTTACATTTTCCATTGCTCGTAGCCTCCAGATCCTCCAGTGTATCATGCTACAGCACTTGCATGCTCACAGTTGGGGCGGTAGAATCAACCTCGCACAAAAACTGTTTGTGTTGGGTTGGTTCGCACTGCGCTGCAGGAGTGTACGAGTTCAGAGCAAAGCCACGCTAAGACTGAACAAACACTCAGAGCAGTCTATATCTGGTTGGCGCTGAACATTTAAACTTTATTCAGACAACATATTTAGTATTTTTGGCTTTAAAATATTTTTTGCACTTATAACACATTGTCCTGTCTTTGTTTTATTTTTTCAACATGTCTGCTTCTGGCTCAACCAGTGGCGTTTGGGGGCGGGACTACCTGTTAGTTTGAAGACTATTATTTTTGAAGTTCCGTTTGGTCCCACTAGTTGGTACCACCATGTAGAAGTAATTACACAAGACAGCATTAAAAAAGTCAATCTATTTACTTTTTTAGTGCACATTCTCACTCCTTTTGATATATGATATATTGGTGCATGTGCCAGTATTCATTACTGTGGTATATCTTGGGTTAATGATCAGTATTGTTAGTGTGGGCACTTCAAAATATTGTGAATAATTGTAGGTGGTGGTGCCTTATTATCCAAATTGTTTAAATTTTTCAATGCACATTAGCTTCTTTTCCATTAACTAGGTTTTAAAATTTATAACACATATGCCACGTAAACATTTGGTCTGATTTTCACATTGGTTTGAACAAAAATAGCAGATGGTCTGAAAGAAAATACGAATTCACTCTCTGACAATAGGTGGCGCATATGGAAAAGTAGAAATACAGCAGTTATATAAATGAAAAACAATTAGGGCTGCAACAAGTAATTGATTAAATAAATAATAATAATGAAAATAATAGTGAATGTGTAATACTAAACACTTTTTTAAGAAAGCATATTGTTTGACATAGCTTGCCCTGTCATGCTTTGACATGCTGTTTAGTCAAATAGACTAGGTTAGGGTTAGTTATAGTATATGTAATTATGCATAATATTTCAGTATAGTACGTAGATGTAGTAACGTAAATAAACCTTAAAATACATTTTTACCATATATATCCTTGTTATACTTTAAATGTGTAAAATTTTTGTAAAACAAGTCACTAATTTTATGAGGGTAGTGAAAAAAACTATTGTAATGGAGTATAAGTGTTATGTTCAGTTGAGTACATGTATGCTTTTCCCACCTCGTACAAGTTAACTTTTACACTATGCTTTTATTTTTCTTTATTATCATTTAGTAAATTAACTTCTGCTTTCAAATGTAAGCAATTGGTTTAAAATGTAACCCCTTTTTTGCACAAAGTGTTTAATTGTATATAGCCTAGATACAATTACTTAGCACATTGTTTGAAGGACAACATTGAGCAGGATGCGAAATTTTGGAAATAATGGATCCATATTAAATTAATTAAATGAATGTACTATACTTTAGTTCGATAATGTTTTTTTATTTAATATTTTGTATTTTTAGGGGATTTTATGGTACTAAATTATATTTATGGAATAGTTATGATCAATTTATTACTTGTTAACCACTTTTTGAGCATCGACCGGAAAATTAAATGTCCAACTTAAACTGTCGAGGATCTTGAATGCTTTGTAGCACAGACTTAAGTTTAGTATCTTTTTAAAGAACACACTTTAGATTATTGCTAATGTGAAAGAAAAAAGTGAAGCAAATTTTTTTTATAGAAGTTTAAGTTTATTATTATGAAAAAAATACTATTTTAAATCTTATATGAAATATATATTTTCCAAAACATATTTTTTATCTAAAACTGTGAGAAAAGCAAAGCCATAAATCTAAGCAAGTTGAACTCCAAATTTGAGGTTGATATCCCAAAAGATTTTGTTTGAGCGCAGTACCAGACATTTCTACTAGATGAAATTCGCTTTCCCATTAATTTCCAATGCGGAATGTGGTCATCGTGTGTGTGTGTGTGTGTGTGTGTGTGTGTGTGTGTGTGTGTGTGTGTGTGTGTGTGTGTGTGTGTGTGTGTGTGTGTGTGTGTGTGTGTGTGTGTGTGTGTCTGTGTGTGTGTGTGTGTGTGTGTGTGTGTGTGTGTGTGTGTGTGTGTGTGTGTGTGTGTGTGTGTGTGTGTGTGTGTGTGTGTGTGTGTTCACATACAAAGTGCTAAGCAAAGAAATAATTGCCAGATTATTGGTTGAATCAAAATAATCATTCGTTGCAGTTCTAAAACCAATAGCTAAATACCTATTGAGTAATAGTTTTAGCAAACTCACATTCATTCAGACTCCATTTCAGTTCATAATGCTCAATTTCACTATCCAATCAATTCATGATCTCTCTAATGGTGACTTATTAGGAATAATTAAATTATTTAATGCCAAATAATATGAGAACAACAACAACATTTCTCAACAAAGCGGCACTCGTGTTGAGTGTGTTCATTCAGTTAGCACAGCATGTATGACACGAACATGTGTGCACACACACTATCTCTAGAAAGCTGTCCGCCCACTTTCTGTTGCCTACCACCTACAGCTATCCACAGGCCTAGACATGTTTCATCATATCTTGTTCAAATCTTCACATAAACTTTGAAAGCCTTTTGGGTTTACTTTAGGGTTAAAACAGCCATTAATATGCCAGAGCTTATTAAACTGCAAATCATTTTAGTGTAAAGTAACATCATTCCAATATTGACCTATAAAAGTCATTATCAAGGCCTACATAAGCAGAACAAATAGAGCACTGTTTTTAAGCTTTACATTCCAGAAATGTGTAGTGCAAATAGATAAAGTAATACTCTAAAAAGCAATGGTTTTCAAAAGGTTTTAGTTTAAGACGCAGATTTTACACTGGAGTGGACATCAAGTGGTACCATAGTTGTTCAGACATTGTAATTATTATTTTATTTGTATCATTTTATATATTATATATTATATTGTGTGTGGGGATAGATTGTTGTAGCCTATTTTCTTTTTCCTTTTAGAAGTTGATTAATCCTATTTATTTATTTTGCTATCCTATACATGATTATATGGTTAGTTGCATTTTATTATTTGCATTTAACATTGTTTTTTCATCTTCTGACCCTATAAGTCACACCAAATGAGAACCACTCCACTGAAGTAAACTAACCTAAATCATGCAATATAATGCAGCTCCACGCTTTGGTAAGTAAACAAAAAGTGGCAACGTCTTGCAATTTAAATGCTCACAGCTTTGCTCACAGCAGGTTTGGTTAGGCTACACTTGCTGTTGGGTTTGCTAGAGCAAGAAACCGCAAGCCTCTTTGCAGAGACAGACAGACAGACAAACACACACATGCACAAGGGTTCTTCCCTCATCTGATTGACACAGGAAAAGGAGACACCATATCAGGGGAGATACTGAGCATGCAGAAAAGTGAACCACATTTCTGACTTGCACTGGAACAGTGTTATCTTGTGCATTTCATCTTTCTTAATTAATAGAACTTGCCGCATAAACAATAACAGTGCATTGTGCAACCGTTTAGTTAAAACAGCAAGTAGAACATTTTTCAAAAATATTCAAAACAATAATTATTCTTTATAGTGGGGCAAAGCATAGCAAATGGTGCATTTTTACACACTTAAACAACCAGTCCAGGTGCATTGCCCAAAGCACATCCTGGTGATACACCTTTAACCTGGTTGCAAGTAGTAAGTGCACAGAAAATGTCATCTTAAGAAACGCATCTGTGGTGTAGTTTCACTTTCTGTGCTACTCGAAAACATTCGGTGATCCAAAAAATTTATGAGTTTGCAGTCTCGCTAAAGTGAAATGTGCAACAGCTGTCAAAGGAACCAAAAGAACTGTGCTTGAGGGATCCCCTCTGCTGAGCACATGGGACGTAATTAGCAGCACTAAACCACAACACACAGCCATTAGCGCTTAACAGGCAAGCCCACTGGAAACTTTTCTGGGTCGCTTGTTTGACTAAAAGCACTGATAACAAGTTTGTGGTTTTTATCACAGTTCATTTTTTCCGAAGGCCCAGTGCAGGCCACAAAACAGAAACCACGCTGTAAGTGTTTGTAGAGTAAAATGAATACAGATATGTTTATAGCTCATGAATTTCACCCCATACCGTGTTACTGTGAGTGGTAAGAGGCTAAGCAGAACCATGAAATGTGAGAAAAACCTGTTTTGGAAAAAAGAATGAGATCATTGAAAGCATCTGTCTTGCCATTTTTAGAGTGATAACCCTTTGGAAAATTTCGTTGTGATAACACTTGTGATCCCTCAGAGCCTGGAAACAACCGAAAAAATAAATAAAAACTTAAACAACCACAGAATATTTCAACAGTCCAAGACCACAATGAGAGCCAAAGGGCTTTCCTACAAGGCTGTCTACAGAAAAGAAATGAGACCCTAAGTACACACTGGTCTGAGCCAAGCCAATTTCCGTAATACAAAAAAACATGACCTGAAGTCATCTAAAAGTGTCAATACATGCTTACTGAAACATAAGCCTTTCCAATTGTTGAATGCTAATCGACTAGTCAATTAGTCAACAACTATGACCCATCCCTAATGTAAGCTAAATATAAAGCACAAATCTTTGTCATTAACTTGTGCTAGTCTAGAGTGCACCAGTAAATCTGACCAGTTAAGTGAGCAATAAAAAGCTAATATTTATTGACTGCTCCCTGAATCCCAACCTTTTCTAGTACGTCTGCCCTCCGAAACCAAAGCCATTCCATTGTAAATGCACATGTCCGGGAAAAGCAAAGATTCCATCGCAGAAGTTCAAGGTTATCAAGTAATCTCGCCCTTGTGATCACTGTGAATAGTTAAACAATCTTTTATGACTGCTATCATTCCTCAGGATGCCACAATAGGATGTTTGCTCTCCTCCACTGTGTGTTTACAAAAAATAGACGTCACATAAAAGGCACCTACGGCATAGATCCTGTGTGGCGAGCAGAGACACATTATTCTACAACTTAGTGTGAGGCTGGAGGACTGTGTGACATCCATGTCTAAACAATGAGCTCCTCTGTAACAGCACGCTGGCTGCAGGGTCTCTTGATGCGAATGCAAACGCAACATGTCTATATAGGCGGGCCCACACATTCTCATGAGGGCAAACATGTCGCAGAGACAAGCGCAACCCCACAGAGAATGCGTCACACATGTCACTTCTACAGGACATGATTGTATAAGCTAATGATTTTTTTTTTTATAGATGCTAATGCAGCTGATTATCAGGTCTCCATGTTTCAATTACTTATAATGAATGTTTTGCTTGAAAAGCTAATACAAATTCTGGTAACACTTTATTTTACAGTGTCCTTGTTACATATGTTACATGTAATTACCATAGTAATAACAGTAAATTATGCCTAATTACATGCAATTAACCCTCAACAAAATCCCAATCCTACCCTAACTCTATAGTAAGTACATGTAGTTAATTAATATTACACTGTACTTAAATATTTAATTACACTGTAACAATGACACCTTAAAATAAAGTGTAACCAAAATTCTTAACATACTGTTAAATATTTATTCCCATGTAACCACTTAATTTAATGACAAATCATAAATAAAACTGATTAAGATATCATGGAATAGTTGCTGTCACCAACTTTACATGTACACCACTATTTGTTCCTCACTCTGTTTTGTATTTTGTTTAAAGGGCGGCCAACTAAAGTCAGAGAAAAAAGTCCATCTGACAGCAGGACACAGAAGTACCTTTGTATGTGAGAATGTCAACAGCTACTCTGGGTGAATACAGACGAGCACTGAACAAGAAAGTGCAAGGACAGTGTACTTGCACTGGAGGAAGTTGAGAATACACAAGATGAATTGTGTATCTGTATCTCCTCAAGGTAAAATCTATGCCCCTGAAATCATTTCTGCCAATAACATAAATTGCAGACATTTTAAAAGCAATTGTGTTTGAATCTGACCATAGCAATAATTTCATACACATGAGCTTATGAAGCATTTTGTAAGCTATATTTGATGCCCCGAATTAAAAACCCATCAAACCACTGTCTTGCAGGATCAGAGTGCTTGAATTAAAAGTGTGTTGCTTGTGTTATTAAGTGTGTTGCTCAATACATATAAAAGGCTGTTGTGGTCATGTGGAACCAGGTTCAGGTCCCGGTCCTCTCTGACTTGTTTTCTGACTTCCTGTAAACTCCCAGAAAAAAATATGCAAAAACTGTACCTTTAGGGGTACGACAGCCTGTCATCAGGGAAGTACCCGTAAAGGGAGAACTTTATACCTTAATTACCCCTTAAAGGATCATAGTAGTACTTTAAGGGTACATACTTACTACTCTAAGGTACTAATATGGACCTTTTAGGGGTAGAAAGATACAAAGTTTTCTCTTTAAGGGTACTGGGTTTGTTGAACCCTTAAAGGTTTAATTTCTATACACATTTTTTGACAGTGTACTCCACTATCCTGTCTATTAAAGCCAACAAATGAAATAAAAAAGGACATCATAGGTTGACTTACCGCTTTCTGTTGTGTCTGCAGGAAAGCTGGGGACCGCTCTGTGTCACTGGAGATGTCGTCCTCTGATTCCTCCCAGGACGAGGAGAATCCCGTTGAGGAGGCAGAAGAAGAGGAAAGCTTTCTCACGGTTCTGTTAGTTTGAGGACTAACCTGAGGCTCCGTGCCCTCCCCACTGACATCCATGCCGTGGTCCGTAATAATGACAGCAGGGATGGAGCCCAGCTCTGGACTGACCCAGTCAGACTCTGCCTGAGTTTCTGCTGGCTCAGCTCCCGGCTTTGTCAAACATGACTCGGTCCAAGATGCTGAGCTTTCGTTGGCCTCTGGTGAAGTCCTGGAGTGATTGTCGGTAAGGCTGTCAGCTTCGCTCTTAATTCCTGCTGATGTGCTCTCAAGTGGGCCGCCCTCTTCTGTATTTGGGTCAGCCCTGTCCTTCTCCTCACTGCTGACCTGCAGCCCCTCCTCCATGCAGGAGAAGCGCTTTCCATTTTGCAGTTCTTTGGGGATCCCTGTTGAGTGATACGTGTTCTGTGTTGCAAGTGTTTCCTCTGGATCAAAGCAGAGGTTGGCGAGTTGGACAGGGACAAAGTTCGGGGGAGTTTTCCTGGAAATTCGTGGGCTTCGTTGAGCCTCTATGCTGTGAGTCTGAGCAGATATTTGGGCCTCAAACAGATCCACCTTCTTGTTCACCTCCACATTCTGCAGTTCCTTGCCGCGCTCAAGTTGCTGAGCGACACGTCGTTCTTCGTTCTCCTGTTCTTCCTCTTGGCCGGACCCACTGAGTCTGCGCACACGACTTCCCACATGCACGCCCAGTGATTCTGGCCGTCGGCATGGTGAAACTGCCCTTTGACAACTGGAACCGGTACCTGTTGGGAAGACAAAGGATTTGCCTGCAGACCCAGGGCTCAGGCTTCCTGGGCTATAGCTGCCCCCCAGTACCGGGCTAAATGTAGAACGACTGGGCACTGGGAGCACAGGCCTTCCTGTTCGAGGGCTGCTCTTATTGGTCAGGTTGTTGGGGTTCATCATTATCAGGCTGTTCAGAGCATAAGCTGCCATAGTGGCAGGCTGACTCTGTCCGTTTTTGCTCCCATTTAGGTCTATTCATCCAAGGTCCACTGGCCTTTGGAGCCAACCATTGTTAGGAGGGACCGAAGGAAAGCTGACACGCAGAATAAAATACAATCTCTGAATCCTTTCCTCATTCATATATTATGTCCACTTCTGGTTCATCCTTAGCAGAGGGCTGAAAAGAAGCACAAAAGATTTTTAAATAGCAAATATCAAGCGTTAATTTTTTGTGTACCAATGTGCAAAAAAACTGAATTTAATGGTTGATTTAACAAGAAAGAATGCCTGAATAAATAAAATAAATATGCGAGAAAAGCAAAAGTGCCTTGGGCTGATTATTGTGGTCACTCTCTTCATATTCATTTGCATGAAACACTTCTGCTGAAATGCAGATAAAAAAATGTCTCATGTGAATGCTTTGTTAGATTTTTAGAATTATGTTGGTTTTGATTGCTATCAAGATGTTTCCATTGGCCTCTGTGGTAAGACCTTGGCATACTAAAATTTTTTTTGCTTGTCTTTCTGTCTAATACTCTTTATTTATTTGTCTGAGTAATCTTTACTAAATCACACTGCTTATTCAGTAAGGGAGTCATATTATGAATATGAACCCATAGTTCTAAGTATGTTCGCCAAAATACTTCTTTCCATTTGTAGAAATATAAACAGAGCAGATCAAATACTGGAAACACTTACTACTAAAAGACACGGTCAACATAACCTTTTATGTCTTCAATGGAAAAAAGAATGACTGAGGCTGTAATACAATACAACTTCATGTAAAAATAATATTCCACATACCATAACCCTCATATAACATTTAGTTTGTCTTGCCAGTCTATAAACGAAAAGAAAATGGTGCACTGCACATTAATTCTGAAATACCAAAAAAGTGCCCGTGTCTAGTACCTTGTGAGGCCTCAACCCCGCTGATGCTAAACATCTGAGGATCTTCAGAAAAAACAGTCTGTGAGGTATCAATTAGCTGCTTCCATTTATATCAAAAGCTATGACATGGGATAAAAGATTTGTTTAACTTGTGCACTGAAATTTAATTACCTCATTGGCTGAGGCAAATTATTTCATAATGAACCAGAACAATCTCCAGCAAGTTTTCCAAGTGGGACTAATTATTTTTGCAGTTGAGGCAAATGATCCGAGGATCAACACACTGAAGAAAGAAGCAAAATATATTTGTATAGAAACGGTTTGGTTGCAAATATATAATTTTCCTAAACACTATGTCAAGATCCTCACCTTCCAACAACTAAATGCGAATTAAAACATCCACCTATGAATTCGGTTGTTCGATTGAATAGTGATGTCTTTCGCATAGTCAAGATTAACTTCACATGCTTTGACTAAGAAGTTAGATAGGATGGACATATTGTGCTCTGCATTTTAACCCAAGGGGAGAGGTCAAGTTTGGAATGCACCTCCTCTCTCTCTGAACCCAACCACCACCCTTTTAAGTGATTTTAACGGTCTATTATGCTCTGACATTTCAAATGCATCTTAAGGCATCCCACGTCACTGGTGAAACACTAGTGTGTTTCAAAGCAAGTGTGATGTCTACAATTATCACAGGGCATCATAAAGCTGCAGAGTGCTAATATGAACTAAAATGACTCAAAGAAAATTACTCTCGTGAGGCTCAACAAGAGCCCTTCACTGAACTGCCTACTCTTTGGCATTCACTGAATTTGAATGAGCTGGAAAACACGTGGTGACTCTTATGAACTCAGTAGAAGAAGCTTTTGCCACATTCTTATTCCAAGAATTTTTTTATTCCATTGGGATTATTAACTAATTTATAAAACGCGCGTGAATAATAGGCACATTAATGCGTAGTGAACTAGTGAAGGATACAAATAAAACTTAATCACGTGCATTGCAAAGGTGGAAAATATTACTATGCATTCACGCCCTACATTGATTGAGTGTATTCTGGACAGTTCGGACGTATATTTAGCCTATATAATACAGAATATTTAAAATGTTTTCAGAACAGCGGTGCCGATAACATAAACGTTCTATTGTCATCACTACTGGAGATTTCTCAGCAACCCCTTAACGAACTCCGAATTGAAAATGCTTAAACCTACATTAGTACAGTGCCATAAACTGAACTAAACAGATCTCTGCTCTCTCTACACACTTCATGAAGCCAGATAGTTGAGTCTGGCTGTTTAAATCTCCTTCATGTAGACGTTTCTAAAAAAATAAATAAAATAAAAAAGTGAACTTTTACAGAATGCAACACCAAAGTCGGATGCTTAGCCTACCTACAAGTCTCCTCGTTGCAGACGCTGATGTTGAAATTGTCCCAGAAGCGCGTATTCGCGAATTCGGGACACGTAGCAGAATAATAACTTGAGCTGCTCCACTGCTGCTACATTCCAGGAGTTCTTTGACCAATTTAAATCAATGTATCTGCGTTACTGTGTATCGCGCGAGCGGTTCGACACCTCGCGTCAGAGCCGTATGTTTGTTTAATGTACAAAAGGCAGGAAGGAAGTTAAAATGACAGTGAGTCTGAATTCAACGGAACAGGCAGAGCCTCCGCGAGCTCTTTCACACGTTCAGCGCAAGGGGAAGAAGAACAAGACTTGATGTCTAAGACTTCAGAGCTCTAGTTGAGTTATTGCTTTATTTATTAGGGCTGCTGAACATATTGATGTTTGTGTGTTTGGATGGTTTCTAGCGTTGTTTACACGTATTTTACAAATATGCCAGTCAATAGTTTGGAACCACTTGACGGAATGTCACTTGACTTGAGGCTTAGCCTATTAGTTCAATAAACATCAGTAGCCTATAGTAGTTAAATAAACATAATATATAGGGTACTATATTATTAGGCTACTATTTCGGGACACGTAGCAGACAGTTTTAAATTAATAAATGACATTTATAACTTTCTGCTAAAACTTAAAAATCCCACAACAACCAAATATTCAGAATTGCAGTTGACTGTCATCGTTTTTGCAGGATTTGTTTCTTAATTTATTACATTTAGCCATATTCCATCCAGGATATATTTGCATCCTTGCTGTTAAGCATTATAGTCATTTGTGCTGATACTATATCATATAGGCTACTATATAGGCTACTATAGAATATTGTTATTAAGTGTTACTCATTAATTCATTTGACAACCAGTTGTAGTTTGAATGACTTACCAACAAGTAGAAAAAAGGATCTTAGTAGCTCAGTGGAACTATCTTCTTGGATGTATGGTTATGAAAAGCATAAAAAACATGCATAGACTCTGTCAAAGGTCAAAAATGCAGATGTCAAGTTCATCATATATAGTTCACCCACCACAACAATTCATACTACTGCTCCCAATATACAGTATGTCTCCCAATACATTGTTCTGATTTTCTTTCTTTCTCTCTTATGCACTGATGACCAGCCCCATCAAACAAAGGAAATTGTGTCATATGCACAAGTAAAATGGATGGAAAATATAATGCTTCAGTGGCCACTCTGATTTGAATGAGACGGGTTTGCTGATAGGTGGTATGAAAATTAATTTTCCATCCTCAATGTTGGAGACGGGGTGCATGACCATGTTCAGCAATAACATTCCTTTCTTCAAAGTATAGAGCTGTCTCTGAGATCTTTCGAAGTTTCAGGATATGTGTGGGCCCTCCAGCCAATCTAATTCATTTCCACCAACATTTCCCTATCAACTGCAGCGACTATAAAGTCATGTCCGTGCAATCGTAGAGCTCATATATGTGCATGCATTTCAAATGAGTTAGCAAGAAATCAGCCACATTCAACTAAATAACCTTTAAGACAAAGTTGAGAAGTTGCACAATGATGTTCTTGCATTAAAACATGTTTGTTAAAATTGCTTGAGAATCTTTGAGTATTGCATTGGTTGATGATTCAACCTTGCAGAAGCAGAAGTTAAGAAATAAAGCTTCACATACCTACTTATTATGAATGTGTTGCACCAATGCACCAATGTTTGTTTTTCATAATTTCTTGTATTCTTACTAAATGTGTCAAGTTACAGCTTACTGTATGTCAACATCATGTACAGCATGTTTGATTACGTTTAGGTTTGATTAAGTATAGCCTAGAGTCCAGCTTTATCCAATAAAGCAAGACCTCTTCAACACAGGCCAAACAGCCACAATATAAGCAACATGGAACAGTAGACTAAACTAGGGATAAAACTCAGATGAGTTTTACCATGTTATTGTTTATAGATCAAATTGTCTTCGTTAAATTAAATAAGGAAATAAACCAGTAAAAGTTCATAATTAACTTCTAATAATGAGGTAACTACTCTCAAATCACAGAATCATTATATAAAGACACGTATTCCACCTAGTGGTACAACACAGGAAATGCACCAATATTTTCAATGAATAATATAATATCATTTAATATAATTATACTTAAGAGAGACAACATTTTAAAATGTACTCACAAATACTCACAGGATGGGTTATAGTTCTCTGTCAGGCAGTATATATATGTTTTAGGCTGTTATTTAATTATGGATTTTTCTGTTGACGAAACACGGCAAAAATAGGCTACCTTTTGTAAGAAGTTTAAGTAGACAAAAAACTCCAGACAGAGCTGTGGAAAATTATAAGTAACCAGGGAGCTTTATACAGCTTTTTACAGCGGATGCCACTGAAAACACGACAAGTTTATTATATCCCTCACAGCCTCGTTTTCATACCTGTCATCGCGCTGCTGTGGCTGGGGCTTTTGAACCACTAGAGGGCAGTAAAATATCAAGCATGTGCATGATGTTGTTTTAAAATTGAATTTTGCGTAATTTTAATATTATGATTTGTCAAAAACTGCAGTAGGAATCAATTTAATGTGATGCAACTGCTCATGGATTAATAATAAGACGACTAATTTATTATATTCCTAAAGTATTGCTACTGAAGCACATAAAGCACTAATTTAGTATTGCATAGTATTGCGGTTATATTTTCAAGACGTTCTTTGTAATGAGAGTTTAATATAAAATGTTTGTTCTTTGTCAGCATATAAAGGGTCAACCTTCGCTGACTGAAGAAGAAAAGAACCAATAAAATCGCAGATAAAGTTTCCGATCACTGCTCTCTAACTGCGTCGCGTCTACTGAGTAGCCAATAGCAGGCGACTGGGGGAGGGGCCAAACAGCTCTGACAAACACACTTGAGAAGGGTAAACAGATATCACCTCATGGACGCAGATTCATCATACACAGAGACCTGGGCACTGAAAACAGACACGCATTTGTCAATTCTGGGGGTAAGTACCAATGCATCCATTTCTTAGGCTGAATAAACTTATATGAATGCATTTAAGTCGGTGAAAATGAAAATCACCCATGTAAAGAGCGCAATTTTTTTTAAGTAACGTGTGCTTTAGATTGCTGGCTAACAGACGAGCAAAACACGTGTCGTGGTACCATACTTTAATCTGGATTCGAATTGTGTTTAATACTTGTATACTGTTATATTTCTGTGCATACGGGTTGGTAAGGTTGCACGTACATTGCGCATGTGTTTTGGTTCTGTCTACGTGGTCCTGGGAACATTATATAGTGCTATTTTAATAACCCTTTAACCAAATAACTCTACGTAATATTCTATAGTCTATTCGTTACGCTGTTGATTGGTTTGCAGAACTCTTGTCAAAGCACAAGGCCTGTTCGTTCACACTACACTTGAACTCCTCTAGGATTGCTGGTGTTATGTGCCAGAAATCTTGCAAAACAGTAAGGGTTGGCACACACAGGTAACGTTAGAGATGTATGCATGATCTGTTTTGTTTGGAAAACACACTATCAAAACAAAAAATCAGTTAATGCCTTTGCAGTGAGGTCATCTTTAAAATAAGATACATTTAATCTAAAAGAAATAGTATATATCTTTATTATAATTATGTTTATTTTATTAGCCTATTTGTAAACTGTTGTTGTATATTTGTACAGTAAAAACAAAATGCATTTAAAACACTTTTGCCAGTGGGGTACAATATAAATGATATGCAATGAATTAATATATACTTTAACTTGAATGACTGTACTGAAGGGCACAATATGGCTCGTTTTGATTTTGCGTTATCGCTTCACTTCAAATGCAACTGATGTATCAGTCAGATGCCAGGTAAGTCATAAAATGCATCCTATGATTTTTATCTTGCACAAATCTTCGTACACAAATTTGCTTATCTTACACAAAATCATCACAATTTGTGCATTTATGCACTATTCTTTGCCGTTTTGTAGTATACATGATGTGAATAGTGTGTTAAAACTAAAAATTCCAAAAATAACAAAAGTGCACTTTAAAGACCGGGATAATGCACTTATTAATTAACTGAAAAACTGAAGTGTGGAATATTGGACACTTCATGCACTCAACTTTCGCAGATTTAATTACGTAGCGGAGGGGGAGGGTCTATCAGAGTCTATTTAATGACAAATAACCTTATAAAATTCATAAGTTAATTTGGGACGCAACTTTTAACTTAGATGACCTGACGCACTAATATGGCTCGTTTTGAGTTTGCATTATTGGTTCACTGCAACTAATGCATCACTCAGTTGGCAGTTAAATCACAAAATACAATTTTTGAGAAATTCAACTGCATAATTTGTTCATTTATATATTTTAATGTATATTAAGACAGTATTTTATATATGTTTATTGTTGCATTTTAGTAGATATCAATGCATTATTTTATTTTTGTAACGTTTTGTATTGATGTAATGATATATTCATACATTTATGTATAGTTATCAGCCATAATTGTCAACAATCCTTTTAGCATATTAGTAACTAATAACCACGTGTCACAGTTTTTGATTCAGTAACTCCCACCTGGCCTCCTGCAAACAGAAAGAAAAGGGTGTTTCCCCTAACTAACTCTCTGATTGGCTGTGAATTTGGGTTTACTCTTGGTTATTTCCCCTCAAAGCTTATTTCACAGACTGTCATCAAGTTCCCTTTCTATGTGACGCATCAGCTGTCGATGGCCTAGCATTGCACAGTGCCTTAAGAAAGGGTGTTCAAAAATGGCAGACATTTGTTATTTGTTTAATGGTTATGACACCACAGTGTGTGTGATTTAAGAGTGTATTAAGAGGTCTGTCCTGTTTCAGGGAGTAGCCATTGTTTTAGCTGTAAAGAAAATAAAAGGGCATTGAAAGAGATATGAAATGGGATATGATTTTCTGACACTTTCTTTGAAGAACTTTATGCATAGTCATCTATGTTTGTACGAGTCTTATTTTTTGTTTTATTCCTACATTTTATATCTACTAAACTATATTTCAACCATTGTTAATCTCTTAAAACATAGTAATATAATTTTTGAGGACACCTACAAAAAATAATTACCAAGTAGGCCTGTGTGTGTGTGTATACAGTAGACAACATTTATTGATCCCCTTCAAAAATTGACTTCTGTATGTGTATATATACCGGTATATACACAATGCTTAGCATAAGTGAACACGCCCATGCTAAAGTTGACTAAAAAGAGAAATAAAAAATCATCTTTTGGAAATTGATCTTAATGTCTTAATTAAAAAAATGAGGAAAAATCCAACCTTTAAGGACACCAATTTTCTTTGTGAATGAATAATGTATCGTACGTAAATAAATAAATGTTCTTCCTTAAAATACAGGTTGCATAAGTCAGGACACCCCTATGTTAAATTCCCATAGAGACAGGCAGATTTTTATTTTTAAAGGCCAGTTGTTTCATGGATCCAGGATACTATGCATCCTGATAAAGTTCCCTTGGCCTTTGGAATTAAAATCTCCCACATCATCACACACCCGTCACCACCTAGAGATTGGCATGGTGTTATTTCGGTTAGCCTAATATCTGGTTTGATTTGCATTGAGAGATGATCTTATGGAAAGTGCCCCTTGCCAATAATGTTACAAAAGTTTTGTTTAGAATAATGCTGTTCTTTAAAACTTCAAAACTGTTTTCAACATTGATAATAAAAATAAATGTTTCTTTGAGGAGCAGATCAGCATATTAGAATTCTTTCTGAAGGATCATGTGACACTGAAGACTGGAGTAATGATGCAGAAAATCCAGTTGTGCAATAAATTCCACTTTAAAATATCAAAATAGAATATTATTTTCATTTTTAATAATATTTTGCCATATTTATACTGTATTTTCAATCAAATGAATGCATCATTGGTGAGCATAAGCAACATGTTCCTCAGTTAACCAACTGAGAGTTTATTGTTTGCAGCAAGCATTGTCAGTTTGACATGCTAAATGTCTCAATTGCAAATATGCAGATATGTCCAGGCATGTGCAACCTTACTCATGTGTAACAGTTCAGACTCCAGTAAGAATGCTGCTGTATTGCCAGACCACACCTAGAGGAAAAATCACTTGTGTCTTGTTTATCGTGACTTGCTGTATATTGCAATTGTTAATCATAAACGACGTAGAAAGACTAAAGCAAACATCATGATGCTGCAAGCCGCCTCTCTATTGAGTTATCAATGTGTTAGTAGGGTTAAATTTAAAATCATGTGCGTTACGCATTTCCAGACCGTCTTTGAAATAAAAGCAGAATAATTCCTTCCTTATTTCCTTGTGTCATATCTTCCTGTTGGCTATTGAGGGATGATCACATTGTAGAATTAATTCTGCGACACAAATTAAATTCTGTCCTATTTTCATATGAGGTGTTTATATCCTGATGGGTTGCTCAAGGTCTGTTTGAGAGAACCTTTACTTCAGGAAAGAGGCCAAGTTTAAAGCCCTTTTATTTACAGGATAGTCAGGCTCTCATCCAACCCCTCCCCTCAGTTAAGCTTATTTGTGTCTGCGCTCTGAAGAGTTTACTGGTGCAAAACCGCTTATTTTCCAAGTTGCTGGGTAAGTAAAGAGCATTTTATAGTGGCGAGCTGGCAGAATATAAAAAAAACCGTTCATCATGAAGTTTTACAGTAGTGCTTGGGCTGAATCACAGGGTCATAGCTGCTCATATTCTTCTTGTGATTGACTTCGTCTCTGCAGCCACTTTGTAAGACAGTTAGTCATTGGCTAAAGGTTTTGAGACTTGTGTCATCGTGAAAACGTTTAACCTTTGATAGAGCTGCCAAGAACGGTGATAACAGCTGTTTTCCTGATGCCCCATGATGACACTCCGGTGTTGATTTAAAGCCATTATGTTTACATATTACAGTCTCCATACAAAAAATATCTCCTGCCAACCACCTATGTTGGTTTGGTGTACACTAACAATAAATATATACACTCTTCCATTCAAAAGTTTGAGGTTGGTAAGATTTTTTGTTTTTGAAAATTCTCCTACCATGGCTGTATTTATTTGTTAAAAAAAATTGTGAAATAAGTTAAAAGAGCTGTTTTCTATACTAATATATTTTAAGATGTAATTTATTCCTGTGATGTCAAAGCTGCATTTTTCAGTCTCCAGTGTCACATGATTCTTCAGAAATCATTCTAAAATGCTGATTTGCTGCTCAAGAAACATTTCTTATTATCAATGTTTATATTAATCAATGTAATTTATGTATTAGCCTATATAAATTTAGTAACATGGCCAATGTTATTATATTTGTTTTATTTATATTTGTTTTATTTTCATTTTAAACTACTTAAACCATATTAGTGTGACAGATTTCCACAATGATTGTTTGCTTAAAAACGGTTGAGGCTGAGGCTATTGAATCACTTCCTTCTCTCTGGTACAGAAGGTGTAAAGAGGAACCATCATGGCAGGCGACATGTTGTTGCTGATGAGGGGTTTAGCCAAGCTCAGCCAGGCCGTGATCGAGACCCAGGCCAGCTCTTTGCGCATCGGAGGGGTCCAAGCTGTGAGCCACAGCATGCAAATGACGGCTGAAGAGGGCATGAGCATGGCCATGCAGAAGATCCAGGTGGGTTTCCACTATAAAAGATATTAGTTTTCATTATAAGATGGAACGTTCTGGGTTTGAATTTGATTGGATGAGCCATGTTTGATGTCGTTGTAAAATGGGCAGTGTACGTACTTGCACCTGTGACCATGCATCAGTTACATTTCTATATTAATTATTATGCAATTGAGGCAAGTTGCTACAGACCATTGCAAATGAAGACAGTTTATTGCTTCTGAAGTTTTTGAATAATAATAATAATCAAATTAATATAAATTATTTACACTACCGTTCAATGTTAGAGGTCAAGATTTTATTAAAAGCATTTTATAATGCATTTAATTGATCAGGCATTTAAAGTGTTACAAAAAAAATTGGGTGTGTCTCAATCAAGTTTCTAGTTCAGTAGTCAGGGCACTGATTAGGGAGTCAGCCATTTTAAGGGCTGTCAAAATTGCGAAAACAATCCAGTGCACTGAAACATTCGCTCCCTAAAAAATCCTACAATTGGCTGTGAAAACCAAGGGGGTTCATCAGCCGGAAACTGAAGCCTTGCGGGAGCCGCCATTGTAGCAGAACTTCACCTGCTGTTAGCATTTCATTGACTCCCATTCATTTTGGCGTCACTTTGACAGCAAATAACTTTACATCTGAGGCGTCCAAAGACTTCATTTGTCCATTATTTATTTTTAAAGAAACACGACAATGTATAAAAGGCTCTATTACTTTATATCTTACGTTATGGCCCGTAGAAGCCATTTTTTAAAAATAGGCTAACGATTGTGTCATAACCACGCGACTCTGTGTCGCACTTTAGAGAAATTACCGTATAGACAGGAGGAGAAGCTCGCAGGCAATCTTTTTCTGACTATGAGGCAAACGGGGGGACATAGAGGCATAAAGTCAAGGGAGAAGCCCATAGATAGAGAATCCATAAAAGCAACGGGACAAAATATTTCACCAATGTTTTTGAGGAATTAGGTGATTCAGATATGGCTTGCCACAGCTACTAGAAGATTTACAACTGTCAGACTGTCGTGACGCTCAGTTTGAGCCTGCGCAGTCGCTCAGCCATTAGGCAGGAAGTGCAATAATCGGGCTTCAGTCTTCTCCGTTGAAATCAATGGGGTCGCTGTGTCCATTTCTTTTACTGTCTATGGTGACACAACCAGCAGCATCTATGCTCACTGTGTTCCTCTGACGGACTCTCTGAAGCGCTAAACATAAATCATGTGAGCCAAATCACTACACATATTGACATGCGATAGATACAAAATACAAACCAATATTTAATTATATTTCAGCATAAACAAACATACATTGCTAGACAGGCTATGAACATAATCTAGCTAACATTTATAAATTGATTTACAGCTGAAATGTTGCACGTATATGTAACAAGCAAAAGTATGTATCATAATGTTCTTTAAATAACATGAACAAGTAATGTCAAAGATATCAGTTCTTCTGTTGATCATAAATACCAGTGGTGATGTTGTTCAATGAGGACGTTGTCATGTCGCCAGAAATAAAGCCATCAGTGTCCCAATGTGCAGTGAGCCACGGTCCTTACTAGGGGTGGCACGATCCGCCTTTTTTGCCTCCGATACCGATTCCGATACCTGGGATTCAGTATTGGCCGATACAGAGTACCGATCCAATACTAAAATAATAATTTTAAAAAACAGTGCCGAATTACCTAATAAACTGTATCTGTATGCCTCACTTTGGGGAAGAGACTGTGATTATTCTTTTGTGAAAGACATCAAGCTTGACTTAAAACATTATTTTCCTAACTTTGTAAAACAATATATGGACAAAATATATACTATATAATTAAAATACATTTATTTTTTATTTTTAAGCTTTTAAATGAATCCGCAACATATGATAGATAAGACAGAACAACTAAGGCTCACAGCGCGCAGCGCTTCGCATTGAAAAGTTCAAATCACAATGGGAAGATTATATATATATATATATGAAAAAAAAATATATAATTTATTTATTCAATATTTAGAGCATTTTAACAGTTTTAAATTTCAGTTACTGTGTGTGTGAAGAACAACTATATCGCTCTCTACTCAGTGTTGTGATCTAACAGACACCCGGGAGAAAGTAACATGTGAAACTCCAGCAAGATAAAGTCCTTTTATGCAAAACAGAACAATAGAAAAAACAATAGACCTTTATCTACAGATCCACAGTATAATAAAAGGAACATTGAATCATCTTGGAGAGAGTTTCATGGTGTTGACTGTCGTACCCGAGCGCGACGCGCTGTTTGAGTGCCGAATGGAGAATGACTGACAGCCGCCGCGGAGGGAAGCACTTAGGTGAACTTTAATTTAACAACTTAAATCTGTATCTCACATTAAACTGTATGGAATGGCTTCAGAAAACTTGGAATATAGTGCACGAAAACATTATGGTGCCTTATAATGTTTTTGTGCCTTTTGTGTTGTATAACAATAACATGCGCACAATATCGGATTTGGATGGTCTCGTCTGGCCGATATCCGATTCGACAAAAATTGGCAGTATCGGAGCAATACCCATACAGAGTGTCAGATCGGCGAACCCCTAGTCCTTACTGTCCTTACCAGAGCCTGACTTCATGTACACAATATACTGATTCACAACAAAGGGAGCTGATTGAGACGCAGCCTCTATTTCAAATAAATGCTCCTCTTTTGAGCTTTTCTATTTATCTGAGAAGCATGTATCATAATCTCCACAAACTGTTTTCATCATTAATAATAATAGGTAATGTTTCTTGAGCACCGAATCAGCATATTAGAATGATTTCTGAAGGATCATGTGACACTGAAATTTGAATTGTTATAACATTTCACAATAGTGTTTATTTATTTATTTTGCTGTAAATGCAGACCCCGACATTTTGAACGGTAGCATATATCATTTATTATAACAACAATGATTTTTTTTGCAATAATAACAACACAATATATATTATTATTATTATTATCATCATCATCATCATCATTGTTATTATAATTGATTGAACATTGGTAGCCTTTTTATATTGTTTTTAGAAAATAGCAGAAGCAGCAATAAGCCAGCCATGTGACTCGTGGTAATATAGTTATGTGTATCTGTTATTTCTTCATTGATAGCTGTATGGCTTTGTGTAATCCGAAGCGCTCTATTATGGTGTTTGGTTGCACCTCTGTTGTTCTCGGGTTTCTATTCTCCACAGCACATCTAGGGTATAATAACTCCAACAATACGATTATGCAAATGAAATTTAGGCCTACCTGGAGATTGGATTACAGCCTGGGTTTCCAGAGCATAGGAGAGCAGGGTGTGCGGCCAAGATATTTGTGCTATCAAAGCCACTTGAACTGATTGTGCATTTCATAGTGCTTTGAAAGTTCCTTATCAGAAAAGCATTCCTCATCTCTTATTATAAAATGTATTACATTGTGTCTAACAACACCCTTTAGTCATGACTATATTCATAATTTAGCATTAACTTAATTTAATTTATTTCAGCTGTGGGAAAGCACATGAAATAACCGAATGATGTTCATCTACTTTATTTTTTAGGAGTTCACAGGCGGCCAGCAGAGCGTTTCTGATTTCAGCACAGACGTGGACTCCAAGTATGACTTCACATCTTCAGAGGAGAACTTTGAGAGTGCAGCACATGGAGGATTGGACAGTGATTCAGTTTTCCGGGACGCTAACGCAGGTGCTGCTAGCACATACAGCCAGGCCACAGGGAAGTCAAAGCTGTTCGAAGGCTACAAGGACCCAACCAGCCAGTTCACCGGACAGACGCGGTCGTATCACCAGGATCACTCTTCAGTGGGAGGCATTACAGCTGAGGACATTGAGAAAGCCAGGCAGGCAAAAAGAGACGGCTCCAAACCACATAAACAAATGGTACAGGCGACCTTTTCCAATCCCTCATCACCCTTAAGTAACTAGCCATTTGTCCCACCTATATATTTCATACCTTACAGAGGATAATAATAGTTGCTATGCAATTTGTTTGTTCCCCTGAAGTTAGAAGTTGGTTGCAGATATAGACACCTAGGCCAAAAACATTAATAACTTCATTGGATTTTGTTGAAGGCCCAATGAAATGTTGTGATCAGTGCAGTTTGCTGCAAAAAGAACAAAACTATTTGGCTGGACGTTTCAGTGGGCTCATCCCTTTTTTCATTCCTACATTAAAATCTTACTATCAATTGCTTGTTTGGGAAAGCAAGCTAACAAGAACAGACTAAAATCAACAGCACCATTTTTAAAATATTTTGCGTTAAGAACGTTAAAATCAGGGCTTGACAATATGGCCCCTGGGGCCAGCATGAACGATGCTCGTGACAGCTGGCAGAACAGTCACTTACCCGATCTGGCCAGTGCTGCATTGTCAAGGCTTTTTCATTTGCACGTGTTTTTAAGTCCTGCCAATCTAAATATCAATCACAAGAAGACGCGAAAGAGAATTCTGTACTCTAAGGCCCCATCCACCCACACTACTGCGTTTTAGTTTAGAAACGGAGAATTAAAACGAATACGATCTCCGTCCACACCAATGTTTCAGCTGCGTAGTAGAATTGATCTCTGTCCACATTAAAACGACTGAAAACGTGGATCACGTGACCATTCACCTACACTGGGCATGCGCGTGCTGGTGTAAACAGGAATCGGATTGACTAACGTTATTCCTCAGATTTCGCTGAGGTTGATAAGTGCCGATCTGGACATTCAAAAGTTTTTGCACCATTCCTCAGGAACCACAACTTCATTGATAAAATGATCCCACCATGCGCTGGTTCTTCCCGGCTTAACCCAAAACCGGCGCTCCATGTACGGTCGATTCCGCCGCAGCACACGGGAATTGTCACTGATCGCTCGAATAATAGCTTGCCTCCGGCGCATGTAGGCAGTTATAGCATTGCAAAATGCAGAATTGACTTGCACTAGCGTAACTGGTAGTCCAGGCTGTTATTGTATGTTTTCTTCCGTTGTATGACCCAATCAGAGAGCCGAGCGTGAGCCTCTGCGTCATCGTTTCTAAAGTCCTCCGTTTTGACCCGTCTTCACTAAAAACGCCCTCCGGAGATTCAAAATGCAAAACGGGGTCGGCAGCGTTTCTAAGCTTCTCTGTTTTAGGTCTTCGTTTTTGCCGTTTTAGTCTGGACGGGAGGAGCAAACGTAGCAAAAGGTCTCCGTTTCTAAACTGTAACGTTGTAGTGTGGATGGGGCCTAAGTGTGTGCCGAGAAAGCCGCATCTCAGACAGCGTGAAAATCATTTATTTTACGTCGTCTTGTGCTTGAATGGACATATTCTCAAAGAATCGCGTCAAAATGAACGTATTGGCGAGTATCCTCGTAAACAGTCAGTTACGTAAAACGTTAAATAAAACACATGTGTAACACTATATTGGATCCAGGCATTTGCGACTGCAGTCTTCTAGAACTGGTGCTGTCAGTGTTTTTAATGTTAATCAAAATACAAAGGACAATAAAAAATATTTACTGCTCTTAACTAAATAACTTTTGTAACTTTAATAAGGATTAATCTTATTTTAATTTATACAGCGAAGACTATGCAGTGTTATTTTACATTTGTTTACAGTTTTCAATGTAATCAAACAGAAAACTACTGTTAGACCAACCTGAAAAATTTCATTTTTATGTTTGTTCTATTGTATTTATTTGTGCTGGTGCTCGTAATTTGATTATTTGTTCTTATTGTATAATTGACTGTTTACTTGTCTACAAACAGTATTTGGAAATTATAAGTTAGGCTAGTAGTTTTTGTCATAATCGTATTTATTAAGTTGTCAGGGATTTTAAAAAAAACAATAGCTAGGCCTGTTTTATTTAATTTATTTATTACTTTTTTGTGGTGTGGCTAGTGAAAATTGTGGCAGGGCCAATAGAAAAAATCCTTAGCATTGAGCCCTGAAAATCCTAAATTTTGTGTGTCCAGTAGTTTTAAAAAGGATATTTGTTATTGGAAGCACATAACATAATTACATACTTTAAATGCCTGCTCTTTCCCGCTGTAGCTTAGTGAAAGAGCGAGAGAGCGGAAGGTACCGGTCACGCGGCTGGGGAGACTAGCGAATTTTGGAGGTAAGGTCATTGAAAATATTTTTTATGCATGTATACACTTACCTTTCAAAACTTTTCAACACTCTTGAAAAATCTGTTTAAATGATGATGTACATTCTCTTGAGATTCAGTAGCCTATAAAATGGCGTTTTATTATACGTGATTGCCTCATGTGGGCAGACAGATTATTGCCAGTTGAATATTTTACACTTGCTAATTCTCCTGTTACTGGACTCTCTCTATTGAGAAATAAATGAAGCATGGATGAAAGTAATTGGGGCATTTCTACAATGCCCATGGTAACTGAAAACCTTTGCTTTTGCATGGTGCATCCAATCCAGCCAGTGGATACCACTTCAAATGTGCTATTTTGCACTGTGCTGCCACCAAATCTATTGAATATATTAGTACTGTACATGTTATCTAATGCATCATTACTTAAGGTTATGGATTCTTAAGGCCATTTTTTGGATTGGAATATTTGCCTTTCCTGGTTGCTGTCCTTTCTGGCATTGTTATTTGTACTCTGATCTAATGCCTTATTAAATTAGCTGCTTCTCTATCCTCATACAACATGTGAGAGCCAGATTGAGGGCTCAAGGATAATCTGCATGTTGAACAGTAATATCATAGACTGCGACTGCCACTGAATTGGATTATGAGACAGAGCTTAACCGGTCTGGGAATGTGCATCACCTGTTTCCCCTAAGATAGAGCTTCCCATTCTGCTCTGGCGGTGTGTAACTTTACACGCTTTTGTTTTGTTGTTTAAATGACAGTGTACTGGTTATTTCTTAGAGGACTAGTGCTGAATACAGTTACAGGGAGTGAATGGCTAGATATAGTTGAGGGTTTGAGCGAAAAGTGCTGTCACATGGGAAAATGAAAGGCTAGTGGTTATAGTAGCTCCCTGTCTCTGGTTCGCTTTAAGCTTGGTTTCCACTGACGTACACTAATTGAGACGTTAAAACATGCATCTACTATCATCTGCTGTTGTTGTGTGTGCATGCTGGGTGATATGTTTGAGTGTCTGTTATCAGATTGAACTCTTATCTACCACCGTTGCAAGGAAACATCTTCAATTTGTTTGTTCCCCTGAAGTTAGAAGTTGGTTGCAGATATAGACACCTAGGCCAAAAACATTAATAACTTCATTAGATTTTGTTGAAGGCCCAATTAAATGTTTTGATCAGTGCAGTTTGCTGCAAAAAGAACAAAACAATTTGGCTGGACGTTTCAGTGGGCTCATCCCTTTTTTCATTCCTACATTAAATCTTACTATCAATTGCTTGTTTGGGAAAGCAAGCTAACAAGAACAGACTAAAATCAACAGCACCATTTTTAAAATATTTTGCGTTAAGAACGTTAAAATCAGGGCTTGACAATATGGCCCCTGGGGCCAGCATGAACGATGCTCGGGACAGCTGGCAGAACAGTCACTTACCCGATCTGGCCAGTGCTGCATTGTCAAGGCTTTTTCATTTGCACGTGTTTTTAAGTCCTGCCAATCTAAATATCAATCACAAGAAGACGCGAAAGAGAATTCTGTACTCTAAGGCCCCATCCATCCACACTACTGCGTTTTAGTTTAGAAACGGAGAATTAAAACGAATACGATCTCCGTCCACACCAACGTTTCAGCTGCGTAGTAGAATTGATCTCTGTCCACATTAAAACGACTGAAAACGTGGATCACGTGACCATTCACCTACACTGGCCATGCGCGTGCTGGTGTAAACAGGAAACGGATTGACTAACGTTATTCCTCAGATTTCGCTGAGGTTGATAAGTGCCGATCTGGACATTCGAAAGTTTTCGCACCATTCCTCAGGAACCACAACTTCATTGATAAAATGATCCCACCATGCGCTGGTTCTTCCCGGCT
This sequence comes from Siphateles boraxobius, assembly GCF_051911475.1. Classification (NCBI taxonomy): domain Eukaryota; kingdom Metazoa; phylum Chordata; class Actinopteri; order Cypriniformes; family Leuciscidae; genus Siphateles; species Siphateles boraxobius. Next base: position 1,124,534 of record NW_027509208.1, on the reverse strand, counting down.
TAACCCAAAACCGGCGCCACATGTACGGTCGATTCCGCCGCAGCACACGGGAATTGTCACTGATCGCTCGAATAATAGCTTGCCTCCGGCGCATGTAGGCTGTTATTGAAATTCATATTACAGAATTTAAGGTATTTTGTAACTCTTACTGACAGTAGATCACTTAGAGGAAACATTGTTTGTGTTGTGAATTATGTTGTTGTCACAGTTGAATTAGTTTTAAGTGATGTGCGTCTGACCTCTGTCCTCACCTTGACCTCACTCCTGGAAATGAGCTATCCAGTTCAAACTGTTTTCTGGCTCCCTTCCTCTAGCTCTCGTTGGATAGTTGAAGATAGTGATTAATTGCATCCAAGAATAGTATCCGTCACTTTGGCAGGCTTTCGTGTGGTTGCGTTCTTCATCTCGATTTTAGTGACTGTAGATGTCCCTTAAATCAGTGCCCTAACAACTGTTTTTAAGCAGCATGTTCATTTTGGTGTTTATGTTCAGAAGCATACCTCTCTGTTTTTGTAAAATGAGACGTACGCCCCTAGTGTCCTTGGTCATGCTATCAGGCTATCTGTGAGCGATCTAAACCACTCTGCCATCGTGGAAAAGATTGTGCTTTGACGAGATGTGCAAATATTACTCTGATGTTTATGAATTTCAAGTAATTAACTAACCGTTCAAAAGTTTGGGGTGGGTACGATTTTTATTGTGTTTAAAAGAAGTCTCTTATGCTCACCAAGGTTGTATTTATTTGATCACAAATACAGTAAAACCAGTAAAATTAACCAGCTATAATATTATCAAAGGGCTATTTTTATATATTTTAAAATGTAATTTATTCCTGTGATGGCAAAGCTGAGTTTTCAGCATTATTACTCCAGTCTTCAGTGTCACATGATTCTTCAGAAATCATTCTACTGAATGTTGATCAAGAAACATTTCTTATTATTATCAGTTGTGTTTTTGTGGAAACCATGATGGATTAAAAAAAAGCCAAGTCTTTTCTGTAACTTTCACCAATTGAAGGCATCCTTTGTGAATGAAAGTATTAATAAAAATAAAAAAGTAGGCTACTTTCCCCAAACTTTTTAATAGTTTTACCCTGTACTTGTTTTTGATTGCAAAAAAATTCTGAATTGTGTAGTCACATGGATTAGTCTGTAGACTGTATGTGCACAATGGAATGCAAATGTTAAGTGTTTAAAAAGAGCAAATGTAGTATAATACATCTGATGTTGCAGTGTTTGAGTACCCTGGCGTGGCCCCTTGTGTTTTCCTCGAGTCCTTAAACTCCTGCAGGCATAAAGAGACATAAAAACAGGAACCTGCTTAATCATCAACCTAGAACTTCCCCAGCAGGCTTGATGAAAAACTTAACCAGGATAAGAATCGGCATCAAAATGTGTTTCTGAAATGTGTTAAGATTCCTAGTATTAAAAGAATACATATATAGACAACTCTATAAATGTTATTCTGTACTGAAGAATATTTATTTATAGATAGATAGATATTTAAAAAAGTCAGTACAAGCAGTACTGAAAATCCAGTATGTGTATGGAATTATTGACTCTTCGATAGGCGAGCGCTATTGCTCTGTTTGCTTTAACTAGACTGCATGTATAATAATATACGCATAATAACATTTATAGAGTTGTCTGTTCTAAAGTGCTCCTAAATTAGTCTCAGAAGTGTGTGTGTGTGTGTGTGTGTGTGTGTGTGTGTGTGTGTGTGTGTGTGTGTGTGTGTGTGTGTTATGCGCGCGTGTGTGTGTGTGTGTATTCTTGCCAGCTTACACTGAGGCGTTTAGTTTCAGTGCTTGATTTACAACCGACTTGAAGTTCTGGCTTGATTTACCCGTGCTAATTTTTTTTTTTTTTAATCAGGAGGGTTGCATAATCCAAAAATTACATAACTATTGAAGAATATTACACCAAAACTCGTTATTCATTCTCAGCTCTACCACAGAAAAAGTGCTGACCACATTGGTTTGGAAATGCTATTTCTGATGTTTCCTTTTTGTCAGGTTCACATTATACAGCATCAGTGTTAGTGTGTGTATTTTTCTTAAAGCAAATCAAAAGACAGATGTAAATACAGCTCTTTTTGTTCAGGGTGGAAGTGCTGCTTTGAGGTGTGAGATAATGACTGTCTCAGTATATTTATCTTCTGTTAATTTATGGAACATTTTTTCTTCTTTTTTATCATGAATGTAGTCTTTTGAGACTAATTGCTTAAAGTCAGCTTGAAACTGAAGTTGTGTGTCTCTTCCCTATTGTGACTTATATCCAAGTGAAACGGCTTCTTGATCAACAAGAAATGTAGGGCAGGACTTGATTTTTTTTCCGTCGTGAATTGATTGGATGGTTTTGTTTTGCTATGGCTGTGATGTCATGTGAGTGACAGGTTGTCCCCCCTAGTGCCAGTAAACACGTCATCAGAAATAAGAAGAGGTGTTGCTGCAAGAGGGAGGGGAATTTATTTTGATTAAAGATTACAAGGGCTCAAAAAAAATGTGCACGGATAAATAATTTATAATGATGCAATATTTCATAAAAACCAAGAATTGTCCATTTTGATGTCATGGTGTCCTTTATAATCTCTTGCAGGTCTTGCTGTGGGTTTGGGAATTGGAGCTTTGGCCGAAGTAGCAAAGAAAAGCCTAAGATCAGAGGAGAAGAATGGTAAGACAATTCTATTCAATTCTACTAGATCTTTACTGATACAGTTTGGATCAGGACAATGCATTCATAATTATTAGTCTGTTTTATTGAAAGTGACTTACTAATCAGGCATAGCTGGTGACAGGTGATACATCGCATGCAGTCAGAGTTTTTTGTCTGTTTTTGGACTTTAAACCATTTCATTATCAGAGAGATAGTGAGTGAGGAGACAGGAAAGAATAGGAGATTGTGGGTATTTAAACTGTTACCCACACATAAACACGTGTGCACTACTCACCACAACCCACAATAGCCTAGATCATAATCAATCTGCAAAATTCGTAGAAATGAAAAAATCTTTCCTTCAAAAAAGCAGTACTAAAAATCTAGTGTGTGTATGGAATTATTTACTCTTAGACAGCTGAGCGTTATTGCTCTTTTGACTGTCTGTGTTTGCTTTAACTAGACTATAAATGTTATTATGCGTATATTATTACATATTCAGAGTTGTCTGTTCTAAAGTGCTCCTAAATTAGTCTCAGAGGCACTTTAATGTAGAGAAAAGCCATTTTTGCAGCACAGACCATACAATATTTATATGCATCTGTGTAATTGTTATGAAAAATCGCCAGTATATTATTGAAATGTATGCTGTTCTTAAAAGTTTATCCCTCATTATTAAAATGTTTAACTTCGTTCACCACTTGTGATTGTCAGTATGTGCACTCCTCCCATCATCCAGGATCTCTCAGCTCAACTTGAAGTCTTCTTACGCCACAGAAAGAGCTTTAGTCAGACATACACACACGCTGCAATTGTTGTTCTGCCATGTTTAAAGGCAGTATGAAACGTGAATTCGCAGAACATCATCATTGTGAATTTGTAGAGCTTTTTTATGTTTAATGAAAGATTATGAATGCAAACTTTTATTTTATTTTATTATACATATTTGCATCTGGCAAACACATTTATCCAGAGAGACTTGCATTGAATTCAAGGTACATATTTTATTTTTTTAATGCATTCCTTTGGTCGAACCCTAATCTTGAATATTGGGTTACAAACATTGCATTTTTTTAACTGCTTATTTAGTTTGGTGTTTGGATCTACACCCTCATCTTTTGACTCCATAGGCATTATCAGCTCAAAGTGTCATTGAAATTGCATTATGTCAGTCTGGCTGCATATTAGAACTAGAAACCGAATCAGAATGCACTTTATTTGAAGGAATCTCTAAGTACTTGCAAACATACAGTATAAAACACAATAAAATGGAGATAAATAATTAAATATGTATTGTATTTAAAGATAATTAAAGAAAAAACAACATAATATACATCTATAAAAATTAAATGAGTAAGAAAAATTGAAGGGGGAAAAGGAATGTACATATAGAGGGCATATGTACAGATGTACATATTAAATAAGTACTATATACCACTGTATAAATATAAATGTGTATTTACACGATTTGTTATTGCCTAATGTCTTGGTTGCGAACTGAGAAAATGTGCAAATGTGTTCTATGGACAGCGGCCTGTAACTATATCTTATCTATGTAGATGCTGGATAATTATTACCTTTGACCTCATCACATCCAGGAATAGCTCTAATGTCCTCACAGAGATCATGGAGACTCTGATCTAATAGTTTGTGGGTGTTTGTTTACATGAACAAATGGTTCTCAGCAGCACAGATTATCTTTGTTTCAAATGGCACATACAGTGGTTGTCTGAGACATGTGGACCTCTCTCTATAAAAAGGTGTCTTTTTGACCCATTAGGCATTACTGTGCTCAGTTTTCTTGTTTTTTAAGATGTATTTGCTGTTGAAAATGTTAACAGACTTGTAATTTCACATAGGTGATAAGAAAGCAGTTCTGGACCAAAGCCCCTTCCTTTCGGAGGCCAACGCGGAGCGTATCGTCAGGACACTGTGTAAAGTGCGTGGGGCGGCCCTCAAGCTCGGTCAGATGCTCAGTATCCAGGGTAAGAGAATGCTGTTTCAGAATCAGAAAGAGCTTTATTGCCAAGTGTGCTTGCACACACAAGGAATTTGTTTTGGCCTCCTTTTGTTTGTATAACAAGCTGCCACATTAAGGTCACTCGTTAAAGATTTGTTAGGACCAATAAGGCGTCCTCCATGACTGACAAGAGCTCATAACCTGCGGCTGATTCCTGTTTTAAGTCATGGCCGCTCTCAAGTTAGGCTGGTATGTGATCTTGGCCTGTCTCGGTTTTAAAGCCTGGTGATGTGAGTGACTGGGAACCGCTTACGGAAAGGTGCAGAGAAATTGGAGATGCAGATTATTTCCTCTCTGATATGCAAACGTCTAAAGATAAAATAACCTAAGATAAACTTACTGCGTTATTTTCCACACAGCGGTGGCAAATGGATGCTAACTGACAGTTTGAGGTCCTCGTACACTACCAGTTTAGACATACTTGAATGAGTTTATAGTTGTCATGATCATAAACTATCTTCTAACCAGTTGAGACATAACAAGATAACAGCGACAAGCTATCCACACTCAAATGTGAAAATTACTTATTTTTTGTTAATAAATGAAATAATTTTAGTTAAAGTTTCGTAACTGTTTGTTTCTCAACTGCCAATGTTTGAGTTATGGTTAAATGTGTGAATGTGCCAAAGCATTAATTTCTTAATAAGCAAATCAGCGTATTAGAATGATTTCAGAAGGATCATTTGACACTATAGACTGATGTAATGATGCTGAAAATTCAGCCTTGCCATCACTGGAATAAATTACATTTTAAAATATAATGTAATATTTCACAATAATAATATTTATCACTGTCTTTCCTGTATTCTTGATCAAATAAATGCAGCCTTGATGAGCATAGGTGACTTCTTTCAAAAACATTATAAACAAAACAAAACTGATCCCAAACGTTGGAACCGTTTGCTTTCCTGTTCATGACTCTTAAAAAGTTGCCTGTCGTTTCCTCACGCCCTGGAATCCACTCCTGCCTGTATTGACAAGCTGCTCAAACATTGTCTAAGTTCTTCTGACACACAAATGTGCCTCTTCTCTGTGCAAATATTTTGATTATTTCTGGTAGGCGTGTGAGGTCATTCCGAACCCCCCCCCCCCGCTCTGTGTGTGCATTAACGTGTGTTGGAGAGCCAGAACGAAAGAATCTGTGTCACCCGCTCAAGAAGGCAGCGCATAGATCAATGCTGCACAGCTCCCTGCATGACATTTCCAAACCACTGCTCATGCACTGGCTTCATGCACCGTGTCATTTTCATCAAGATAGGCAGGATTTTGTAAGCTGCAGATCGCACGGCCGGCAGTGAAGGACAGCGACAGCACTGGCATCGGCGACGCTCAAAATAAGCCCGCAGCTATGCCAGAAACGTGACCTTTACGCTACACTTCAGGAAGTTCTGAGAGGACTGGCACACACAATCGCCCGTCATGACTAAACTGTTGTGTACAGGGTCTGTCTTTACAGCTGGAATGGAGAGAGTCCTCTAATGTTTTTAGGACAATAAAAATGTCCGTATTATCAAATGTGGAAAAAAGAAATGCATTACCTTTCAAAAGTTTGCAGACAGAAAGCTGTTTTTTTGGAAAGAAATTAATACTTTTATTCAGAAAGAACATAATAAATTAATTTAAAAGTGACCATAAAGAAGTTTTATAATGTTACGGAATATTTCTATTTCTATTGAACTTTCTATTCATCAAAGAATCCTTAAAAAAATGATCATAGTTTCCACAGAAATATTAAGGGGAAACTGTTTTCAACATTGATCACAAGAAATGTTTCTTGAGCAGCAAATCATCATATTAGAATGATTTCTGAAGGATCATGTGACACTGGAGTTATGATGCTAAAATTCTGCTTTGCCAGCACAGGAGTTGCATCATGAAATATAATCTAAAATAGAAAACGGTTATTTTAAACTGTAATAATATGTCACAATATTGTGTACAGGATCTGTTTCTACAGCTGGAGTGGAGAGAGACCTCTACTTTAAAAAAAAAAAAACATAGTAATAAAACATTAATGGATGTTACTGCAAAATAAACCCAGACAGGGTGGCCATCAAACTGAAGGCGTTTATTTGTGCAATAATGACCACTGGATTGTACCTTTATACTGCTTATTATATGGTTGCTTACCAAATAAATTAACAAATGTGCATGGCATATTGTTTTGAGGTGAAGTTAGTTTATTATGTTGACAATGCAGTATTACGATAGACACACAACGGTGCAAGAATTTGCTTGGTTTAGACAAAGTTCAATTATGTATGTATTTTGGGGAATACAAAAATATGAATGCTGGTTGCAATGTTGTTCTAATGTTTGTTATTGAACAGATAGAAATTACTGACACTATGTAGTCCACATTCCTCAGTCACCGTATCAGAAAATGTGAGGTCATCAGACTAATCTGGGTCAAACAAGTGAACCAGGATAAAAACCATGGCAACTGTAAAGCTTTTCTTTTTTTTTAAGTTATGATGTACACAGAGGCAGTTATCTTTCAACTTTCTTTCTTTCCTGCATTCTGAAGGAGTCTCTCTCTCTCTCTCTCTCTCTCTCTCTCTCTCTCTCTCTCTCTCTCTCTCTCTCTCTCTCTCTCTCTCTCTCTCTCTCTCTCTCTCTCTCTCTCTCTCTCTCTCTCTCTCTCTCTCTCTCTCTCTCTCTCTCTGTCTCTCTGTCTAAGACTTGTTTACAGTACATCTGTACATCTGTCAAACCGTGACACGAGGAGGAACATACTCGGTTCCTTCTCGTGAAACCATCTCTAAAATCCTGTTTACATGTATGGATTGATGTGCACTGCAACTGAGTAAACCTGTAACATGACAACAGATTTAATAAAGACCACATCACATTTGTTGTGTAACGATTAACAGCAAAGTGACCCATCAGTCAAGTGTTGTGTGAAAATAAAATAATAAATAAATATGTTACTACATGTACTTACTATAGTAATTACAGTAAATTATGCATAATTAACTAACTCTAAACCAAACCCTAATCATAACTCTATATTAAGTACATGTAGTTAATCACTATTACCAGTGCTTGGAGTGTGGGATTAAAGGTGCCAGTACTCTCTTGCATTGGCCAATCATGACATTTGAGATTTCTACAGTGAAAAACAAAACTTGGATATATTGCTGGTACATCAAAAATGTATTGTTATTTATTAAAAACATAAATGTATTTAAACAAGTCTGTGTGCATGTGTGAAAACCTCTGTTGACGTGTCTGGCTCTGGCACACGCGTTCTTTTAGTGTCTTTCTGAAGCCGGGCTAACATAACGACTTAAACTCGACACACTTCTTTTTAGTTTTTAGGTTTTCAACTTCAGCGGTGAAAAACCTGTTAGGGTCAGGCGGACCGCTTTTCCGAACTAGCGTCCGTTGAGAAGTGAACTTCTGGTAGGCCCGGCCGACTGCTTGCCTTTACGTGATTCGTCAAGATCTGAAGTAATTCACATAGTGCACTCTGGTTAGTGTAGTTTATGAAACGTTAGGTCATTACCAAACTCTCTTACAATGACGCTTTTTCTGTCAGTGGTAGAGTACCGGCTACATGCGAGAAGTAGCGGTACGCAAGAAAAAAGTACAGGTACGCTTAAGAGTAAAATGTAGAAGTGAGTACCGCCCAACTTCGAGCACTGACTATTACTCAAATGTATAGTTACACTGTCACCTTAAAATAAAGTTACACCATTTTAAGGAGTCCATGTTACAGTTACATTGTACTTAAATAAGTACTATTCCTATAAGTACTATTTTAGGGAGTCTGTGTTACAGTGTAATTATACATTTAAGTACTGAGTAATATGAATTAATTACATGTACTTACTATAGGTTAAGGTTTAGGATGTGGGGTTGGTTTAGGGTTATACATCATTTATAGTTATTACTATAGTAACTACATGTAACAAGGACACTATAATATAAATTGTTACCAAATAAAGTGAAACCTTTTTTCAGGAATTCTGAAGAATTATGTGACACTGAAGACTGCAGTAATTCAGCTTTGCCATCACAGGAACAAATTACTTTATAAAATATATTAAATTAGAAAAAATAAATAAATCGTAATAATATTTCACAGTAGTATTGTTTTTACATAATAAATAAATGCAGCCTTGGTGAGCATAAAACGACATCTTACCAACCCTAAACTTTTGAACGATAGTGTATCTTTACACTGTTTAAAATTGATAAGCAATGTAGAATTTTTCTGCATTAATAGTAATTAGCATGTAGTCACTGGAAACACATTTGATGTTAGTAATAACTGTAAGTGGCACTCCGTCTCTGCTGAGCACTTGTGATCCGATCACCCTTGAAGGATGTTAATACCAGCTATAAACAGGGCCATTGTTTTCATTGGCAATAGCATTAGTACTATACCGACATTGTATGTGTGTTTAATAATGTTTCAGATGATGCATTCATCAACCCACAGCTGGCCAAGATCTTCGAACGTGTGCGTCAGAGTGCTGACTTCATGCCCATCAAACAGATGACGGTACCATCTACTTAAACTACAAAATATTTTAATGTTTCATGTCAGAAAATCTAAATCTAGTATTTAAAAAAAGAAAAACTGCATATATGTTGCTGGTTGATCTGCGCAGAAAGCTCTGAGCCATGACCTGGGCCCGAACTGGAGGGATAAACTGGATTTGTTTGAGGACAGACCGTTTGCTGCTGCTTCCATTGGTCAGGTCCATCTGGCCAAGATGAAAGACGGTCGAGAGGTCGCCATGAAAATCCAGGTTAGTTGTGGGCAGAAAGTACTATTTTAAACTTGCTGCCAATCAATAATGGTTTATGGTGATTAAAGGTCGTTTATGAGTTTAGTTCATTTTAAATGGGACACCACAAAAGGATAAAAAGATTAAGCTGAAGCAGCTGTAGGATATCATTGCATTCCACACAAAATCACAAACAAAGCTTCCTGCATATCGCGTACCGTATACAATGGCCTTTAAAGGTGCGATAAAAGTCTCCTAACAGGTTCATTTGAAGCACCAACTGCTTGAAGTCCAAGGAGCAATTCCCACTATCAGCTTTTGCAAACAGTTGCAACCATGTTTATGATTAGATAACTTAAATCTATCTGAATGTGTCACCTCTCAACTTTTTTTAGTAAAACAAACAGTTTTGAACTTTTAATAATTGAAGTAGCCCCACTGCTTCTGCATAATGTTTTCTAAACCCATTGTAACATACTCTTGGTTCCTGCAGTACCCCGGAGTCGCACAGAGCATCAACAGCGACGTGAATAACCTGATGACGGTTCTGAGCATGAGCAACGCCCTTCCTGAAGGTGATGACCCCATCACTCATGTTTTAGATCTTGAAAACACATGATTTTTATAATTTTAGGTAAATAAATTGCTGGAGATTGTCCTGGAGGGTAGTGCATATGCGTCGACGCCAGCAGCTCGGGTTGTTTCCCAATACCAAATCTGAGAGTATACACTTCCTGTCTGCTATGTCCTATAACTAAAAACATGAAAGTCTGGGGTTGCTAAGAGTTATTTATTTATTTATTTTTTGTGAAAGATGTTACTTGCATTTACCAAGGCTACATTAATTTGATCAGAAATCCAGTTAAAAAAATCAGCAATGTTGTGAAATAATATTAAGGTGATGATACACAGGGCAACTTTTTGAGCAATGTTGCTGAGGGTGAGACAGATGAGACACAGGGCCCAAGACCGATCTAAATTATCCATATAAAAATGTATTGCCCATTTTCAATGGGAAAGTGCCCTAGCAACAATCGCTAGGCAAGATTGCCCAGCAACATTGCTCAAAAAGTTGCCCTGTGTATCATCACCTTTAGATTTTAAAATACTCTTTTCTCTTTCAATATATTTTATAAAATAAATTTAATAAATTGTGTCACTTGATCGTTCCGAAATCATTCTAATGCTGATTTGGTGCTCAAGAAACATTATTATTCTCAATGGTTCTGCTGCTTAATATTTTGGCGGAAACCGTGATGCTTTTATCATAATTTCTTACTAAGAAATTGAAAATAAATAGAAATAGAAATCTTTTGTAAAATTATGAATGTCTTTTCTGTCACTTATGATCAATTCAATGCATCCTTGCTGATTAAAAGTGTGTGTGTGTGTGTGTGTGTGTGTGTGTGTGTGTGTGTGTGTGTGTGTGTGTGTGTGTGTGTGTGTGTGTGTGTGTGTGTGTGTGTGTGTGTGTGTGTGTGTGTGTGTGTGTGTGTGTGTGTGTGTGTGTGTGTGTGTCTGAGTGAGAGAGTGTGTGTGTGTCTGAGTGAGAGAGTGTGTGTGTGTGTCTGAGTGAGAGAGTGTTTTTTGTGTGTGATAGAGAGCGAGTATGTGTGTGAGAGAGCGAGCGTGTGAGTGAGTTTTGGTTAGGAATATTTTAAGCTGAAACAATACATTGATGAAATTGTGCTGATTTTGAAACTCTTTAATTGACCCCTTTTTTTCTAAGACCTTGGTGTCAGTGCACTCAGATTTATGTTTAGTGTGTTTCAAACTGAGAACTGAGAGCTCAAGGCCTGTTGGGTCTAAATGGGCTGGTAGATATCAGACTGCACGACTGGCCAATCAGAGACCGGTAACGGTGCGCATGAGCTGCATCATCATTACAACAGCGTCCACTGCTGTATGATCAATGCCGGTTAAATATTCAGCTGTCAGAGAAGCCTAATCCTCCAAATATAGTCTGAACTTTCATTTGAGCTCATAAATACCACCACAGCATTGCCGATCCTTCTTTTCACCAGAATAGAGACACGACACAAGGCAGATACCCAAAATATCTTTCATGTCAAGGCAACCCTTGTGAAATAGAAGAACACTTTAGCATACTTTTAAGAAAAGTGCATGTTATGGAAATAATATATTTAAAGGTGCTGTATGTATTTTTTTTTTACTGTACTGAAGCATTAAAATACCTTAATATGTTTGAAGATATAAGAGAACATCCTAAGTTCACATACTTTGAAAAACAATGCTACAGCCAGTTATTCTGCTTTGAAATGTATCTTACGTGTCGGAATGTCTGTTTTTGTTTTGGTCTTTGTGATCCCGCACACTGCCAATTTACCCAATAGTATTTTGACACCCCGGGTTGCCAGTTATCGGAAAACACAGCGCATTGCAGCCATGGAATTGCAATTGCAGTCAGAGATCGCAGATTCTAGCCAACCTAAAACGCCTTTACGTCTATCTAAAAAGCTCTGTGACCAGAGCCATATTAAAACGCGGATAAATCAACTCATCAACTTACAGCGTAAAGCTCGTCGCCTTCCATTGTCGATTGCGCTTGACTGCTCGCTCCTGTTGCGTGTCCTCAATCTGGTAACCCATGTGAGTCAAGTCAAGTCATCCTCATTTATATAGCGCTTTTAACAATGTAGATTGTTTCAAAGCAGCTTTACAGAGATAAACATATAATTTAAGGTAACAGAGATTGGTTTGGTTTTATAGTGGCTCTTGAAAAATGTTTTTTCCAGCTTAAGTTAGTTTTGATTGATTCACTTCCGTCTAAATGATCATTGGTTATTAAATTAGGGGCCGCTAAGACGACACCGTTCTCTCTAAACAGACTTTAAACGTGAACCTGTGATAGACGCTGATGGCGTTCACATACACATTAAGAATTGATTCTATAGTTATGTGCGTTTGAATATATGTGTGCAGGTTTGTAAGTCCTTACAAACCATGCCTAAACAAACTACTTGTCTATAAATTTTGATGCAGAATTTTTATTTTATCTTATCACTTTGGGTAGGTACTCGAGGTGTGAGCGTCGAGTCTGAGGAGGAGACGGGGAAAACGGCTCTCTCCTATATTTTTAATTTGGACTGCAGTACCGCTAGCTGTAAATATTACGTACTGCACCTTTAAGTGCGAACTGAATGTAATTTTTTCGGACACTTGATTGCATGTTAATTGAAACATGAGGTTAATTAAATGAAAATGTATATTAGTTTAAATTTATATTAAATGCAATTAGTTGAATGTAAGAGTGCTTTTGGACCCACTTAAGTATATCTTTATTTATAATTTCATAATGACTATTGTGTCTTTGTCTTTGAAACATGGTTAAAGTGTACTGCCAAATATACTAACAATATTAATATATAATATACTACTATACTTTAATGTCATTTAATTCAAACGCACATCATGTATTTGAATATATTTTAAATGAACTTCTTTAAAGCATGACAAATGATCATTAAAACAATGAATTAAAATGTACTTTAAAGAAAAACATTTAAATGTGAGAGAGCCGGTCCACATGACAAGCACGCAAGTGTATTTTCCTGGCGCTGTGTTTACAATTTCGAAATGCACACCAAATCACCATGTTGCCAATTCCTTCATTTACAATAAAATGTTTCAATATCGTTTTTCAAGGCTAGTACTAGCTAGCTAGACGTCCCGACTGTAGTGCGCTTCTGTTCTGTGTTTTCTTTTCGGCGCAGTACTACTAACCAGAGCAAAGTAAAATTCCGCCGCTGCTGAGAAAATAGTTCCTGTAAATGTAATTTGATCATTGAGATTCAAGAGTAGTTTGATTTCTAACATTATTTTCTCTACAGACATTTACATCGATAGTCTGGCGTTATAATTTATTTGCTTTTGGAGTGGGTATAAATGTTTTAAATGGCAGGCTAGCAGATACCGTTGACTCGCGATAGCCTAGCACCGGCGAACTATGCAACTGGAAGGACTGGATGAAAATTTTTGAAAACTGTCTCCACTGATAAATAATTTGATAAATCCAAAATCCTGAACCACTCCTTTAAGTGGCCTTTTATTGCATTACTATTACATTATCTGCAATTTAAGAATATACTTTTAAGATTTGAAGTACACTAAAAGACAAAGTGCACACTCAATACAATACACAAACAAACTCAAAGAATTGTGAGTTCAACCTTGGTGAATCAAATCATTTGATCTGAATACAAACTACCCCGCTGACTCGTCTCTGACTGTGTCTCTGAACATGCAGGTCTGTTTCCGGAGCATTTGATAGAAGTGATGCGACGTGAGCTGGCGCTGGAGTGTGATTACATAAGGGAAGCCCAGTGTGCTCGGAAATTCAAGTGAGTACACAAAAACAAACACGAGATGTTTTTCTCACTGCTTTTTCAGAGCATCCCATCATTGTATTCGTTAATCTACCCCTCTATAAAATCACGGGCGGTCCGAGGGCTCACACACTGGCTCTTTCAGGACATTTCAGGCTTCTATGTAACTGATATATGAGCTAAATCTATCCTGTGCCATTACACCCTTTGAAAGAAAGGTTTACACACAGGAAATAAACACTTCAACTGCTCAGAATGATTTTGCACTTCTGTATCTTAATATAAAAGCTTCGCTGGAGCGTTGTGGCCTCAACACCCGGCTAAAAATAACCACTTGGCATTTTCAGCCTAGCTTATAGGCTAGGGTTTAATTTTGATTTAAATTTAAGGAACAGCTTGCACACTGACCTATTTTAAATATTAGCGCACATGTAAATAACTATTGACAATAAGCCCATCCCCTGCGTCCTGTCCTCTACTGGGGACCCTGGCTTCGCAGGAGAGTTAGTTACATATGCTCTCAGGATGGGATGTGTGTCTTTTTCCTTTGAGCAAATCAATGAGAGTATCAATGTTCAGTAGATTAGCTCGGTTTAAAATAAGTTAACATGTTTGCTTCCTTGAAGTATTGACGTAGTGTAAACAAACATTGCACACACAGCCTTACATCCAGAAGAGCTGAGGAAATGATCGAACACGTTCTTCTAGAACATCTTTTCACCTCTGTTGTCACTGTTGATAATTTTACTGTATATATATATTGTAGCAATGTTCAGGGAAGAAGGAGGCGGGAACCGGCGAACAATCAAAATAAACTTTATTTAAAATAAAACAAACAAACAAAAATACCGCCAGCAGCCCCTCGCGGACGACTGCTGGCTAAAATAAAATACAAATACAAAAACACAACTAAAACACAGGCCTGTTCCTCTCTCGATCATCAACGTCGTCGCTCCTCCTTTATGCTTCCGCTCCTCCGTGAGAGATGCGAGACGGGTGTGCTTCACAGGTGTTGCTCATTAGCAATCGCACCACCGGCCTCGCGTCGTTCTCTCACGTCCCTCGGCCGTCCTGTTCGCCACATATATATTTCTCTTATATTTGAATAATTTCTGTTGAATTGCGTTTAAATCTACCAAACCCAACCATCCTCCTTAGTCTTGAATTAGAAAAAAGCTAAAGCTTGTGGTCAGTATGTTTTTAAGTAAGTAAAACTTTATTAAAACAGTGTTTACAATGTAGCTTTATAGAAAAATTATGAATAATATATACAGTTAAAATAACTAGAATTAGTTGAACCAGTTCGATTCACTGATTCAGTTGGCTCATCACTCTGTAGTGTTTACACAGCAAATTTCACTTTATTTAATATTTTTGTGTTGTTTCTAGTGCAAATATCAAGATACATTTACTAGACATGCAAAATGGCGTATTAAGTTTTGTTATTTGATAAATTTGTTTGTGGTTTATGCTTAAAACAAGAAAAAGAATATGACAATAGAGTAAGAAAAATAACCTTTTCTCCCCTTTGAATTAAGTTACATTTTCTTAGCCCATTGGCAGAAAATTTTTCTGGGTTTCTTTTTTAGAAAACTTTATATGTCATTTTGCATCTCAAGTATATATAATATCTATTTAAGAATGTTCTGGATAACAATTAAGAAGAAAATTACTTTTAAAGTGAATAAGTGTCAGAATTTTTTATGTATGTATTCATTTACTGCCTTTACAGCTGCATGTTTTCAAATAATCTGTTGTCAAATTTTACACAAAAGTTTATAATAAATAGCAAGCTAAAAATAACTGGAAGCGAATGACAGTGAAAGCCAGACACATTAAAATTACAAATGTCTGCGCCAACTCTTACCTGAAAAATAAGGTGTATAGTTAGTAAAGCTACTTCTAACATCACCTTTTAGTGTAGCTAGATACGTTTTCAAATTGCTAGCTTGACTATAATCTAGTGCTGCTATAAACTCTAATTCAAAGCTGACGTACCCACTATTGCTTAGCAAGCTGTAATTTCAAGCTGTCGTACCAAATTTTAGGCTCCATTAGGGAATTCCTCACACCCAGAGAATAGCATCACGGCTTTTGATCATGTGCTTGTGTTCATCAGCACGTCCTGTCTGTGGTGCACGTGCGGGATGGCATGCTTTTTACGGGATTACTTGCTTGTGCTCAGTGACTCAGAGGCTGTGTATTTTTTTGGCAGGGAACTACTGAAAGATCACCCCTTCTTCTACGTGCCAGAGGTAATCGACGAATTCAGCGGCCAGCACGTTCTCACCACCGAACTGGTGCCTGGGTTCCCCTTGGATCAGGCTGACGCACTGTCACGAGAGCTGAAAAATGAGGTATTCACTGGTGCTGTTAAACCAGTAACCCTGTAGAGACTGATGAATTACTTAATAGGCAGAAAATCACTTCTTTCTTTTTTTTTAAAGGACATTTATTGAACCATTAGACAAAATATTTATTTTTAAATATATTTTAAAAAACGTGCATGTGTGTTTTTTTGTTGAGTATCAGATTTGATACATCAGGCTTTTATGGCTCATATACAGTAGTATGATATAGGAGAATATGGAGCTCAAACTCGAGGAGGAAAAACACAAGTTTTATTCAGAAGCCCAAACTGAGCAAAATACACAATTTAGTGCATTTGCTGATATGTATATATATATGATATGATATGCCATATGGCTAGAATGTAAGATGAAATTCTGATTGCTTGTAATGTATATCAATGAGATCTATATAACAGTATAGCAGACTACTTGCATAAAATGCATGTAAATATCAGTTGTCACTTTGTCTCTCAATAATGTGTCTTAAGTATGATATTTAATTTTTATTGTGGAGGTCAAAACAAATAATTCAATTCAACAATGATGATTGAGAGATGTACACATGAACCAGTAAGCGTTATATATTATAATATAAATAATATTATAAGTAGTACTAACAATATTGGATTATGAATGGGCTGCTACCCTATCTGCTGGAAAACTTGCATATATCATACTGTAAAGACGCATTCAAATTTGTTGTGGTATCAGGTCACATTATATGCTATGAAGTCTTAAATGTGCCAGTATGGAAGCCAGTGGGCTTCCTGGAGCATTATTACCACCTGCTGGTGGAAGTATTTATTTTTTGCACTAGTAGGGCGAAGTTGATATAAGCCCATGTCCATACCAAAAAAGTTAAGGAATTAAGTTTCAAATAAATAAAATGTGTTGACCAAACCCTGAATATAGAAAATGCTGTATACTAACAGACATAAATAAAGGCAATAAATGTGATTGAATTTTTTAAACAGACAATTTAAGTATGATTTAAGCCTGCATCAGTCATGTAGTTTGTAAACAGCGGGTTCAAACCATTTTTTGTTTTGAGTTAGAATTGATCTATTACTTTATATTAAGTGCTAGAAATGCTTTAATGCATAAATACTGTGAATTTATAGCAGTCCAGTGCATGTGTCGTAACGACACTTTTTATTGATGCTCAGATCTGCGAGAATATCTTGACTCTGTGTCTGAGGGAGCTCTTTGAGTTCAGATACATGCAGACGGATCCCAACTGGTCCAATTTCTTTTATGATCCACAAACCCACAGGGTAAGTAAGAGTGTCATGATCATTCATTGATCTTTCCTAGTTACGTACACAACCAGTCAAAAGGGAAATATATAATATAGTTTAGATGCATTAAACATTTGTTTTGTTCTCTGTTATTCCTGTACTTTCACACTTTTCATAGGTTTTTATGACTTGGAGTAATGGAGTAATATAAATATATATATATATATACATATATACAGTATACATACAAAATAGTTCAGTGTCACATGATCCCTCAGAAATCATTCTAATATGCTGATTTGGTTCTTAAGAAACATTAAAAACATTAAACATTAAAATCAGTGTTGAAAACATTTGTGCTGGTTAATATTTTTGTGGAAACCGTGATACATGTTTTTCCAGGACTCTGTGATTAGAAAGTTCAAAAGGACATAATTTTTTTTTAAATGCATGTTTTTTAATAATGATCATGCATCCTTATGAATATATATTAATAATTGGATTATAAGTGTATTATTTTATATTTGTTTTTAAATTTATTTAAATTGAACATTTTGTACAGTAAATAAAATTTACTATGCAAGTTGTTTTTGTCCTTTTTTTCTTTCTTTTTTTAAATAATCAAGCTGTTCTTCAATCCACAGGTTGCTTTGCTGGACTTTGGTGCAACGAGGGGGTTTGATGAGAGTTTCACTGATCTTTATATTGAGGTAAACGTACAGTTTAAAAGGTAAAGTAAACGAATGTATAATGAATATTTCCTTTCTTAAACTTGCTGTATCTTGCTCTTTAAAACAGATCATCAAGGCTGCATCAGAGGGTGATAGAGAAGGAGTGCTGAAGCAATCCATAGAAATGAAGTTCTTGTCTGGTTATGAGACTAAGGTAGGAAAATACCACCCTGATATTTTGTTTTCGGGGCTTCACACACGACAGTCATGCGTTTACACATCCTCTTCTACTCATCAAGGCCATGGTGAACGCCCACGTGGATGCGGTGATGATCCTGGGCGAGGCTTTTGCCTCTGTGGAGCCCTTTGACTTCGGGGCGCAGAGCACCACGGAGCGCATCCACAACCTCATCCCTGTCATGCTGAAACAGCGGCTCATCCCTCCACCAGAAGAAACCTACTCCCTGCATCGCAAAATGGGCGGCTCCTTCCTCATCTGCTCCCGCCTGAATGCTAAACTCAGCTGCAAGAACATGTTCAACAAGGCCTACAACAATTACTGGAGCAATCGGAAGAAAGGACCAAGCCAGTGACAGGGCTTTTCAAACTAAAGACACTTGAAAAGCACAAAATGCTCTGGCCAATCACTCGAATGTAAACAAATGAGCACTTTTGTCTCGACTGACCCAACCATACCATGTTTGTTTTTGGCTTTTGTGTTTCCCTCTGAGTGTGTTAATGGGAAATAATATCCATGATTATCCATGGTCGTGTGGTGCAAAGACGGATGTATCTGTGTCTAGGGAAATTCCAGTAACCTGGAAAGCTGGTTACTCATCAAGTATGGCGACTGGCTGTCGAACATTTCATAATCATGCCAACAGTTTTTTCCGGGTTGCTGGACTACGTTGGTGAGGACCGTCTCCCTAAATCAGTATATTAACTCGGATGCATATATTGTTTGAGAAAGCATTACAATGTTTATTTTTCTTTTTTCGGTTTGTGATTTGTGAATGATGCGCACAATATAGGCCAAAGTATGATAAGGAGAAGTTCGCGGATCCGAAATAAGCGCAGGTTTTAATGCACCTGCTACAGTCAAATATGTGTTATCTATGTAGGTTGAATACAAGCTTGCTTGTTGTTTTAGCCTGTAAAAACACGCAACTTCTCTCTTAATGCATTTTAAAAAGCCAGGTTATTAATCATGATGGCATGAGGTATCACTTCTGATGTGTGAGATGTACATGAATTTAAATGTGCCTACAAGAAGGTGAGAACTAGCATTTTGGCATGATATCACAGCATTGGTGGAAAAGGCTTTTTTCTAATATTCCTGCTATTGGCGTTACTAAAATTGTGTTGAAATTGTCTGAATATATTAAATTTTTTGGAATCAACAAACCAGTCCTAAATGTTTATTAGCAGACTTGTTGTTTTTGTCCATTCATATGACCATATAACAGACATGCATTGAATCATCATTTTAAGAGTTTTTTGAGGTGGGACTGTTTACATGTACTGGTTTAAGACCGACTGAAGTTTGGAAATTGCAAGTTCGTTTGCTGGACATTTCAGAAGACCGTGTTGTGAGTCATGGAAGAGAATGTTAACATATTCCACAATGTTCATTTGAGATGTTATATTACAGCTGGGACACACATAGTCACGGTTGAAGGTATGGTACATCATCACCAGGACTGCTGGTTTATCACCTGTGAAGATAAACAAAATAAGAATGAATTAACATTATAATTACGATTTAAATTGAGCAAGAATATCTATGAAGGACTGAATCTATAATATTAGCGTTTACAGATTAGTTCTCTAACCATTAATTAAAGAGTGCTTTCTAGGACAACTATATTGTAAATTATACATGTTTCTGGATATATTGACATTAACCTTGTCGTAAATTGGCTACATTCCTCTCAAAAACGTTATATTTACCTGGAATTTTCCTCAATGCATCTTCAATGTCAGTTCCAGCTCGTGATGCAACGGGACAGAAGACCAGTATCAACTGACAGTCCCATAATTCACTCCCAGTAACTCCCTTGAGCCGTGCCATTATTTCCCTGTCAGCTCCCAAGGTTTGGCCACAGATAATTGGAAACACTTTGACTAGAGGCTCTGCAAAAATAGAAAGAAATATAATAGGGTGGGTAAAAAAAGTGGGACCCAGAAGTTCATTTTAACCTACATTTTATATTTTATTTTAGAATTTTGATAAATGTAAAACTAAATGTAAACGTCAGTATGTACAGTATAATAAATTATTAATTGAAATATAAAAGGTTTAACTGTTACTCACGATAAGGAGTCTTTATGGTTGGAGAGATTAAATCTTTTTGGGATGAGCTTGGAAATGTTCTCCTGCTTGAAGTTCCTTCTGTATCCCTGGGCTCTTTTCTAGCTGATGCCTCTGTGAGACTGTTCAAGACCTCAATGTATGGTTTCAGAGATGCCTGTGTTGCTTTGAGCTTCTCCTCCATTTCTCTAAAAGCTTGAAGGGACTCCTTCAAAACATCCTGAACAGCAGCATCATCTGGGACAAAGTTAGAAGAATGCTATGAAACGTCTCTTTTACAACAAAAAAAAGTCCCTTGGTCTGCTACAACTGCTACTCACTGCTGTTGTTTTTGTCCATTAAATGCTTCAGTGCTCCGGCAAATGTTTCTGGGCCAGATTGAAGTGAATCCTTTTTGGAATAAAAAAAATATATAAATCAAAAATCACAGGTACTTGCTGGTAACCAGACAGTTGACAGTAGCCACTGACTTCCATAGTAGAGAAAAAAAAATACTATGGAAGTGAATGGCCACAGTCAACTGTCTGGTTACCAACATTATTCAAAATATCTTCAAA
This sequence comes from Siphateles boraxobius, assembly GCF_051911475.1. Taxonomy (NCBI): domain Eukaryota; kingdom Metazoa; phylum Chordata; class Actinopteri; order Cypriniformes; family Leuciscidae; genus Siphateles; species Siphateles boraxobius. The sequence goes on along the minus strand of NW_027509208.1, from coordinate 1,103,647 downwards.
ATATCTTTGGCTTAGAAACTCATACAGGTTTGGGACAACATGATAGTGAGTAAATGATGACAATTTTCATTTTGGGGTGAACTATGTCAAACATTGGTGGAACATGTTCCTATTTAACGTAATGTGAACGTGGTGACACCTGTGTGAACTTCAGTTTAGATCAAACATTCATACCATAAATTCCCTACACTTTTAGGAGTGTGTGAATATTTTTGGGGGCCACTGAAGTTCAATTCCACCAGCTTCTGGACCGCAGACATTACCTTCACTGTGTCTGTGATAAGCCCCATAATGGTCCTTCGGAGCTGAAAGTTCCTGATTCCTGGAAAAAGCTCATTCAGATCCTCTCTTGTCAAACTTAGAACTTGAGCATCATCAATGCCTGCATCTAGAAACAGATGGAAATAATGTAGCATGTCACTTTCATTTTTACATTTGTCAAGGGGGTGTGATCAAATAAATGTCATTAGAAACATTATTATCAGGTGAGACACACATACCATCTAGGACAGTACACCCAGATATTATCTTGATTTGTTCTCGAAGAGCTCTGCCCTCCTGAAACATATGACAATAAAGATTATAGCTATTAACACTGACACAGGCACCAGTTCACTTCCATGCTAGCACCTTTGGAGTAACAAAAGCGTATTTTGGATTATTAGTTAGTCCATGGCATATTTTAAATGTTTGTTTATTGTAGCCTACCTTTTCTTTGGTGAACCCCCTTGTGTTTGGGAACCACGAAAACCAAGACCCTGAGCTGTTCATTTCTGCTGTACTGAAACCGAAAGTTGATGTTGATAAAACTAAATTACATAAATTCAGTATGCCTGACTTCGATTCAGTGAAGGCGTAGCAACCCTAGCAAAGTGTAACAACACAGGCGTGTCAAAATCTGATCTGGGACCTGTGATCTCAGCGATAGGTTGTTCTGACGGGAGATCCGCCCCTTTTGGTATGAAGGCGCGTTCTCATTGGCTGGTGAGAAAAGGAGGTGTGTCGTGCATGAAGTGATCTCGCCGAGAGGACGTTGTTGTCGGTATGCTATAGCTACTCTTGGTTGTTTTGTGAACATTGAGTGTTGGATATGCCCCTTCAAATTGAAAGTTTATTGTATTTCGATGTCATATGAATTGTTTGACGGTCGGGTGCATCCATGTAGGGCTTATTTGACGTAGTGCCGTCATGCGTCCTTTTTTGGCTGGAAATATTGGTGGGCAGTGAATGTGATGGTGGCAGTATTCTTGAAGACTACAGTTATGCTCTGCAATAAAGGTGCATAGGGAGCTTTCAGCTTCTTTGTGCAGATACAGGGTTAGTCCATGCATGCAAATGTGTTTTATTCTCAGATACTTCAACCAGTAAGTTATTTGCTTGCCTGATTGGGGGACATTGAATTAATGAAATTATGAAATTCCACATAGGAGCTTACCTATATGTGACTGTTGTTTATTTGTTTTTGATGATGATTATGATACAGTAAAAATGTAACACAGAGAATCAGTAGTAGATCCCTATCCATGCCTCTCTGTATCTATCCATGATTTGTGTGTAATAGGATGGATCAGACCCAGGGTAACATGTCTGCCATATGTGTCCCCAGCAAGAGGAAAATGCCAAGACCAAAACTAACCCTCCAAAAACCAGGTAAATCTTCATTAGTCTGAGATTTATTAAACACTAAACTTTGTAAACCCTTATTCTGAAGTGATGGCATTCCCAGATCATAATTACGTGATTGTGAAGTCAATTATTATTAGATAAATATACATATATAGGCATTTGGCAGGCAGTTTAATTCGAAGTGACTTACATTGCATTTAAAGTACAAATTTTAATCAGTTCTTGCGTTCCCTGGGAATCGAACCCATGACCTTGGCTTTGCTAGCAGCACCACCATGCTCTCAGGTTTGAGCTACAGGAACTAAATATTTTTACATTATAGGGCTGGAGATCTATTATTTTGTTATCTGTAAAGACAATCAATTACAGTTACATACATTTAGAAAGATTATTTGTTCGTAATTTATTATAAATCAATTCAGTGTTGGGTGTAATTCATCTATATGTAATTATTAATTTTGAAAAAGTAAAATAAGGGATTACTATAAATTTCTCTGTAATTTAATGACAGTTACTTCTAATGTAATTGCATTAAATACTATATAGACTATAGAACAGTTCTTTATCAAACAATAGTGGATCTAACATCAAAATTTAACGTCTAATGTTAAAATGTATGTTTGTAATGTAACCTTCAGTTCAAAAAGAATTGTAAAAATGTTATATTATCTATTTAAAATAATTAAAAGTGTATTGTTCAACTGATCGAGGTAGATATGGGATTTAGAAAGTAAAGAGTAATGCAATACTTTTACAGAGTGTAAAATGTACAGTAATCTAATTGCACTGTTAAAAATGTAATTTGTAGCTACTAATTAATTACTTTTTTAGAGTAGCTTACGCGACACTGAATCGATTCAACACAATTGATTGTGCCTTCAACAGATGTCATAAAGGATTTGGGAAAAGAGGCTGAAGGTAGTGGAATGAAAGCATCAAAAGTAAGACCAAGCATCCTCACCTTGAGCTGTGCATCAATATGCCAGTGTATATTTAGTGTTGTGACCCAGTTGTTAGGTTACCCTAACGGAATTGTTTTTTTTCTCTCTTTTTTTGTAGGTCTGATTGGGCCTGTAAACGACATTTTCTGATGTAATAAATTCCTTTTTGAGCTATTTCAGCTGTGCCGTCTACCCTTAATGTTGCATCTTTGAGCCAGGTGTGACACACGCATATTTATTAATTTATTACATCAGAAAATGAATAAGACAACATAATCAAAATATCAATTATCTGTAATGTTAGTGAGTTGTGACTGGAAATAAATGTATGGATAACTTTAATTTTCAGGATAAGGGACAACTAACCCTAACCCTAAATGCATGCATGTGTAACAGAAACAACAGCCCCAAAACTGGTCTGGTAAAGTAGCTTAGCGGCAGTCCCGACTAGCAACTGCACATCGTTTAAATAAGGTGCTATGATAAGCTTGAGTCACGCACCAATCAGATCTACAAAAAAAGAGGGAAAAAATAACAATCATAATCACAAACATTCATAGCAAGTTTATAACAGTCATAACATTAGGTAATTATTCAAATGAGACCATTAGAACTAATTGTATTATTGCATTTGTGTTATTGCATTTCAGAATGAGGGGACAAGCTCTCAGAAAATAAAGAGAACTTACTCCAGAAAAAAGTGAGTTTTGTGTATTCACTTGTGTTCATGCATGACATTTAGTAGTAAATTTCCTTCTTTGGAGTAGTAAATTTCATGCATAATCTACATGATGGTTTAATAATGGTGTCAAAACTTCATGTCCTAAGGTATCATGATCTCCAGCCTGTGATTATGAGACCTACAGACGATTCAGGCCATGGGTCATCTTCCAGTTCAGTTATTGTATCCAGTCTGATCAATGGTTTGGAAAGCCAACATAGGCACACCGACCACACCAGCAGAATGACGGGGGAACTTGATGGATCCAGTTCAGATACTTTAATAGAAACAGGTTAGTACAGACTTTCAGATATTTAAAGGGTTAGTTCACCCAAAAATGTATCATTTACTCACCTTAATGTCAAACCTGTAAGACTTTCATTCATCTTCAGAACACAAATTAAGATATTTTTAATGAAATCTGAGCCAGTTCTGTACTCTGCTGTGTAACACATGAGAATAAATCTCATTGGTTCTCGTACGTCAAGTAAACATGCTTGAGCTTCCTTTTATCATAACTGATATGTGCATTCATGAATGTTTATATGTGAATAAAAGCCTAAATTAAATCTGTTCATCATATAAAGTGATCAAGTCTCTTCATAAAGTATGGACTAAACCACTCAAGTTTTATGATCTCTAACTTTTTGAAGGGTCAAAGTGTTTTCAGATCTCAGATTTCATCAAAAAGATCCTCATTTGTGTTCTGAAGAGGAACTAAAATCTTACGGGTTTGAAACGACATGAGGGTGAGAAATTAATGACGGAATTAAACATTTTGAGGGAACTAAACCTTTAAGTAGAATAAATGGATATATGACAGTCTAGATAATGTCCAAGAGTACAAGTAGTATTTCTACCACAGATTTTAAATCGAAGAAGCAGAAGATTGAAGCTCACCAGCCCTCCTTAAAAAAGTACATTGAGGAAGTAAAGCAAAAAGGTATGAAATACCTCTGTTTTTCTTCAATAATCCACATGATAAAATGTGAAAAGTGCAGACTGTATGTTTTTTCTTTAACAGTACCTGTTATAGTTCCTGTTGCTCAGTTCACTCAGATGACTGACAGGACGCAGGAGCAGAAATCATCTCAGTGCACCAAGAAAGAGTCTCCTGTTTATCCACCAGGTAACAGGTTGTTCAGGCTAAATGATACAAACAGGAATATTGAATATTTTTGAATATTTCTTTACAGGAAGTCAGGAGGAGAAATGGCAGCTGCAGATTTTGGCAAAGGGTAGAGTGACCTGCCCAAAATGCAAAAGTGTTGGAAGAAAGACAGTGGATGGGTTAAAGAAGCACCTGGAAACCTGCAAACTGGTACGTGCATATATTGTAACAATGTTTATAACAATATAATTGTTTTCATGATTTTCTAGCACTTGTTTGAAATCTGAACCTGATTTTGTAGAATCCTTTTACATGTCCACACTGTGAGAAACAACTGAAAACTTCAACTGGAATGAAGTACCACCTCATGGCTGACCACAACAACTTGGTTAGTTTATATATATATATATAGCAAAATGACAATGAAAAGGTTGATAGTGTTGATTTCAAGATTATTTTCTTGTTGTTTTTTCAGCCCATTCCAGATACTGGGAATGATCTAGTTGACCAAGCAGTGAAGGAGAAACTACGGAAAGTACTAAAGAGGATGGGGAAATTAAAATGTTCTAGAGAGGTGTGGTCATATTTTATAATTAAAATGTAATAAAATAATTTAATACTGATACAGCGCTGCATGGAACATTTTTGGAGAATTTAATAATGCGATAGCATAAAACATAATTTTTATTTTTATAGCATATATACAAAATACTATACATGTACAGTGACCTTGAGCTTGGGAAAGACGCTTTATAAATTAAACATCATTATTATTATCGTTTAAAGTACAGGTCACCACATTAAAAATGGAAAGGTATTAGTGATAAACAAGAAAATGAAATAAAGTACATGACAGTTTAAAAGTGTAAAGTCAGTAAGATTTATTTTAAATAAAAGATAAAATACTTTTATTTAACAAGGACACATTAAATAAATCAAAAGTGACAGTAAATATATTTATAATGTTACAAAATATTTATATTTCAAATAAATGCTGTAAATAATAAATTATGAAAAAAAATTAAAATCAAAAAAACATAATCATAAAAAAACATGGTTTCCACAAAAATATTGAGCAGCAGAACTGTTTTCAACATTAATGTTTCTTGAGCAGTAAATCAGCATATTAGAATGATTAATGAAGGATCATGTGACACTGAAAATTCAGCTATGCCATAACAGGAAAAAATACATTTTAAAATATATTAAAATAGAAAAGAGTTATTTTAATTTGTAATAAAAGTCACAAAATTTTACTCTTTTACTGCATTTTGGATTAAATAAATGCGTCTTGCTAAGCACAAGAGAATTCTTACAAAAAAAATCTTATCGACAACAGTAGAGAAAAAGTGAAAAATATAATAAATAAAAACATGACTATATAGCATTGTGGATGTTTAGAATTGCTGCTGTTGTACCATTCTTAAATGAATGTTGTTGTTGTTTTTTTAGGGTTGCACAGGAAGTTTTACTAGTATAATGGGTTACGTGTATCATATGAAGAAATGTGGCAAAGAGGCGTCAGAACTGGAGAAACTCTTAATGAACTGTAAGCACTGTGGAAAAGCGTATCGTTCCAGAGCGGGTCTGGAGTACCACCTCAAGAACGAGCACGGTCCCGTGAGTTCTTACACATTATTCAGTTTATCTCTTCTAACATGATTGATTCTCATTCAGGCTGTTGAAGTTTCTGCAGATAAGACACCATTATCTGTTGCAGACGGACCAAGAAGTTGAAGTAGAGGAAGTAAAGACACAGAAAGAGCCCGTCCCAGAGCGTACACCGAGCGGACGGGCCAAACGCTTGTCGGCGCAGGTGGCCGTGTTCCACCTGAGGGAGATCGCCAGTGAGGAGCTGCTGAAGGAATGGCCCAAAAGGAAAGTCCAGCGTGACCTGGTACCAGACGACAGGAAGGTGCTGCTAAACATATACGTCCTGACAGACTGTGAATGACGAAGTGGCATTGAATTCATTTTTGTAGGCATTTATGGTATTTTTGTGTTCATGTAGCTGAAGTATTCCCGTCCAGGGTTGCCGGCCTTCAGCCAGGAGACTCTTCGGCAGTGGAAGAATGAAGTCAAACTGCATAAAAAAGTGCAGTGTCCCAACAAGGTGTGATCATGCATAAACTGTTATTGTTCCATAACTTTTCACCATTATTTTTAACTTAAAGGGATAGTTTACCCAAAAATGAAAATTCTGTCAGTAATTACTCTCCCTCATGTTGTTCCAACCCCGTAAGACCTTCGTTCATCTTCGGGACACGAATTAAGATATTTTTGATGAAATCTGAGAGCTGGATCACTCCTCCATAAGCTTCTTCAGGGATTGAAACCTGCCGGCCTCAAAAAGTTATTAAAGACATCGTTAAAATAGTCCAAGTGACTACAGTGGCTCAATCTTAAGTTTATCAAGCGACGAGAATACTTTTTGTGCGCAAAAACAAACAAAAATAACGACTTTATTTCTACTATTCATTTCCTTCTCTGTGGGCGTCGAGTCAGTTAGCGTAGTGTGATAGCGTAGAGCTACGTCACACGTAGGCTCACTATTGGCCGACGCTGGTCATGTGTGTTATGCGTGTGACGTACAACACAGAAGCGCTGCGCTGTTACACTAGTGAACTGACTCGACGCCCACAGAGAAGGAAATGAACAGTTGAAATAAAGTCCTTATTTTAGTTTTTTTTTGCGAACAAAAAGTATTCTCGTCGCTTGATAAACTAAAGATTGAGCCACTGTAGTCACTTGGACTATTTTAACGATGTCTTTAATAACTTTTCGGGGCTGGCAAGTTTCAAACCCTGAAGAAGCTTATGGAGGAGTGATCCAGCTCTCAGATTTAATCAAAAATATCTTAATTCATGTTTCGAAGATGAACGAAGGTCTTACGGGGTTGAACAACATGAGGGAGAGTAAATACTGACAGAATTTTCATTTTTGGGTGAACTATCCCTTTAAAGGTGCAATCATTAAAGTCTTGCATATGTTTTACATTGGTGGAATGAATGTAGCATTATGCAAAAGGAAAGATTTTTAGTGAATGATTTGTTTTGCTGTACCAAATGTGATCTGTGTTGTCATTTTAGGGATGTGGCTGCTTCTATACCAGCGTATCTGGTCTAAAGGCTCATCTTGGGTTATGTACCTTGGTAGGAATGACTTCCCTTTTGTTTTAAGACATGTACATAAATGCTTACATTACAGGATATTTGGTATATTAAATGGAATAAATTCTTATATACTGCCGCAATACTATACACTGCCGTTTAAAAATTTGGTGTCGGTGAGTGTTTTTTTAAGGCTCACCAAGCCTGTATTTATTTGATAAAAAAACACGGTAAAAAATTATATTCTGACATATTATTACAACTTACAATAACTATTTGTATTTATTATTTTAGTATATTTTGAAATGCAATTTATTCCTGTGATATAAAAGCTGAATTTTCAGCATCATTATTCAAGTGTCACATAATCCTTCAGAAATCATACTAATATGCTGTTTTACTGTTCAAGAAACATTTCTTATAATTATCAAAGTATCATACGGAAAGAAATAAAAGTGTAATTACATAATTATCATTACATGGATAGCTATATAATTATAAGTATCTATGATTCTTTTTTTCTGGATTGAATATACATTTCAAAAGAACAGCATTTATTTGAAACAGAAATCTTTCGTAACATTATTAATGTCTTTACTGTCACTTTTGATTAATTTAATGAATCATTACTGAATGAATGTATTAATTTTTTTTTTTTTTTTAAATCTTACCAAACCCAAACTTTTGAATGTATTTTTTTAACCAGAAAATAAATCTATCTGCAGTTTAATTGAAACTAAATAAATATTGCCTTTTTATTTATTACCTGTTTATTATAATTAGATTTGCTCTGGTACAGGATTCATTTATGAAGATATTAAGTTTTTTTTTTTTCTCTGCAGGGTGAATTTGAGACTGGGAAGTATAAATGCTTGATATGTAAGAAAGAATTCAACTCTGAAAGTGGAGTCAAGTACCACATCAATTCCATTCATTCTCAGGTAAATTGTTTATAAGTTTCAATAAAAACAAATCAAATATTTAAAATAAGAGGTAATAAAAAATATGAATAAAAACTGTAATAGTATATTAAAAATACTAAAATAACACAATACATTTATGCTCCTTTTTATCATAAAAATGTACTTTTTATAACAAATATTTTCACTGTTATTATTTTACACAGGACTGGTTTGTTGTTCGGTCCAAGTCTAAGAGTTCAAAGTTAGATAAGCTGCATAAGACTCAGCTGAAGGAAGAATCCATGAAGCCTCCAGACCTTCCGTCACCAGATCCAGCCCTCAGTTTTCCCCAGGTATCCAGCACCTGGCAGGACAGACAGACGATGCCCGTGTCAAGCCCTGGAAGAGTGGAAATAAAGAGGAAGGAGGGGCGGAACAGACGGAAGGAGAAAGAAAGCGGACAGGAGAAAGACTGCTATGAGTTCAGCGGCAGTGACCGTCTGAGCAGCAGCTCCAGCTCCAGCAGCGAATCAGAGGCAGAGGACCGGTGGGCCCTCAGACGGCCTGTCACCAAGCCTGCGTCCAGCCAGAGACATGGGCTTCAGTCATAAATCATTCCTGCTCCTTTTACAAAATGGAATTTCTCCTGTGTTTACCTCAAAAGAATAAAGAGATACACTACCGTTCAAAAGTTTGAGGTCGGTAAGATTTTTTTAATGTTTTTGAAATGAATCGTCTCTTACGAATTGCTCACCAAGCCTGTATTTATTTGATCAAAAATGCAGTAAACATAATAATTATATTCTGAAATATTATTACAATTTAAAATAACGTTTTTCTATTTAATATACTTTAAAATGTAATTTATTCCTGTGATGGCAAAGCTGAATTTTCAGCATCATTACTCCAGTCTTCAGTGTCACATGATCCTTCAAAAATCAATCTAATATTCTGATTTGCTGATCAAGAATTTTTTTTCAATATTATCAACTTTTTTTTTTTAATTGTGGAAATCATGTTTTTTCAGGATACTTTGATGAATAGAAAGCTCAAAAGATCAGCACATAATACATTTCTTTACTGTCACTTTTGATCAATGTAATGCCTCCTTGCTGAATAAAAGTATTCTTTTCTTTAAAAATAAAAAAATCTTATTAATTCCAACAAATGCAAACGGTAGTGTTTGTAGTTGTAGGATGTAGAATTGTGTTTCCCTTTTTATTGACAGGAAGAGCTGCATATATTGAAAGGCCACAGCAAACATTTTAAAACTTCTCTTAAAGAAAGTAATATCACAATTTGACTTTATTATTTATTTCATTTTTGGAATAAAATATTTTAAATAAGTATATCTATGTATGAATGTAGTAGCTGTGTCTCATGCGGCGCACCTCATAAGTTTTACATTAGACCAGTGACCAACTTATTGAAACCGATGCATGTTACAATGTTCATGAATGCTGCTGTTTTTTGTGATATTATTAAGTGTGATTCTGACGGTGATCTGTGCTGCATTAGCCTTTCAGTGTGAAGTTACTTTGTGCTTTAGAAGAAGTGTTCCTGGGGAGACGATGAGTTCAAAAACTGTTGTGTTGATTAAAATGACCCAAAATGAGCTTGTCTACTGATAAACATCATTTTTTATTTTTATTTTAAAGAGTTAAAGTTTTAGAAAACCACATCTGTCTTTTTGAAAACAGAATATTTTAAATATACATGCACACACATATGCTCAAAGTAAAAATGGCTTACAAATGTAAAATCGGTAGGATTAATCCTCCTTAACAGTTCAAATGTGCTTAACATTTCACTAATCAAGTCAATAAATGTTTATATGTTAGCTTGTGACTATTTTTTCTGTGTTCAGCAATGTTATATAAATACTGAATTTTTAATTTACTATTAGTAATATTAAGTGTGTGTGTGTGTGTGTGTGTGTGTGTGTGTGTGTGTGTGTGTGTGTGTGTGTGTGTGTGTGTGTGTGTGTGTGTGTGTGTGTGTGTGTGTGTGTGTGTTTTAGCATTTTTTTTAAAGTTTTCTGTGATGGATAAGTCTAGGGGTAGGGTTAGTGTAAGGGGATATAATATACTGTACAGTATAAAAACCATTATGCCTTTGTAGTGTCCACATAAACCGTGTGTGTGTGTGTGTGTGTGTGTGTGTGTGTGTGTGTGTGTGTGTGTGTGTGTGTGTGTGTGTGTGTGTGTGTGTGTGTGTGTGTGTGTACCGATGTGGGGTTTCTTCTTTTTTTGCTTGAATGAATTTCAAAACATGTAAACAAAAAACAAAACAGTAAACCAAAAAAAAACTTCCACATATCCATTAAAACCCATAACTACTATAAAATGTAAAATGAATACAACTCAAAACAGAATTTTTGCACATGATTGATCATCTAAATACACCTACAAAAGATTACACAGCTTTCTTGTTTAAGATTTGAAAAAGATCACCAATTACTTCTGCAAATGGCAGAGGATAAGAGGAAGGCATGTTGTTTTTGTAAAAGCGCGCACGTGTACATATGGCATTGGGTGTAAAGCACTCTACTGTGCTTGACCACATTGACACCACCTCGTGGTCAGGCGGGAACACGCACATATTTAAAACCTCTCTGGTGTCAGTGTTGGATAGGGGGCGGTAATGAGCAAACGAGGTCATGGGCGACCCTTAAAACATGGCGGCGGCGGCGGCTAGCAGATGTCAAAAATGCTTTAGCTGAGGAGTTTCATAGAAAAGCAGCATATTTCTGTACAGCACGTTTGAATACTTGTGTTTTAATTTAAATCGGGATCGGACAGATTGTACCCAGCGGGCGTCTGACGGCAGCGAGTCTTTCATTGTGTCAGGTGAGTTGGATTCGAACCCGCGTGAATCGCAGACCGTGTGGTTGAAGGAAAGAGTGGACGATCAGCCTGAGCCACTGTTAAAAGCTGTCGGTGTAGAGAAAAAGCCCATGTCTTTCCTGTCCTTTATCGAAGCAAGGGTTTCTTATTATAAAGTTATTTTTTGGAATATAATGGGCTTCTCAAGGAGAAGGAACATCCATCAACTCGAGGCAGTATACAACGTTGCTTATTTTAAAAGCGGTTTTGAACTTTTTACAATGTAATGTCAGATTTATTTAATTATTTATTTTGCTTTTATGAGATTTAAATGACTTGAGTGATTATTGTTTGGCATAACCTAAGTAAGCTAAATGTTGTGTTGGTAAGGCGCCTGTCATCGGGGCTTTGCGCATGCGTGGATTCCTATTTCTGAACAATTTAGTATCATACTAACAAAAAAAGTACAAGAAAAGTGTGTCATGATGACAATACCATGGTTTTGGTATTGAATCTTCTATTTTTGTTTGTATTTCCTATATATATATTATTATTATTATTTAATTTTTTTTGATAGTCTATTTTTGTACACATTTGATTACATTTTAGTATACACTAACAGAATAGTACCAGAAAAGTGTATGATGCCTTGACAATGCCATGGTTTTTGGATATGCATTTTCTGTAATATCATGGTATTTAATGAAATGTTGCTTGAACATGCTTTTACTGCCTATATTTTTTATTTGATATTCTATTTTTGTACACATTTGATTCAATTTTAATATCACACTAACAAAATAGTACCAGAAAAGTGCATGATGCCTTGACAATGCTATGGTTTTTTATATGTATTATTTGTAATATTATGGTAATTAATGAAATGTTGCTTGAACATGCTTATACTCCTATTCTGTATTCTATTTTTGTAAACATTTGATTTTAAACCATTGTATATATAATCAACACATTTCTTTACTTCTAGACTGTGCTGAGAGCAGTTCTGTGAAAGAACCGGTATTAATGGCAGCAGTTGCCCTGAAGTTGGGCGAGCAGAAAGGCGAAAAAATGGGTTTGCCATGTGAAAAGAACACGGATAACCAACCGGGACAGATTAACCAGGAGAGTAAAGGAGCTACTCAGGACTCAGAGCCGCAAAAGATGCAGTCAGAGATGCAAATGTCTGGTAAGCGTGTTATTTCAGTATTCAATGTTTATTTTATTTTGAAGTTACAAAGATGTTTTTTTTATGGTTTTAGTTTTAGTTAACTATAAACCTCCTGCTCTTATATTACTAGTTTGTCATTAGAGGAGAACCAAGTTCTGCCAATAAGGCATGTTGCTTTTGTTCTTTATGCCTTATAAGTGAATACATACTGAGAAATGGATCTAATTCCCACTGCGTTCATGAATCTTTTATTGTGACTGTCTTTTCTAGGACTGACCTCCCAGGTTCCCCCAGGTGTGGACCAGGAAAGCCCAGTTAATGCAGAGGGAACCCAAAAGAATCAAGGTTCTAAGGCAAAGACTCCTGCCAAAAGGAGGAGAAAGGAGATCATTTCACAGACTCCACCACAACATGACGATTCAGCAATCTCTGATACTTCTGAACTCACTTCTAGTGGTCGGCCCAAGAGGAGAGCTGCTAAAGTGTATGCTCTCCAGTTTTATGCAGTTTCCCACATATTTACACAGCATGTATTAGGGGTGTAACGATACCCGAATGTCACGATTCGATACATCTCACGATACAATATTATTGCGATACTCCAAGACATATGATAAAAGGTTAACAAAAAATGTTCTTTTGATTAAATACTAAATTTGATATTACATTGGGGGTGTAAATGAATAGGCTTGAACAATGATGACACCAGAATAAAAATTTTCATGATTCTGAAGCTGAAAATACAGAATTATTTTAGGCGAATATGCTTGCACTCTGTCACTGGCTAGATATATTTAAAATAATGATACCACTTTTTACTGGTAACATAAGACAATTGGCATTATCAGGACCCACAAATATTCCCCCGTTGCATTATTATACATTATATTCAACATTATATATTGTAGTTTAATGTAGTACTGACTCAGAAACTTGAATTTTTTCTCACATGGCAATTTTTATTTTGGGTACATATTACATATACATATGTAATATACCACGATACATATTGTCACTATCCACGATACATATTGTTGCATTTTTGTATTGCGATATATTGGGACACGATATATTGTTACACCCCTAGCATGTACAGATTATATGAATGTATAGTATACTGTATATTTCTGGATTAAATCTATCTTGGTCTAGAAAAATCAATGGTCAGATGAAGTGTTCTGATCAGGACTTGAACTTGGTTATTCCACATTGCGTAACCAACATGCTTACCATTGAGCTATTCACAGAGTGTCTTGAAATTTGCAGTAGCAAAAATATAGATGGAAATAAATTTAAGTAAACGTGTCAAAGGATACACAAAAACCTGCTTGTTGCTTGCTAATTATGCATGTTTGAGCTGTTTTCACTGAAAGCAATTTGTTGTTTTATCTCAAGATGCACACCAGTAATGTTTTCTAAGGCATGTTTATAAAAACTATTTAAATGTCCTAACTGATCTAAGTTCTAACTCTGGCTTAAAGGAATAGTTCACTTAAAAATTAAGTCTGTCATCATTTACTCACCCTCAAGTTGTTTCAAACCTGTATTAATTTCTTACTTCTGAACACAAAGGAAGATATTTTGAAGAATGTCGGTAACCAGACAGTTGATATGGATCCCATTGACCTCCATAGTAAGAAAAAAAAAGTCAATGGGATCCATCAAATGTTTGACATTCTTCCAAATATCTTCTTTTGTGCTCAACAAAAGAAATAAATTCATACAGGTTTGAAACAGCTTGAGGGTGAGTAAATGATGACAGACTTTTCATATTTGGGTGAACTATCCCTTTAATCTAATTCCTGTCTTTGAAACCAGGTAAAAAATATTGTTTAAATCATGTTGTCATTTTCCTTCCCTCAAGGCACAAACCTTGATGTATTTCTTTAGTATCTGATTTGTCCTGATCAGCCGCTAATTTTGTAATAATGGTCTTGTTAATTCATCTCACTTTTTTCATCTGGATCAGTGCTTTAGATTATCTTCACAAGCTGGCCAAGGATCTCGGTACTCAATCAATGAAAGATGGGCCCGAATCTGGTGAAGCGAACAGCACCTCCAAGAAAAAGACCGCAGCAAAGGGAAGGGGGGCGAAAAGGAAAACTCCGGAGGATGACAGCGACTTGGATGATGATGAGGATTTTTCCCCAGGAAAGAATGAAGAGGCAGAGAGTGAAGAGGAAGAAGATTCAGAGCCAGACTTCAGCTTGAACGTGGAGCGCAGAAGCAGACCATCCAGAGGAAATTATGTGAGTTTATGGTCCAATACTCTCTGCTCTGTTATTGACATTGATTTCCATATCTGTGTTGCCTAATTTGTTAATGATGTTCTGCTCATCAGCAGTCTCTGCTTCCAAACGGCTTGGCTAACAATGTAATGGAGCCTGTCTGGAACTGTTTTAGTAGGACCAAATCATTGTAAGCTATACACTTTCTACAAGATTATGTAAGAATTTCCATTTTAGCAATTTATAGTATCTTTAAATTACTTTTCCTTCTTTTACTAAATGCTAGCCGGGATGAAAACTTTTCCCCCTGGGTGTTTCCTGAGTGGATTCCTTCTGCCAAAGATTGGCATTTCCTGTCCAACAGGTATTAGTATAACTAAATACCACATAATATCCATGGAAACAAAGAAATTGTCATAACAGGAGTTTGTTTTGATTAACAGTGAGGCTGAAAAATATTTACCCCAAGAGAAAGAATCTGCCTCGTTTACCTTCACTCGGGAGAAAATCAAGGGACGGATCAAACTACAAACGGTGAAAAGGTAAGATATCATTTGTAAGTTTCCACTAACACGCTTTGGTTCTTTAAAATTGCATTCACAGTAGCTATCCACCTATCATGTGCATTTTGGGATATCGCATAAAAAACACTGGATGGAAATGCCAAAATGTTCATAAATTCTAAAAATGTGCACTAAAAATTTATACTCTCAATTGAGGCGGCTAAAAAAAAAATCTGATAAGGAGACATGCGAAATAAACTATGATGGAAACACATTTACTGAATAAATCCCTCAATGCGCAGCAAAAAAAATCATGTGACTTCACCTCTACAGAAGATGTGATTGGATAACTGGACTAACCAGTGGGTCCGTTTCATTGCACAGTAATCTCAAATGTTTGTTTTATCATTCAGAAATGCCTTAGCCAATTATCTGTCATCAAAATTGATTTGATAATGTAATTTCAATGGAAGTGAGCAGGGGCAATCTCATTCAACCACAGAGTTACGCTCATAGACCGTAAAAAAATAGGTGACGCTAGCAGTCACTGTGCCTCTGGATATAGTCCAACCAGCGTCATGTCACGTTCTGTGGAGTACCGCCTCTTTTTGGGCGATTTCACTCTGGCTGAGAATCGCCCAGAGTGTTCCCATTGACTTACATTCAAAGACGGTTTTTTTTCGAACTGCAGGCACTGCAATGCATTTTCTATGGGCTCCGGGAGGGCTCGCACTAACGTGCTTACGTCATCATACGTATCCTTAACTTGTGCAGCGATTGGTGGGAACAAACATACACTATTAAAAATCTTTAAGATTAAGTGACAAATAATATTTGAAAACAATTTTGAATTTGAACAAGAAGAAAAAAAGAAACACTACTTTAATATATTTATCAAATGTGATTAAAAAATAAAAGAGAACGAGAGCGAGAGAGACTGTTGGGACATCTCGCGAGTTGTTGAGGCCAGTTGAACTTGAACGTCATGGCGAACACAGTTAATTTTATCGTGTCATTAATTCACCCGTCGTAGTAATCAGGATATTTCAGGAGCAAGTAGCAACAGGAACAACAAGATCTAGGAGGGCCTTGGGAGAATTAGACAAGCAGAGGCTGTCTAAAGAGGTATTTATTGCTGACCATTTAAATACTCGAGTGTTGGAAAATCTCACTTTGTTTTTACAATCAGTTTAGGAAAGCATGGTAGCAGTCTTTTTTACTCCTAGCATTGTACTTTGAAATTTAAGATAAGCTGTTAATTTATCCATTCCATGGGTGGACCATATCCTTATCAATCATCCAAACATTGGCCCCCCCTGAGAGATTTTGAAGGAGCCGCCACTGGAAGTGAGGATTTTGTTCTCATTTCTCTCTTTTGCACATAAGTTAAATTCGCAACTTTGGATGGAAACGTAGCTACTGACAGTGATTATATCATCCTGTTGGTTGCTAGTACGCAAATGAATAAAACTGACAGTTGCTGTCATTGTCTCTTTCATACAAACATTTTTGCATGGTGTGATTGTTGCCATTATTAATAAATGAGATGTGTTACAATTAATTTCAGTAGTGCAACTACACATTTACCAGTTCACATTTCTCTGTTGTTGGTTATTGTTTGGTTAGTTAAACAAATTAAATATTTCATATTTTTTTAGTAAGCGTTTTATTTTGATTCTTTTCATTTTTAAATTATTTAATTTGTATTTTTTTGAATTATTAGTACACTACCGATAAAAGGTTTGGGGTTGGCAAAGTTTTTAAAAGTACTCTTTTATGCTCACCAAGGCTGCATTTATTTGAAAAGAAATCCTGTGAAAATGGCAATATTATGAATTATTTTTACGAAAATATCTGTTTCCAATTTTCAAAATATTTTAATATAATTCAATATAATTCGCACCTGTGAAAACTCGAACTGTTTCATTTGTACATTCAGCTCCTTGGTTTACACCTGAACTGCGTGAACTTAAAACTAAAGGCCGTAGGTTAGAGCGATTGTACGTCGGCTCTGGCCTTACTGTTCATAAAGAAATGTATGCTGAACATATTCAAAACTATAGAAATGCATTGTCTAAGGCTAAATCTGATTACTACTCCAACATAATTGGAGTTAGTAATGGGAACTCCAGGTCCCTTTTCTTGGTGGTAAACAATATTCTGCAACCACCTGATTCTTTGCCATCTAATATGTATTCCACTGACTTATGTGATCGTTTTTTGCATCTCAGGTTGAAAATGTACATCAGCAATTACTCACTGGTACTCTCTACAATGACTCCTGTCAGTCTATCATTCACACACCTCCTCACTCTGTTTTTTCTAACTTTACACTACCTACTACTTCAGAGATAGTGGGTCTGATAGGTAAATCTAAGTCTTCGACTTGTCAATTAGACGCTCTACCTACTCCTTTAGTGAAAGCTTGTTTACCAGCCCTGTCGCCATTGATTACTAAAATTGTTCATGCTTCACTTGTTTCTGGTTCTGTAACTTCATATCTTAAATCTGCTATTATTACTCCCATACTTAAGAAACCAGGGGTTGATCCACTTAATATTGATAATTTTCGTCCAATTTCAAATTTACCGTTTATTTCTAAGATCGTGGAAAAATGTATTGCAGTGCAAATTCATGAACATCTTTCTAATAATAACTTGTATGAACAATTTCAATCTGGCTTTCGTCCCCACCATAGCACTGAGATGGCTCTTGTCAGAATAACCAGTGATCTACTGTTGGCAGCTGACTCTGAGCTTTTATCCATACTTGTCCTTCTAGACTTGAGCGCTGCCTTTGATACTGTCTCACATAAGATACTTCTTGACAGATTAGCTTCTATTGGTATTACTGGCACTGCTCTGTCTTGGTTTAGGTCATATCTATCTGGACGCAATCAGCGTATTCAATTAAAAGGTTTTCGATCAAGAACATCTACAGTCACCACTGGTGTTCCCCAGGGTTCTGTCTTGGGCCCGCTTCTTTTTATTATCTGTATGCTCCCTCTTGGTTATATTTTAAGGAAATACGGGATTCATTTTCACTGTTATGTGGATGACACCCAACTTTACCTGTCTGCCAAACCCACCGGTTCTTTTCCACCAACGCTTTATCCAGCTGTTTAGCTGAAATCAAAAATTGGCTTTCAGCCAACTTCTTGAAGGTGAATGGCAACAACACTGAGGCTTTGCTTGTTGGGACTAGATCTGTTTTGTCTAAAACTAATTGTCTTTCTTTGTACATTGACAATACTGCAATCGGTCCTTCTTCACAGGTTAAAAGTTTGGGTGTCATCATGGATAGCACACTATCCTTTGAAGCTCAAATTAATAATATCACGCGGATTGCATACTTCCACTTCCGTAATATTAACCGTCTCCATCCCTTTCTTTCAAATAATAATACTGCAGTTCTCATTCACGCACTGGTCACTTCACGTATAGACTATTGTAATGCTCTTCTCACAGGTATTCCCTCCAAACTGCTCCATAAGCTTCAGTTGGTTCAGAATTCTGCAGCTCGTGTTCTCTCTAGAACAGCTTATACTGAGCACATTTCTCCAGTTCTTCAGCAATTGCACTGGCTTCCCGTAAAGTATAGAGTTGAATTCAAGATCCTGCTACTTACTTATAAGGCACTCCATAATCTTGCACCCTATTACCTTTCACAACTTCTCCATGTTTACACTCCTTCACGGGCTCTCAGATCTTCATCTTCAATATCTCTTGTGGTACCTCGGATTCGACTAACTACCATTGGTGCCAGATCTTTTAGTTATGCTGCCCCCCGCCTATGGAACTCTCTTCCCCTTGATGTTCGCAATAGCGGCTGCT
This sequence comes from Siphateles boraxobius, assembly GCF_051911475.1. Lineage (NCBI taxonomy): Eukaryota > Metazoa > Chordata > Actinopteri > Cypriniformes > Leuciscidae > Siphateles > Siphateles boraxobius. Next base: position 1,084,679 of record NW_027509208.1, on the reverse strand, counting down.
TGTTGACTTTTAAAACGCGTCTTAAGACATATCTTTTTTTTACAGGCTTTTTAATAACATGTTGTATTGAGTTTTTAATGCACCTTATTTGTATGTGGCTTGTTTGTTGTGTGTATTGTCTTATGCAGTGACTTGTTTATTGCTTGTGAGGTGACCTTGGGTGTTATGAAAGGCGCCATTAAATAAAATGTATTATTATTATTTTTAACTGTAATTTATTCCTGTCATGGCAAAACTGAATTTTCAGAATTATTACTCAATTCTTCAGTGTCACATGATCCTTCAGAAATCATTCTAATATGCTGATTTGGTGCTCAAGAAACACTTTTTATTATCATAAATGTTGTAAGCAATTTTGCTGGTTAATATTTTTGTGGAAACTGTGATTTTATTTTTATTTATTTTTTCAGTGTTTGTTTATGAATAGAACATTTAAAAGAACAGCAATTCTGAATAATGCAGAATAAAATTATAAATTTTTTTTTTTTAAGTACTAAATGGTAGTATATATGTACTTTCTTGTAAAATGCAGGTTTGAATCATTGCCACATCATTCTGAGCGCTGGGACACTCTGTTCTTTGTGGGGGGTCCTGTGCGGTCCATGGAGTGGTGCCCATGTCCTGATGGGGCAGCAAAAAGACAGTATGCCGCCATCTACTGCCACAAAGGCATGGACGACAAACACAAAATCAACAACCTGTACTCAGGTCCTGTCTTACTGCAGCTGTGGGACATTGGAGACCTTCAGTGTAAAAGCAGGTGACCAAGATAAGACACTTACAGTTTGGCTTTAAGAGGAAATATGTTTGGCGTGTTGGGCTTTAAATAAAATAGTTGATAATACACTTTTATCTGCCAACTTCAGGCCCTCAACTGCTCCTCATCTGGCATATGCTCTAGCGATCGATGACGGATGCATCTGGAATATAAAGTGGTGTCCTGCAGGAGTGTGGGAGCTGCCCTCCACCAGCAGAAAGGTAAGAAATGACATTAGACCAAATAGTCTAAGGAAATGTAAAGGATTAGTTCACCTCAAAATGAAAATTTCCTAATAATTTACTCACCCCAATGACATCCAAGATATCCATGTCTTTCTTTCCTCAGTGGAAGAGAAAATAAGTTTTTTGAGGAAAATATTTCTGGATTTTTCTTTGAATAATGGACTTCAATGGCAACCAGCATTTTGAAGTCCAAATCAATGCAGTTTCAAAGGTCTTTAAATTGCTTCAACATAGGCTGTGCACGATCACAGCTGAGGAGGAGGGTCTAATCTCGCGAAACGATTGGTCATTTTCAACAAAAAAAATATATATATATATATATATACTTTATAACTACAATTGTTCGGATTCAGCTGATCTGCAACGCGCCGGAAACTACGTCATCACGTTGAAAGGTCACGCTCGAAAAAAAAAGCTAGGTTTTAAAAGATTTAAACACCCAGGATAGGCACACGTAAGGACCATTTTAAACAATAATATGACACAAAGACATAAATATGTCCTTCAACATACAATACAATTTGAACTATCCTCCTTCGCACGGTCGCTTTGTAAACAGTGGGGCGGTACTTCCGCCGGCGACAACGAGCCTAACCTTTCAACGTGATGACGTAGTTCCCGGCGCGTTGCAGATCAGCTCAATCCGAACAATTGTAGTTAAAAAGTATATATATATATATATATATTTGTTTTTTTAAATGACCTATCGTTTTGCTAGATAAGACCCTCCTCCTCAGCTGCGATCGTGCACAGCCTGTGTTGAAGCACTTTAAAGACCTTTGAAACTGCATTGATTTGGACTACAAAACGCTGGTTTGTCATTGAAGTCCATTATTCGAAGAAAAATCCAGAAATGTTTTCCTCAAAAAACATATTTTCTCTTCCACTGAGGAAAGAAAGACATGGATGGCATTGGGGTGAGTAAATTATTAGGAAATTTTCATTTTGAGGTGAACTAATCCTTTAAAGGTATAGAATGTATCTTTTTTTGGTTTAGAATTAACAAAATTTAAATCGACACATCAACCCTTCTTACCAAATGTATTTTTGTCTTATCCTGATTCACTATGGTAAGCATATTAGTATACCAGTTTTAGACCTGTCGAGATGGTTTTTGTGGAAATTGCATAAATGCATCACTCGCCCGTGCTCGTCTCGTCATATTATCCATAAATAGAGAATAGCTGCTCTGGCTACTTTTACGAGTGTATGGTGTGGGAGTGGCAGAGGTTAGTTGTCACAATGAGTAAGAAAGGTTGACATGGATCAGCTAGAATGCGACAGAGCTTGTAATAAAATGAGAATCAACAATGGTTTGGCTTTTCAAAAAGGTCATAATTATCCAAACAGTCACACAACCAAAACAATATACTTTCGCAAAATGCATTCAGTTTTGTTTTTTTAACCGCTAGAGTGCCGAATGTTACATAATGTACCTTTAAAATAATTTTTTTTTGTATTGAACAAAAATGTATTAAAATAATGCTTTCAAATTAATTGTGAGAACATTTTTCTTAATACTTTTCTGTGATCTTTTTTGATTGTGATTGTAGTGTACATTGATGTAAATGTGTTTTTGTCAGGCTCCACAAATGCCTAGATTAGGTCTTCTAGCAGCAGCTTTCTCTAATGGAACCATCGGTGTCTACAGTCTTCCACACCCAGAAGCCCTTGCAGCACACCATCAAAGTAAAGGTGAGAGAATGGTGAAATGAATTTCTTTAATGGGGTCATATCAGATCCACTTAAAATACTTGTGCCAAGGACAGTCAATGTTTAGTTTGTCAGGACTATGGACCCCTTTTGCGCCGACATCACAATTACATCACGGCGTTAGCTGGAGGCAAAACAAAGTGAAAACTGCAGGCGGCCAAAACAAACCAGCACAGATTCGGCTACATAATAAAGATCTTAAATTATTATTATTTTTATTAAATGTCATCTTGTTGTGTTTCTGGGTGCAAGAATCACCTACAGGATCCAATTTGAAATTTTATCGCACAATGTTTTCTAAATGATTGTGATTATTTGTGAACCATCTATGATTGTATACATTGTTGTGATTGATTTTGATAGACTTTTTGAAGAACCTGGTAAGAAAGAATAATCAAATACATAGTTAATTAATATAATTTTAATGCATAAAAAATACTTTTATTTCTAGAAAATATTCACATAATTAAAATTGCACTGTAATGACACTCTTTACACTGTCGTCTTCTGGCCTTGGCGCTGGGCAGGACCGCGCAATGTAACGTTGCCACAAGTCAAGACCATTCATCACATAGTTATATAGGCATCTATAGATTTATATGCCCTCAGTTTGTCTTTACGCTGGGTTTCTCTATCAGGTCGTTGTAGAAGTCAGGCCACTCAACCGGGGTAATGTTAATCCTGTCAGATCCTCCATCCACTGACTGAGCGTGTACGGGTCGGCCAATCTGGTTCCGTCCGTTAAAATTAACTTTTGCAAATAACAATCGCGGTCCTGGACAGTGAGTGACCTTGCACCTTAAGATAAAATCTGGCTTCTCCCGTCATTGTTAAAAAACAAGCTAACAAAACATGCAAACTTGCGTTAGTGAAGCGGCCAGAGGGATCGCTCTGCCTCCACATAAGCTCCGCCCTCATAAAAAGGTCATCATGTTTACCAGCAGAAAAGGGGTCTATTTGAACACTCTCTGTGTGTCCAATCCTGCTCCGGGAGGGCCAACTTCCCCCAGCGTTTACCTTCAACACACCTGTCTAGAAGTTTCTAGTGATCCTAAAGACCTCGATTAGCTTGTTCAGATGTTTCATTCGGGTTGAGGCTAGACTCTGATGGAAGGAGGCCATTCCTGATTGGACACTCCACTCATGATTTAAAACACCCAGTGACTTCATGTGCAATGTGTTGATCCTTCCAGAAGAGGACAGCACAAGACCGAAGAGTCCCAAGCCAAGTGCTATAATGCATTTTTCTTACTAGCACTAAACAAACTACCGGTATCTAAACTAACAATCAAATCTATATCGCATGATGTCTTCTTAATTTTTTACAAATATTGGAAAATAGTTTAAGAACAGAACAAACTAAATTTACTGAAATTGTTTGGAAGATGTATGGATTTATTGATTGTTGTTGTTATAATTGTTTGATTTCATTCGTCTATTAATTAATTAATTATTATTTTACTCTGTAAGTATAATCACAATTTTTGTCAAGGTGTGGTATTTTACTACAGGCTTTCAAACTAATATTTTCTGAAGGTATTCAGGCTCTTAAATGTGGATCGTGGGATGTTATTCTATTTCATTGCCCATCTTAAGGCCACATGCACTGATAAAATGGCCAGCACAGGCTGATTGTCCCGTGGGAGCTCGTAATGTCCTCTCCTTAGGGAGTGCTGGGAACAGACTGATGACCTGTCATTCTCTGTTTTCTGCTTTTCTTTATTCTCTTAAACACATTATCTCTACTGTTTGTGTGTGTTTGCAAAAGATTAGCCTCCCAGGGCTTCTCATTCATCACGGTCACAGTGAGAGAGCTTGGAAAAAGGAGGGAGGGTCTAGTGCCAGTATAAGTTTCACTGCCTTCAGCTGTTTGATTAGAGGCCCCCATTTTCACAGCAGCGAAATGTCGCTTGTCTACTGTTAAACCGATCCGATCGCTCCTCATAGGCGAGACTGTTTTATGAGCTATTGACCATTCTGAAAGCAAAAATCATATTTTTCCAGTCACTATTCAAGTATGTTAGTCTTTCTGAAAATATAAATTCTTTGAAGTGGAACATGTATAGCAAGCATTTTATAATAGTGTGCGTGTGTGTGTGTTTGTGTGTGTGTGTGTACAGTGTACAGGTACAGCTATGTTGTGAGGGCCAAATGTCCTCACTTATATAGTTATATATTATGACAACTGACTTGTGAGGATATTTTACTGGTCCTCCTTAAATGGTATTAACCTGATATAAAATCAATGGAAGTCTACGCTTTCACTAATTGTGTGTGTGTGTGGTCCTGGTATTCCCTGCGTTATGGAGACCGACAGACCACACAAGGATAGTAAAAGTAGTCATTTTTTATTTTGTGGAGACTTTTTTTGGGGGTCCCCAAGAACAAAAAAAGATTATAAATCATACAAAATTATGTTTTTTGAGAATGTTAAAATGCAGAAAGTTTTGGATAGGTTTAGTTTAGGGGTATTCTACAGTTTGTACAGTATAATAATAAAACGATAAATAATAAAAGGTGTGTAAAGTAATTAATTCTTTTCAGCTGTTTTCAACCCTGATATTTTTGGAGCAGTAAATCAGCATATTATACTGATTTCTGAAGGATCATGTGACACTGAAGACTGGAGTAATGATGCTGAAAATTCAGCTTTGATCACAGGAATAAAATACATTTTAAAGTATTCAAATACAAAACACTTGTTTTAAATTAAATTTTTTTTTTACTGTATTTTTGATTAAATAAATGCAGCCTTGGAGGGTTCAGAGACTTATTTAAAAAAACATGAAAAAATGTGTATATAAGTAGTGTATATAATTTTTTTTATTAAATTGATACATTTAAAATTTTATTTTAAATTGAATTTGATCAAGAAACAATATTCATATAGGGATTCTCATGGCTATTGAAATCTTGCAAATATATTGGAATTTTAACGGAATTAATGGACTTTTCCACTTGCTTTAATACACTAGTAAACAGGGGCAATTTCATGGCCGTCCTCACTATTTATCATTCAGACATTCAGCTTTTGTACTAGGTTTCTGTAGTTATTGAGCAGTGATATGGTCCCTCGGGGCCCTCGGTGTGGTAGACTCGGGCCCTGCTCTAGTGGAGATAAGAAGACAACTGCCCACGTTCTTTAATGAACCGTCTCTGTTTTCTTCAGTGCTGCCAGTGTCTTATTCTCCCTGTTTGCAAGCTTCTAATTCATCGATCCTACTCTAAGCTTTAATGCTTTCTTAATTACACTTTCCTGAGGCCAGAAGAACTGTTCGGATGTAACAAATGCTTTATTTAAAGACCTCTTTCTCTTAAAGGACTGAAGCTGTTAGTGAGCGTCAATTCTTCTTCAAGTTGAGTCTTGAATTTAAAAGGGAATTTCAGAAAAAGAAATCCTGGTTGAATGTGTATGTTTCTGATCTTCACTATGATCTGGACTGAAATGGGCATGTAATGCACCACTCGCATTTTATTTCTCTGTGTTGTAAATTCTGAAGGAATGCCTGAAAAAAGTGCTCTATGACCTTTACAAAGCTATTCCTTCTCTCGCTCTTGTATTTTCTGGATATTACTAAAGAAATTGCTTCTCACACTCCACCAGTTTAACATCTTCACACTGGTTTTGGAAACTGTTCTCTGTTGACACACTGTTCATGGCTCTGTTTGTGGTTCTTACTGGACTCGCTCTCCTGGAGTCTTTGGTCAGTGACCCGGGAATGAGCTCTGGCCAAGAACTTTTATAATATCCTTCTGGGAACTAACCTTCATTACTGAACGCACAATCCTTCTGTCAGACCTCAGACCTGCTCTTTGGTGTGTGTGTGTGTGTGTGTGTGTGTGTGTGTGTGTGTGTGTGTGTGTGTGTGTGTGTGTGTGTGTGTGTGTGTGTGTGTGTGTGTGTGTGTGTGTGTGTGTGTGTGTGTGTGTGTGTGGTTGTGTGTGGTTGTGTGTGGTTGTGTGTGGTTGTGTGTGTGTGTGAGAGTGAGTGAGTATGTTGGGGAGACATTGTGCATATAAATGAAAATCAAAATGTTTTTTTTTTTTGGTTTGTTTTTATATTTTATAGGTTTTTATTTATGTTTTGTTAAAATATATATTTTTACAGGTTTTTTCGCTTTCTTTTGTTTTTTATTGTTGTTTTTTGGCTTTATATTTTTGTAGGTAATTTTATTCATTATGTAGGTAATTCGTCATATTTACTGTGTATTTATTTAAGGAAATTTTTTTTTTATTGGCTTGGTTGTATATTGTTTTAGCTGTTTTATGTTAATTTTGTTTTGTTTTTTTATTATCCTTTTAATTTAGTTTTAATTTAGTTTTTATTGGTTTTTGTTTATAATGACATTTTATTTATTTTGTGTTTTTATTGTCATTTTATTTGTTTAATTCTTTTGTTTTTATTGTCATTTTATTTAGTTTTTTAGGTTTTCATTTATTCATATTTTGTTTATTTGTTGTGTAATAAATACAAATTTATTATAAATATTATTTTTTTAATAAAAAAAACTATTTTGTATATTTATGTTTAAATTTAGTTTTTTTTATTGCTTCATTTGTTTTCATTACATCTTGTTTTTCTCTGCGTTTTTTTTCTTCTTTATGTTTTTGTTTCTTAAACATTTTGTTCTAATTTCATGCCATTCATTTTATTATATCACATGAACATTCATTTGAACCTTTTTGTACTGTAGATTGATTATTGGATTGTCCATTGATTTGAAAAGGACTCATAGTAGCAATTATAGGACATGATTCAAAGAGCAAGTGATAAAACAGTTAACCACATTCCCACTTTCCATTTATGGCCTCAGGTTTGGAAGGTTTATGCTAGATAATTATAAATAGGTTTTCTCTGGAGTGAAAGGGTGTCCCGCAAAAGGTGACGAGAGCGACGCTGACTCCTCCCTTCTCAATGGAGATAATTTACTGGCTTGTTTTCATCAGACAAGGATCTATAATTGAAATGACAAAAAAGATGCATCGCTACACAGTCGTTAGTGTTTGAGGCCATGAATTTCAGCCGAATACCTGACACCCGTTTCCTCCTGGCCTGTCAATCAAAAAGACCTTAGTCAGCCTGGAGAAAGGGCCCGTGATCAGGGCTGTCTGCCACGCTGCCTGAATGAGTGGATCAGAGGTGCGATGCTTTATCGACCTGATCGACCCGTCGCCTCTCTGTACGGCTCCGTCCTGAAGCAGTGCGGCATATATCACTTCTGCACTCCCATACACACACTCTGTCCATACACACACTCTGTCCATGCCCATAGACACACACAGTTTCATACATGTGACTCCATTCACCACCTCAAACACTTCTCATTTGTTTTCTATTCTCTGCTTGATGAGAATATGAATCACTGTTTAAAGAACATGAAAAAATTCGCTCTCGTTTTTTTGTTCAAGAAACACTGATTGGAGTTTTTAATAGATTAGTAGATTTTTTATTTTTGTGTAATAATTAAGTATAAATATAAACCTATACAGATTGTACGCAGGAGTCTTAAAGGGATGGTAGCAGAAACAGCCCATCTGATCCTAATAGTACAGGGGAGAATGTGGGAAATGGTGGACTTTTTAATGGGGAAAAAAACTCTATAAGATAAAATGCACTGTATTTGACCTCTTTAAATGATGACGTTGTTAAATTGCTGCTTGTTTATACTTTACATTATTTCAGTTAAGCACATGTCATTTGATCCTTGTTCCTTTGATTGTTTTTCTTGATAAATGCAGTCATGTGTTGAATAGTAATGCTCCTATCTATAAGCGCACATTGAACACATTTATGTGTTTTCCAATAGGAGGAACCAGCCGAGCACCGCTGATATGTCGGGTAGGTCAATATCCACTCTCTCCCAGCATGCTTCTTATTTTAACAGATAAGACCTCAGTCTTTGTTTCACACACATTAAAGAACACTATTACACAGTCATTGCATCAAACCTACAGCAACTGATGTAAAGGTAGAATGGCAAGAGATCATTGGAATGCTTGCTTGAATCTGACGTGTCATTTTCACTGTAGCTTAATTTCACACTTGAAGTGGTTTTTCACTAAAACTGTTCTGGTTATGGCTCCCCTGGGCCATTTTATGGGCTGTCTACGTAACATTTTCAAGCATTCAAGAGATGATCCCCTGGAAATTAGCTGTCATGGTAGAAGGACCTCAAACTAAGTGTTAAATTTAGAGTGAAGGATTAATCTAAACTTTTTCTGGATAAGGGAGTGAAGGAAATAGCTTTATAGATATTAAACTGTTATTTACCTTGAAATGTAAGGGAATTTAAAAATGTGATTTAATAAAATATATATTGTCTAAATATTAAATGGTAATAATAATAATATTTTCATAAACATAGTTCTATAATTTCTATAGTGGGTTGTTTCTGTAAATTTTTTATATTGTATATTTTACACAAATGGGAATTTCTATTGTGCATATACATTTTTAAGCTGAGCTTTAATCTAAAATATTTTTAAAAAAACAGCTAGAAATGTATTTTTAGAAATAAAATTTCTTTAAAAAATACATAATTTCTAGCCGTTTTGTATCATTTAGAGCATCTTAAATATTTTAGCACTGTTTAAAATATATGCACTATTTTTCCACTTATATTTTGCATTGTCATAAAAAAAAAATTGTGTGTTATATATAATATAAATATACACTATGTATACAGTATATATTTTTAACTTTATAACAAATTTAGGAAATGTATATGTGGTAATCATGGAAAAACATTATAAAGTCATGGATATTCATTGGTCAAAAGCTGTGGGAACCCTGAATTATATACACAATTAATTTTGTAATTATTACAGATAGATGAAGTGTTCTATATTTTATGATGGTGTGTTTTTGCAGGTGAAGAAGGTGCTTTCTTTGAAGATGGGCTCCAACCAGGCAGATCATAAAGGTCGAAGCGGCCTGTGCTTTGCTATGGATTGGCTCCATGTCAAGCCACATAACCTCTTGGCAGCTGGCTTCTATGATGGTGATTTAATATGTTTTGTCTATAGGTCTATTTGTTCTTCTAAAGAGAATTGAAAAAATATTTTACGTTTGTGATGTTTCACTTCACTTTCTCTTTTCCAGGTCTGGTTGGTTTGTGGGATCTTGCTAGCAAGTCTACACTACTGAGAGTCAAGTCTCCAGATGGAGGTGTGTCTCTCTTCCCTTACCACTGTTTTCATGCCCACGACGAGAACATCCGAACCCTGAGCTGGTGCAAAGCCTCGAGGTGAGAATCATCTGTAGTGTCGTCAGACGTTTGGTGTGGACTTGAGGTTGGTTTTTATTTGAGTGGTGTAGATTCCTTCTGAATATGGGTATTATTCATATGGGATTGTAGTATCCAGTATTTTTCATTGGTATTTGTGGTGTATTTTTGTGATGAGCCCGCCCATGGAGTTTTCTCATTTAGCAACAGAGAAGCAGTCTAGATCAAATATATCTCATCATATAGCATCTCACATTGTTTCAGCATCAATAGTTTCAACAGCCTGTCCGTAGCATTTCGATTTAAAGAGCTGTGAGCTTATAAAAGACTGCTGTAAGTGGCATCAGAGAAGTTCATTTGGAAAATGACACCCTATCCCACTGCCCCACAGGGGGCTTGTGAAATCAAGTGGAGATTTCTTGTGTTTTGATTTTTTTTTTTTTTTCTTTCTTGTGCTTTAGGCTCTTTAAATGTGACTGCTCATGTAGAATTCAGGTTGCAGTTTGTATGCATGCACTAGGGCTGTGAGAATCATCGGAATTGATTACGATTTTGGCTTCTGGCGATTACGAAAACAAGATAATCGAGTTAAAACAATATTATGGTTCCGCTGCCGCACCTTCCTTTCCTTCACTCCCTAAAAGCCCAAACTTAACATCCAAATCAGCCAAATAAGTGAGTGTGTAAAATGTAGTCTTTTTCTTACACTAGGTAGTAGGGCTGGGTAAAAAATATAGATTTCTCGCTTTTAATGATTCTCATTTTTACGTACCCATATCAATTCTTAAATCCCAATAATTGATTAGTTGATGAATGAATGGAACATTGTAGCGCACATCCCATCCAATAAATCACAATAATATGTGTGTTTTGATACTATTGATATGAAACAAAGTCTCAGATTTCAAATTAAGTCCATTTTCTTACGAAATTCAAAAATATAAATACGGTTTTGGCGCTGTGGCGTGAGATCGCTCTGGCGCAGCTCAAGAGAAGCAGCAGCGCGGTGCGCACATGATCTTCTCTTCCGCCTTTATAATACAGCGTAAAATGAACATGAATGAGCATCTGAAAGTGTGTTAAAAGATAGAGTACAACTTATCGTGATCCGTATCATGTCACATGGAATCGCTCAATCAGTGTTTCGACAGTGGAGAGACGTCAGTAAAACAGCTTGTAAACGATGTCATGTAACAACACATTTACATCCAGTGACCATAAACTAAAATTAACTCCAGAGAGGAACATTTTGTTAAATATATGCACAGTTACATATTCATTATAATTTTTTAATGTTCTTCAATATTTAATGCATGTTTGAATAAATCTGGCAAGTTTTTATGACAGCCACAATTTAAATGTTTATATTTCATAAAACTTTATTATTATGAAAATAAATAAAAGTGTAATTTAAGTGTCTGTATACAAATCAGTAAATTTTTACTTTAAATATTATAGTAGGCTAATGAAGCCTAGTAGGCTACAACTTACTCCCATAGTTTACAGCATTGGTTAAGAGATTTGTTTTCCTTGAGAAAATGTGTTATGTATAGTCCAAAATAATCAAGTCAAGTCAACCTTTATTTATATAGCACTTTTTACAATTCAGATTGTTTCAAAGCAGCTTTACAGAGATAACAGGAAAATATTGTTGTAATAATATTGTTAGATATAAAATTATATGTCCCCAACTAAGCAAGCTAAAAGCCAATGGCGACAAAGACGAAGAAAGGCGAAAAAGGCGACAGTCAATATTTAATCGAATCGAATTGTGAAATTTGTGTCAATACCCAGCCCTACTAGTTAGCCTAGTATTAGTTTTTGCTAAATTAAAAAACATAATTGAGAAATTCCATTTATATTTCTAAGTCTCGTGAAATAAGACTTTGATCATATCGCCCACCAATAATCGTGTTCAATAATCGTGATTTCAATATTGACCAAAAATAATCGGGTTTATGATTTTTGCCATAAATGAGCAGCCGTACCATGCACCCAATTTCAAGCATTCAAGCCGGAGGGTTTGAGGGGGGATCAGCTGTCTCTTCTGCCCTTTTACTGTCCAGATGCTCTGAGGAGAGCATCTGGGGTCAGAAGGATTTTATTTTTAAAGATTATTTTTATTCAGCAAGGAGGTGTTAAATTGATCAAGTGACAGTAAAGTTCTTTTATAATGTTACAAAAGATTTCCATTTTAAATAAATGCTGTTCTTTTGAACTTTCTATTCATCAAAGAATTCTGAAACAAATGTATCAGTTTCCACAAAAATATGAAGCAGCACAACTGTTTTCAACATTGATAATAATAAGAAATCTTTCTTTAGCACCAAATCTGCATATTAATATGATTTCTAAAGGATCATGTGATGTGTAAATTCAGCTTTGACATCACAGGAATAAATTATATTTCAATGCATAATAAAATGGAAAGTGGTTATTTTAATTTTGTAAAAATATTTCACAATATTTACTTGAACTTTTGAATGGTAGTGTACCTGGAGAGCATGTCGCTAGCAAGATTACTGGGAATATTTGTAAATTGTTTGTTTATTAATATTAATGTTTTTATCTACCGTGGTTGGGAAGTAACTTGTTGGTGACAGTCGGAGATGATCGCATGGCTAAGATGTGGGATGTGAGGAAAACTTACATGCCTCTTTTGGCAGTAAAGCGCTGCCTGTCCCCTGAAGTGTACTGGCCCCTCTTTTGGAGCGGCATCCTGATGGCTCAAGAGTGTTGCTTTGCCACGTGAGTCCACAAATTTTTGCTCTTCTGAATATATGATCTAAAGTTTTAAGTCAGGCATTGTATTTATATTCTTATCAAATAATTTTTTTCCTTTGCTTTGTGTAGGTTTGGGCAACATGGAGTCCATTATTTTGATTCAGGTTACCTTGGAATTAAGCCTTACTTTGTGTGTCCTAGAAAAGCCACTATTTGGGTTCGTGGACATTTCACAAGGTTATCTCTACATGGTTTAATATAATCACAATTGTCTAATAATGACAAAACGACTCTCTCTTTCAGAGCCTGTCTATGTCTGATTGGATGAATACTTTTGCTGTTTCGGACAATGGAGGAGATTGTTTGTTTAGTTTGCTTCCTGAAATGGATATGGACCCCAACACTATCAGACGACGGAGATATGTACGGTGTTTTTTTTTTTTTAATTAATTGAATTCCCACATATTAAAGGGATAGTTCACCCAAAAATGAAAATTCTGTCAGTATTTACTCACCCTCATGTTGTTCAACCCCGTAGGACCTTCGTTCATCTTCGGGACATGAATTAAGATATTTTTGATTAAATCTGAGAGCTGGATCACTCCTCCATAGGCTTCTAAGGGATTTACATTTACATTTATTCATTTAGCAGACGCTTTTATCCAAAGCGACTTACAAATGAGAACAATAGAAGCCGTTAAACTAACAGTAGGACAACAATACATAAGTGCTATAACCCCTCTCAGTTTAACTTTAGTGCATTTTTTTTTTTAAATAGAATAGAAGAGAAGAGAAAGTGTTAGTACTACTGAATCAAGTGCTGCCGAAAAAGATACGTCTTCAGCAGTTTCTTGAAAGTGGCTACTGACTCAGAAGCTCTGGTTGAGTTAGGCAGATCATTCCACCAACAGGGAACAGTCATAGTAAAGGTCCGAGAAAGAGATTTTGTGCCTCTTTGAGAAGGTACCACCAGACGACATTAGCTAGCAGAGCGCAAGTTTCTGGATTGCACGTAAGTCTGAAGTAATGAGTTTAGGTAAGAGGGAGCAGTGCCAGTGGTTGTTCTGTAGGCAAACGTCAGTGCCTTGAATTTAATGCGAGCGGCAACTGGCTACCAGTGCAATTTTGTGAGGAGAGGAGTGACGGGTGCTCTCTTTGGCTCATTAAAGACTACTCTGGCTGCAGCATTCTGGATCAATTGTAGAGGTTTGACAGAGCAAGCTGGAAGACCAGCCAGGAGAGCATTACAATAGTCCAGTCTGGATAAAACAAGTGCTTGGACAAGGAGTTGTGTAGCATCCTCTGTAAGGATCCTCCTAATGTTGTGCAAGGCAAATCTGCAGGACCGGGCAGTTCTAGCAATGTGTTCTGTGAATTTCAACTGATCATCAATTACAACCCCAAGGTTCCTAGCTGACCTTGATGGAGTTATGGATGACGAGCCTAGTTCAGTTGAGGATTGACACTTGTTCACCGAAAAGTTATTAAAGACATCATTAAAATAGTCCAAGTGACTACAGTGGCTCAATCTTAAGTTTATAAAACGACGAGAATACTTTAAACAACAAAAATAACGACTTTATTTCAACTATTCATTTCCTTCTCTCTGGGCCTCTAGTCAGTTAACGTAGTGTGATAGCATAGAGCTACGTCTCACTATTGGCCCGACGCTGGTCATGTGTGTGATGCGTGTGACGTACAACACAGACGCACTACGCTATTACACTAGTGAACTGACTCGAGGCCCACAGAGAAGGAAATCAATAGTTGAAATAAAGTCGTTATTTTGGGGGGGTTTTGCACACAAAAAGTATTCTCGTCGCTTGATAAACTTCAGATTGAGCCACTGTAGTCACTTGGACTATTTTAACGATGTCTTTAATAACTTTTCGGGGAACAAGTTTCAATTGCTTAGAAGCCTATGGAGGAGTGATCCAGCTCTCAGATTTAATCAAAAATATCTTAATTCGTGTTCCGAAGATGAAGGAAGGTCTTACAGGGTTGGACAACATGAGGGAGAGTAATTACTGACAGAGTTTTTATTTTTGGGTGAACTATCCCTTTAAAGCCTTAAATTAACACCGACCATTTTGTTTAATCCCCACAGTCAGTGTACAGGACTGACATGGTCCAGTTTGAACCCGGTGAGAAGCCTGGAGATGAGGAACAGGAGGAGGACATGGAAAACGCAACAAATAACCCTGGGAAGGAGCCATTGACCTACAAAGCAGCAGTCAGAAAGTACTATCTCCACTTTCATGACTTGGACCTGGTGAGAAACTCAAAAATTGCTTAACTTCATCATCGTCGAGCGGATGAGCAGTTTTCTTCATGACATATCTCTGTGCTTGGGAAATTATGTAGGAAATCAGATTTTGAGAGTATTGATCTTTTTTTGCCACTTAAGCTATATCTTTCACATTCACCAGAGCTCTGCACCAAATGAAATCATTTTTTTGAAAAGTAAAGGGGTGCACTGTAAACCTTATTGTCCTGGCTCATGAATATTGATTAGGTGATGTATTGTTAATATTCATAACTGATTTGCTGAAAAGCAGGTGGGGAATAACTCGTATTAGTGTTTGTTGAAGCTGTTGTTTTTTTTGACCGACTACATATTTGTCGACCAAACAAAAAAAAGCTCTTAAAATAAAATAAAAAGTGGGGTAAATCCCTGGAAGTGGGAGGGATGTGTGCATCCCAGTTTTAATTATAGATACGCCCCTGATATTCTATATGCTTTTCTGTGTACGAAGTATGTGTTTGCAAGACCATGTAAAAATACATTAGTGGCCTCACTAATATGTGTGTATATGATAGTGGCTGTGCTGTGTGTGTATGATCTGTGTGTGATGGCTACTGTGTACTGCAGCCTATTCCACGGATCATTACACACGGACTGTGCAGGAGCCGATTTATTGGCTTAGTTATTTTCCCAGCACACCTGAGCGAGTGCAGGAGACACAGTTGAGAGCCCAGGAGTGCTGTCTGTGTTTTAGCCTCTTGGCACCCCTCTCTCTCGTATCCCTCTGAGACTCATCCCGCATCTCATGGGTTATATGTTGATTAAGTTCTACACCCTTCATTAATTTAAAGTCATACTCGCCTGGAGGCCTACCCCCATCACAGAGATGCTCCATCTGTTCTGCCCTCTCACGCTCCAGCGCTCCACCCCCCTCCGTACGTCCATCCATGGCGCGCTACACATGTCCATTTCATGGCCACGGTCTGGAGCAGGCAAGAGCTGTTTGAATTGGGTTAATTGAACTCTCCTCAATCATCTTTGCAAAGTAACAATGGTCTGAATGGTAGCACTGCTTTGTGACTACTGTTGGATAAACTGCAGTAGTTGGGAAGGAAATGTCCTTTGTAAAGCATTAATGGTAGAGCAGAATGCTAGCAACACATAGGTCATGGGTTTGATTCCCAGGGAATGCATGGATTGATCAAATGTATACCATAAATGCAAATGCATAAATGTATTCAGCAGACGATAGAGATTTTAATGTATTGAGTCATTTTAGATCTTATTATTTTTTTATTTTTACATTTACCTTTACTGTCTGGGCATCTAACACTCTCTTTAAGTTCTAATCTAATAAAGTTTTAATCTAATAATACTAGTAATTTAATAACACTAGTAAAAAGCAAATCTTAAAATGAACATCCATTATTTATACTGTACATTAATATATTTATTTATTTAGTTTGTGTTTTGTTTTAAATTTTAGACATTTATAATTATAGACATAATAGAATATTATAATACCAATCCATTTATTGTTTATCGGCCATATCATGAAAATAATTATTAGCGGTATCAGCCAGAATTTTAATATCAGCACATGTTTAATTCCTAGTCTTCTGAAACATTGCAATAACTTTGTGTGAGGATTAGATATAGATTGAACTGCAAGTCATTATATTTACTGTCATAGTCACTTCATTTCTAGAATGCATTTGTCATTTTCCTTTATACCAACAAAGTGTATAAACAGTCATATTTAGCATCCCAAATCAGAGTAACAGCCTTTTTTTCTGCTGCTGTGCTAAAATTGCCAGTAATTGCCAATTGACCGTACAAAATTTATTCAAACTGTGAGGGATTGAAACTAGACGCAATTTCAATTTGCGCGTTTCAGGCGCAATCTTATTATGAGATTGTAAAGTTTTGAACGTGACACGGATTTTAATGAAGTAGTTGATGTATGTAATAATAAGTGTAAGTAACCGTACTTTCTATCTAGTGCACAGCTTAACAGCTTGTTTTTTCTCTCTCTGTCAGGGGAACTTTGCTAAGTGTGAAAATCGACCCATGATGAAGCACCTGCATCAAAACGAGGTCAAAGGTGTCGCTAAAGTGGACCAGATGCCACTGAGTGCACTCTACAAGGTGAGATCACATTTATCTATACAACAGTAAACAAGACCAGCTGAGGCCCTCGCTGACACCTATTAGTGTTTAGCTGTGAAATACCCTGAAAAACTGGATGCCAGCTTGTTTTATGCCAGGATAACCATGTGAAATCCCAACAGAAGTTTTTGTAGAAGTTTACCAAGTACTAGACCACAGGATGGGCTGTCATAGACCAATCAAAATAAGTATTTGAGCTGTGTAAATTGTGAAGTACAGATTCTAATATCAGAATACTCACCATGTGATATAAGATTTTGACCTTAAATATGTTCCCCTTTAATGTGATCCATTAGCATTCACTTTGTGGAGACTAAACCTGTATATTGTTACTCGCTCTGGACAAGCTATAGTTGTATGTAGCAGTGGCAGTGCACTGCTGTCTGGAGTATTTGCACTGGCCAGTGAAAGAGAGAGAAAGAGCTGGTGGTTTGCTGAGAGTTAAGCAGGAAGATGGGCAGAAGCTAATGGCCTGTAAAATTAGGAAAATGTCACTCTGGATCTAGAGAGGATGATGGGAGGAGAGCAAGAAATCAGCCTGTGTTGTCTGAGATTGTGGGTCTTTCTGAATAAAACACTGCACAATGGAACATTTGATCATTTATGGTTAAAAGGATATTGTAAGAGATGCCCAGTTGCATTTTATTGATTTAATGATTTATTTGTATTGCTCATTTCTGATAATATAATTTGTAAAATATATATATAATATAAAAAAATATATATATGTAATAATAATATGTAATATGTAATGTAATAATATGTAATAATAATATTTTATAATATGTAAAATATATGTATATATTTTATATTTATAATAAACTTTATATTATATATTCATTTTATATATTTTAGTGCTGTCTAATTGCGATTAATCAAATCTAACAAGTTTGTTTACGTAATATGTGTATATATTATTATATTTATATATATATATAAACTTTTTTTGATGCAATTAATCGATTTGACAGCACTGATATATTTTGAGTACGACTCAAATTTTTTAACACTTTACAGTAAGGTCCAAAAAGTTAAAGTGAAGATCTCCTGTGTGTGTGTGTGCGTGCGTGTGCATGCATGAATGTGTGTTTTTTTGTTTGTTTGTTTCTTTGTTTCTTTGTTTTGAACTGTAGTGTAAAATAAATGCGGTAAAGTTTGATTATTCTCCCTTTTTTGGAAATAAAAACTGTGGCCAAGGAGAAAGTTACAGGCAGAACTGGATGTCTTCCAGCAAGAGAAGTGTTTATTGTTCATCAGAGCCGCATACACAGAGAGATTATAGCTGTGCTAAAATGCTTTATTGCTGGCGGTATAGTGCGGTAACCCACAGAGGACATGCAGGAACCGAAGGTTACCTTTTGTAATTACTAATTAATCTGATTTAGACCATAAATATATCTACACAGGGGCCAAAATTAACGCTAACCAAGAGCACAATGCAAGCTACTCACCACTTATGAATGATACAAATCAGTGACATGCAAACTATCTACTTGAGAAATTCAGTGTTTTTACTCTTTCTCTCTCAGGTCCGTTTTAACCCAAACATGGATTCATACAACTGGGTGTTGTCGGGCGGTCAGTCGGGTTTGGTGCGTGTGAACTGCGCTCGTGGACTGAGCTGCTCTGTCATGCTCAAGCAGTTACGTGAAGCTCAAGCCCAGTTCAGCGCCATGTTCCCGTCTCAGGAGCCCGATGACTCTGTGACAGCTGTTCGTCACAGCACAGCGGATACAGTTCAAGTGCGCTAGCCTCCGCTCTACCTTAAAATGGATTGTGATGTCATAACAGGCTTATACTTTTGGGCTATTATTTTTAAATGACTGATGCAACCACTTTTTATCCTTAACTTATATAATGAAAGAAGCAAAAACTATTTTGGTACAAAGTCTCTGTATATTCCCGATTTTATATTTTTGTGCATTTCGTTTTTAGCTCTGTACAGAGCACTTCTTTGCACTGGTGTGAAGCTCAGACAGGAAGGTTGTGATGTTTTTAGGTTAGTATCGTTATCTCAATGTTTTGTCCTTTCCGAGGTATGTGTGGACAATGAAATCGTCAGCACTTAAAAGCACTCGTTTCATTTATGAGGAGATGTATTCTTCAGTGTTATATTGTGATCAAACGTAACAGTCTTGACATGTAGTGCGAAAACATTGGACTGGATCTTTGCTAATTGCTAGCCTGTTCTTTTATCAAACATATCATGATCTGTTGTTTTTACTTATAGCATTTCTTACCCTGAATCTCAATTTTAAAGGAATAGTTAACCCAAAAATGTAACGTCATCATAATGTCCTTCCAAACCTGTATGACTTTATTTCTTCTG
This sequence comes from Siphateles boraxobius, assembly GCF_051911475.1. Taxonomy (NCBI): domain Eukaryota; kingdom Metazoa; phylum Chordata; class Actinopteri; order Cypriniformes; family Leuciscidae; genus Siphateles; species Siphateles boraxobius. The sequence goes on along the minus strand of NW_027509208.1, from coordinate 1,065,271 downwards.
TAGAACAAGAAAACAGAAATGTTGAAGAATGCATTTGCACATTTTTCCATTTAATGTTTGGACACATTTTTCCACAAAATTACACCCAAAAGCACCGAAATGGTCTATATTCATAATTCTTCAGAAGCCACACATTAATTCTATGTTATCTTGCCATTTACAGTCTTTAGATACAGTATATTAGTTCTGACATCAATGCAAGGTGACCAATCATTGACAATTACTTGTCCAATCACAGTGCAGCATTGTAAATGAGACGAGAGGTAGTGTAGGAGAAGATTATATATGAATAACTTAAATTTGGGTCTGTTTCTAGGGTCTCTTGTTCATAAAGAACAACTAATTAATTATTGAGTTGCATTTTCTTTTTCTTTAGTTTTATTTTCTGTAACTTTTTTTTTGACAGCCCAGATCCCCATTCACTTTCATTATATGGAAAAGAGTGGCCATTACATTCGTGAACATTTCTCCTTTTGTGTTTCACAGAAGGAATAAAGTCATCCAGTTTTGAAACGGCACGTGGGTCAGTAGATTGTCAAAATGTTCATTTTTGGCAGAACTATTGCTTTAATTCTGCATCTTGAGCTTTGTTGTCCTTTGTTATTGTTGTTATTATTATTTCCCCTCCACCATTTAAAGTCTTAATTACCTCTTTTCCAGCTTGTGCGTTCTTCTTACTCAGGGTTGTAAGGGGCATCATTCTGTTGTCTGCACGTGAGTTAAAGTTATCCCTGAACCAATATCACTCATTCGTTAGTCATTAAGATCAGATGCACCTTGATATCCGCCTCATAATTCATGACCTCAATTACGTGTGTGTGAATATAATCGACTCAAGAGATGAGAATCTGGAGAGCTGGCAGTCAGATTAATGCGGCTGTGGTCACTCAAATGTCTGTAGTGGATTTCAATTTAGTGTGTTGATTTAAATACCATATCCAGAGCCTCACAGTGAGATTGAGATAAGTACATTTGGGAGGTTTTATCAATCAATATTCATACTTTGTAAATTGTATTTCTTTTGTACTATTTACTGGATTGTTTACAGCTCCCGAAAAGTGTATTTTTTTTTCATCATCATTTTAGATCAAATTGCTTTGCACATTGCACTAATTATCAACTCATGATGTAATTATTAATGTGGGAGATTGTTTGTTTGATTTACATGATTTTATTACAGCTTACAAAAATCATACACTTTATGTGACACATATAAAATTAAAAGCATGTAAAAATTAAATATCCATCATTAATTACAGTTTATATAGGGGTTTTATGTGGTCACATACAGGATAACTGTAAAACATTTACACCGTACTACAGATAAGTTTATACAAGAAGCAAGTTTGTACACACATCCACAAATCTGAGGCATGGCGAAAATAATCGTGTAGATTATTTACAGTTTCCACAGAACAACATTAATGTCTTTCAGTTCATGACAAAATGCAGAACATGTCAAAAACATGACCAATGATGTACCACGTCACGCTCTGCTATCAATTTCGAAGCTTTCTTTAGTTTAGGTTGAGTGCACATGCATCTGAAATTGATTGTGGATTTATCATGTTCATCTCATCTTTTGAGTTGTGATGCCACGTGTGCAATATTCAAACTGGGCTCACGGACATTTTTCCCAATTCTTGCAAATAATACCAGGAGGGTGTTTTCCACTCCTTTGGTGTGTGACTATGAAATCTTAAACGATGTATTTTATTTTAAGAATATCTGATCAGTAAATGTTTCTCCAAGATGCATTTTTGGCATCTAAGGTTGATGCAAATTCACAACTAGGAAGACATGTTCCTAGATCGACATCTTTTATGGAACTTGAAACAGCCTTCCTGTTAAATTTTAAAGGGATAGTTCACCCAAAAATGAAAATTCTGTCATTCATTTCTGACGTAAAAAGAAGCTCAAGCATGTTCGCTTGAAGTGCGAGGTTCATTCTCGTGTTACGCATCACGTTTGAGCTTCAGCAAGAACCAATGAGGTTCATTATCGTGTTACGCATCACGTTTGAGCTTCAGCAAGAACCAATGAGTTTCATTCTCGTGTTACGCATCACGTATGAGCTTAAGCAAGAACCATTGAGGTTCATTCTCGTGTTACGCATCACGTTTGAGCTTAAGCAAGAACCAATGAGGATCGTTCTTGTGTTACGCATCACGTTTGAGCTTAAGCAAGAACCAATGAGGTTCGTTCTTGTGTTACGCATCACGTTTGAGCTTCAGCAAGAACCAATGAGGTTCGTTCTCGTGTTACGCAGCCCGTTTGAGCTTCAGCAAGAACCATTGAGGTTCATTCTTGTGTTACGCATCACGTTTGAGCTTCAGCAAGAACCAATGAGGATCGTTCTTGTGTTACGCATCACGTTTGAGCTTAAGCAAGAACCAATGAGGTTCGTTCTTGTGTTACGCATCACGTTTGAGCTTCAGCAAGAACCAATGAGGTTCGTTCTCGTGTTATGCAGCCCGTTTGAGCTTCAGCAAGAACCAATGAGGTTCATTCTCGTGTTACGCAGCACGTTTGAGCTTCAGCAAGAACCAATGATGTTCATTCTCGTGTTACGCATCACGTTTGAGCTTCAGCAAGAACCAATGAGGTTCATTCTTGTGTTACGCATCACGTTTGAGCTTCAGCAAGAACCAATGAGGTTCATCTCGTGTTACGCATCACGTTTGAGCTTCAGCAAGAACCAATGATGTTCATTCTCGTGTTACGCATCACTTTGAGCTTCAGCAAGAACCAATGAGGTTCATTCTTGTGTTACGCATCACGTTTGAGCTTCAGCAAGAACCAATGAGGTTCGTTCTCGTGTTACGCAGCACGTTTGAGCTTCAGCAAGAACCAATGAGGTTCGTTCTCGTGTTACGCATCACGTTTGAGCTTCAGCAAGAACCAATGATGTTCGTTCTCGTGTTACGCATCACGTTTGAGCTTCAGCAAGAACCAATGAGGTTCATTCTCGTGTTACGCAGCACGTTTGAGCTTCAGCAAGAACCAATGATGTTCATTCTCGTGTTACGCATCACGTTTGAGCTTCAGCAAGAACCAATGAGGTTCATTCTTGTGTTACGCATCACGTTTGAGCTTCAGCAAGAACCAATGAGGTTCATCTCGTGTTACACATCACGTTTGAGCTTCAGCAAGAACCAATGATGTTCATTCTCGTGTTACGCATCACGTTTGAGCTTCAGCAAGAACCAATGAGGTTCATTCTTGTGTTACGCATCACGTTTGAGCTTCAGCAAGAACCAATGAGGTTCGTTCTCGTGTTACACAGCCCGTTTGAGCTTCAGCAAGAACCAATGATGCTCGTTCTCGTGTTACGCATCACGTTTGAGCTTCAGCAAGAACCAATGATTTTCGTTCTCGTGTTACGTATCACGTTTGAGCTTCAGCAAGAACCAATGAGGTTCGTTCTCGTGTTACGCATCACGTTTGAGCTTCAGCAAGAACCAATGAGGTTCATTCTCGTGTTACGCATCACGTTTGAGCTTCAGCAAGAACCAATGAGGTTCATTCTTGTGTTACGCATCACGTTTGAGCTTCAGCAAGAACCAATGAGGTTCGTTCTCGTGTTACGCATCACGTTTGAGCTTCAGCAAGAACCAATGAGGTTCATTCTCGTGTTACGCATCACGTTTGAGCTTCAGCAAGAACCAATGAGGTTCATTCTTGTTACGCATCACGTTTGAGCTTCAGCAAGAACCAATGAGGTTCGTTCTCGTGTTACGCAGCACGTTTGAGCTTCAGCAAGAACCAATGAGGTTCATTCTCATGTTACGCAGCACGTTTGAGCTTCAGCAAGAACCAATGAGGTTCATTCTCATGTTACGCAGCACTGTTCATAAAGCGATCAAGTCTCTACAGAAAATTTGGACTCTCAGGGACAGCTCTGAGATTTCATCAAAAGATCTTCATTTGTGTTTCCGAAGATGAACAAAAGTCTTGCCAGTTTGGAACAACATGAGGGTGAAAATGACAGAATTTTTTTTCATCTTTGGGTGAAAGTATCCTTAATGTTTTGAGTTTTGTGATTTTTTTTGTTGTTTCACTCTAAAATGTTACATGTCGTTTGATCACATTTCCATATATATATATATATATATAACTATCCATTTATATATATATATATATATATATATATATACACTGTATCTTTTTAAACGTTATTATCAAATTTCGAAATGTTATTAAACAACATGTAACAGTTTAAGTGTTCGCTAAACACTTTAATAGAAATAGTTCAGCATAACAGGAATGACCCATGTTCTATCACAGTGAATTGTCTTTTACTTTAAACTAGGCCACTGTGATTGCTCTAAATGTTACATTTTTTATGTAGAACTTTGGCACACCAACCCACCAACATTATCAAAAATATACTGCTTATGCATTGGTCCTTTCATATTATAATTTGTTCGCACTCTCTTATAAATGACTGTGATATTCAAATTTAAAATATATATTCATTTTATCAAAACAAATAGACAAAATATAGAATTTAATGAAGGTCTATCAGTGAGATTGCGAGGTCACTGTGTTGATCAGTTATGATTACTGGCCATTTAAATCGCAGACACATGAAAAACAAATGAAGCAACCATGCAAGCAAACCCTTAAAACTCTTTCACAACGCCACAACAGATTACAATGGCTACATTTTATCAGTACACGCAAGCTTTAAAACACAATAGTTATCTGTCAAGTGTGTCGTTTATTAGTCTCAAATTATATGCAGTGTTTTATTTATATAAAATCTTCACATACGGTTCTTCTCAAAAAATTTGCATATTGTGATAAAGTTCATTATTTTCCATAATGTAATGAGAAAAATTAAACTTTCATATATTTTAGATTCATTGCACACCAACTGAAATATTTCAGGTCTTTTATTGTTTTAATACTGATGATTTTGGCATACAGCTCATGAAAACCCAAAATTCCTATCTCAAAAAATTAGCATATCATGAAAAGGGTCTCTAAACGAGCTATTAACCTAATCATCTGAATCAACTAATTAACTCTAAACACCTGCAAAAGATTCCTGAGGCTTTTAAAAACTCCCAGCCTGTTTCATTACTCAAAACCGCAATCATGGGTAAGACTGCCGACCTGACTGCTGTCCAGAAGGCCATCATTGACACCCTCAAGCAAGAGGGTAAGACACAGAAAGAAATTTCTGAACAAATAGGCTGTTCCCAGAGTGCTGTATCAAGGCACCTCAGTGGGAAGTCTGTGGGAAGGAAAAAGTGTGGCAAAAAACGCTGCACAACAAGAAGAGGTAACCGGACCCTGAGGAAGATTGTGGAGAAGGACTGATTCCAGACCTTGGGGGACCTGCGGAAGCAGTGGACTGAGTCTGGAGTAGAAACATCCAGAGCCACCGTGCACAGGCGTGTGCAGGAAATGGGCTACAGGTGCCGCATTCCCCAGGTCAAGCCACTTTTGAACCAGAAACAGCGGCAGAAGTGCCTGACCTGGGCTACAGAGAAGCAGCACTGGACTGTTGCTCAGTGGTCCAAAGTACTTTTTTCGGATGAAAGCAAATTTTGCATGTCATTCGGAAATCAAGGTGCCAGAGTCTGGAGGAAGACTGAGGAGAAGGAAATGCCAAAATGCCTGAAGTCCAGTGTCAAGTACCCACAGTCAGTGATGGTCTGGGGTGCAATGTCAGCTGCTGGTGTTGGTCCACTGTGTTTTATCAAGGGCAGGGTCAATGCAGCTAGCTATCAGGAGATTTTGGAGCACTTCATGCTTCCATCTGCTGAAAAGCTTTATGGAGATGAAGATTTCATTTTTCAGCACGACCTGGCACCTGCTCACAGTGCCAAAACCACTGGTAAATGGTTTACTGACCATGGTATTACTGTGCTCAATTGGCCTGCCAACTCTCCTGACCTGAACCCCATAGAGAATCTGTGGGATATTGTGAAGAGAAAGTTGAGAGACGCAAGACCCAACACTCTGGATGAGCTTAAGGCCGCTATCGAAGCATCCTGGGCCTCCATAACACCTCAGCAGTGCCACAGGCTGATTGCCTCCATGCCACGCCGCATTGAAGCAGTCATTTCTGCAAAAGGATTCCCGACCAAGTATTGAGTGCATAACTGAGCATAATTATTTGAAGGTTGACTTTTTTTGTATGAAAAAAACACTTCTTTTATTGGTCGGATGAAATATGCTAATTTTTTGAGATAGGAATTTTGGGTTTTCATGAGCTGTATGCCAAAATCATCAGTATTAAAACAATAAAAGACCTGAAATATTTCAGTTGGTGTGCAATGAATCTAAAATATAGGAAAGTTTAATTTTTATCATTACATTATGGAAAATAATGAACTTTATCACAAAATGCTAATTTTTGAGAAGGGCCTGTATAATGTATATGGACATTAGTTGAACATAAGTGCACATTTAGGGGCTCTTAAAATTGGTACCAAAAAAATAATTTTCAAAATCCATTCAGACGAAAACTGCAGTGAAAATGGAAACCATGTGTTTTGTTATTGTATGTTACTGAAACGTGTTGCACCACTTGCTGGAATGTCTTCGTGTCATTGCGGCAGTGTGGCGGCACCGAGAGATCAGAGATGGAAATCCTGTGCAAAAAATGTGTGTGTGTGTGTGTGTGTCTAGAGCCTATTCCCTAACTCAGCACAGACTGTAGCATGAATGACTTTGACAAACCAGAGTGACCCACAACAGCATCCTAACAAGGTGAAGTGTGTAATTTCAGTGCCAATATATAGCGCCATCCAATGCAACTGCAAAATTAATTTCCCCTTCATTATCAATCATTGTTCAAACAAATTAGTCACTTGCTATGTATGGAATAGCAGCTTATTGAATACTGTGTGCGCAGTGTGTACTGAATATACTACTGGCTTTTCTTTTTTAATCAATTTCTTTGTAAAAATGTCTTCACTTTTGTCAGTTTGTTGTCAAGAATTAAATATAATTGTATGTTTATTATTTAAATACAGAAATGTATTAGTATGGTTAGTATGTAAGTACACTAAAAAAACATTTTAAGCCTTTTTTTAAGATTTACGCATTCAAATAATTAGTACAATCCTTACATATATGAATTGATTAAGGGGTTGTTCAATTATTATTTTGATTTTTACTATTAATTGAAATGCGCAAATCTTAAAAAAGGCTTGCATTTTTTGTGTGTACTAAATTCCATGTATACAGCAAGTGGCATCCAGTTAAATATAATTTTAAATCACTTTTGACAGACTGACCAAATAAGTCATGGAAATTATAAAAAGCAAAAAGATATACAGTACCTAACACTGTTTCCTCTGTGATATAATGCACATTTTGTCAACTATAAACACAGATATTTGCATTCTGTGTGGAAAGTCCCGCCCCAAAGTCACACAATTGGTTGATTCAGAAGACCACTCAAAAAAAGCATTTGTTGGGATATAAACCCACAAATGTTTTACTTGTACTGGGGCTTCATTTATAAAATGTTGCATAGAAACCGTCCTACATTTGATCTTATAATCATTTCTCAAATATGCGTATGTATGATTCAGAGAACGAACAAAAAAACGTGCGAACGCCTCTCTTCCAGGTTTGAATTTTCTATATCAAAAATTATCTTGAAATTGAGCGCAGCTGAATGGTTTCATATCTCCACCAGAAATGGTCTCATTATTGGGAGATATGAGGGTATTCGTGGCTCTACCATTGGAAAAAGTGTAACGGCTAACTTGGATCATGTGTGCCTGGATATCCAATCACATTACAGCCTTCTGAATTTCGTTCTCTCATAAAACAGCATTTTTTTAGGTGTAAACTCTAAAATAATATCAATCGAAAACAAAGAAGATTAGCCAATGGGCTGTCAATTTATTAAATGATAACATCTCGACTCTCTACCTCAAGAAAAAGTGTGTAGAGTAAAGACCATATTTTTTTAAATATGAACCTTGGTATGGATGGATTTTTATAAATGAGGCCCCTGGTTTCTGCTCATGAAACTGGGATAGAGAAAGTCTTTAAAATTACACACTTCACCTTTATTCTTAGTTGATTCATTCTTCTGTCATTTTGTCTCTGCCGTTCTTTCAAAGCCCCATGAAGCCACGCTTAAAAACAACAACAGGTCCTTAACTATCGCTCCCAGCAGAGTTAATCACCCACTTGCTTTTGCAGATAGTATTGTACCGTGAGACAAGACATTAGTGAGAGATCCATACAAAATCCATAATAACACTTGAGCAGAATCTCTTTTTAAGCCCTACAACACCATGCCGTAGTTTGCCGGACATTCACATTGATTACAGAACCGTGCTGATAGCAGACGCAGGCTGGATGGGGCATAATAAACCCCATTCTAATTGTTTTTAAGAAAGTCCTGTCAATACCCATCTTTTACCCTCCCAAGACCACGGACAGGCAATTACAGTAGATTCCTGCAATAATACCAGTCATCCAAGCAAAACCTTGCAAAGTCACAATAAAAAGGCTCACAGTGATGCCTCCAGGCCTCATATTTACAGCATAAGTGAACACACCCATGCTAAAGTTGACTAAAAAGAGGAATAAAAAATCCTCTTTTGGAAATTTATCTTAATGCCTTAATTTAAAAAATGAGGAAAAATCCAACCTTTAAGGACACCAATTTTCTTTGTGAATGAATAATGTATCGTAAATAAATAAATGTTCTTCCTTAAAATACAGAGTGCATAAGTCAGGACACCCCTATGTTAAATTCCCATAGAGACAGGCAGATTTTTATTTTTAAAGGCCAGTTATTTCATGGATCCAGGATACTATGCATCCTATTAAAGTTCCCTTGGCCTTTGGAATTAAAATATCCCACATCATCACACAATCTTCACCATACCTGATTGGCATGGGGCACTTTCCATAAGATCATCTCTCAATGCAAATCAAACCAGCTATTAGCCTAACTGAAATAACACCAAGCCAATCTCTAGGTATGGTGAAGATTGTGTGATGATGTGGGATATTTTAATTCCAAAGGCCAAGGGAACTTTATCAGGATGCATAGTATCCTGGATCCATGAAATAACTGGCCTTTAAAAATAAAAATCTGCCTGTCTCTATGGGAATTTAACATAGGGGTGTCCTGACTTATGCAACCTGTATTTTAAGGAAGAACGTTTATTTACAATACATTATTCTTTCACAAAGAAAATTGGTGTCCTTAAAGGTTGGATTTTTCCTCTTTTTTTATTAAGGCATTAAGATCAATTTCCAAAAGATGATTTTTTTATTCCTCTTTTTAGTCAACTTTAGCATGGGTGTGTTCACTTATGCTATCCACTGTATGTTCTGCCGCTCGGTTCACTTCATCTTTGCATACAGTATGTGAAGCTAAACCTCACCACTTCATGTTAAAGCTATTCCTCCTGTAAACCGATACACTTTTAAGATGGCATAGTGTATAATCGATAGAAATGCATTTGGCATGTACATCGGTCACATATTCATAATGATATGTAGATGATACATTTGCACAGTGTTTCCATTTCTGGCTTGGACCCTCAATGAAGCTTAATATGTGTGCATACATTTTATACAGGCAGTCTCCCCTCACCGGTGCACTCGGAGAACTTAGTCCGTAGGGTCCTGGCACTGCACGCAGTGGATCATGTCCTCACAATAAGGCTCCACTTGAATGGTTATGCTGTAAAAGCCAAATTTGGTCTGAAGGAGTTCAGTGGCTTCCTTTAAGACACTCTGAGGGTCGGCATTCTCCTCTAAAATGAGAGAGAGAGAGAAAAAAACAGTTTCGTTTAGCTTAAGTAGATGATCCTGTGCATGAATGAAATGAAGTAAAGCATGAAATGCAGAAGGATTTATTATCATTCTTCGATGCCATTTGTAGCTAGAAATTTTGATAAGTTGGGAATTCAGTATCTTATGTGTCAACTATTTTCTGTATTTTTGGCCCCCTTCCCACCAAAAAATAAATAAATCTGTTAAAAAAAAACCCAGAATATTGTGATTTGAAACCTTGAGGGTAGTAATATAAGTCTAACAGTAAACAATAAAGATTAATTTTCAATATAATTGTAAATGCATGCTATTTAATAACAGCGGAATTTAGTTAAATTGATAAATGGCTACATGCAAATTGATATTTGACTAATATTCTTATAAAAAACAAAAAATATATATTTTATTTAAAGAATATTGTTGCATTTTGCCCTAAAATAAAATAAAGTGATTGATGTACCAAATAACGTGTTCAACAGATTTAGATGAATAATATGATAATAATATGCATAAACCACAAGACGAATGAACATTAAAACAATAATAATATAACTGAGCTGTAAAACAAGAGTTATTTAATGAGCTTACCAATAGCTATGTGAACAGACAGCAGACTCTGGCCTGTGGTGAGAGCCCACAGGTGTAAGCTATGCATGGCCTTCACTGCCTTCAGAGACAGCAGAACCTCCTTCACTGAATTAAACTCGATTCCTTTGGGGACCCCTGAACACAGACACATGACACTGAGTTACAAGTGTAGCGGGAGACCTTCTGCGGGATTCATAGGTTGCATTTAAAGGTGATGCGTGTCATTTTTCTTTTGTGGGACTGTGTTGTGTTTGGAAACAGTCATTATTTCTGCAATCGGTGTCACTAGAGGTGCAGACATTACACACTTCACCTTTAAATAGAGATTTTTAAACCATGTGTACTATGCAACTAAAACAAATATACTGACATTGCATGCATATTTTAAATTATTGAGAATAATGCAACTGTCAATTATTGGATGTGAAAATTACCCTCCATGAGAATGCGGAAGACATCTCTTAGAATGGTAATGGTGGTGCCCAGGACGAACACAGAGAAGAGGAAAGTGCAAATGGGATCAGCTATTTTGTATTCTGGCTGTGTTAGAAGTTGGATAGAGAACAGGAAGTACTGATGCATTAAAGAACAAAATAAGATGGTTCTTTGCAAAGTGTCAAATTGAATTAGACTACAGATATCAGAAGAAACAATCTCCACTGAGGTGCTTTCAAGAGTCAGGGAAAGAAATCAATGTCCAATTCCTTATCATGGTGATTTGATAACTTTAAAAAAAAAATGGGGTCAGTAGGATTTTTCCCATGTTTTTTAAAGAAATATGAATCGTATTAATCTTTTTTTTAAATAACTGTTTTCTATTTTAGTAGAAATTTTAGGTAACGCTTCCTTTTACAGTCCTGTTCCCCATGTACATACATATGTACTTATTATAGTAATTACAATAACTGGGTAATAACTAGGTACTAACCCTGAACCTACCCTACCCACAACCTAAACCCATGTACTTACCTTATATTACTCAGTACTATCTAGGTAAGTACACTGTAAGTACTGTACTGTAAAATGAAGCGTTTCCAAATTTTTATAAAATTTTAATTAATTTTATGTATTTCTGTGATGCAAAGCTGAATTTTCAGCATTACTCCAGTCTTCAGTGTCACATGATCCTTCAGAAATCATTCTAATTTGCTGCTCAATAAACATTTCTTCTTATTATCGATGTTGAAAACAGTTCTTTTTATTATACTTGTGGAAACCGTGATACATTTGTTATTAGGATTCTTTGATGGATAAAAAGTTCAAATGAACAGCATATAAATATTTTAAATAGAAATCTTTTGTAATATTATATATTATTTGGTTATTCTGAATATTATTATTCTGAATAAAAGTCTCCCATTAATATATCTTTCATAAAAAAATCATACTGACCTTAAACTTTTGAATGCTACTGTAAATAATAATTACTTTCTTTTCTTTCTTAAAATAACAAATACATATATTGGTCATTAACCTTTTGTTATGCCATTAAATAAAACAAAATATTTAAAGACAATATAATTGACCCCTTTTGCTTATAAATATCCCTGGATCTTACTATTGCCTACAGGGAACAACTTTTATGTCCATTATTTACACAAAATATTCTGATTCATTGGCAAATGGAAGTTAATTGCACTGTAAATGCCATTTTATATTGACAGAGGTGAGACATTTTTAAGGTAATTCTTTATGTTAGTGTTAATTTACCCTGAAGAAGATGATAATGGCGGCCACCATGACTCCAAAGCTCTGTAAGAGATCCCCCAAAACATGAATAAATGCTGCTCTGACACTGGTGTTCCCATGATTACCCAGAAGGCTGTGGGAGTGGCCGTGGCCCACAGGGCTCATCCCATTCTCATCAATCTTGTGGTAGCCTGAACCGTGACTGTGGAAGGTCGTGGAGTGGTGCAGAATATAGGCCATTCTGGAATATAAACAATAATGCAAACAAAAGCATATCAATTTATACAAATTCTAGTCCTTACTGTTTAATTTTTTTTAAATTTAATATAGCCTCTTGAACAGAATAGAAAATACAATCTTATTGTACATACCTTAATTGATACTTAAAGACTTTATTTCCAATAACTGAGATTTTATATCAAAATTATACAAAAAGTATTGCTACTTTAGCTTCTTGTAATTCCAATGTTAAAGTCACCAATTATTAATCAACATTGACAATTCTTATTTTTTATGGAATATTGCAGTATTTATTCTAAATTATTTATCCATGCACATCATTATATTTTTTTCATGTGCACTCGTAATCTTTAATAAAAATAAATTCTGGTGTTTACTGGCGCGAGGGCGGGACAACCTGTCACTCGTATGACATCACAGCAATAGCAAACCACGACCATCCAATCAATTCCCGATGGACGAAATCAAGTCCCGCCCCTCATTTTTTCTTGTTCGGAAGCATGCAGTTACACTCGGATATACGTCACAATAGGGGGAAAAGACTATCGCAACTTCTGTTAATTCGTAGGAATGTCTGTCTACTCACACGATGTTGACCACGACTGCACAACCTGAGGTGACGAGCATCACACTGCCTTCAATTTCATAATCATTTTTTACTATCCTCTCAATGGCAAGGTAGACCAACACCCCAGTCACGATCCAGATGGACATTACGGATACCAGGGCTCCCAGAATCTCTGTGAGACGTTTATTTGAAACAAATAGGGTTTGGCATCATATTGCAAAGTCTTCAAATCTGCTTTAAAGGAATAGTTCATGCAAAAATAATGACTTAAATTTCAGCCTGCTTCTCATTAGAAGCTATCTTATAACCTCAGAAGATGAAGAATTTAGCACATCAATTGTATGGATTTCGTTTGTGATGTTTTTGTTGTTTTAAGAGCTTGACAGACAGATGTGGTCACTATGAATTAATGTTGTATGGAAACAATGTATTTTCAACATTTCTCCTTTGCTAAACATGCATGGGAAAAAACAGCATATGGGTTTGGAAGAACATTAAGGTGAGTGAGTCAAATTGTCCTTATTTTTTTGGGGAAATATTTCTTTAATTTATAGGCATGATTTAGATTTAACATTTTCAACATCAACCATGTTTGTAAAATGAATTAGTCAGGATTGAGATGGGATGGACTCACCTGATCTGTGCCAGCCGAAGTTCATTCTCTTGGTGGGTGGTCTTGAGGAGATCCACAAGGAAAAGATACTGACCATCATACTGCCAAAATCCGTCAGAAGGTGAGCTGCATCCGTCATAATGGCCAGACTGTGTGCTAGATAACCACCTGCAAGAACAGCAGAGAAGACGAAGAAAGTATGAGAGGTACACTCCTAAAAATAAAAGTTTTTGCCATAGAAGAACCATTTTTGGCTCCCCATAACCTTTCAGTGAACGGTTCCTTTTTTTCTTAGTGTGAATAATATATTTTAAAAATCTAAAGAACACTCAAAAAAGGTTGTGCACTTTACATAATATATTTATATTTAGTTTACTTATAATAATTGTGTTTTTTGACTTGAAAGATCCACGTAATTATGTCTCAACTTAACAGTACAAAATCCCAACGCATTGACTAAACACAAACCATTTATGTTAAGTAAAAAATTCTTACATCCAGAGGGTGGCAGTATAATGCGACGCCAACTGCCATTTTGCCCTAACTTTATTTGATTGTGTTCAATCTGCTTAAATATATTTAAAATTTGTGTTGGATTACATGGATGATTTGTGTTGCATTAACTGAAACTGGGCGGTGCTTGTTAGTTCCCAGTGTGCTTTGCATATGGTTGAATTAAGAGAGAATAAATGTTAAAATTAAGTGTTATTTTATATTTTTTTGAGAAATTAGAAAAGGGGAAGACTTGATAGTGTGTAATTGTGTTTAATGTTCAATTACTTTGGAATTATTAGAACCATTTAAATTACAGTGGTTTACATTGTGGCGAAGAGTGAAGCATTTTGTCTGGCTGTGACTGATTAAATTATTTTCTACGGCTTGGGTTGAAGGAGCATGTATGTCTCAGCATTTAAAATGCTAATATGTGCTACTGCTAGCAAATAGCTAGCTATAGTCTATCAACTTAATCATGTGTCACTAAAATAAGTGAAATATTAATGGATGAATGAATCTAAAAATTACCTGAATTATGTCAGGAAGCCTTTAAATATTCACTTTGAGACTATTTTAATTGGGTCGCTTAAAATGACTTAATTCCATGATGTTGAAGTTACATGAACAAATTATGTTAGTTTAACGTAACCCAGTTATGTGGAACCTGTTGAGATAAAAAAGTTAATTAAAGCCAACATATCATTTTTTTGAGTGAACCTTTTTCCACTATAAAGTACCTTTTGTGAAATGTAAAGGTTCCATGGATGTTAAGGGTTCTGCATGGAACAACTTTGCACCTCAAAGACAAAGCAAAATGCATGGCTGATGTTTTTTTACATATATGCAATAGTTAAACTCAGTGGTAAGTCTGTGCCGCAACTTAAAATGTAATTTAGCCTACAATATATATGAGAAGTAATGTTACATTTCTGCCAGTTCTTGAACATTTCTAGCTTCAACATTTAATAAACCCCATAAAACAGAGGTGTCAATTCCAGGTTTCAGAAAGTAAAAGTCCTGTGTTTATTCCACCCAATTAACTTCAATTTCACTAATTAATTCTATCTCCTGGCTGAAAAACTGTGCTAATTAGCAAATCCAGGTGATTGGAACAAAATACTGAGGAGGACTTTTACTTTCTGAACCTGGACTTTACACCTCTGCCTTAAAAGACACAGTGTTCTTACCTATGACTTCTCCAATCATGAAAACCAGACAGACTATGGAGGCGATGTACAGTTTCTTCCTTGCTATGAGTTTCTCACGGCTCTCATCGCACACTGCTTTTTTTCCATGGCAATGAGTTCCGACGGGCCTCTTCAGTTCGATGGCACCAGACATATCCCCATTTCCCAAAGGCATGTCTGGACAACCTTCTTTGGAACCTGAGAATTCACTATAAGAAGAAACCATGATGTGCAACGAGACCATTTCAATGACTTTTAAAACTCTCAGCCTTCACATACTGCAATAACCCTTGGCTCAGGCAGTTATGTAAAGTTCATTATGCAAATTTGACAACATCATATAAAAATCACATGTGGCCTGCAGAAGCTCTGGCATTTCTGCACAACCAGCAGTTTGGAGGATGGATGGATGGATATCATGAAAGTTACATGATATCAATTCAGACACAGTATAAGTATAGTATATGTTTTATATAAAAATTTGTATAGTACAAATGCTTTGTGGGGGGAAATACAGTGCATGCCATGAACACACAGATCAGCCTGAGTTTAAATCTGCTGACTAGTGGTTTTCGACCCTTCTGTCTTGTGTGTTGATGAGAGAGACGCAATGATGGAGCTAATGGGGCGGAAAGCGCAATGTCGGTCCGCATGAGATAACCAGAGTACTGCA
Source organism: Siphateles boraxobius (assembly GCF_051911475.1). Taxonomy (NCBI): domain Eukaryota; kingdom Metazoa; phylum Chordata; class Actinopteri; order Cypriniformes; family Leuciscidae; genus Siphateles; species Siphateles boraxobius. Next base: position 1,049,447 of record NW_027509208.1, on the reverse strand, counting down.
TCACACGCGCGCACACACACACACACACGCGCGCGCGCGCTCACGAGCGCTGCTGAAAGGAGGCAGTGGAGTGGAACACGGCGTCTGTTTAATCCCCCCACTGGGACACACAGACATGATACACTGGATGATTTTTTGTTTTGTTTGTTTGTTTAGTCCAACATAGTGCATTCATCGTCCAACAATATTCAGAAAACACATATAGGTTTTCTGATCTCGTGATACTTTGGCCATATTCTACTTATTGACTTTTAAATCAGTATTCATTTGCATCGTTTACTATTATTAAAATACAATAGAAATATAAGAGTGTTAAAATTAGGGTGTGTCTCAGTTTGGCTCGGTTAATTTTTTTTAATTTTTTTGAGTGTGCAAATTTTATGATTTGTATCATTTTACCCTATCTTAACGTTTTATTTTATTATTTACTTTTACAGTAAACTATTGTTAAAATCATGTTTTTTAAATAAAAACGCAAGGCACCTTATAATTTACGGAGCAAAAGTTTGTTCCCAGAAGCATCACATGATTTGATTATACTTTAATTGTAATCTTATGCACATTATTTTGTTTTATGTTGTTTAGTTAATGCTTAATTAGTAGCCTGTATTATATCGGTGACATGTACAGCTATACCAAAATGGCTCATGTAGCCTAATGCCTGAAACGGGTTTTTTCTTCGGTATTTGGTATTTTCTTTTACTGTGAAATTATCGCACGGTTCAAGAGCATTTGTATGGGCTATGTTTAGATGCTACAATTCACATTCCTCCTCTAACAGTTTCTCATCTGTATCTCATTCAATATATTATGAATTAGCCCCTTGTGTGGTAATGTGCATGGAGATGTTTACAGTTTGGCAGAAGGCTCCACTCTGGCTGAAACATGCTGTCGATGATGTGGCAATGCAAAGCATGACATCAGGGTCCTTTAATATCATTGGCTTACACACTGGGTCAAGACTGTAGAATTTGTTGTGCATTGATTTTCTGATATAAATGACGAGCATTTTGATATTTGAATATCAAAATATGTATTTTTATTTCTTAAAAATATTTCTGAAATCAATGCAGTTTAATTAACATTACAGTTTTTAACATTAGCTACTATGAATGTTGATTAAAAAAAATATTAATAATAGTTTTAAAAATAACGTTATCACTTTACAGCACGTGCATTTCTCCCGTTTCTTCTCTCTTAAAGACAGAAAGAGCAAGCTGGGCAGATTTTCAATTTGAGAAAATATAGCGCTATACAGAATATCCGGAGTAATTACATCCAATTCTACACAACACAATCTACTTCTCAGCTGCTTTGTTTTCATGTGCTTCAACATGACCTGTTGATGCACCAAATACCATGATGTACCATTCTCTGAAACACCGTTTTTGTTGCAGGCTAAAAGTGAGATTTTATTTGTTACAACTGGAAAACGACTAGCCTACCAAGAAAAATATTTTACTTGCACTATAGTTTATCTCCTGCTGGACTCACTAATTTTGGCGCATATGTTTTCTACGCGGTTTCAATCATTGTTCTGTTCCTCGTCATCATCCTCAATATCACAAAAAATGCATAGGCTAAGCTACTTTATACAGCTTTGGTTTGTGAAAATTGTCAATGTTTTAACAGGAGTAATTCATGCCTTTGTGTAATTTTATGTCCAGCGCAAATTGTGATGTTTTCGTAGGCTATATTCATGATAAATACCGACGGATTTTCGTTATACCAGTAGGCTACTCTTTATCTGTTATTTAGGCATAGCCTAATAATGTACCGAGTTACATATTTCATCGCTTAATAAAAATCGAAATATTATTTTTCTACCAGGAAGCTGCTCAAGAATAGCTAAATGACACACTATTTATAAACATTATGGATAATGATGGGTTATCATTTCTGAGTACACGTTAATTTGTATTGCTCTTTTTCATTTTGGCAACTCAAGTGTATATCTGTCCATGGTGCTGAAACTCTTCTCGCACCTGCTTGCTTTAGTAAAGAAAGGGGGCAATGACGATTTTGATGCAATATGGTTTTATCTGATTTTATTCAAAGAAACATAATGAAAAGCTTATATCGTGTGTAATCTCCATATGGAAGTCATAATATGTCGATTTTGCTCACTAAAGTTCCCTGAGGCTATTGCTCAAAAAAGGCTTCTGTCCAAAATCAACTCAAGCATGAAACGAATCTTTTCATTAAAACTATAAGCATCTCAAGCACAGCATACTACACATATTTAAATGATGGACTGTGTTAAGAATACACGTGAATGCCTTTCGTAAGGGAACTAAATTTGGCGCATATTGTTTTCGAATTAGTCACAATGTGGAAACATCGGACTCCATCTGTTCGCTACAACAGGTCATGTTGTAAGGGATTTTGAGAATTAAGTTGGAAAATATCAAAAGATTTCTGTTCTCAATAAGAACTAATTTCTCCCCCCAAAAATTTCAATTTTATTGTGCAAATTTCCAGACCATGCATTTTCGAATCACACTAATATCTCCAATGCAAATTGATAATAATAATAATAATAATAAAAAGGCCTATATGAAATAGATTATTATTTTACCTGTTACATTTTAAGGAGTATATTTTGCCATTTCTTTCGTTGATGAGATGCGATTTCTCTGAAGTCGGTGGAGGATCCATGGTCCCCGTGCAGCGTCAGTGAAAAGTGAAGAAAGAAAAAAAACGAATTGCGAGCGAAATTTAAAATATGCTTTTTAAATTAGACGGCAAAATAAAAATTCTTCCAAGTCATTTTCGGAGGATTCAAAAACATGAGTGAAAGCACTCATTGCGTCAGGTCCACCGAAAGGAGAAAACAGGATTGCGGTCAGTAATTCCGATGCTGTATGCGGAGCTGGCAAACTTGGCTGTGGCGGAGATCGGATGGATGTGGTGCAGAAGATTCAGCAGTCCAGTGAACTCATTTACGAATCTTACTATGGCGAAGGCATGGCTATTAATATTCATGAGCTAAAGGAGAGCAACGTCATCATTACAGACGTAATATTCACAAGCCAGTCGTTCGCCATTGGAAAGCTACCAAGCAACGTCACCAGGACGTAATTAGTAGCCTAATTAAGGGTTAAGCCTTAGCTGAGGATCCGCAAAGGGTGGAAGAGCTTGGTTTTACGGGAATAAAGTGTGCGTCTGTTGGGAATTAAACAATAGCCTATGCCTTGTGTTTGGGACAACTGCGCAATTGTGGCTGCAGTGCAAAGGGGTGCACGTGTCTGTAAGACGGGAATGGAAAAGTTATTTTCAATTCAAGGCATTTTTTGTAAATACGAAAAAATTAGGAAGAGCCTCATGGCGCAACCAGACAGTTTACACAAAACGTCTTACATACGCATACTGTTTAAAAAACAAACAAATAAACGTCGGCATAGCCTGAGAGTGTTTATATTATAACTAATTTAGCAGAAGTTTGATTTTACTAAAAATATTTCTGTAAACCAGGGGTTTCCAAACTCAGTCATGGACATCCAACCTGCCTGGAAGTTTATGGCTAATTGGGACTACATTTCGAGTCTCCCAGATAAACCTTATTAAAAAAATTTTTTTTTAAATAATAACACAAATTATATTTCACTATCACTAAAAATAATGCTTTATGTATTTTTGGGATTTTTTTAATGCGAAATATTAACTAGCCTAAATGACTCCCACTCCACCTATTATTGACGGTCTCTGCCTCCTGATTCAAAAATGAAACTTGAATTATCATGAAACCATTAAAATGTTTTTTGTGTTTACTCAATTAAGTTATATAAACAATTGCATAGAATAGCCTACTGTATATATTTTCTGTATTATTTGTAATTTAATTCATAAAAAAATGATTTTGTGTCTGTCCCTATGTTCTGGTCAACTCTGTTACCTGCAAAGCATTTGTAGAAAAAGCATGTGACTTGCACCAAATGATGTCATTTCCTCTGGCTTGAAACTCTGGAAAGCAGTGATGTCAGTCATTATTCCTCACTCATTGATTTGTACAAAATATTTAGAATACACCAATAGTAGATTAATCATTTGTCAAATCTATTATTGTTATATTGCAGTGAATCTCTCATTCACTTTTTAAAAAATTATAACAATGCGAAAATCTATTTTTTTACAGTCTATGGTGAAAACCCATAAAATTCTATTTTTAGACATGCCATGTGGTATCTGGTTTGAGGTTAGCAACCTGTTATCGTCAACCCAATTTGTCTATAACAGAGTTGACAGATTTTTCTGTTAGTAGGCCTACATTGAAGTTTAAGATCAGCAAATAATGAAAATATTGAATTTAAAGTGCATTCTATGAAAATGAAAAAGTTGAACAGAAAAAAAATCATATTTTTTGTTTTCTTTCTCTACTTGAAATGTACCCGCAATTCTGGAATGAGTACGTGCTAGCTAGTTCAGGTGTGTTGGATCTAAACCTTGTTTTATACGAGGTTTACATTTGATTTATTCAAATAAACAAATATAATAATAGGATAGTAATATATAGTAGGCCTATTAGCCTATATATAAAGTGATACAATAAAATTAAGTCGAATGAAAAAAGAAGCACTGTTCAAGCGTTTACTCCGTTTTTAATATGCGCCACCGCGCCACCACAAGCGTGACGTAAACGCACTTCCGGACATGCGTTGTTCGCGGCACAAAACATGGCGATGACAACGAGCCAAAACGATGTCCAGGTGCAAAAGAAACAAGAAGGAGAGGAGGATGATCAGTCGATGTCTAGATCTGACAGGTGAGTAGAACAAGTGCCTGCCGAGCTCAGCTAATGAGATTAGTAACTGATCTGGTTGACAAATAAAGGACAGTGTTGTTTTGACAAGTGGCAAGAGTACAGAAAAGGGACACAAGTTACACAGTCAGTGTAACGTTACCTGCTTGTTTGGTCTTATTTTTTGTCTGGTTGAGATCTAGAACTCAAACAGAATGAGCAGTTATTTTTTTTTCTGGAGCTGGAGCAAAATCAAATCAAATCAATGGAAGAATGAGTCGAATGAAGATGGCTGTATTGCAGTTCAATTTAAAGCAACATGCAGAATTAAGATATATAAACGCAAGCATTAACGTTAAGTTACATTTATTTTGAATGCTAATAGTCGATATTATCCAGTTTTAGTTGTCAAATCGAAAATACGCTATTTGGGTAGTGTTTATATGTATAAGATGACGATAAAGATATAGTTCTAAAAATCGTTCTCAGCATTAAAGAATAGCGGAGTCCACACCACAGCTATAACGATATCTGCACAGAGAAACGATATCGTTGGAATTACGTTCAGAACGATTTTATTCAGCTGAATAGCGATAAAAACATTGACAGCCAATCAAAATCCATCCTGCTGTAACGAGCTCGAGCATTTAAAGTGACAGTCAAGCACTCGCCTAAAATAAACTGAACGAAAGCGTCAGCTGGTGTGGATGCTAATAGTTATCTCTTTAGTAATCGTTCTTGGTGTAAATGAGCAATACATGCCCGTTAGAGTTTCATGTGTATATATAACCTGATATTGAGAAAATATAGATATTTATAAACTTATAATGCATATTTCCATTAACTTATCACAATTTTTAATCGCCTTTTAGCCTTCTTTTTATCAACAAGAGCCTAATGTGACACACATTCCTTGTATTCCTTCCAAAAAAATCCAAAGAATCATCAAAACAGTTAACGCACACCACATGTCACAACAGCACAGACAATAGAATGTCATGTTTAATCCACATAAGCCTAGTCTTTCAAAGCAAACATCCTGACCTTTTTAGCACTGCCATTGTGTAATGGACTGTACTTCAATTTAATGATTCATCAGCGCCAGTGAGTGTCCAGTGTCTGTCCATGTGATGAGAGTCTTACTCAAACGAGGCTCCGGGTTTGGCTGAGCAGATGTGTGGTTTCCTGGACAGGATATGAAGAAAGCTCCTAGTCCCTCTACCACACTAATAGAAATGATCATGTGAGCAGCTTTTTCTGAGGGCATCACAAAGACCCAGATTTCCTCAAGCTCTCTGTGAAACAGTGTCCAATAGCTATGCTCAGGTCAAATGGGGCCGTTCATGATTATAAAGGCATGTCTGATGGCGATGTGGACACTCACACTTACTTCTTTGCTATCAGTTATTGGTGATTGTTAAGTGACACAAAAATGTTTCGTTAATGCAAATCCCATTGTGCTACTTTATAAAACATAATGTTTTGCAGTTTGATTTGTTTGTCCTTAATTCGTGGTAGTGGCGAGGATTCTCTCGATGGCCTTATGAGACCCAGATGTCCCCTTACGCCTTCGCTGTCCCCGAGGAAACGGACCACCAGCCAAAGCAAAACTGAGCCTCCACTTCTAAGGACAAATAAGAGGACAATCTACACTGCAGGGCGACCACCCTGGTATAACGTTACTGGGACCACCTTTAAAGAAGCCTTTGTGATAGGTACGACACACATGCATACCTTTACTACATTCGATTACCCCAAATCAGTCTTATGTAAAGTGCAATGAATTATCACATTTGACAAAAGATTATTAAAACATTGCACAATAAGTCATTTATTAAGAAAATGAAATGGGTCTAATTTAGGTTTCATATTTTATTAATACTGTATTAAACTCATAAGGGACTAAAAAATAAAAATAAAAAAGCATACATGTAAAATGGAGTATAATAAAAACTCATAAGGCTAATACAGAATTAATGTTTTTGTTTTTTCTTGTTTGGAGAATATAGACATTACTTGCTCTAAATATGATACATGAAATATACACTATCGTTATAAAATTTGGGCTCAGTAAGATTTCTTATGGTCACCATTGCTGCATTTATTTGATCAGAATATATAAAAGTGTCATATTTTTTAAATTCATATTATTGCCATTTAAAATAACTTTTGTCTGGTTTTAAAGTATTTTTAAAATGTAATTTATTCCTGTGATGACAAAGCTGAATTTTCAGCATCATTACTCCAGTCTTCAGTGTCACATGATCCTTCAGAAATCATTCTAATATGATGATTTGGTGCTCAGGAAACATTTCTGATTATTATCAATGTTGAAAACAGTTTTGCTGCTTATTAATTGTGTGGAAGCGGTAATACAATTATCTTAGGATTCTTTGACGAATAGAAAGTTCAAAAGAACATCCTTTGATTTTTGAAACAGAAATTTTTGTAACATTACAAATGCCTTTTCTGTCCCTTTTGCTTAATTTAATCCATCCTTGCTGAATAAAAGTATCAATTTCATATATTAAAAAAATCATATATATCTAAAGCATGTTTAAAATCTTTTGTGGAACTTTCCCAGAAAACATTAGTATTGCAGGGTTTACACTTTTGTCGTGTGAATCTGGTCTGAGCTCTCTGAGGTCATTAGTATGCAATCTATTACTTACAAAGAGCCTGTCGTACGGCTTACAATTTCACACTTGGATGTGCTCCAGTCAATTATTCCTGTAAAAAAAAAAACCGAAGTCTGGTGTGACTGTCATCCCTGCTCGCTCGGTCAGAGAGAAACCAATAAATCCACCCAAGTGGAATGATCTTCCCTTAACCAAAGGTCAGAGAAACAGGGAGGCGAGAGAGGACATAAGAACACTAAAGCAGTTTTAAGTAACTTTACTCCATGGGACAACAAGAAGCTTTTTGTTATTCCCACTGGTGGCACATCTTGTTTTCTTTATGGCCTTTTATTCTAGAAATCTATCTAATACGATCTGAAAACTTTAGTATCTGAAAATGAAGTGGTCAGCATAATGTCTTGCGTGACTGGCTTTTGTATAATGTAGTCAGATGAGTTTTGTAATCCAAGCAGATTTTTGGTTATGTTACTATAAGTCTGGAGAGATCATGGCAATTTTTTATATTAGCTAACTATTTGTAACTATTATATTAGCATAGTGAACTGAAAACCATGTTGTAGTTATTTTTTAAATATATTTTTGGTTGATTTTCTTCACAGCTATTTTTGCAATAAAAAGTTACCTTGATAATTATAAAGTAGCTGCAAAATTAATATTTATATATCATGATTGTTGTGACAAGTTATTGTTTGCATCATAGTGGATGGTGGACAATAACCAGGTTTTGCAATTGCGACTTAAAAAAAGTATACAAGTAAAGCTGGGTGACAAGAAAGACACATTTATATTTTTTTGTAATGCAATGAATATTTAATTTATGTAATTTTAATGAAATAATTATTTGATTCCCAAGCAACCAGCAAGAATTCTGCCTCCCACAGATTATATGCCTATGAGGAACACAGATAAGTCCTGTCACTTTAAGAAAGTACAGGTGGACACCTGTCCACAGAATCTGTATCATCCATTCCAACCTCTCCAACAACATGTGTAAGACCAAAGAGCTGTCAAATCTCATGGACCAGACCAAGAAGCTTGGAGAGAAGGAGACTTGTTGGTGTGATTATTCGGAAATGGAAGAAATGCAAAATGAAAAATCAGTCTGGAGCTCCATGCAAGATCTGGCCTCATGGGGTAAAGATGATCCTGAGAAAGGTGAGGGATCAGCCCAGAAGTACACGGGAGGAGCTTGTTAATGATCTCAAGGCAGTTGGAAGCAGAGTCACCAAGCATACCATTGGTAACACACTACGCCTCAGTGGATTGAAATCCTGCAGCGCCCGCAAGGTCCTCCTGCTCAAGAAGGCACATGTACAAGATGGGTTGTAGTATGGTCTTCCAGCGTGACAATGAGCCAGAACATACCCCCCCAGGCAACAAAGGATTGGCTCAAGAAGAAGCACATTAAGGTTGTGGAGTGGCCTAGCGAGTCTCCAGACCTTAATCCTATAGAAAATCTGTGGAGGGAGCTGAAACTTCGAGTTGCAAAGCAACAGCCAAGAAACCGTAAGGATTTAGAGAGTGTCTGTAAAGAGGAGTGGACCAAAATCCCTCCTGAGATGTGTGCAAACCTGGTGAACAACTACAAGAAACAGATGACCTCCGAGCTTGCAACAAAGGTTTCTCCACCAAGTACTGGGGATCAAATGCTTGTTTCACTCACTGAAATGCAAAATAATTTATAACCTTATTTAATGTGTTTTTTTTTTTTTTTTTTTTTTGATATTCTGTCTCTGTGTTAAAATCAACTTACCATTAAAACATTTTGGACCCTTCATTTCTTTGTGAGTGGGCGAACTTACAAAATCAGCAGGGGATCGAATGATTGTAAGCCATGTTATTTATTATCGTAAAGCACAATGAATCTAAAAGCATGTTGTTGTTTTTTTTGGGAACCTTAATATAAATTCATACAAGGTGTCTTGTATTGGTATAAGTTTCTCGAACATGATTTTGATCAGGGGGTTTGCTTGACAGCCGCTTTTGAATTCAGATGTTACCTTAATAAAAGCAGAAAAATTCATGGTTTTTATGGTGCATTAAATTTTTGTTCTTTGTGCATTTGAACAAGCTACATCTTCTGGTGTGTCCTCCAGGTCTGTGTGGAGGGAGCGCCTCTGGGAAAACCACTGTGGCCAATAAGATCATAGAGGCTCTTGATGTTCCTTGGGTTGTTCTGCTTTCTATGGACTCTTTCTACAAGGTACTTTTTAAGACCCAGAATACATCTGCTTTGGACTTCCTGTCCTTTTAAGTGAGCAGCTATTGTTTCTAGTTGTATTTGCAGACTGCTGTGCCATTAAGTGCTCCAAATGGAACTTCTTCATGTGTTGAAACTATTGAAGCATTAATGTCATTTGGTCCTGCTCCTGTTGGATGTGCTGAAACACTATAAGGTCTATTCATTAATCCTTATTTGATTTAATGGCATATCCTTCAGCCTATTAGTGGTCTAATTAAGTGGCTCAATCAGTCAATCTGTTTCTTTATGGTCGGAATTCTACAGGACGCTTTCTTTGAATATTACCTTTTTTTGGTTATTCTTTGGTTACAACATTTCTGCACCACCATCATTTTTTTTTTATCTTTAATGCCCGGGTATACTTCATTTAATTTCTGCGTTCCGCTTATTCACTCAACTGTGTGTGAGCCTTTCAAAGTATACTCCTTTAAGCCATCAGGGCTTTGTTTTCAAGCGCTCAAGTCACTCGCACAAGCGCTGTTGTGCGCTCTCCGTCCACGTGGACTCAAAAATTAGGCTGCACGCAGACAGAGATGACACAAATTGTGGACTGTCGAGGAACACGGGCGGACGAAGTATACTTGTTAACGTATTTTTAACTTCTTTTTCTTGCTGATTGGCAGGTTTTGAGTAAAGAGGAGCAGGAGTTGGCAGCCAGAAACGAGTACAACTTTGATCATCCTGATGCCTTTGATTTTGAGCTGCTGGTAACTGTGTTGAGAAAACTGAAAAAGGGCAAGAGCATCAAAGTGCCTGTGTATGACTTCACCACCCATAACCGTCGCAAGGAGTGGGTAAGCATGTGTGTGATTGCCTGCCCTGGTTAGTATGCATGAGCCTATATAGACACATGCATGCTAGTGATAGCTTTGTTTTTCTCTACAAAATAAAGCTGTGTAGTTTCTGCATCACCCAGTAGAATTTGCAAAAATGACGTTGATGCTCAAACGAACATAGAAAACATTTTCGGGGAAAACACACCTACAAACAGTTTACTTGCATTTGCCTTTGTGTATTAAGCTGGGATAGATGAATGTTTTAGCATAGAATAAATTACTAGTGCTTTATTGCTTTATGTGGGATGCAACAATGCAATGTAATTGTTCTATTACTATATGTTCTAGTTCTATGATGCCACATTGTGGCAGAAGAACATTACCATAACATGAATAAACTGATTATTATATGATTATTATCTCTGAATTAATTTAATTGAACTCATATACTTTTATTTTAACACAAAACAAAACAAAAAAACAAGTTGACATTTCAATGATTTGTTGAATTTTTTGTTTCTTTAGCCAATTTGCAATTTCATGCCTGACAGAAAAAAAGCAGTACCAGTTAAACCACAGCACTATAATGACGTCAGTTCAGACATGATTATTTAGGGACTGTGCTGCCTTTTATTGTCTTCCTAAAATTTAAGGTTTAATTTCTCCATAAATTGATTGGAATGTTGATGAGTGATAAAGGGAGATATCTGGTTCTGTGGCATACACAGGCCACGTGTGCTGATCAATACAGAATGAGTGGCCATTGACGGGAAGCCTCATGGTAGTGCATCTGTCTTAATGGGATCATGACACCATCAGGATTCCCCTTATTCTGAAGCAGGGAAGCATGGAGGAAATGCATCACTGCACACTTCCACAGTCTCTCCCTGCTCTGCCTCAGTTTATTAACATCATATTTGAAGAGAAAAATAGTTGTAGTCCAGAACAAGCACTTCAAGGCATTTTTCGGGTTGCTTTTGTTTACCTTATTTTTGGATAATTTGATCAGTTAGAGTATAAATATTTTTTTAATATTAAAAAGCTTAATATTGATTAATTATAATTGAAGATTTTATCAATGCATTGTTATATTATATTATATTATCAGGGCTCAACAATAAGGACTGCACAATGAAAAAAGCTTGGGACAGTTGATGGATTTCTCACTTTCTCAACTGGGCCAGTGCTGCGTTGTCGCAAAAGTTTATCATTTGCACATGCTTTTAAGTCTGGTCAATTTAAACATTCAAGTGATTTTTAACCGTTCAGATTTAAGTGCAAAAATGCACAAAAGAGCATGCTGTTTTCTCTACAGAGAGCCGAGTCTGAAGACATGTTGAACTTTATATTAGTTAGGCTAGGAGTTTTTTCTGGGGTATCGAAATTGGAATCAATCGAGAATTGTGAAATTTCACTGGAATCCAAAATTTTGATGGCTTATTTATTATATTACAATGTTACATGGGTCAAAACAATAAAACTTTATTTATGTATTCATTCAAATATATATTTATTTTTTTGATGGGGCCAGTGAAAATTTTGGCAGGGAAAAAAATCCTTAGAGTTGAGCCCTGTATATTGTGTTATATGCTGTGTTATATGCTATGTTATTACTGGTCATTTGATATTCTGTTTATGATCCTTAATGCAGAAAACTGTCTATGGGGCCAATGTTGTGATATTTGAGGGAATCTTGGCTTTTGCCAACAAGGAGCTTTTAAAGGTAAGCCTCAAATTGAACTTGTCGCACTGGGCATTATATAAAAGTGTCAGCTATAATCTCTAAGTGTGGTTTGTGATATCACAAAGGAACTTTAGTAAAAGAGGGGAAGAATTACAGAAACCTTCATGGCCTGATGTATAGAAGAGCATCATGGGAGTCATAAAGCAGAGAGGGAAAAATGGAGGTGTAGTAAAAGATAAGGTCAAATGAAAAGAGAGATGTGTAATGATAGGAAGAGACTAGAGGGAGTATTATGTATTATATATTCCCACAGGTTAGTGATGGATGCCGAATGACCATAAAACGTTTTTGTTTTTTCTTAGAAGTACTGCATCCATGCTCATGACACCGTTTTCACTGGGTTTAATAGAAAGTTCAAAAGAACAGCATTTAATTTAAAAATCTTTTTGTAAGATAAATGTCTTTGTATACAGTATACAGGTCCTTCTCAAAAAATTAGCATATTGTGATAAAGTTCATTATTTTCCATAATGTAATGATAAAAATTAAACTTTCATATATTTTAGATTCATTGCACACCAACTGAAATATTGCAGGTCTTTTATTGTTTAAATACTGATGATTTTAAGCATAGAGCTCATGAAAACCCCAAAATCTCAAAAAATTAGCATATCATGAAAAGGGTCTCTAAACAAGCTATTAACCTAATCATCTGAATCAACTAATTAACTCTAAACACCTGCAAAAGATTCCTGAGGCTTTTAAAAACTCCCAGCCTGTTTCATTACTCAAAACCGCAATCATGGGTAAGACTGCCGACCTGACTGATGTCCAGAAGGCCATCATTGACACCCTCAAGCAAGAGGGTAAGACACAGAAAGAAATTTCTGAACAAATAGGCTGTTCCCAGAGTGCTGTATCAAGGCACCTCAGTGGGAAGTCTGTGGGAAGGAAAAAGTGTGGCAAAAAACGCTGCACAACGAGAAGAGGTGACCGGACCCTGAGGAAGATTGTGGAGAAGGACCGATTCCAGACCTTGGGGGACCTGCGGAAGCAGTGGACTGAGTCTGGAGTAGAAACATCCAGAGCCACCGTGCACAGGCGTGTGCAGGAAATGGGCTACAGGTGCCGCATTCCCCAGGTCAAGCCACTTTTGAACCAGAAACAGCGGCAGAAGCGCCTGACCTGGGCTACAGAGAAGCGGCACTGGACTGTTGCTCAGTGGTCCAAAGTACTTTTTTCGGATGAAAGCAAATTTTGCATGTCATTCGGAAATCAAGGTGTCAGAGTCTGGAGGAAGACTGGGCAGAAGGAAATGCCAAAATGCCTGAAGTCCAGTGTCAAGTACCCACAGTCAGTGATGGTCTGGGGTGCCATGTCAGCTGCTGGTGTTGGTCCACTGTGTTTTATCAAGGGCAGGGTCAATGCAGCTAGCTATCAGGAGATTTTGGAGCACTTCATGCTTCCATCTGCTGAAAAGCTTTATGGAGATAAAGATTTCATTTTTCAGCACGACCTGGCACCTGCTCACAGTGCCAAAACCACTGGTATTTACCAGGTTTACTGACCATGGTATTACTGTGCTCAATTGGCCTGCCAACTCTCCTGACCTGAACCCCATAGAGAATCTGTGGGATATTGTGAAGAGAAAGTTGAGAGACGCAAGACCCAACACTCTGGATGAGCTTAAGGCCGCTATCGAAGCATCCTGGGCCTCCATAACACCTCAGCAGTGCCACAGGCTGATTGCCTCCATGCCACGCCGCATTGAAGCAGTCATTTCTGCAAAAGGATTCCCGACCAAGTATTGAGTGCATAACTGAACATAATTATTTGAAGGTTGACTTTTTTTATGTATTAAAAACACTTCTTTTATTGGTCGGATGAAATATGCAAATTTTTTGAGATAGGAATTTTGGGTTTTCATGAGCTGTATGCCAAAATCATCAGTATTAAAACAATAAAAGACCCTGAAATATTTCAGTTGGTGTGCAATGAATCTAAAATATATGAAAGTTTAATTTTTATCAGTACATTATGGAAAATAATGAACTTTTATCCCAATATGCAAATTTTTTGAGAAGGACCTGTACATGTAAATGTAAAAGTATACATGTCTCTGCTGACTCTAAACTTTTGAATGGTGGTGTATAACATTTATGAGAATTATTTATTTTTAATTCAAATTTTATTTTTTGATTATTATGGTAATGAAAATTTGCTTGTGGTCATGAAAATAATATTGCAATGCAAAAAAATCGTTATGGTCTTAAAAGCAGGCTTCATTATTGCTATGTAAATTATAATGTCTTAATTTTTTAGAGCATAAGCACCAAGCTGCGAGGACCCTATTAGAATTGCTCTGTTTAATTTTTTTTTTAATTTGGGGTGAAATGATCCTGAAAATTTCACCCAGTCTCTGCCTCTGAGTAATAGACCTCATTGCCACAACCCAACCAGGAAGATGAGATTCCCTCTCTGCAATACAATCTCTGGCTCTTTGCAGCCCTGAATATACATGGACACTGGTTAATGGTTAGATAATGAGTTCTAGTTGTCTCTTCTATCATTTAGGGGAAAAACTGTATCTCTAGTTCAAGAATAGATTTATAAAATCATGTTTCTAAAGCCTCGTCCTATTAAAACTGCACAAGGACTGTCCTCGCTTGTCCGTTTCCTCTCCTTGTGTTCTATTCCTCTTGCATCCTGTTGTTTTCCTCACACAATGAAGATAACTGATTCTTTTCTCTTTTTAATGGTGAAGGTAAGGCTACAGGAAGTGAATAGGTGGTGTTTATTTACACCAGCGTTGACTGTTCCCATTGCCGGGTTTCGATTCTTCCCTGTGCTTCCGGAAAATCTATACAAATTAAAATTGGAGTTATTGTGTACGCATTCATTGGCAAAGCAGTTCATCCTGATGTGATTTATGAGCACCTTGCAGCAGACGTGCCGCAGAATGAATGAAACTCAACAAACAGTAGACACTTTTGCATCTGTCGGCTAGAATAGATCAGGGTTTTCATTTTAACTCTTTCTCATGGCAGGTCTTTGTGAATACAGTGACAGCTCACATTCATTATTTTATTTGAGAGAAATTAATTCAGGAAGGATGAGCAATGACTTCCTGTCCTGTACAAGTTGATATACACTCGACCTTTTGGCCCATTCTTATGCTATTCTTGGCTGCACACAGTCTTATAAGTTATATTTCGCCTTGTTGGCAGGGCTGCTTGCACTGCTGTTTAAGATTGTTGGATTGTTTATCAATACCCTGAAATTTAATGAAATTATATTTGTATTTTGTCAGCTCACTGAATGATTCATTTTCAGCGTCAGTGTCAGCACCAGCGGTATGTCTTGGCTAGTTGCCATCACGCTGCTTTGATTGATCCTGACTTCTGATTTGCTGAGCCGCTTTTTAAAACTTCGCTCCGTTGAAAGATCTTATGCGTGTTTTCAGTAACAAGAACGTTGAGGAGAGACATTAGTAGGTCCTGGACAGATTGTGCCTGCCTTGCAAAATTTCATCACTTTGGACTGGAGGAAAATGAGGTTTTACCTGATGAGCCAAAACATTATGACCACCTGCCTAATATGCCATTGGTCCTCCGCGTGCTGCCAAAACAGTGCCGACCCATCGAGGCATGGACTCTACAAGACCCCTGAAGTTGTCATGTTGTATCTGGCAAAAAGGCATAAGCAGCAGAACCTTTTTTTTCCTTCTTTTTCCTATCAATTTCTTCAGATCCTTTCTTGTAGTTTGTGAGGTGGAGCCGCTGTGGATCGAACTTGTTGGTCCAGGACATCCTACGGACACTGCAGATTGAGATCTGGAGAATATGGAGGGCAGCGCAGCACCTTGAACACTTCATCATGTTCCTCAACCATTCCTGAACAATGTGTGCAGTGTGTCAGGGTGCATTATCCTGCTGGATCTCCCACCAGGGAACACCATTGCCATGCAGGGGTAAACCTGGTCTACAACACTGTTTAGGTTGGTCACGTGTCAAATTTACATCCACATAATTGTCCGGACCCAGGGTTTCCCAGCAGGACATTGACCGGAGCATCACACTCGCTCCACCAGCTTATCATCGTCTCTCAGTGCATTCTGGTGCCATCACTTCCCTAGGTAAATGGGGCACGCAAACACGGCCATTCACGTGATGTAAAAGAAAATATGGATACTAATAGAACCAGGCGACCTTCTTCCACTGCTCCAAGGTCAAGTTATAATTTATTTCTGTGATGGCAAAACCGAATTTCAGCATCATTACTCCAGTCTTCAGTGTCACATGATTCTTCAGAAATTATTGTAAAATGATTTCCATTACACGAGAGTAGATGTTAAAACTTCATGCTGATTTGTACTCGGCTTTCGCCAAGATAAGCACCAACTAATACATAGCTTTACAGTAACCTATGCTTCTCCATCCATTTATGCTTCTTTCCATATGGTGATGTAAATCTCCTTCTGTCTAGTGTTAGTAATAAGCTGATTTGCTGCTCAAGAAACATTTCTTACATTTCTTATTATAATCGATGTTGAAAACAGTTGTGGTTAAGATTTTTGAGGAAACCATGATATTGTTTTCAGGATTTTTTTTGATCATTTTAATTTATCTTTGCTGAATAAAAGTTCAAAATAAGATCTTACCCCATGATTTTGAATGGTATTGTACACTACCCATAATCCTAAAGAAACAGATCCTGGAACGACCAATGAACTGCGGTGGAAAAATGCTTACATTTATCCAAAGCACAAGAACTCTTTATATTCAGTCTTGCGGTGCACAATGCTCTCACACACCTGGACAGGAAAAAAAACCTATATGAGAATGCTGTTCATCGATTACAGCTACGCATTTAAAACAATCATCCCGGCCAACTTATCGTAAAGCTTGAAGATTTTAGCAACTATGCAACTGGATTTGGGATTTTCTGACTAACAGACCCCAAGTGGTGAGGATTAGAAACTGGCGCTTCCACACTTTGCGCTGGTCTAGAGATAAGAACCGGTTACGTCTGGTGCTGGGGGCGGGGTTATCGTAACGTTCGAAAACAAACTTCGGGACGCCATTTTTAAAACACCGGTCAGCTGTTAACGTTAGCTTTGGGCATGGACGGAAAACAAAAACAACCGTGGTCTGTGGAGGTAATGAACTGGACGCTTTATTAGTCTTTCTACATGGGTTAAGTTGGTGATCGGGCTATAATTAGACCACGTTGGCTATGTAATCGCTGACAACGGGACAGTTTCATAGTGGTTGGTGTAAACCGGGACATTTTAGCGGCCTGACACAACAGTTTTTTTCTCTGGACTTTGGACACGTAACTCAAAATCGGGTGTGTCCCGGTCAAACCAGGACGTCTGGTCACCCTATGTTAAACACACTGCATTCATTTCATAACTTGATATGTAGTTCTCCATTGCTGTTATGGTTGTCTTGACGCGTTGCTAGGACAACAGAGGTAGCTCTATTCTGGCTCTACAGTCTGTGGAAAATCAAGCTGGTTCTTAGATAATTGGCGAGTACATCGAATTCCACCTGGTTAGCATTGGTGGAAAAGAGATATCTGATGACCTGTCCTGGGCCCAGCACACCACATCAATAGTGAAGTCTGCTCGTCAGTGACTACTTCCGAAAGAGGTTCAAGAAGTTTGGCCTCCCCCCAAAATCCTCACAAACTTCTACAGATGCGCCACTGAGAGCATCCTGACAGGGTGCCTGATCGTCTGGTATGGAAGGTGCGCTATCAGCGATCGCAAGGCCCTTCAGAGAGTTGTGAGAGCAGCTGAAATGATTATAGGCATCAAACTCCTTACATCACATCTTACACATGCGATGTCTGAAGAAGGCTCGCAAAATCATTGCTGACTCCAGTCACCCAGCACACAACCCATTTAACAAACTCCCATCAGGCAGGCGGTACAGAAGTATTAAATCCAGAACCAGCAGATTGAAGAACAGCTTCTACCTGCAGGCCATCAGAACCCGTAACACACACTAAAATGGAGACTTAACTCTTATCATATACCATGACAGAAATTATTCTACTGTCTACTCCAGGTTCTTGCACTGCATTCCTTTGCTCACAAACCTTTCCTTTACAAATAGCTTTTTTCACTTATAAACAAACTGCACATAACTATACATTTTAAACAAACTGCACATAACTATACATTTTATTTTTTAACATACAAAACAAACATTTATTTTGAATTTACTGTAAATATATATATTTTGTTTAAATTGTATATATTTTACTACTGTTGAATGCCTGAGCCTCAACCAAATGCAGTTTCAATTTACAAATTGTCTTTGACATTTGTATATATGACAAATAAATAAACTTGACTTGATTAAACCCTTAAAAGTGCATTAGAATGACATAGCTGTGGCCTGTCAAAGTATTTGTTCGTTGCAGTCCTAACTGTTTGTCTATCACACATGTAGTCAGTTTTTGACATGTTGTATTGTATTTCTGTCTCTGTGTGCCCTTCAGTTGCTGGACATGAAGGTGTTTGTAGACACTGACTCTGATATTCGGCTGGTCAGACGTCTGAAAAGGGACATCACGGAACGAGGGCGTGACATCACAGGCGTCATTAAACAGTACAACAAATTTGTCAAGCCAGCGTTTGAACAGTACATCGAACCCACTGTGCAGGTTGCAGATATTGTGGTCCCAAGGGGTACGTGAATTTGGAAATTGTCAAAACTGCAAAACGCCCACCAGTATTGACTATTAAGCATATTTTAGTGAAATGTTACTTGGCAATGTTTTTATTCAGAAATGTAATTAATATATAATTACAAATTATACAATTGTGGTGTTATAAGAAGTCAAACCAAAAATTATTCAGACACCAGATATAATATTAGATTTTTTTTTTTACTAGTGGGTCCAGCTGACAGCTTTTCAACCTAATTTATTTGTGAGATAGTCGAACAGAAGGATAGCCAAAAATGGTGAAAAATAAACTGATTTGACAACTCAAATGTTGAAGGTGTCTGAATAAATTTTAGTTTGACGGTGTATGTGTATGTATGTGTATATATATATATATATGCACCATGAATATAGCTTTTGATGGTGATATGGCAATTAAATGCATAAAATAAGTGTAAATTATCCCTAGTTTATTGAAGTATAACATGCATTTGAATTCATTAAGTTATATACATTAAAAAAGGTTGGCCCTTTCCATTGTTGCCCCAGGTGGAGAAAACTTTGTAGCGTTGGATCTGATTGTTCAGCACGTCCACAGTCAGCTGGAAAAGGTACGTAATAAAAATGGCTCCTTATTCTCTTCTGTTCAACATTGAGTGAGAATGGTTAGTTGGTCTGTGTATATTAAAGTGCTGAGAATGGTCAACATGCATGTTGTTATCCCTGCTAGATGATCCACATGCTCCTAATACACAACTCAAATGTTGCATGTATGTGCATATGAATCCCATGTCATGGTATAAGTATAATGTGCTCATGGTATAAGTATAGTTTGCCCTCTGGTGGCCATACTGTACCTGTTATAAAATATATACAGGTGCTGGTCATATAATTAGAATATCATCAAAAAGTTGATTTATTTCAAGAATTCAACTTAATAGGTGAAACTAATATATTATATAGACTCATTACATGCAAAGTGAGACATTTCAAGCCTTTATTTGTTATAATTTTGATGACTATGGCTTACAGCTTATGAAACCCACAAAATCAAAATCCCAGAAAATTAGAATATTACATGAAATCACACAGCAATTACACGGTAATCCCATGGTCATTGAACCAGGTTTTGGTTCTTTTGGCAGTTCGATTCAATTCAAATTTATTTGTATAGCGCTTTTCACAATACATATTGTTTCAAAGCAGCTTTACAGAAAGTGCATTTCAGAAAAGTACATAGAAAAAAAACAGTTAGTTAATCATGTATTAATTTAGGGCATAACATATTGCCGGCGTCGAGTCGTCTCTTCACAGGCGTTTAGTCATCTCATCGCAGGTGTTGGGAAATCTGAAGTCTCCGTGAGAGGCTTGATACAAACTGGAGCTGACGAACGCCATTTACCTCGGGACTAACGTCCCGAGATAACAGCAGAAAAGCAAATGGGAAATAATTAGCATAGCTGCTGTTCATAAAATTAATGCATTCGATCTGATTCAACAGTGGTATAAAAGGTAAGAATTATGTGAATGCTTGGCTAAAGAGATGCGTCTTTAATCTAGTTTTAAACTGGGACAGCGAGTCTGAACCTCGAACAATATCAGGAAGGCTATTCCAGAGTTTAGGAGCTAAATGTGAGAACGCCCTCCCTCCTTTAGTGGACTTAGATATCCTAGGAATGACCAGAAGCCTCGAATTTAGTGATCTTAAAGAACGCGATGAATTGTAGGGCGATAGAAGGTACATTAAATACACAGGAGCTAAACCATTTAGGGCTTTATAGGTCAGTAGTAGTACTTTGTAATTGATACGGAACTTAATAGGTAACCAGTGTAGAGATGATAAAATTGGTGTTATATGATCATATTTTCTTGACCTAGTAAGATCTCTAGCGGCTGCATTTTGCACTGACTGTAGCTTGTTTATTGAGGATGCAGGACAACCAGCTAATAAAGCATTACAGTAATCTAGTCTTGAGGTCATGAATGCATGAACTAACTTTTCTGCATCAGAAACAGATAGCATGTTACGTAGCTTAGCAATATTTCTTAGGTGGAAAAAGGCTGTTCTTGTAACATATGAAATATGATTTTCGAAAGACAAGTTGTGGTCTAGTATAACACCCAGGTCTTTTACTGTAGTGGATAAAGTAACAGGACATCCTTCTAAATTAAAGTTGTATTGTACAAGGTTTTGTGGGTAGTTTTTTGGACCAATAAGTAATACCTCCGTTTTATCTGAATTTAATAGCAGGAAATTACACGTCATCCAATATTTTATATCTTTAAGACACTCTGTCAATTTAGATGAGTTAGTGTTTTCATCTGGTCATGATGAAATATATAATTGAGTGTCATCAGCATAACAGTGGAAATTAATTCATGTTTTCTTATAATATTACCAAGTGGCAGCATATATATTGAGAATAGCAGAGGGCCTAACACCGATCCTTGCGGCACTCCATAGTCTACTGACGTTATCTTCGATTTTTCCCCATGTAAACAGACAAAATGATAACGGTCTGATAAGTACGATCTAAACCAGCTTAATGCCTGTCCCTGAACACCAGTGTAGTTTTGTAGTCGATCCAAGAGTATTTTATGATCTATAGTGTCGAACGCAGCGCTAAGATCGAGTAGAACTAGTATTGAGATACAGCCTTGGTCAGAAGCTAAAAGTAAATCACTTGTAATTTTAACTAGCGCAGTTTCTGTGCTATGATGCGGTCTGAATCCTGACTGAAATTTTTATAGATATCATTTTCTTGCAAGAAAGAACACAATTGAGCGGACACAATTTTTTCTAGTATTTTAGACATAAATTGAAGATTTGAAATGGGTCTGTAATTTGCTAGGTTATTTGGATCTAATTGCGGTTTCTTAATGAGAGGTTTTATTACTGCCAGCTTGAATATTCTTGGAACATGACCTAAAGATAAAGACGAGTTAATAATATTGAGAAGAGGCTCTTCCACTACAGGTAACACTTCTTTCAGTAGTTTAGTTGGTATTGGATCTAATAAACATGTTTTTTGGTTTAGATGCAATGATAAGTTTATTTAGCTCTTCCTGTCCTATAGTTGTAAAGCGGTGTAGTTGTTCTTGAGGGGCGATAATTGAGGCAGAATCATAAGACGCCATAAAAGATTGTACATTTACATTTGTGTTTCTGATGCTTTCTATTTTCTCAGTGAAGAATTTCATAAAATCATTACTACAATACTGTAGTGGAATATTTTGCTCTGGTGATGTCTGTTTATTTGTTAGTCTAGCCACGGTGTTAGATAAGAACCTTGGATTATTTTGGTTATTTTCTATTAGTTTGCGGAGATGCTCAGCCCTGGCTGCTTTTAGAGCCTTTTTATAACGTGACATACTGTCTTTCCACGCGATTCTAAAGACCTCTAAATTAGTTTGTTTCCATTTACGCTCTAAGTTACGAGTTTCTCTCTTGATAATATGCGGAGCACTGTTGTACCATGGAGCTTTAGTTTTCTCTCTAACCTTTTTTAATCTAATTGGTGCAACAATTTCTAATGTACTAGAGAAAATGGTGCTCAAACTGCTAGTCATTTCCTCTAGTTCATCTGTTTGTTTGGGTTCACTGAGCAGCTGAGATAGATCAGGTAAGCTATTTGAGAATCTATCTATAGTGGTTGGAAGGATTGTTCTGCCTGGTCGATAACGTGGCGCAACATAACAAATTTCAGCACTACGTATTATGCGAGTTACCATGTAATGATCAGTGACATCATCATTTTGCGGTACAATATCTATATCGGTTGTAGAGCTGGACGATATGGCCAAATTTTATATCACAATATATTTCTTAATTTCGGTCGATACGATATAATTCCGATATCGATATGAACAACAATGTAAAAGCCTCAGAAAAACTGCCAAGAACGCCCACAACAGATGTCTGTACATACAATCTTCTGAAAAATGAATTTGCCAAGTCTATGAAACCTGCTGGAGTCTTTTGGTACTGCACCATAACAAACTACATGAACCAATGAAATAACCCATCATAACAATAACATTCTCTTCTCAATACCTGCTATAAGACTATGAAAGCATATGGGTAGCAATATTCAATTTGAAATGTAATTATGCAAAATGAGAATGCAATATGTAAAATGGCAATGCATCAAATTTACATTTGCCATTACATTTTTGCAACATTTGGTGCAAAATTAAAATTCAATTATATAATTTACATTTGCCATTTAAAGCTCCAGTAGGTAACTTTTGTAAACAAATATTTGTTAAAACTGTCATTATGTCCTGACAGTAGAATATGAGACAGATAATCTGTGAAAAAATCAAGCTCCTCTGGCTCCTCCCTGTGGTCCTATTGCCATTTGCAGAAATACACCGCTCCCGGTCAGAAACAACCAATCAGAGCCAGGAGGAATGACTTAGCAGTGTCAATCACGCTCGTGTACGCGCTGATCACCCCTCTCTTGCACAGCGCGAGCGCGTACCGTTGTTCGTGACTCTCCTGTTCGAACTCGTTCATCCAAATGAACGAATCTTTTTTCGAGTCATTTCGTTCATTCAACGAACGAAATGACTTGAAAAAAGATTTGTTCATTTTGAACGAGTCTTTTTCGGAGTCATTTCATTCATTCAACGAACGAAATGACTCGAAAAAAGATTTGTTCATTTTGATGAACGAGTTCGAACAGGATCAGGAATGTGCATCACAGAACAGAGCAAGGCGATTATTTGTGCTTATAAAACTTAAGGTTTTTTTATTTATTTTTGAAATGACCGATCGTTTCGCTAGATAAGACCCTTATTCATCGTCTGGTATCGTTTAAAGCCCTTTGAAGCTGCACTGAAACTGTCATTTGGTCCTTTAAATGTTTGTGTCCTATTGAAGTCCATTATATGGAGAAAAAGCTGGGAATGTTTTCATCAAAAACCTTAATTTCTTTTTGACTGAAGAAAGAAAGACATGGACATCTTGGATGACATGGGGGTGAGTAAATTATCAGCAAAAGTGAACTAATCCTTTAACGTTATCTTACTAGCTATTTATAACTTAGAAAGAGTGCAACGTTATAAAGTTACATGTATTGCAAAATACATAATGATTTGAGGACCAAGTTTGTAGTCAAAGTATGGGCAGGCCATAGTCAATGTTAAGCATATTGTTGATGTTTCGTCCCTATTAGTGAATGTTCCATAACTGTTTATAATCCGCCGTCATCGGTGGTCCTGCTTACTAGCCTGCGCGTTCACGGCAGGCTCCGCTGTGGGGGAGGAGCTGTGGAGGGAGGAGCTGTGGGGGAGGAGCTGTGGAGGGAGGAGCTGTGGGGGAGGAGCTGTGGAGGGAGGAGCTGTGGGGGAGGAGCTGTGGGGGAGGAGCTGTGGAGGGAGGAGCTGTGGGGGAGGAGCTGTGGAGGGAGGAGCTGTGGAGGGAGGAGCTGTGGGGGAGGAGCTGTGGGGGAGGAGCTGTGGAGGAGGAGCTGTGGAGGGAGGAGCTGTGGAGGGAGGAGCTGTGGGGGAGGAGCTGTGGAGGGAGGAGCTGTGGAGGAGGAGCTGTGGGGGAGGAGCTGTGGAGGGAGGAGCTGTGGGGGAGGAGCTGTGGAGGGAGGAGCTGTGGAGGGAGGAGCTGTGGGGGAGGAGCTGTGGAGGGAGGAGCTGTGGGGGAGGAGCTGTGGAGGAGGAGCTGTGGGGGAGGAGCTGTGGGGGAGGAGCTGTGGAGGGAGGAGCTGTGGGGGAGGAGCTGTGGAGGGAGGAGCTGTGGAGGGAGGAGCTGTGGGGGAGGAGCTGTGGAGGGAGGAGCTGTGGGGGAGGAGCTGTGGAGGGAGGAGCTGTGGGGGAGGAGCTGTGGAGGGCGGGCTGTAGCGCAGCAGAGAGCAAGGGGGTTGGACCTGTAAGTTGTGCTTGTTCAAATTTTCAGGCTAAGTCAACATTTTCTCAAAACTCCCTACTGCAGCTTTAATACACTAGTTTTAATATGTCAATTGAATACATATTTTAACGGTTTATAAGTTGCAAAATTAAAATGTATTACAGATATGATTCGATATGTTTAACATGTTCAAGCAAAAACTATTGCAAAATTATCATTTAAATGTTATTTTTCTTAATTGCATTTACACTCACAGTTAAGACACTTGCGATTGCATTTTCATTAAATGTCCCGCAATGAATGTAGCAAAATTCAATGCATTCCGATCCGATCACGCCCCCACCGCCCTGTCAATCACTGCATGAAGTTTCGGTTTCTTAGATATTACAATCATATGTATTGGTCATTCTGAGGTCACTCAGTATCCCCACATGCTCCAAATTCACGTAAAAAGTCTCGTTTGTTTGTGCTTCGTTTGTGCCGGTTAAAGTTGTGTTTGTGCTGCTTCTATCGGGTCGGGTGCGAACAGGTTTGATGTGTTCCCGCTGCTAGTCGGCAGTCACTCTCTGGCACATTTTAAAGCACGCTGAAACACCGAAACACCACTGAATTTATACCACTGAATTAGTCTTTCCTCTCTTATCAACTATTTCGTCTGTTTTCTCCTCACTTGTGGAAGCTTGTTCAGTCACATTTGTATTGCGGTCAGGGGCGCTCATTCTGTAGCTGAAACTTGCCGCGTTGGAGATCAGCCTACAGCATACTGTGCGTCCGCGTGTCTGTGGTGTACGTCGTCACGAAAGTTGCCAATTGTGTTCTGCTCTTTCTGACGGCTGAGCGCCTAACGTCAGTTATATTGAAATATCGAAAATGTGTTTAAAAATCATATCACCGTTATCGAAAAAAAAAATATCGCGATATATATTGATATTGAATTATCGTCCAGCCCTAATCGGTTGGATTGGTTCCATATGATATAATTAAATCTAGTGTATGATTTAGACGATGAGTGGGACAACTAACGTTTTTCTTGACCCCAAAGGAGTTTAATAAATCTGTAAACGCAGCCCCTAACGCATCATTTGTGTTATCTACGTGTCTGTTAAAATCTCCAACAATTATTGCTTTATTGACATTGACCAATAAATCTGAGAGAAAGTCTGCAAATTCTTTTAGGAAATCAGCATAGGGCCCTGGAGGTCTATATACAGTAGCCAAGGCTAGAGATAATAGGGATTTTTTTCTTACATCTAGGAGCGTAACATTTAGCACAAGTACTTCAAATGAATTAAACCTGTGACCTGTTTTCTGAGTAACATTTAGAATATCTCTATAGATTGTTGCAACACCGCCGGGGCTCATGCTTATAACAGTATCCTGGTGGAGTAGACTCATTTAGACCGAAATACTCATTTGGTTTAAGCCAGGTTTCAGTAAGGCAGAATACATCGAAACTATTATCTGTGACCATTTCATTTACAATAACCGCCTTAGGTGTGAGCGATCTAATGTTTAGAAGACCTAGCTTTAGAAATTGTTTTTGTTCACTGATATTGAGATTTTCTTGTTTAATTACAATAAGATTTTTCCTAGATCCTACAGTAGATTTATTATTTGGCCTCACTAAACGAGGAATAGACACCGTTTCTATATAATGTTCTATACTACTTGTATCAATTAAGTTGGGACAGCAAAGATTGTGATTTGGACTTACTAGTCAGATGGCAGTGTGGGCAGGTGCAAATCCTGCTTGAAAATGAAGGAAGCATGAAGTGCTCTGGAAATGTCCTGGTAGACGGCTGCGTTGACTCTGGATTCAATAAAGCACAGTGGACCAAAGTCCTCTTTTCTGATGAGAGCAAATTTTGCATCTCATTTGGAAACCAAGGTTGGTCCACTGTGCTGTCCACTCAACACAGCCGTCTACCAGGACATTTTCAGAGCACTTCATGCTTCCTTCAGCAGACAAGCTTTATGGAGATGCTTCCTTCATTTTCCAGCAGGATTTGCACCTACCCACACTGCCAAAAGAACCAAACCTTGGTTCAATGACCATGGTATTCCTGTGTAATTACTGTGTGATTTCATGTAATATTCTAATTTTCTGGGATTTTGATTTGTGGGTTTCATAAGCTGTAAGCCATAATCATCAAAATTATAACAAATAAAGGCTTGAAATATCTCACGTTGCATGTAATGCAATATAATATATCTATAATATATATAATATATCTAGTCTATATAATATATTTGTTTCACCTGTTAAGTTGAATTCTTGAAATAAATCAACTTTTTGATGATATTCTAATTATATGACCAGCACCTGTATTGTTCTAAATAGTGTGTGCATTGGTTAAAACAAGAAAAGGTCAGGCCAGTAATCTAGATCTTCATTTTACAGTCCATCTTCCCATTTTTAGTCCCTTTTATTCGTTTTCTGGACAACTAGAATCATTAGGATTCATTTCTCATAGTTTAGGACCATATAGAGTAGGGTTTTTTTTCTTCTTCAAATTATCCACGAAACATCAACATAAAATTTCATTTGCAACCACATTATTTTTAACACATTAAAAAAAGCGTTGAAATGATGACCTTACTGTATCTAAAAGTGGACATTTTGTTCCAGTATAAAGCCTGGCCCGATTGTGTGAATTTGTTAAAATTGTGTCTAAATGGCTATTTGGTTGTTGGTTAACATTATCCACTTTTTACATGCTCTGATGAATCATTCAGACAATATTGTGCGAAACCAGGAGGCTTGCATTAGGAAAGCAAATGTAAAGTCAGTTTTGATTTCATGTTTACTTTAGGTGTCTACCAAGGTAATTATTAGTAAGACAAAGATGTGAACACTAATGAAAGTTTGGTGAGTGATGTTCATGTGCATGTATTAATGACAGATGTATTCTACAAAATGAGTTTAGAGCCTCTTTGAAATGTAATCCTTTTCTTGTCTGGCCGGCTGAATAAAGTCATGAATTATAGTCATAACTTTGGTGGAAAATGCTTTTCTCTTCTTCACTCGATCAGTCACCGTGAGGAATGATCTTTATGACTAATGAACCATGTTCTTTTGTGAAAAATATTTCATGCTCTAAAGCCACAGATCCGCATTGTGTTTCTCATCCAATAGAGGTCAGATTTGAGGTCTGTGTTATTTTCGTATAGCTTGATGGTGTAGGTTTTTAATATCGTGCATGATGATTATGACATTTTTTCTTTGAGAGAAAATATTAGATGAACCTTAGACTTGCCAACGTGACAGGTTAGGTAACAATCAGTTTATCTATCTACTCAATCGTAAAATATATGTTTTTCATACATTTTACTTGTATTATATTATTAATACAAATTAATATATAAAATATTTAATATATTAATCATTTGTTTACACGTTTGTTGATAATATTTTATTTATGCAAAATAGAATTTCCCTTATTTAAATTTCTTAGTAAATTTATTATAAAGGGTAAGTATAGGCTAAAGAAAGTCTAGGTAAAAGAGCAGACTCTTAAAAATAAAAGCATTTTTCTTTAAATTCACTGTAGGAAACAGAAAAGTTCCTTTTAATTTAAAGAGACACCCTTTGCAAAGTAAAATTGTAACCTCAAAGCTATGGAAAATGTATTGTCTGTATATGGGCAGTCTACTGTACATGCCCACACTGATAATGACTGGTAAATCAGCCTGAGACATTTTATTTGCAGTGATATAAATATGAGAAACATAAATGTAAGAATGTGATTATACCAGGTTAAATGGGGGGTTCAAGAACAGCTGATATCGCCATGAAATATTTCCAGTATACCATGGAGAGGTTGAGGGGCTGACTGTTTGGAATGGCTTTTTCTGAGTGAATATCTCATTTCATGAGTTTGTCTTTTTTTTCTTTTTTATTCTTCTCCTCCTTGTCTGCGTTTGTAATGAAATACTTGCTAAAACCTCAACCGATTGCTCTAACCATCCCAGCGTGAAATCACAGTGAGGTATGGCTGCTTTTCCCCTCATTCCCTTCAAGTTATCTTTTCTTCATTTTTGAAACTTGTGCTTCATCTGTCCTTTCTTTTTTTCCCTCAAACCTACAGAGGTGCAAATAGAGACCAAAGGAAAAGCCTAGCTTTGGCTGTGGTGTTGGAAACACGACTACGCTAAACAAATTAAATGAGTGTCATCGAGGCCTCAGTATAAACTGATACACAGCCCCGCCCACTTTGTAATCTCATTGGTCTAAAGTCTTGGCTGTTCCAATTCAAACAGCTAATACATAACATTTCAAAAGTTTGTGGCCGGTTTTTTAATTCGCTGTTTTTTAATGTTTTTGAAAAGTCTCTTATACTTGCCAAGGCTGTATTTATTTGATCAAAAATACAGTTAAGTGAAATATAATTACAATTTAAAATAACTGTTGTCTATAGCAAAGATGAGTTACTCCAGTCTTCAGTGTCACATGATCCTTCAGAAATCTTTCAAATAGGCTGATTTGGTGCCCAAGAATCATTTCTTATTATTATCTATGTTAAAAAACAATTGGACTGCTTATCATTTTTGTGATGGATTTTTCAGGATTCTTTGATTAAATAGAAAAAGTCCGTCACCTTTGAACAATTTCATGCATCCTTCCTGATAACAAAAAGTGGAGACTGTTTGTTAAATACCTTGAATGAATTGCACAAAATTGATGTGAAGACAAAAAAAATAGTTTTGCAAGCAAAAACACACCATAGCTTCACGGCGCACCTCTCGTCTCCACCTCCGCGGTTATTTTGATGCTGTTGCTAACACGGGGATGGGCATATTTCAGTGGTTTTTCTCTTCGGGTACTGTGCAGCTTGCAAATCCCATCAATACATTGTCTCTATTGAGACGACTGCCGTCCTCTTATCACTTTATTCAGGCCAGCAGCAGAATTTCAGCTGAAAACCACTGACATACTGCCCAGACCTGAGCTCATCTTGGCTGTCATCTGTCCCATCTGTTCTGTATAGACTTTAATCAAGTCTTGTTTTCTCCCCCTCCCTCTCTCTTTTCTCTGTCTCTATCTCGTCATCATTGTCTCCCAATGATCATTTATTCCCTTCTTCAGAGGAAACTCCGCTGGGATATGTGAGGATAAATTCTTGCATCCTCTCATCTTTTCTTTTTTCTGTTTCCTTCATTTTCCTTCCTCACTTTATAAAACCATGTTCTGCTCCTTTAGTAACAATCAGCTTTGTTACTATTATTGTATGACTTTTTTTTTCAACTTGCTTTTGTATGTTTACATGTCGTGTATGTCTCAACTTCATATTTTCAGAATGTTCAAATAACATTCACACTGTCAATCTGTCAGTGTCCTAACCAGTCTTAGCAGCGACAGGACATTCTGTCTCTTGTTTTCTATTTTTGTGACATTTTGCCTATATAGCCACACCCACAATGAAATCTCATTGGTCCAAAATCCTGCTCCCCAAAACTTCTGATTGGCTATCATTGCATTACGCTGCTCAGCTGTTTTGTGTTCAGTGTAGACAAAATCTTTGTCGCTGTCACAGTGTTGGGTTTGTGTTCCCCAGGTCTGTCACGACACACACACAGGGAAACAGTAGATCCAAATGCAGTATGTTTAATGGGTAATCCGTACACGTAATCCAGTCCAGGCAAGGGTCAAACACCGTAAAAGCAATCCAAGAACAAAACAACAAAAACGAGAAACGAGCAGAAACAAACCTCAGAAGTGTGGGGACATAAAATACAACGACTCCGTACACATACTAACACAGACAGGGAATATATACACACACATCTAACAAGACTAACAATGAACAGCTGGGAACAATGATGACGGGGAACAGCTGAGTGCAATGAACTGATGAGTGACAGTGACAGACAGAATGCTGGGAAATGAAGTCAATAGTGAAGGACACCGTGATAACGAGGACCTCTAGTGGACACCTGGGGAACACAAACCCAACACTGTGACAGTCGCTGAACACATTTCGCATCACTCCTGGTTAGGACATAGTGTCTTGCTTTATGGGATTGTTGGCTGAGGTTTGGTGAAACTGGCAGCCACAATGAAGGAAATTCAGCTATAATATAATAATATTAGCTTTATGTGATTATTGTAGGCTGTAGAAGGCAGTGATAGTTTTTCCACATTTACAATATTGTAATTTTAAACCGATCAATTGAACACAGTGATTTAGTATAGATTCAGCCCTAAACCATCTTGATTTTATTTAATATCACATTATTTTACTGTTTTAAAAAGTAGTTTACCCTAAAATTCAAACTGTCATTAACTCTCCCTCAAGTATAACTTTCTTCTCTTTTGTGAAGAAAGTTAGTCACGTGTTTGGAAAGAAATGAGAGTCGAGTAAATGTAGTTTTTAGGTGAACTGTTCCTTTAATGCTTGTACATCAGATCTTTGGTTGCAATACCCTCACTTCTGCCTACTTCTAATTTAAAGGCCCATTCACACCAAGTCTGATAGTTTCACAGATGATGCACATACTTATCAAACTGCTCCTTGTACTTAGAAACTAGCTATATTAAGCCAACACATAACCCAAGTTAATATCTTAATGATCAGGGAAGTTTCTTTTTTTGGGTGAGGGTGATTAATTTGTGTAAATAATGCCTTTGTTTCATTTTAAAAATGGATCATAATGGAAATACTGACTTGAAGTGAATCGGCCTTAACTCTACCTTGACCTGCTACCATAACACGTCAGGCTCGCTTTTCAAACCATATTTGCACTGGGGAAAAATGTCAAATATTATTATATTTGTCTCTTTTCCATTAACAAAATGTGTTGTTTGCAACCGATGGAAAAAAGGAATGTTTACATCTCATATCCATGTGCCATATAGATCAGCGCTGGCATCTGCCCATCAGGGTCAACCTCTACCCAAGACTCTGAGCGTCATGGAGAGCACACCACAGGTCAGAGGATTGCACACTATTATCAGGTATGACCTCACTGTTCTGGTGAATAATCAAGTGCTTATGTAACATTACATAAGAACTTCAATTTGGAGTTTTTTTGTTGATAGATTGTTTATGTACACTACCATTCAAAAGTTTGGGTCAGTAATATATATATTTTTAAAGAAATTAATACTTTTAATTTTATTCAGCAAGGACACATTAAATTTAGCCTGACGTCGTCATACTCAGATTGTAGTCTGATACTGCTCTATTGGGTTGTGATTATGGGGCGTGTTTCATCCGAACCAGGAAAAAAAATGCCTCTGCAATGCCAATTGGATAGACCGAATCCCGTAGGAAGGACGGCAAAAACATCTTTCCGATCGACAAATGCCTTGATCGCGATTCTCTGTTCCTGTTTTAAAATGAATGCGCAGTCTACATCTTCCATAACAGACGCGATGGCTGAATCTAAACATAAATTCTCCAGCGGCAGCCATTCTTTTTTGTAAACAAATTCAACCCAAGCACTCTTTGGTGACGTGGATGGTTACGTTATGTTGCTCATCTGCCCATCATCGTATAAAGCCCGCCCTGACAATTTGATTGGTCCAAACTATTTTTTGTTTGGGCGTAATAGCTCCTCAACGGATCGAGTCCAGACCGAACTTCCCGACCTAAAAATTTTGTGGTGCGGGGTTCGAGCTGGCATCCAGGATACATTAAATTGATAAAAGTTGTGAGAATTTTTTTTTTAACAACAAAAGTTTACAGACTGCTGCTTTTAGTGTGTCAGATGTTGATTCAGGAACCACTCTGACAGATTCAGTTCATTCAGAGAAGGATTCATCTGACTGATTCAAACTTTGAGTCTTTTTGAGTGATTCATTAAAAGAATCGGCTCACAAGAATCATTTGTTTGTGAACCATACCGCGCTAGTTTGTGTTGCAAGTTTGTTTTTGCATGCACCTTGAAAAGCCAACATCATAATAGAAAGACTTGTTGGCATTACTTCATGATGCACATCTCATCACGTTAACAAACTGATAGCTCGCAGCTCAGATGAAAATAAATATATTTTACCGTGATGCTGTAGATTTAGAAAACACTACTGTAGAATCATTCAAATTGGTGTGGATATATGGTTTTAGCTTCAAACCAGAATCATCACCAT
The DNA here is from genome assembly GCF_051911475.1 of Siphateles boraxobius. Classification (NCBI taxonomy): domain Eukaryota; kingdom Metazoa; phylum Chordata; class Actinopteri; order Cypriniformes; family Leuciscidae; genus Siphateles; species Siphateles boraxobius. The sequence goes on along the minus strand of NW_027509208.1, from coordinate 1,016,738 downwards.
TGTACTCTTTAGGTGAACACCTTGGGTTACTCCAGTATAAGTGTAAATAAAGAGCAAAATGTATCATCGTGAGTTGGACTTGAGCTGGCCAGCCTTGAGCTGGCTTGATTTGTATTTGTATGTTTTGGGCCACTGATGTTTTATAATTGGGTAATTAAAATAAAATAAGGATTGTTTTCTCACTTTATCTAACCTCTCAGACCTGTGTTTCATGTTTACAGTATCATACTCTCCTCCAAAACGCACATCATCTCTGTTGTGTATTATTGACTGTGTCCCCTGTGCCCCCAGGAATAAAGAAACCAGTCGGGATGAATTTATTTTCTATTCAAAGAGATTAATGAGGCTTCTCATAGAGCACGCCCTGTCCTTCCTGCCGCTGAAGGTGAGTGGACCGTCATTATTAATGACCAACTACCAACTTTTAAACCCGATGTTACGATCTCTGGATATTGGTCATAATACAGTGATGCATACGCTATCTAGCAGCGTCCCCACGGACAAATACAATTATGTTGTGAAGTGAAGCAAGTCTTCATTGATGATTATTGCACTGGTTAGTTCCATCACTGATTCTTATTTCCTCTTCTCTCTAGCCGGTGTCTGTTGAAACTCCTCAAGGAACTTTATATGAAGGGAAGAGGCTGAGCGGGAAAAGGGTTTGTTTATTTGAAGATTAAAATGTGTACATGCTTTGCTGAAAGAAAATAAATTATTATTATTATTAACTAAAGGTGTATTCACACTTGGCATGTTTGGATTGATTAAAACGATTGCTCTGTTAGTGCGGTTCATTTCAATAAATGTGAACGCTTCTAAATGAACTCTGGTGCAGTTCAACTGAAATATGAACGCAACACTGACCAGAGACATGTAAACGAACCAAAAACAGGACATGATGTCACAAGATGCAACCCTAAAAAACAATGCTTAAGCGTACCTGTTTTTTCTCGTTATAGTCACAATGTTGCTCATCACAGTTCGGTACAGGCATCAGAACCGCAGATCTTCGTTTGTGTGTGACGGAGGGTTTCTGGCCCAGTTTTGACTCATTTACACATTTTACACAAGTTGTCAGCACCAGCATTTGTAACGTTACGCACATAGAGCTAGCGCATTTAGCCCTGCACACAGCTTTATTTTGGATGTTCCGTCGCAAAAATATACACCATAAAAGCTGTTTTCACACTGTCATTTTTAACACTGAACCTAAGCGAAACAGGACTAAATGTGTTGTTTTCTTTTTTTGGTCTGGACCAAAAGAACCAAACTATAAGTGTGAACAGAACACTTGTTGTGTTCTGTTGATTAAAATAAAGCTGTAATAAAACATACCGGTAAATATTAGTTAAACTTCTTTCAGTTTATTGCAACATTTCTAATTTTCGTTCAGTTTAAGTTGAAGCACTACAATTATTACCTGAAAATAACTAAAACTGAAGCCAAAATAGATATTAAAAAAAGACAAAAGCACAAGAAATCACTAAAAAACTTAATGAAAAGCTTTTCAAAATTATGAATTAAACTGTAATAAAACTAAGATAAATTGACTAAAAAGAAAAACTAAAATAACGGTGGATCAAAATAAAGCTTTAATAGAATATAAATATTAGTTAAACTTATTTATGTTTATTGCAATATTCTAATTTTCGGTCAGTTTAAGTTGAAGCACTGCAATTACTACCTGAAAATTAGTAAAACTGAAATAAAAATAAATTAAGCCAAAATAGATATTTAAAAAAAGAAGACAAAAGCACAAAGAAATCACTAAAATAATTATGAAAACTAAAAATATAAAATAAAAGCTTTTTAAAAATATGGATTGAACTGTAATAAAACTAAGATAAATTGACTAAAAAGAAAAACTAAAATAACGGTGGATCAAAATAGTTAGCATGTCTATATACACCCGTCTCTCTTGTTTATTCGTTTGATAGATCACTGGTGTGTCCATTCTACGGGCAGGAGAGACCATGGAACAGGCCTTGATGGCTGTTTGTAAGGACATTCGCCTCGGAAAGATCCTCATCCAGACCAATCACGACACAGGAGAGCCTGAGGTATCATATCTTCACCCATCCAACTGACACACACGTCTATAAACATGCTGTGATCAAGAAGTGTCCGTGTTATCGTGTGCCCTTGTGTTCTCAGCCTTGGTAAGACAGAGCGTATGAATTACTCATAGCCTACTGTTCAGGTCACGGTCTGTTTCACTTCTGTGGTTTGTCAGATTTGATATCTATGCCTTGCATTCAGCCTGATGTATAAGACGTGTCGTGATATACATGATAAACTCAACAACTGTGCTGACGCTGATGGATTGTTTTGTAAATGTATGATGTACTGCTCCCTCTAGCTGTACTTTCATTTTGCATTTGGTACACTACTTATGACTGTTATTTTAGAATAATTTATATACTATTATGGTATTATTCATATTTTGGATTAGCCTATCATTTTTTATTTTATTTTTAGTAATTTTAATGTGCTTGTCATTTTTTAGTTTTTGTAAAAAATATTTATATTTAGTTTTTTTTGTTGTAACTTTAGTACTTAAAACATCAATGGAAACTTCAAATGTTGTATAACTGACTTAAAGGGACATTGTGTAGGAATTTCTCCCATCTAGCGGTGAAATTGTATATTGTGCTCTCCAGCGCCTCGCTTTTTTAAATGCGTGTTGCATCTACGGTAGCTGTTATGTACCAAAAAGCAATCCGGACATTGGCTCTTGTTTTTTGTAATGTCCGGTCACGTTTCCTTTTACGTTCAATTTTGGACTTTTTTGGCAACAAGGATTTCTTCTCCTGTGGCTCGGATTATGTATGGTCCACCATTAAAAATAACAGTGCAATGCAGCCTTTTAAAGTTGCCGAGGCAGTGAAGCGCCTCTCGCTGCTCTGCTCCTCCGTTTCTGCTGCTTTCAGTCACGTGACGCTGGCTCTGAACCAAAACACGTTGTGGAAACGCGTTAGCCTAGTACTTTTTAACCCTCTCTGCTATGGAGAGAGGGTTAAAATGGAGGTCGACATATTGTGTCGACATGTTTCTACAGTGGCCCTAAACGGACAAATGCGTTTCGTTACTATGTTGCTCTTCGTGCAAGGAAGCAAGCTAAGTTCGGCGAATAAAACACTGACACAATGATGAACAAGTAACAATAATATTCGTAATAACATATAGTTTTACTGAATAATTAAGTAAACATAATTTCTTAATTTATCCTTGTAAAGAAACCTCATTGCTGAACTGGCTACTCTCTGCTGTCTCAGACGATGACATATTTTCCTGTTGGCCGCCGTAACTTTTGTTGGTTGCAATTCGAAACCTCACCACTAGATGCCGCTAAAAATCACACACACTGCACCTTTAAATTTACGAAAAAGAGTTTCGTTAACAACACTGCTTATGATTTGACATTTATTTGTTGGATATTCCTGATGTACTTGTAGTGATTTGGTGGCGATATAAAATTACATATTTAGAATATCATTGATTTTGAATGCGGTTTTTGTTTGACCAATAATGAAGTGAGATTTGGTAAGTTTGGTTAATTTCATTCACAGGAATCAGTTCAAATTGTCCTTTTTCATTTAACTGAATCAGACCTGAATCCAAAAAAATTGTTTGCACCATCACTCAATTTTCAAATGTCTCAAATGTCCCTTAAATAACATTTTAATGTTATTTAACATTTTAAGAAACAGCAATGTTTAACTATTTATTTACTCTGTATTGTTATATTACTGAATATAAATATCAATATAACTTAAAATCATTCATTTAGTGAAAAAATGCCTTATTTCAAGATTTTTTTACTGATAAATATGAATACACATAATCAATATTTACATGTAGCAAAAAGGCTTACAAATATATTTTAGTAACTTTTTAGCTATATCACCCATCTCCAAATCTGTAGCATCTCATTTGCATTTCTTTGAACTTCAAGTTCATCTGATGTCCTTTATAAATTTAGAACGAAGTCTCAGTTCAAAACAATTCTCAAATTCCTTGACGTCTCCATCTGTATTGCATGTTTTGTGTACTACTTAATGGCACATAAATCTCTACTCAGTCTTATTACGGTCTAATCTCCTCTGCAGCTCCATTACCTGCGTCTGCCCAAGGACCTCAGTGAGGACTATGTCATCCTGATGGACAGCACCGTGTCAACAGGGGCGGCAGCTCTCATGGCTGTCAGAGTCTTACTTGTAAGTCACTTTCGCAGACACAAAGGTCATAGTGCATTTTTATTTAAATGAGTACAGCTATTGATAGGTTTTTATTTTTTATTACATTTTCAGTGCATTGTAGAGTAGTTTATGCCTTTTAAGCCTAACTTTTAAGATGTCCAAGATAAATGTCAACATCTCACTATGCTGAATGTTGTGATAAGTGATGTTAATACTAAAACTGATTTTTGATCAGTTCGGACTGATCTGTTTCAATGGACACCCCACATACTTTTCTGAATGATCTTTGACCTTTCTCTTGCATACAAAACAAACAATCCTGGTCAAATGTCTACATTTTGTGGGTTCAAAGTTCACATAGGATATGGGTGTTTAAAAAGGTTTGTCTGGCCTTTGTTCAAATCTTCTGTTATCAACATGGGTACTTGGGGAATATGTTGCACATTTATAAAAGTTAGTTAGACATTAAGATCAATTTCCAAAATATTATTATTATTTTTCTCTCTTTTTAGTCAACTTTAGCATGGGTGTGTTCACTTATGCTAGGCACTGTAGATATGTTGCACCAGGTGTTTAGTCAAATTTGATTATATTATATAAATATCTGTTCTATATCAACTGTTCTATATATATATATCAGTGCATAACAGACACTAATACACTATTCTAGGTCAGAGATAATATTAATATAAAATATTAAATATTTTAATATAAAAAAATATGAAATAAAAATATCGAAATTCTTTCTGAAATATTCTAGGGAAAATCTGTTCTGCAGTAAAAAAAAATTATAAAAAAATATATATATATGCATAAAATACACCATTCTAGCTGAGAGATATACTTTATAATTTTCATTTATTTATATATTTTTGTACTTTTTTAAAAAAAAATTTAAACAGACCTTGAAATCTACATTAGCACAGTAACTGGTTTAAATAGTGATTTGCAAACTCATGTGTTACAGGATCATGATGTCCAGGAGCATAAGATCTTCCTGCTCTCTCTGCTCATGGCGGAGATGGGGGTTCACTCAGTGGCCTACGCCTTTCCCAAGGTGCGCATCATCACCACTGCCGTGGACAAGAATGTCAATGATGAGTTCCACATCATTCCGGGGATTGGTAAGAGCTCTTTGATTGGCAAAGACAAAGGGAAAAATGGAACATTCAGTATCTTGTAATCCAAAGCAATTGTTTTTCAGGAAATTTTGGGGACCGTTACTTTGGCACGGATGCTCCTTCAGACTGGTATGAAAGTGATGATGGGATGGACTACTGAATTTCATTTATGGACGTGTATGTGAGCGGCTGTGTCTGTATGTATTGGAGAAGGGAACATTTAAGCATTTATCTCATATGATTGTGGACCCTATGCCCTGCCCTATTTTAGCATAAGCCTTAGTCGTCTTTTGCTACTAGTTCTTGCAATACTATATGCTACACGTGTGCCCATGCTCAATACAGGTCAAAACATCAACGGACCCCCAAACATGGGAGATTACTGCTCATTAGCTCACCTCAAAGTGCCCACATGACCATCACAATTTGCAGATTTTCATGAAACAATAGAGATTAATAATAAGGACACAACACAGTTTGTTCATGGGTGTGTTTGAAATCGCATACTACCAAACTACTTGTACTATTTTTCAGTAGTATGAGTATACAGTAAATACTGTGTAGAACACAGTATGTATAATTGATTGCAAATGCAGCACGTAGTCACCAATGTTTATTAGCTGTTTTCATGTTGTCTTGACTTTCATTTGTATGTATATATGGCATACATGTGCATTTAAAGTGCTTGACCAAATCGACATTTTATCCCAAGTGAAAGAAATATGTTCATACGCCCGCATGTTTTCAGCTTCAATTTAACCTGGCTTTAATATAGCAGCTTTGCTAAAACTGCAGAAATGTTACTACCTCGAGTAGTAGCCCATGGACAAAGTAGAAAATTTGAAGATTTGGTTTGGACATCATTGTTTACTACAATGCTGCAATTCTACTCATAAACAATAAGTTTATTGTTTAATCTACTTAGTTGCTTTGTATATTTTTCCAATTGATTGGTGTATTGAAGGCCGATAAAGATGCAGAGTGCCAATCAATATAAAAGTCTACTTGGTGGATGTAAAAATGTGGGAAATTAATGAAATATTGAAAAGTAACTTTGAAATTCTTTTAAATGAGTCATTTCCATCTCATCTTTGGTTTTAGTATTTTAGTGTCACAGAAGGGGAACAAAATCAGGGTTATAGTTTGTTGCTGCCATTTTCTGTTTTATACTTGAATTTTAAAGATAATGTAGATGTATATTTATTTTTCATCAGTTTACTAGTCATGCCTGATTGATAAGAGGCAGTGACTGATTGCTCAGCAATTTCAAAAGTTGAGAAAGAATTATTGAAGAACATGTTGGAGGTATTTTTAGCAGCAATTAAAACAAAAGATAGCAAAACATGCTTTCTGAAGTTTCACTGTTACATGTCATTTTTTTTTAAGCTTGATTATAGTAATAGTGCCAATATGCACATACAGCAGCCTCTGATGCACTTAGTTTTGTCACACTTATACCCATTATTTAAATTTAATTTAATGAAAAATGAATTTGTCTATTTGGCCCCACTTGACAAAATGTACTTGAAATTGACGTCTTTGTCTCAGGACCCTCCATGTAATATCTTATTTTTCGTTGTGTGCTTGAACTGCCTTTTATTTTTTGTTTTGTATACAGCGATTTTATGGCTTGGTTATGTGTTGTTATTCTAAATATAGCATAACCAAATATCATTAATGAATTTCAGACTTCACTACATTGGCAACATTGTTATAAGTAAAAAAATATATATATTTCTCCCCTTTTCTCTCTCTAGAGATGTGTACTGTACTTATTGATTTTGTTGTACTTGTATGAATACCATAGTTTATCTGTTTACATGCTTTAAACTAACCTCCAGTGCTGTAAGCCATTCCACTTATGTTGAACATTTTTGTGTCTATAAAAAGCGCAAAAAAATATATTGTGCCTAATGTTATTTTTTTCTTTAATAATAAAAAAAGTAGTATTTAATGTTTGCATGACAAATGTGTGCACTGTCCATAAACCGTCTTTATTGGTAGTAGCTCTTTATTTTTCAAAAAAAAAAATTTTAAGTACTCTTTGCTGTACATATTTTTAGTTGGTCCTTTTAATTCAAAATTGTGTTCTAATTTAAGACTTTTAAACTAAGTGTTTTAAAACGGCACACAAAACCATTTCTATTTCAATGGTCATTAGACTTTTATTTTGAAACATCTTCTTACCTTAGCTTGAACCTTTAGCTTGCTTCACACTGACTGCACGCTCAAGCATCACGCTAAATTGTTGACTATGGTGTAAAATGAATTGTCAACCACTTATCGAGTTGTCCTGATACAAGACTGAATTAATTCAGCCTGTGTGTTTAAACTGTAGCCACATCTTCTGATCTGAAGTCACTTTCCGGCATCTTTTGACTTAAGTTAGTCTTTTAAAGCAGCAGTCATACTAGTCATACCGCTTTAATTTCAGCAACGCCAACATCTCGGACACTCATTTTAACTTACTTCTGTTTACGTGACAAGGTAGGACTAAACTTCTAACATAATCCACAGTACCGGTCAAAACTTCCTGTGCAGGAGTCTTAAAATAAATTAAATACATGTACGAAAGATTGGTTACGTGATCGTGTGTGCACGTGTACAACGGATGTCACATTCTTAATTTTATATGTCACTAAAGTAAGAAAAAGATTTACCCTTATTCGACTGAGTAAAACATAAATTATCGTTTGGTTTTGAAGTTTGGAAATTCCTCATGATTTGGGGCACGCGCCTTTGATCAGCCAGAGCGCGCATCTTTACTGTACGGATGCGACGGGACTGTTGAATCAGAAACTATAAAGGTTCGGAACCGGTTCCGTTAAAAGTTCTCGAACATGCGTTGTACCGCACCAACATTTTTTGACATAGATTGCTACTATTCAGTCCGAATAAATGACTATTATGAAACGATTCTTTTTATTGAATCAAAAATGTACAACGCGACATTAGTCCAGTTTCCAAATGAATGATCTTAGTGGTTGGAGATAAACTCTGCAGGAAAGTTGATCTCAAGGGCCAGAGTTGTTTTATGATTATGCTTTACCTTTAAAGTTATTATTTTATGCTTTAGAATTCTTAATTACAGTTTTGTTTTTCACTTCGCACTGTTCTAAATTTTCAATTTTAACTACAATCGCTGCAGATGCTTTAGGCAATAGGAATGTCAAAATATTTGTCATAGCAATTAAGCACGTGTTGCATAATAAATCTTCAGAAAATTACATGTTGCATTTCGTGTCACATAAATTTACAAAGAGATGTTTGTTACAATAATAAATAACTGAATACCATGACGTTGATATTATTCTGGCCAGCCACATACTAATATAGCTTTAAATTGTCAGCAGTTTTTCTATTTCTGCAGCAGTTTTTATTATAGTAATTTCAGTGGTCTTGCATTTTTCTTAGACTTTGTCCCATGGCGGGTCTTTGGAGATCTTATCAGCTGCTGATAGCCAAACGTCCATGGACAGTGCAGATTATAACTGCGGGTAAGAGCTGTATTCTTCCCTTTTTCACCACCTTTTCTTTCTTTTTTTGTAGCCCTATGGTTGATGTTCCTAATTCCCTTTAGGTCAACTCCATCTCAGATTCTATTGATTAAATGTTTACCTTTCCTGTTAGCACTATCACTTCTAAACAGCAGGATTGTTTTTGAGCATTAATAATAGATCCGCCATATAAACAACGGAAAGCCCTTCTCAGCAACAGTCTGCTTAGCTGTTTGCTTGAACTTTGTCAATGTGGGTTTTACAGGGTGGGAGTATTGATTAAGCGGGGGGTGGGGGAATCTATTTTAACTGTTGTTTTCAATTGAAAAGCTATTAAAAAAATTTGAAACAGGAATGTTTACATTATCCATCACCTTTTGCACCCAAGACATTTGCCCCCGGTTTCACAGACCAGGCTTAAGTCTAGTCCCAGACTAAACTGCATGTTTGAGCTGTTTTAATGGAAAGCAACTTGCACTGACATATCTTAAAATATGTTATTGCCATTGTTTTGTCTCCAGATGCACACAGCAGTAATGTTTGTTTTCTAAGGCAGGTTTATAAAAGCTACTTAAATGTAGCTAATCCTGGCTTTATCTAAGCCCTGTCTGTGAAACCGGGCCTTGAGACAAAACCATGGCAATGACATATTTTAAAGGTATGTCAGTGCAAGTTGCTTTCAGTGGAAACAGCTCAAACATGCATCTTAGTCTGGGACTTGGCTTAAGCCTTGTCTGTGAAAACATGGGTGAAGAATTTTATTTATGCTGCAATTACACCATGATACCAGTAGATGACAGCACAAAACAACATATTTAAGGAATTCTAACCGAGTCCGAGTTGTTCTGCTAGACTTTCTTTTTGGTTGAACACAGATGTTGATGTCTAGATTAAAACATTCAGCTGATGAGGAATCAGAATTTCCTTTGCCTTTTGAGATCAGAGTTCAATGTACTGTGGAAACATATTATCACTTTCAGAACTTCAAAAAGGCTATTTATTTTGTTGAAACCAAGCAATCGGGGGAAATGTCTTGTTCTAAAAGTCTTCTGAATGATTTTACATTCTGTTTTCTCAGGTAGGACTGTTTTTAAGAGTGTAAAGTTTATTTGAAAACAATCACTAATTTTGCATTTTCGTTTGGTGTCGCAGTAGGACTGAAATTACACACTTCAGCTTTAATTTCATGTGTGATTACTGTGCATTAACTTTTTAGTTTCACAGGAATATTTTCACCTTGTTTAACAAAATGAGTGAATGAGAGTACATCTTATTGCTAATCAATGAGGCTGCTTCAACAAGCGTTTGGGTGTATTATGAGTCATTCAAACTGTAGCATTAGGATTAATTAGTGCTTGGCTAGACTGCCACTGACAACTTGGCCAACATGCTTAAAATCACCAGTGGCCTCGTGTCGCAGAGCGATTGAGTTTTATGTAATCAAGATTACAGACATGAGCTATGATTCATCGCCTTTGTTTTCCACATCAGGGAGTGCTCGAGTATTTATAGAAACTTTAGCCTTATGGGTATAGGTTTAATATTAGACCGCAAGATGCTTTAAATGTGAGGGAAGCAGGGCTATTTCAAAATTAAATAATAACTGGATGTTTTCTCAGTCGTGTGGACCAGCGCTTATTCACAGACCAAGAGACGTGATCTTACCTTCAGATAAATCGAATGCAATAAAACTTGGCATTCTCAGGGCAAGGTGAACAACTTGAGTGAGTTGTAACTTCAAGGTTAAGTTTTTAGGTTAGAATAAGCCTAGTTTTTCATAAGTCAGTTTAATATACAGAGTCGACTATTTGTAAGTTGTTTGAGCATCCCTATCAGCCCAACCAGTGACATGAGTTTCGGGCGAGGCTGTTTGTCTGACCAATGGCAGACGGGGGGTTTGAAAAGAGACATTATTTTAATTGTCATTTTTTCATTAATATAGTCAGAAAATAAATCTGATTTGGTGTATTATGGAACCCATAACCATGATAGTTGCATTAGAAATGTTGGCATCCTGCACACGTTACATCCTCGAATAACTGGGACTAATGAAACACATTAATTCCACTGCATTTATTTTAGTCAAACTCTCCTCTTTCTGTGAAGTGATGAACTGATGTTCACTTGGACTGATTCTCACTTAAGATAGCTGAACACCCTGTGAAGTCCTCAGGGCACTACCGGCTGATGGGAATATACCCATTGTTATTGCAATTCCGTTTATTTGCCACTAGTGGCACAGAGATTTCACACTTCGGCTTTAACCGATGCACTTGGTTGAAGTGACAAATGGATTTATTTATAATAGGTACAGATGTGAAGAGGAAGAGATTAATGAGCGAATGAATAGAGGGGATGAAGGCGCTACATTTCCGTTTTCAAGTCATTAGCGATGCATTAACCCCATAATCTGTGCTAAATGTAGAACCGAAAAAATCAATGTCATCCAAAGAGGGCAAATCTGAATGAATGGGGCTTGAAAATGTTTACTGTAGCCCAGGTAAGCCATGTCACACTGGTCTCATCAGCTAAATGGGCAGGGTTGCCGTAGCCTGCCGCTGGTCCCCATGGAGAACGTGTAGATCCCTGCCAAATTGATCACAGATAATTTCACTAAGCACAAGATGCGTCAATCAGGGCTGTTCTTCCCCTGAGACTCCCTCAAGGACAGGCGGTGGGAAGTGTTGAGCTGACATCAGCATAATTCGAGATGCATTTAGCATAGATGAGTGCCATACTCCAGTTGGCACGAGGTACGGGGCAGATTGCACCTGAGTGTGTGGTAAATTGCATTTTATTTGGCACAGCGTAATGACAAACAACCATGTTTCTGTTTATTTGGGCTTGTCGTCTTTGCTACGACAATTGTTTGTTTTCCTCATAAATTGCTGTTTTGTTGTAATCGGAAACTTGGAATATAACTTTTAAGCCCCTTTTTTTTCATGGTGCAAAGATGAAAGCAAATGAGAAAAGGTCCCAATACCAGGACAGGCTATTCTTAACAGATGTTTTAGTCTTCGGTGCTTCTCAACCTGTTAACGTCAAGTTGAACCAAGAAGTGGAAAACATAAGTGTTTATTATCACTGCACAACATGCTGTCAGCTCTCACTCCGCCTCTGCCCTGCTTCTGCCTACCATGATCAATAAGCTGGTGCTGTTTTGATAAGATGACCCTGTAAAAGTATGGCAAAGGTTTCTGGCTCTTTTCAGTCTGCTATACTGGATTATTAGTCTTTCCTTGACATTTTACGAAAAGGTTAGGTCACTTAAAAGGGGCTACGTTGCCTCGCTGGGCTCTGTTGTTAAGGCAGAATTTCCTTTGTAAACCGTGATATTTGGTCAAGTGTGAGGAAGCAGCTGTCCGCTAAATTTAAAGGCAGTTGCTTTTTATTTATTTTTTTATGTGTTGCTCCATTTTTCCTCCCTGGCAGTTCTGTATTTGGCTGCAGAATATTTTTTTTAAGGATCCTGAGAATTAGCCAGTCAAGGTGAAGCGTAATGAGTGTTTGGAGATCAGGCGGTATTGATGTGGAAACATTGTCATTAAAACTTAGATGTGTTTTCATTAGGCATGCATCAACATAGAAATTCTGGAAGATTTATGCTATGTATTTATGTTATGGCTGATAATCGAGATGATGGCTGATACTATAGGACTGTCTTATTTCTTTAAAACAGTCCAAATGCTTTCAATAACAGTCTAATCAGTGATACTTATAATACCAATACATTTATATCTAATGTTAGTATATGATATATAACTGATATTTCATATATACTAATATGTAAAAGTTTAGGTTATATTTTGTTTTTGAAAGAATTTTTTTTTTATCAGCAAGGATGCAATGAATTGATCAAAAGTGACAGTAAAGGCATTTATAATGTCACAAAAGATTTGTATTTTTTTTAAAAAACTTTCTATTTTTCAAAGAATCCTGGAAATAAAAATGTATCATGGTTTCCACAAACATATTATACAGCATAACTGTATTCAACATTGTCTGCTGAAAATTCAGTTTTGCCATTACAGGAATAAATAACATTTTAAAATGTATACTAAAAACATTTATTTTAAATGGAAATATTTGACTTTTTTATACTGTATTTTTGATCAAATGAAAGCAGCCTTGGTGAGCATAGATACTTCTTTCAAAAACAAAATCTTACCGAACCCAAACCTTTGAATGTTGTAGGTTTAGGTTTTGTATTTTCCCTGTTTTTGCTGTTATGTACTGCGGAAAATAAGTGGCTATATTATCTGCTTCCAATAGCAGTCTAATACTAATGCCTTACATAAAAAAAGCAATGGCTGTTGTATATTATTATTTTTGTTGCTATTATAAGCTTTAAATAGTGACCTAATCACAGTAATTATTTGTTACAGCAGCGTATACCCTATATGATGTTTCAAATTATAGGTCTATGCTATTTTGCCTGAAACAGATAATCTAGAAGCGGTGTCAGTGTCACAAACCCACTGCTGGTACCATCAGTCATGTCATAATAACACTGAGTCATTATGTCAGGGTTTGCAGTGAAGCACAAGGCCTGTGCTTGTAAATCGGAGAGTCCAGCTTGTTTCTCTCGCAGATTAGAAAAGACTTGGCCTGCTGTGTTTGTGTGGGGTTGAGTGAGAGCATGACACAGTCTTTCTGTTGGTGGATCACCCCGCTGTGCCGTTAACAACCTGCTGGAGAGAGACCAGAGTTCCCAGAATCCTCCTCTCTGAGGCATTTCATCTCACACCGCCATCCTGCTATGGCATGCTGTGTACAATAGCGGCTTCTCTCCAGCTCGCCGTGTGTTTTGAACAGTGACCTCACTTATCAGAAGTGAATCCACCTGATTCAGTTTCTATTGCAAAGATTCCAGTTTTCCATACAGAGTTAGGTAGATCAGCCTTTTCTATTTACGCTCCTTATGTATGGAATGAGCTACAGGGTATATCATATATGAAATATTTACCATCTTTAGCTTCATTTAAAACCCTTTTAAAGTCTATTTTTATAGAACGGTGTAAATGTTTTATTAGGATTAATATTGCTTCTCAGAAATCGGTACTCTTGTTTGGTAGTTATGTTGTGTCATGTATTACTTTGTATTTTTGTTTGTGCTGCCTATCTTGACCAGGACTCCCTGGTAGAAGAGATATTGTATCTCAATGGGACCTTCTTGGTAAAATAAAATAAAATTGCATCAGAATAGTTGAAGATTTGAAGAGAGTGTCTTTCAATGCAGCTTTTGTCTTAGGTAAACTTGTGCATAGTTTTTCAGGTAGGTTTCTTCAAGTGTCTTGAAGTTGCCATTGGATTTAGTCTGTTTTTTCTGTCTTTTTTACAAGGACTAAATCTAGACGAACTCTGGCACCGTCCAAAGTTCCCTGAAAAACTTATTTGCAAGTGTACTACCTGGACAAAAGATGTTTTAAAAGCAAAGGTTGGTCACACAATACATTTATTTGATTTAGTTTATAGAAGTTAATTGATTGATACAAATCTATTTATGACATTATTTTTGGAAGCATCCTCATTTTACAGCATTTTTACACGAGTGCTGTTTCTTCCGGCGTCTTTGAGACGTTTCCGCAGTTCTTCTGGATTTAGTCTGTCTCCGTTTTTTCTGTTTCTTCACGTAATCCCAGATGGACTGATGGTGAGATCAGATCTCCGTGTGGAGCGCACCGGCTGTCGTCAGACTCCTTGTGTATACAAAAATGTTACTGGATTATTACAAGTAATAGCAAAAAATGAATGTTTGGAAATGTAAACTGATATTTCCTTTTGACACACTACAGCAAAAGAGATAAATAACTAGTTTAAAACCTTTTTTGTGGTGAAATACCTAAGACGTTTAATTAAATGGTCTCAGTCTGACAATCCACACAGGTGTCTGTGGGGAAAAAAGGTAAGAAATCTCCTTTTTGATGAGGTTTGTATTCGTTTTGGGTTTGCAATACATGTCAATATCCAGTGAGGTCTCTGTTTATGTACACATGCATAATGCATGGCTCTATTTGCTGCCCTCACGGCTTTGACTGCAGACGATCGAAGTGTGTGTGAAGAGAAAGGAGACCTGTGACATTTCCAGCAGTTAGGAGGAAACCACTCTGTCAATGTGATTGGCACACAGTGTGTGTGTGTGTGTGTGAAAATGGGGAGAATGTGATGAGCTGCAGTCTATCTAAAGCTTTCCATCACTCATATTCAACAGCTTTTGTTCATTCAGTGATTCCTCAAGCATGAATGGATGGACGCGCACATACAGTAGTGGCCAAAAGGGAAGTCTGGAGGGCATTTGTGCTTTTAATGACACTAAACTGAACAAGCAAAATATGAGCATGTTATATTGGGAAAAATAATACAATAAACTTGGTTAATGACTAAATTATTTGGAAAGTAAGGGAAAATCCAGCATATAATTAAATGTTTTTAGGATATAAAGCATACACAGACTACATTGTAATCAGTTATTAATATTTTGTTGCTTCCTCCTTGTTTTTGATTACAGCTGCCTTTTTCCTGGTCATTGACTCACTAAACTTTGCACATATGTCATGCGTAAATTCTTTCCAATCCTCCTTAAAGGGATAGTTTACCCAAAAATGAAAACTCTGTCAGTAATTACTCACCCTCATGTTGTTCAACCCCGTAAGACCTTCGTTCATCTTCGGAACATGAATTAAGATATTTTTGATTAAATCTGAGAGCTGGATCACTCCTCCATAGCCTTCTAAGGGATTGAAACTTGTTCCCCGAAAAGTTATTAAAGACATCGTTAAAATAGTCCAAGTGATTACAGTGGCTCAATCTTAAGTTTATCAAGCGACGAGAATACTTTTAGTGCGCAAAAACAAACAAAAATAACGACTTTATTTCAACTGTTCATTTCCTTCTCTGTGGGCCTCGATAACATCTGGATAACATCTGTCCCTGCTATTAGGAAACAACCTCCCATGGTGTTCCTAAGGGGGTCTCGATGCAACGTGAAATTTACAATGTGACATTTAAAGGTCATTGTGGAGTGACTGGATGGATTTCTTGAAGTCTTTGCGTCTTCATTTTACTATAGTTATGATCTCCGTTATTTTGAGTTCTCTACTGTTATTTTTATACATTTACTAATGAATAAGTGTTTGATTTTATTGAAGAAGGATAAATGTAATAAAGGCAGTCCATGGTAGAACTTGTAAAAATAAAAATACCATACTTAATAAGCTAAAGATTGTAATATTATGTACACTACTGAACAAAGTTTGCATGTCTGTAATGTTTTTGTTAGAAGTCTCATATCCTCACCAAGGCTGCAGTAATATTGTGAAGTGAACAATTTAACATTTTAATATACTTTAAATATTGTATATGTGATAGCAAAGCTGAATTTTCATCAGCATCATTACTCCAGTCTTCAGTGTCACATGATCTTTCAGAATTCATTCTAATATGCTGACTTGCTCCTTAAGAAACATTTATTATTATCAATGTATAAAACAGTGCTGCTTAAAATGCTTGTGTTTCTTTGATTCTTTAAAAGTTCAAAACAACAGCGTTTATTTCAGATAAAAATCCTTTGTAACACAAATGTCTTTACTGACACTTTTGATCAGTTGAATTAAGAATTAAGTTTTTTTCTGAATAGTAGTACCAATTTATTTATTTTTTGAACGTACTGACCCCAAACTTTGGAACGGTAGTGTAAATGATAGTCTAAAGGTCAAAAAGTCAGGATTTGTTTATCCTTTACAACTTCTTTCTGTTATCCTTTAGCCTCGCTCTCTTCTCTCAGTCAGTATGGAGTGAATGGGTCAGCAAAAATCTTGAGAGAGTCTTTCCTGTCAATTCTCTTTTTCCATGATTACCTGAGTGCAAGTCTTCACGCTGGGCAGCGAGGGCAAACAGATGCCTGACTGGCACCCCCTCTTTCTTCCTCTCTGCCAGGCTCTCTGGTGGGTGTAGGTGATGTTATCTCCCAGCAGCTGATTGAGCGACGTGGACTGGCCAATCACAGCATGAGACGCACCGCCAAGATGATGAGCATTGGCTTCTTCTTCGTCGTAAGTCTCCTGTGATTCTGTTCCATTTGCATGTGTTTCTCTTGAGATCCTCCAGCTTTGGAACTCTGGATTGATGTTATTTAAAAATTAGACCAAGAGAGTTAAAAAAAATCACAAAGCTTTCCATGGGTATCATTCTATAAAAGGAAAAATAAAATATTCTGACAGACCAGAATATTTTCTGACCATGATACATTTATTTGAAATAGAAATCTTTTAAAAGATTGTAAATGTTTTTACTCACAAATTTGATAAATTTAATCCATCCTCGCTGAATAAAAGAATACATTTCTTTTAAAAAATTGTTTACGGTAGTGTATACCAAACTATTACTCTTTTTACAATACATTTCAAATGATTGCATGACTGTAATAGATTTGAAAGCCACATAATCCTTGAAAAAAAAAATTTCCATTCTCATAAGCACTCGCTATTTTAACCTGGAATTAAAAACAACTATTTCCAGTTCAGAATTAATGTTACATTAGATGATAACAATACAATTTTACAAAGACAAAAAGAATAATGATATGTTGCAAAATGTCAGTTGTGTTCTGGCCATTACAGATCATCTGTTGGGTGTCATTTGTTGGAACAGGTGATGAAGTTGCATAACTGTGCATAACACAGTGATTGACATATTGAGCATCCTTGCTCCCTCTCTCTCTCACACACACAAAGCACTAATGCACTTGTTCTGTTCAAATGACTTGAGGACTAATCTGCAAATGGCCTGTATGATTTAAAGCTTTTACAAGTCTGAGTGTTTTAAACATCAGATCTCAGTCGTTATTATTAGTGCAGTAAGAACTGCGTTTAGAACAAAAGTGCGAACCGTAGGTCAGAACTTAAGGTAAAATTTGTCCTGTATCTCCTGTGGAAATCTGTGAAAGATGTTCTGTCCATTGAGCTGTAATTTTATTGCATTTCTGACGTGCTTATTTTCGGTTGGCGGTTTATGGTTATAGGCTGTGTTCTTATTGCCCAATCAACCGAATTAAGCAGAAGCTCAGTATTAATCATTTTATGTGTCATGTGTAAAGGAGGCCCAAAGGAGGCATATCCAATCAGCGGGTGAAGGTCTCTGCGCGTTGCTGTATTTCCGCCTGGCAAAGTAATTTGATTAAATGAAATACATTTTCTCATATGTATTAACTGAGTCGACCCAAGCCTCTCGTTGCACTTCATTATATAGACAGACCAAGGCAGAAACCTCTTTTCAAATGTAAACATGAGTTCACAGTGGGAATTTACATTAATCACCGTCCCAGACTTACTGGAGGCAGAAGTTTATTTACATGGAACCATTTGCTAACAATGGGAATTTGATTTGAGTTTAGAGCTGGAGACCTTTTCCCTGGAAGACACCCTCCTATGTGTGCGAATTACATCTAAACTCTTAAATACCTTATTACCTTCCGGTTTACTTCTTTGATAATGAGACCTTTGTGCCAGTCGCACTGAGACATTTCAAATGATATCAAACATGTGTGATACGGTGTGATAATTATTCACATTATCCCATATTGTTTTTTGGGTGAATTTCAGGTGATCTCAGCATGATGGTACAAGAGAGAAATTCAAATGTTCTCTCAGAGAGTTGCGCTATCTTCCAGTTCTTCCAGTTTCTCCACTCTTACATATGACAATCCTTTATTTTGCTAAAAGGACAGGAAACAGGAAAAAATGCAGAAAGATGGCATACAGCTTCTATATTTTTTCTCGTTTTCTCAAACGTTTTCTCAAACGATTATGCATAATTTAGCATTGGTGGGTGTTTTTACATCGATACTGCTGAACAACAAATTATAATTGCATTAAAAGAGAGATTAACCGAAGAATTCAGTTGTCATCGTTGACTGAAACCCCACTGGTAGACACTGATTGACACATTTATTGATCAGTTTGCTAATCAGGCCCAGACTGAAAGCACACTGGGAAATAAAAAGAAAGCTCATTAATTCACAGAGGATTGGAGCTAATTACAGCCCACTGTTTTCAGAATCACGTCATAAACAATGAAACCACTGGCACGGCCTCAATGTTCTGAGCTTGTGTTCATGATTGTTTACTGAAGTGTTTGGATTTTTTTAGTGTGCTTCACATATTTAATTATGTTTCCTGTGTTTTAAAGGGTCCATTGGTCGGTGGATGGTACAAGGTGCTGGACAAACTTGTTACTGGTGGTACTAAAAGTGCAGCTCTGAAGAAAATGCTGGCTGACCAGGTGAGCAATGTATTGCAGTAATTTTTTTGTGTGTGAGATCTACATGGTATTAATATCTTCAGTATTAATGCACATTTGTGACGTGTGTGTGTGTATATATGTGTATATATATATATATATATATATATACACACACTCACCTAAAGGATTATTAGAAACACCTGTTCAATTTCTCATTAATGCAATTATCTAATCAACCAATCACATGGCAGTTGCTTCAATGCATTTAGGGGTGTGGTCCTGGTCAAGACAATCTCCTGAACTCCAAACTGAATGTCAGAATGGGAAAGAAAGGTGATTTAAGCAATTTTGAGCGTGGCATGGTTGTTGGTGCCAGATGGGCCGGTCTGAGTATTTCACAATCTGCTCAGTTACTGGGATTTTCACGCACAACCATTTCTAAGGTTTACAAAGAATGGTGTGAAAAGGGAAAAACATCCAGTATGCGGCAGTCCTGCGGGCGAAGATGCCTTGTTGATGCTAGAGGTCAGAGGAGAATGGGCCCACTGATTCAAGCTGATAGAAGAGCAACTTTGACTGAAATAACCACTCGTTACAACCAAGGTATGTTTTCTTGGCACACTTTAGGCCCCTTAGTGCCAATTGGGCATCGTTTAAATGCCACGGCCTACCTGAGCATTGTTTCTGACCATGTCCATCCCTTTATGGCCACCATGTGCCCATCCTCTGATGGCTACTTCCAGCAGGATAATGCACAAAGCTCGAATCATTTCAAATTGGTTTCTTGAACATGACAATGAGTTCACTGTACTAAAATGGCCCCCACAGTCACCAGATCTCAAACCCAATAGAGCATCTTTGGGTTGTGGTGAACGGGAGCTTCGCGCCCTGGATGTGCATCCCACAAATCTCCATCAACTGCAAGATGCTATCCTATCAATATGGGCCAACATTTCTAAAGAATGCTTTCAGCACCTTGTTGAATCAATGCCACGTAGAATTAAGGCAGTTCTGAAGGCGAAAGGGGGTCAAACACAGTATTAGTATGGTGTTCCTAATAATCCTTTAGGTGAGTGTGTATGTATATACTATATATATATGAATAGTTCAGATGCGGGGTGGTTATGGCGCAGTGGATAAAAACACATACCTTTGGTGCGAGAGACCCGGGTTCGAATCCACTGTGAGACACCAATGTGTCCCTGAGCAAGACACTTAACCCCTAGTTGCTCCAGAGGCGTGCGTCCTCTGAAATATAGCAATTGTAAGTCGCTTTGGATAAAAGCGTCAGCTAAATGAATGAATGTAAATGTAAATGTAATGCAAAAGCCTCTAAGTCCGTCTAAAGTTTTTGTCAAATATTAACATTTTTATCAGGCTCCGATGTATAGGTTCATGTATCAAGCTGGGATTTAGTGAGTTTGAAGTGAGAGTATTTGATGAGTGTATACTATGTTGTGGGGAGCATTCGCTCAGTATTATCTCATTTTTGACAGGTGGCTTTTAGCCAATTTGGCTACTACTTTTTTAAGTTACCGGCCATTCAGAACTTCTACTAGCCAAAAAAAGAAGAAGAAATGAACCAGATTAACTACGTCACACACTATATATATATATTTAGATTTCATACATTAATTTCTTATTCAAACAAAATCATGTCATCCAGCAATCTCCTCCCTTCCTCACAAGCACGCCGTTATTTGTTGCGTAGTGACGTGTGTTCAAGTAAGACGAATATGCACAGATTCTGCGCAATACTCTGTATTTAATATATCATGATGACTGACGAGTTGAGTATTTGCGCTAAATCTGCGCAGATTTGTCTTACACAAACTTCCCCAGCAAAGTGAGTAAACATAACACACCAAATTGGCTAGTGATTTAAACTCTTACCCACCACAGTTGATTTTTACCTGCATTTGGCAGGTTGGGTGTTAATTTCAAATACTGGATATATATAGTTTATTTTATTTATATATATATACAGGTCCTTCTCAAAAAATTTGCATATTGTGATAAAGTTCATTATTTTCCATAATATAATGATAAAAATTAAACTTTCATATATTTTAGATTCATTGCACACCAACTGAAATATTTCAGGTCTTTTATTGTTTTAATACTGATGATTTTGGCATACAGCTCATGAAAACCCAAAATTCCTGTCTCAAAAAATTAGCATATTTCATCCGACCAATAAAAGAAGTGTTTTTAATACAAAAAAAAAAAGTCAACCTTCAAATAATTATGTTCAGTTATGCACTCAATACTTGGTCGGGAATCCTTTTGCAGAAATGACTGCTTCAATGCGGCGTGGCATGGAGGCAATCAGCCTGTGGCACTGCTGAGGTGTTATGGAGGCCCAGGATGCTTCGATAGCGGCCTTAAGCTCATCCAGATTGTTGGGTCTTGCGTCTCTCAACTTTCTCTTCTCAATATCCCACATATTCTTTATGGGGTTCAGGTCAGGAGAGTTGGCAGGCCAATTGAGCACAGTAATACCATGGTCAGTAAACCATTTACCAGTGGTTTTGGCACTGTGAGCAGGTGCCAGGTCGTGCTGATAAATGAAATCTTCATCTCCATAAAGCTTTTCAGCAGATGGAAGCATGAAGTGCTCCAAAATCTCCTGATAGCTAGCTGCATTGACCCTGCCCTTGATAAAACACAGTGGACCAACACCAGCAGCTGACATGGCACCCCAGACCATCACTGACTGTGGGTACTTGACACTGGACTTCAGGCATTTTGGCATTTCCTTCTCTCCAGTCTGCCTCCAGACTCTGGCACCTTGATTTCCGAATGACATGCAAAACTGAGCAACAGTCCAGTGCTGCTTCTCTGTAGCCCAGGTCAGGCGCTTCTGCCGCTGTTTCTGGTTCAAAAGTGGCTTGACCTGGGGAATGCGGCACCTGTAGCCCATTTCCTGCACACGCCTGTGCACGGTGGCTCTGGATGTTTCTACTCCAGACTCAGTCCACTGCTTCCGCAGGTCCCCCAAGGTCTGGAATCGGTCCTTCTCCACAATCTTCCTCAGGGTCCGGTCACCTCTTCACGTTGTGCAGCGTTTTTTGCCACACTTTTTCCTTCCCACAGACTTCCCACTGAGGTGCCTTGATACAGCACTCTGGGAACAGCCTATTTGTTCAGAAATTTCTTTCTGTGTCTTACCCTCTTGCTTGAGGGTGTCAATGATGGCCTTCTGGACAGCAGTCAGGTCGGCAGTCTTACCCATGATTGCGGTTTTGAGTAATGAAACAGGCTGGGAGTTTTTAAAAGCCTCAGGAATCTTTTGCAGGTGTTTAGAGTTAATTAGTTGATTCAGATGATTAGGTTGATAGCTCGTTTAGAGACCCTTTTCATGATATGCTAATTTTTTGAGATAGGAATTTTGGGTTTTCATGAGCTGTATGCCAAAATCATCAGTATTAAAACAATAAAAGACCTGAAATATTTCAGTTGGTGTGCAATGAATCTAAAATATATGAAAGTTTAATTTTTATCATTACATTATGGAAAATAATGAACTTTATCACAATATGCTAATTTTTTGAGAAGGACCTGTATATGAAAGTGTTAAATTATATTATTATTAATAATATATAATACTTTTAAATAAGAGATTGATGAACATCGTTGATGCTCATTCAGATGATCGGGATTCAAATATGAATATTACCCCGTGCTCTCCTTCCTCTTCTCCACACCATATTAATAAAAGCAATACAAAAGACCAACAATAAAATCAGATCTCAACTTTCAGTATGTTTCAAAATGTCTTTCCTGTCTTAGTTATAAATAGACCCATGTAAAGTTGTGCTTGGAGCTGACTGTTGTGTCTTTTTTTGGGGAGTCTGCAGACACATTTAAAGTGCTTAGAAGCTGCTATTTATTTTGAGATTTATTGTTCGAGCTGCTACGTACTTTATCCCTTTTGGGTATCGCATCTGAGCTCTCCCTTCATGCATGTCAAGTAATCCATCTCCTGATAGGCAGTCAAACAAATGAGTGTTTGCATAAGTCATTGTTTACATGATTGGTGGAATGAATGTACAGGATGAAGCGGACAAAGGCACGCAAGACAGGCCCTCTCCTCATCACCGGATTACACCCAAACAACAGCGCTTACAACGCCAGCCTGCTCTCCCACATTTATTCAGAAAAGAGATTCTTGGGCTATTTTTAGAGACCCACTTTCTAAATTTATAAAAGCCCATACGGCCAGCAAGAAGTTGTTTTCGTCTCTGGATATTAAATTTTGTTTCTTTAGGTTTAACGTTGTAAGACCATCAAAGGAAAAGAGGTCCACAGATGTTGAAGTCATTTGATATTTCAATTGTCCATTTTGTAAAATATTATGAATCAAATATGGCTTAATAGCTAAAGATTCCAACAGTCAGGAGCTGGTAATGCCAGCATGTCCATAGCTTACATCACTTTAAATGCCCTGTAAAAGGCCTAAATAAAAAGAATAAAAAACATGTCTCTTGCCATTTAAAATTATAAAGGATAAAAAAAATTGGAATTTCTACCCTAAAGTCAAAGGAGAAGTAAAGGGGCTGATTTTAGTTTGTGTTTTTATGATGATATCTGTAACAAATCTGCTTGGGATGTCCTTTGGAAAACCGCACATGAAGGAATTCCAGTGATCTAGTGCGGTAATAATAAATGGATGCATCAGTCTGTCATTGTCTCCTTGATAGCTTTCAATATGCGCATCGCATGCATATTTCATCAGATGTGAAAATGTGCACCAGTAGTCTATAAATTAACAATTAGCCTGGATTAGCTGTATAATGGTATTTATTATGAACACTGAACTTGATTGACCATGTACATTTATAAATGAACAGTTACAGTAGGTGCTCTCTGATCTAATCTGGTCTTTGTATATCCACAGGTGTGCTTTGCTCCGTGTTTCTTGGGTGCTTTCCTGGGAATATCTGGAGGGCTCAATGGACTGACTGTGGAGGAGAATGTGGCCAAACTCAAGAGGGTCAGTTTTCATCACAAGCCTGGATTAAAAATTAGCATTGTGACAACACAAATTACTAGTACTATTTTACTGGCGCAAAGAAATGAGCGCTTTGGGCAAAAACTGAAACCAAAAAAATTTGGATGCACTGGAATGTTATAAAGATCGAATGGAATGGAACCGAAAATGATAACTAAGCCTTGAATTGGAATAATTTATGTAATGTAAGTAATATTATAAGTTAATTTTTTTTTCAGCATTAATATAAAATAATTAATAAAAAAAAAGATTTTAAATGTTTTTGAAAGAAGTGTCTTATGCTGACCAAGGCTGGATTTATTTGAACAAAAATACAGTAAAAAACAGTAATATATTGGTATATTATTACAATTTAATTTTAAAGTAGCTTTTTAAAATGTAATTTATTCCTGTAAAGGCAAAGCTGAATTTTCAGCATCATTACTCCAGTCTTCAGTGTCACATGATGACATGAAGCTTTTGGAACAATTAAAAGTTTTTACTGTTTTTACTGTCAGTTTTCATCAGTTTAATGCATTCTTGCTAAATACAATTATTAATTTATTCAAAAAAAGAAAGGAAAACTAACTGACCCCAACCGTTTGAACAGCGCTGTAAAATAATGAATAACTATAATTTATATTAAAATTATAATAACGATTAAATACCTCCTAGACTGATTTGTCACATCCACAAATCTGCAAGATCCTGAAATATTTTTAGAAGTAATATAGTTCCTTATCCCAGAGTTCCTCACTGCCAATGTAAATATTTCCCTACTCCATCGGTATTCCTGAAAGTCCACTCTCTGTCCTGCGATCCTTATTTTAGCACGCTACAATTAGAGAGTATTTCCACGGATGAAGGGACAGAGCAGCGAGGAGTGACTCACGGCTTGTAGGAACAATGGTTGACGCAGCAGTGTCTCTGAGTGTGGCCATCAATTATTTATGTAGGGAAAGTGGCGGAGTTAAAATGAGACTGAAAGGTCAGTCACCTAAATGCCAGAAAAGACAGAAAGCTAATGATAAATGCTCTCATTAACCCAAACAGCCAATGTGAGCTGAAAGCCAATCACTGACTTTAGTTATGCTACTCGATATAAAGAATATCCATTAAAACACATTTTGTACCGGCTAGTTATTAGTAGGACTGTTTTTGTTTTAAACGCTGATTAAAACCCATGGCTTGTTGTGGACGGCGTCTACCTTTGTTTATTATGGCAATTTGGTGATAGAAGAGTGACAAGATGCTGCTCGCAGAAGTGCCCTTTAAAGCAGAACTAAACGCTGGCTGCGACTGCAATGGCGGCTCTCTGACGCTCATTATGCGTTTGCTGAGCGGTTAAGGCTGTGCTTGAGTATTGGAAAGGTCATGGGTTTGATCTCAGGTTGGATTGGTCTGTGAATTGTGAACTAGTGTTCTGATTGTGTCCATGGCACTTAACCCAGAGAGGATCTCCAGGGAAACTGGGTTTCTGTTAGTCAACTCTGTGTCTCTTTAGGTCAAATAAATAAAAAGAAACCTTAACCTGATCTGGACTTTTCAATGGATGATGTTGGTGGCGTTTATCTGAAGACCTGTATTATCTCTTCTCATTTTCTTTTTTTCTGTCTTTCTTTTTCTTTGTGTTTCTTTTCTTTTTACTTTTCATTTTTATAATTTTTTCTTTTTCTTTTTTCTCGTCTTTTTACTCTCATTTTTCTTTGGTGTCTTTTCACTTTTTTCCTTTTTCTTTTTTTTCCTTTCTTTTTTTACTTCTTTTGATTTTCTTTGTATTTTCTTTTTTCCTTTTCTTTCTTTCAAATCAGGGGTTCTTAAGAAAACTCAGAAGTTAAGCAAACATATTTTACTATAAATCTAAAACTATGACTAAACATATTTGTCTTATTTATGTAATTAAGAATGAACCAGGCACCGCCAATATAATGAATATTAATAATCATTTATAGTTAATTAAAAAGTTCCTTTTTAAAGGTAAACTGTGCAATTTCTGTGCTAATAGTGGCACCAAATTAAACTGCAAAAAAATATGTTTTCAAGCTACAACAAAAAATACACACTTCATTTTTATGAAAAGAAGACTTAATTTAAGTAATTTAATATAATAATGAAATTAAATTGATTAAATATGTTATTTATATAATTATATTTCTTAAAAATGCACAGCTAATCTAAAGTAGCTAAATTAACATAACTTTGCCAAAGACACACAATTGCTAAAACAATTAGAGTTGCCTACATAATAGAGGTGTGAACCTACACTGGTCTCACGGTTCGGTTCGATTATGATTATTATGTCTTCGATTCAGTTCAATTCGATATCGCGGTGCACTGCATCTTCAATTTTCAATTTTACTTCAATAGTGATGTGTGCGTGTTCGCCTGTTCGGGAAGTCGCAGTGACAGAAACAGTGACATTCCAGTTTAAGTTTCAAGGGAGTAAAGCCTGTTTATGGCATTAAGAAAATGAAATTCTGTCAAATCAATTTTGTTTTAAAGAGATGTTCATTTAAAAGCATCGCTCATTCATCAGTGTATAATGTTACCCTAGAGAGCGCACATCAACCGTCGCCGAGTCCGCTGTTGAAGGTGACAATCATCCATTTATAATCCCGCATAACAACGGATACTTAAATCAGACAAATTTATGATCAATGATTTTTGGCTGTGGATTCGGGTGACGTTGGAGCTCATCCGCTACTCTACAGCAGTCAGACTCTGCAGGCGTTAAAGGACAAGTTCGTCATTTTACACTTAAAGCCCTGTTTTAAGATCGTTTCTGATGAAATCGAGAATTTTCGGTTTCTGTGTTAACACCCCTCCACCTCCACAATGGTTTCATAGGGGCACTGAAAGAATCATTCATAAAACGCAGTGGTCTGGGGTGTTCACTGATATGCTCACACAAAATCGCTGCAAAAGATGCTTTCCAACAGCTGTTTTACCATTCGTTGTAAAACTGTGAACCTATTTTTCCAAACGCCTCACAACCGGACATTCTTCCGTTGAGAGCTTGATTAATAGACACTCCAGCCCAGTTGGTGGCGATAATGCACCTTTGCCAATGTTTGGATAGCGTAGCCTACGATACCGCGACTGCATAACTACAGAAAGAATACAAACAACCCCATTTCCGTCTCCGGCGGCGGAGTAATACCGTACCTCACAGAACATCCAATACAAGTCAATGGAGTTGGACAAAAACTACGATAAAGCCTGTTGGAAAGCATCTTTTGCAGCGATTTTTGTGTGAGCATATCTGTGAACACCCCAGACCACTCGGTGAGTTTCACGTCTTTGTAAACTAAAGTTTATTGCGTTTATATGAATGATTGTTCCAGTGCCCCTATGAAACCATTGTGGAGGTGGGGGGGGGGGTGCTAACACAGAAACCTAAATTTCTCGGGACAGCAGCATGTGTCCAAATTTCAATCTTAACCGTTCTATTTCATCAGAAACGATCTTAAAACAGGGCTTTAAGTGTAAAATACCGAACTTGTCCTTTAACAGCTCGCGGTGAACACGGCTAACGTGGTTTATCAAGAGTGGTATTACCTCCTGCATATTCTATTTGTACGTGACATGAGCGCATGCAGCGCGTGTCTTCTCCAGGTCGTGCTTACCAGGTTGTTCATAAAAGCCGAATTGTGCCCAGATGTAGTGCTCCAAGTAGTTGGAGCATTTTTAATTACTCGCACTCGCGTCTCGCCTCCCTTTGCCAGTGTATGCTACCGCAAGAAAGCACATACGCCATAAATGACGTCAGAAAAGCGTCAGTACGTCAGTATAAGCGGTTATGTTCTATTACTGAACCGATACCGTCTGCATCGTGATGCACCGTAGAAACGATTAATTTCAACACCCCTACTACATAATCTGTAAAGTCAAGGAAAATGCCATCTCCCTTCTGACTACTTTCTCTAACTTTACCAAATGACACCAAGTGCAAATATCACCATCAAGTGTGAGTCTAGAGACTTGCACAGCTTTTGATGTTATATTGAAAGGTTAAGTGCACATTAGCTCGCCGAAAATCCAAGATTTGAACCAACAACTCAGCCGCTCATTATTGTTTTCATCATGAGCCGTTTGACGCTTTAAAACCTGGCGCTATAATAGATCAATGTCAGAATGAAGTGACAAGAACACCGCACATTCAAGTCTTCGGGGTTGTTCTGAACCTCTGGTTTGATCATTGTTAACAGTTGCTTACAGCTTTTTGCTTGTGGGCAGTTTCCAGGGCATTCGGGATTCGTCTGGTCTTTGATGTTGCTCACTTCTAAAGATGTAGAATATTAGCATGCCTCTTGTGTGCTCTGTCTTTGTGTATTCAAAACGCTCCAAAAAATGAAAAGCGCTCTCGGTTCCTCAGGGGCTAAATTCCTGTGACGTCAAATTCAGCGGGAACAATATAATGACGTCTCGGGCCCGAGGTAGTTTCACCCCAGGTGGCTGGTGCCTTGTTCGTTCTTAATTAGAAACTGTTAAGGTGAAGAGTACAAACAGAAAGGGCAAAAGTTTCTAATACGGGCTTCTTTTTACACTCAATCTCACTAAAATGACCTTTCAAAAGATAACACTAGCAGAGAAAAGGGCCCTCATGTTCCAGATGACTTGATTTTTATATGGCACCAGGGATAGGAGGGTGTTGACTTGTGGTTGATGCGGTGGGATGTATTCGTGGAGCTCTTAAAGGGAACAGTGACCACTCTCTGCCTCAGTGGAGACCCTTAGGCTGGCTTTAAGAACCAGCGTCATGACATGATGAAAGCATGAATGAACAGGTAACAAGGGGAAAAAAAGGAAAGAAAAGGAATTATAACCAATGAATTTCTACTTCAGTTACTTTAATCTTATTAGTTAATTACTAGTAATATACACTCACCTAAAGGATTATTAGGAACACCATACTAATACTGTGTTTGACCCCCTTTCGCCTTCAGAACTGCCTTAATTCTACGTGGCATTGATTCAAAAGGTGCTGAAAGCATTCTTTAGAAATGTTGGCCCATATTGATAGGATAGCATCTTGCAGTTGATGGAGATTTGTGGGATGCACATCCAGGGCACGAAGCTCCCGTTCCACCACATCCCAAAGATGCTCTATTGGGTTTGAGATCTGGTGACTGTGGGGGCCATTTTAGTACAGTGAACTCATTGTCATGTTCAAGAAACCAATTTGAAATTATTCGAGCTTTGTGCATTATCCTGCTGGAAGTAGCCATCAGAGGATGGGCACATGGTGGCCATAAAGGGATCGACATGGTCAGAAACAATGCTCAGGTAGGCCATGGCATTTAAACGATGCCCAATTGGCACTAAGGGGCCTAAAGTGTGCCAAGAAAACATCCCCCACACCATTACACCTCCACCACCAGCCTGCACAGTGGTAACAAGGCATGATGGATCCATGTTCTCATTCTGTTTACGCCAAATTCTGACTCTACCATCTGAATGTCTCAACAGAAATCGAGACTCATCGGAAACATTTTTCCAGTCTTCAACTGTCCAATTTTGGTGAGCTCTTGCAAATTGTAGCCTCTTTTCCCTATTTCTAGTGGAGATGAGTGGTACCCGGTGGGGTCTTCTGCTGTTGTAGCCCATCCGCCTCAAGGTTGTGCGTGTTGTGGCTTCACAAATGGTTTGCTGCATACCTCGGTTGTAACGAGTGGTTATTTCAGTCAAAGTTGCTCTTCTATCAGCTTGAATCAGTCGGCCCATTCTCCTCTGACCTCTAGCATCAACACGGCATTTTCGCCCACAGGACTGCCGCATACTGGATGTTTTTCCCTTTTCACACCATTCTTTGTAAACCCTAGAAATGGTTGTGCGTGAAAATCCCAGTAACTGAGCAGATTGTGAAATACTCAGACCGGCCCGTCTGGCACCAACAACCATGCCACGCTCAAAATTGTTTAAATCACCTTTCTTTCCCATTCTGACATTCAGTTTGGAGTTCAGGAGATTGTCTTGACCAGGACCACACCCCTAAATGCATTGAAGCAACTGCCATGTGATTGGTTGATTAGATAATTGCATTGAGAAATTGAACAGGTGTTCCTAATAATCCTTTAGGTGGGTGTATATATTATTCATTCGAGTCACTTTTAGAGTGTTTAAAGGACATAAAAAACTGGATGCCCAAAAACTTTTTAATGCTAAAAATGCTTAATGCTAAATGAGGAAAAAAACAGAGGTTATTGTTTTCGGCCACCCAAAATTCTCCTCAGAAATTATATTAGATTCAAGTCCTGGCATCTCACTCGAAAACAACTGTTAGAGATTTAGGTTTTTTAATTGATAATAACCTAAAAATGGACAAGCAAATTAAATCTGTGGTTCGGGCTTGTTTTTATAATCTGTGTTTATTAGCAAAAACGAAACAATTTTTATCAAATAAAGATTTCGAAAGAGTAATCCATTCCTTTATTTTAACACGACTGGACTTCTGTAACTCTCTGTAATGTGGCATCACCCCCGCATCTCGATTACAATCGGTGCAAAATTCTGCGGCGAAGCTTTTAATGAAGGTAAAGACACACGAATCAATTACACCTGTACTAGCGTCTCTAAATTGGCTTCCGGTCCATTTTAGAATTAGATATAAAATATTATTATTTGTATATAAATCGTTAAATAATCAGGGAACACCATATTCGGGCAAACCCGTCTAACCCCATACAACCCTTCTAGAACATTATGCTCAGAGAATCATAAACTACTCTACTGCCTATATATATATATATATATATATATATATATATGTGTGTGTGTTTATTTTGATAATCAATAAATCAGTTTTTTGTTTTTATTGATTAATTGGATGAAAAATCTAGCTAAAGTCAGCGAATAAAACACTGACACAATGATGAACAAGTACCAATAATATTCACAATAACATATCGTTTTACTGAATAATAAAGTAAACATAATTTCTTCATTTATCTTCATAAAGAAACCATATTGCTGAATTAGCTACTCTCTGCTGTCTCAGACAATGATTTTCCTGTCGGCCACCGTAACTTTTGTTGGTTGCAATTCGTAACCTCACCACTAGATGCTGCTAAAAATCACACACACTGCACCTTTAAAATACAAACATTACATTCTGAACCTAAAAACAACTGATTGCTTACTATTTTAAAGCAGAAATTAAAACGAGTAAATAATAATAAACAAAAACCCCAAATGTCAACTTGTACGAGGTATGAAGAACACACACACACCACTGCATATATGGTCGCGTAGCCTCAGACCAGAGTGCCTATGATGACCCGTCCACCGTCGACAGGGTGTCTTAGTGCCAGATGCCACAGGACAACTTCAGGCGTCTCGTAGAGACCATTCCTCAAGCCTCAACGGGTCGTTCTGTTCACGTGGAGGACTAACAGCATATTATATTATTCTGCGTGCTCCAGATGAGCCAAAACATTATCTAAATGTTATTGTGTATTCACTGCTGTTCTAGTCGGGTCCTTTGACAGATCTGTAAAAGCAGCTGCCATGGTTATGATTAGGTCTTTGCAACAGCATGATTATTTTTAATTACATGAAAATTGATATTAATCAAAAATTTGTATTAAGTTTCTCACGTAGTCCTTCAGCTCATGCTTGAAGAAATGTCAATTAGCTCAAAACATTGCAGGGAATATTAGGAACAAGCAGGGTCAGAAACGCTTCATATATTTCATTATATTCTATTCTAAGCCTAGTTATGATCCGTTGCCTGAAAATAATTAATTAAAACTATGCTTTTTTCCCCAGTTTTCCCAATTAAATTGTGTGTGGAAGGCCACAGTGGGTGTGTGAGTGGTTTCTGTGGCATTGCTGTGGTTGTTGCTCTAAGTGTCTTTTATGCCGGGTACACATTGTACGATTTTGGACTGTCCCAGACGAAAGATGAACAATCGTGGTGATTTCTGTGGTTGAGAATCCTCGTACAGTGAGAGAGGTTCAAAGATAGCCGTTGTCACAGTCTTGTGACCAAAGATGCCATAAATGTAGCAGGATCATCTTACAGTGTTTGCTGCTACAACCTACTGACTAGCAAATAAAAATGCAACATGAAATGGCGTATTGATCAGCGTAGCACCGCATGGTGCTACAACTTAAAACTACTTTCCTTAAACTCCATCTGCAAAATGCATGCCAAGTTTGCCTCTTTTTCCCAGCCATGACCGCGTCCATATTCTTCTCTTTCGCTTCCTCCTCTTTTTTTTTTTCAGCACACATAAAATCCACAATTGCCAAAGTGTGATTCATCTTGCTCTATTTGTTTACCAGTAGCGCATGCTGATGATGTTTTATTGTTCTTTACTAACTTGTGTCGTAGCCTATGATTCAATAGGTGTCGTCATCGCACAGTCTACATACATGTCGTACCCAAGTTTATTAGATCCATGTCGTACAGTGTGATTTGTAATGATCTTATAGGATTGCTGAAATCGTACGGTCTGCAATTGCTAATGCAGTTTCTATGGTGTTCTACATGGTTAAGTGTTTGCCTACAGGCCCAAGTGAAAAGTGCCAATGGAGCTCTATGATGCTCTATGATAACCTGCTCCTTCCTTTAGTAGAATTTGGGTTTTTATGTTATTTATCATCCAGTAAGTAAAAAAAAAAGTCTGATTGCTTAGAAATGTAATAGCACACCTCTCCTCAATGAGCTTTTGAACATTTATTTTTTCCCCACCAAAGTTTAATACTTCAGGTCTAGGGTACTTCAGGTTTGTTCACATCTTTAACCTGAACAATGAGCAATAATATTAAACGGCAGTCAGATCATATATTTACTCTGTATTTTTCATATCCCAATAGGACTACATGGATGCCTTGATCTCCAATTACTATGTAAGTGGTGTACCTGACACTGTTTTTTTTATTTTTTTATCTTATTTTTTTAATTCATTCAGTTCAGATCTATTTAATGCAACATGTCTTCATTTTTCCAGCTTTGGCCTCCAGTGCAGATAGTCAATTTTTATTTCATCCCTCTCCACCACAGGTAAAGCTCTTTTTTTAATAAATACGAGCCTTTTTAGCCTCAAAAGTCAAGTGATCATTGATAATGATAATTCATCCATTGCAGCAGGGCACTAATCCAACAGTGCTGGAGATTTAAGGGCGTCACTGGGAAAAGAGCGTTCACGACGTGCCTCAGAAACACAGTGTGCAGCACAGCATTATAAAAGGAGCTTAAAGCTGGGAAACTTTAATTAGGCTCTTATTTT
The DNA here is from genome assembly GCF_051911475.1 of Siphateles boraxobius. NCBI lineage: Eukaryota > Metazoa > Chordata > Actinopteri > Cypriniformes > Leuciscidae > Siphateles > Siphateles boraxobius. The sequence goes on along the minus strand of NW_027509208.1, from coordinate 983,456 downwards.
CATTTTGACTGTTGGGATTTTTGATGTGTGCATTGTTTGATGTTACTTCTTTCTGGCACATTAATTTCCCCCTGGGATTAACAACTAGAGTCAGCTAGTCTGATTTACCTGGATTAAGTTGTGTTTTTTGTATTATTCTTTTAAGGTATGAATGGGATATATATATATGTAACGCATATGATTTCTACTAGAGTAATTTGTTCATGCTTGTGTTTTTCAGATTAGCTGTTGTTCAGATCGTGGCTGTTGCCTGGAACTCTTACCTCTCCTGGAAAGCCAATAAGATGTAACGAGATGTTCCAGATCTTCTACTACCTCGCAATTTTTTTAATTTTTATTTTTATTTTTTTAGCAGTGCATCTTTTACAAGTAAATATAGTAACATACTCATTCAGTTTACATAGTAGCATAAAGCTTACAGATGTAGTTTGCACAACAAAGGTCAAAGTAGACAATAATGTAATTCAGACTTTTTATTACCAAAATTAATGCTATGTAACATTTGTGATTTATAGATTATGTAAAGAATGTATATTGATTCTATACAGTTGATTTATATGTCTATTTTACCAAAGATTTGATGGTGAATTATGCTTTATCAAAGGTAAAATCAATAAGAACAGCAGGACTTTATGTTACAAAATGTGTCTCCATTTTGAGGTTATTTTTTCTTTCTTTTTTCTTCTGTGATCATGTGAACTAACGGATGTGACGTCTTCTACTGGGGCATTGAATAGCATGTCAAAACACTAATGTGAATAAAATACATCTTTTACAATTGCCAGAACATTATTCATAAAAACATCCCTCACACCCTGAATCTCTTTGATTTGTTTTTTAATTTTGCAAAGTGCATGACAAATTCAGACAGTAAATGCAAAAGTATGTTTTTGGGGTTTTTTTTGTTAAATTTCTGTATCTGAACCTTGTAAACCCATTATTAACTCATCCTTACATCATGTAGCGCATTTATGAACTCTGGTGAAATTGGTGCTGTAGATGGTCCATATTTCAAAGGAAACAGCTGACACTGAAAACAGGGGCTGAATTTACTGTTTTCCTAGCACAATGTTGAGCTAATAGACCCTGTTCTTTTGCTGCCCTTGCCAATAGGATGTAGGGCGGCTGTTCCTCAGCTTGACTGCAATTCACAGCTTCAGCCTGCAGATCAGATTTTTAAATAGTGAACAAAGCTGTCACTGGATAACCAGTGTGTCTGCGAATTGTCATCCTTCCAAAAACATTAAATCACATTAAGAAATATATTGGCTTTATTATTTGTCCCTTCACACTGATGAGGAAGTTAAACCCATGTTTAGGAATTTCCTTTAGAGAGAGTGTCAGGCTTATATAATATAAATATCTTTGTCCAGTTAATGCTGCGTCACTGGGGAATTGACGGCTAGCCAGAAACAATACTCAACAGTGACTAAACCTCTGCATCTGGCTATAGAACACATTTTCGTCAGCCACGCTTTAAAACATATTTTTACAGTCAAAAAACTTTTTAATTCATGACCATGTGGTGTGTTTAGTATATTATTATTATTATTTACAAAGCTTAACTTGAATTATATGGTTAAGTTCTCAAATTAAGGTTATTTATACTGTGAATATGGCTAGAGCTTGTACTTACAATGTTTCTAAATCGTTATAACTTAATAGGCTATTTGAAAAATTATTTGTATGTGTAATTAAACAGCCATATTGCAATGTAAGATGAAATTTTGAAATTTATTAAAATATTTATAATATTTACAGTTTCTCCGTTACTGTTGCAATATATATATATATATATATATATAGGCTTATGCACAAAAACATAGAAACACCTCACCCAGTATAAACAGAAATATGCAACGAAATGGTTTTATTGTAATATAATGAACCAGTGAGGTTTGGCTGCGTCTTGAAGGATTTCAGCACCTCGGACAGAGTCTCGTGTCCCCGTCGCGCGCTTCTGCTCTCCTGACCACAAATGACAATCCATGCAGAAATCCATCACGAGTCACGACAGCAGCTCCTCAGCTCACTTTGCTCAGGTGCATTTAAAAAAACAAATCTTTTGATAGTCAAAGTATCACCATCCATTGATCACATGTCTGTTCCAACTTCGGATACATTTTCTTTTAAACTAAGTTCATGACTTTGTAAGGGCATCAAGATCATCTTTGCTGATTGAAAAGTTTGGAGAGAAAAAAAAAAAAAAACACCTCACCTTGTCGTTCGGATCTACAGCACCTTTACTCTACTCTTCCTTCCAATTCAGAATCGCCTCATTTACAAGCAGTTTATGCAGCTCCACTGACGTCAATGGAGCTGTGTGTGATGTATATAACCATTGAGCTACAGGAGCTCCAATCCAGTCTGTCTGCAAACACTCTTCCTAACAAGTACCTTTGAAGCAACAGAAGAATATCGAGTAAGTTACCTTATATGACTTGCTTTCAACTTCTTGACTGAGGCCATCCAAGCTTAGGTTCGAGAACGAGATCTTAGTGCTTATATTGTACTGGACTGTCATTATTGTTCATTCATTGAACTGTTTGGATTTCTTCAAGATTCGTTTTTTTCTGTCTAACAGAGTAGATTGGGTATTATTATAATATTAGTTGACGGTTGTTGCTCGTTTTTAATTAAAACACAACGATATGTACAAATAGGCTAGACATTTACTGTTATATTGACGATCATCAGTTATTAAAACGTGGACCAGCGATTTAAATGTTTTGCTTTATTAACGAGTTGCAAACTCTTTTTAACTCTTCACCGGTATTGTTTAATGTACGACTTATTTATTTTTTTATACTGACATAACTTTTTTAATATTAATACTTGTATATTAGCCTAAATAATACAGCAAAAATCTAATTTATATTTAAAAAAATTAACCATTTGTAATTATTTTTAGAATTTACTGTCTAAACATCTAAATGTTTTGAATTATCTCAAAATGTGTCTATTATTTTTTATAATCGATAGTAGTAGCCTAATTTTATACAAGTCTATTTGCTATTTAAGCTGCTTTGAAACATCTACATTGTTAAAAGCGCTCTATAAATGAGGACGACTTGACTACAAAAACTAACTTAATCTTTTTTCTTTGTTTTGGCCAAAGTTTTTTTGATTTATTTATAATAACTCGTTTGCTAATGTCAGTTTTGTCATTTATAATACTAATAATAAGCCTGCTTAAAACCGCAGAAAGTATTTAACTGTCAGCATGTATTAAAGTTTTGTTTTGATGTGAAGTAACACACCTGGGTGTTTTCCTCAGGAAGCGCGCGGCTGTGTCCAGCATGAAGCCCGTCCCTTTGGTCCTGCTCATTACTTCAGTCTTACTGACCACCCACGTCCCGCTGAGCACCTGTCGACCCCGCGAAATGAGCTTCATTAGCAGCCAGCTAGACGACGTGCTCCTAAACAGGGCTGGAGACGACGCCGTGTCGTTCCTGCTGGGCGAAAAACTCCTTCAGTATTTGCAGAGAACCGTCGGAGCGCAGAAAGCAGGAGGTGTCCTGCATCTCCAGCACTTCCCCACGGCGCAGCTGCGCTCTCCTCACGAGGACAACAGCTTAGAGGAGTTTTCCAAACGGAACGATGACCCTCCGATCTCCATCGACCTCACCTTCCACCTGCTGAGAAACATGATCGAAATGGCGCGGAACGAGAATCAAAGGGAACAGGCGGGACTGAACCGCAAATATCTAGATGAGGTTGGGAAGTAGCTGTATAGTTCAACGATGATGCTTTCAATCGGCGAGTAAAGAACAAGCTCAATGCACTCTTTCACACCCCCAAAACTCTCGCTAAAGCATACGACATTCACCGATGCCTCCTGCTCGACCCACACTCTTAGAAATAAAGGTTCTTCAGTGGTTCTTTGGTTCAGCAAAGAACCTCCTTGTCGTTGTTGAGTTGGCTGTGGTTTTTTGGAGATAAAAAAAAAAAAAAAATCTTCTTCAGATCAGGCTATCGGTTTCTGGGTTCTTTAAAGCAACCCGGCTTGAAGAACTACAGAATAATAAAGTTCTCTCTCTTGTGGCATCAGGGTTATGTGGAACCTTTATTTTTAAGAGTGGCATCCATCTGTTAGCCAGAAGAGTTTCTGGTGACCTGCTGCTGTCTCCATGACCTCTGGACCATTTCAGAACTCGGGAAACCACATGCAAAAGCCACAACAGACCTGTTCAGGACCTCTAAACGCTGTGCAGGAGGGTTCAGATGTTACCAAATCAATCAATCTACAATTGACTGGTACCCTTTTAGTATTTAAAGTTATTGGCCTCCTTATTAGTGTTATGAATGGAAGAAGTACAGTACTACTAAACCATTACAAATCCTATTATTGCTAATTCTATAATATGCTTTTCATCAGATGCTCACTGTCCACTGTTAAGGGTCGTTTTTGTATGGCTGGTTTGGTTGCAACCTCTTACTTTGCCAACAGAAGTGTTATCATGACATATAATGCTATCTTTGGTTATAATGCCAATATAATCCCAGATGCTCACTGTATAAGTGCAAAAGTATGTTCTCCTCACATGATGGGAAATAATTATCTTTGCACTTCAACCAAGAGGCTAACCCACGTTTGTGACAATAATGTTGGACAATATTACAAAGTGCTAGAGATATACTGTACATTGTATATTGCTTATCATTGTGTAAATTACATCTTAAATTGCACCTACCGTAAATGCAGAAACATGACTTTGTATTTTGAACATGAATCTGCAGAAATAAATGAGACTACATGCCTTTTACAAGTAACTGCAAACATGTAAACCTCATTATCACCCATTAAAAGTGGTAATGATCACAGCAGACACGGTTGAATTAACATTACACAAATCATAAAAACACAAAGTGGTGAGTAACAGGTGAGATGTCACAATGGAAATTACTATATGCTCTTTTGAAATGTTAAATGCATATCATTAATTGAGGGGCTGTAACGGACTTTTTTTTTTACATGTGATACTAATGGTTGAAGTGACATTTGTATTTAAATTCAAATGAATCATTAATCATTATTTTGAAATAAGGTTGGGTAATTTTGTAGATAAATACAGAAATATCAGCCCATGTTATACACATCATTCACCACTTTTAATGAAAACACAAAGGATCTTTATTTGAAATGAAAAATATTGATGTAATTACAAACAAAAGAATGCAAAACAATATATATATATATATATAGTATATATATATATATATCAAATGTTTTCATATGTTCTCCTCTAACTTTAAATGGTATCAACTCTGCTAAAGTTATGTGATCAAAAAAGACCAAAAGCTGCATCATAAACACATAGTTTTAAACATCCAGAATGTAAAAGCTATGAATAAATTTGTAATTCCTCTTACTGAACTATAGCTCAGAGTCTTAGGGCCACAAAATGCCAGATGAAAGAAGCTCTAGCCATGTTGAAAGGATTAAACAAAACCTCCTCCTTATAGTCTCTCTCAAGTCAGCACAGGAAATACCCTGGAAATGAAAAATAAAATATATGAGTTAAATCTTCCATAATCTTCCACTTACACTCAATCTATTTTAGTCATAAATGGGGCAAGTGGGAGAGGACAGTGTGTGATTTGCATTGGCAAGAACATATGTTGACTGAACACTTTTAGGACGTGTCATTGTGCACAACGTGTTACATAAACATTTCTTTAGCCATTTAAACATACAATAAAGAAAGGAAACTCTAAATGATATATAAAGCTCAAGTAACGGTTAAACAAGTCACATCTCATCCTGCAGATTGCCTCTTTATCCAGCTTCTGACACCTGCAAAAAAATAATCTTTTCTAGGAAAAATTACAGCTTTAAATCGTGCGAAGGCCGGTACGTCAGCTTGTGACGCACCACATCCTCAAAATAAGATCCATCCTCATTCCGAGTGGACACACTCCATGCGTGGAGTATTTCTGCACATACTTAAACCGAATGCTGCTTCTCCGAATGACTCTTTCCCTCTCCTTCCCTCCATGAATTGATCAGTGAGCTGACAGCACGAGTGACAAGGTCAGCGTCCGTGAGCACCTCATATATCTCCACTGCCGTATATATCCCTAGCTGGTGGCTCAGAGACGAGCGGTTATTAAGTAATGTGTGGAAGTGGACTCACAGGTGGGGGTGGATGGACCATCAGAAGCCAGGAGATAAGATGCAGAGTGCCTGCCACTGCGATTTAGCCCTGTTCTCAACGCTGCACTTACTCAATGGACACACAGTCCTATTAGATCAGTAAAGTGCCAGAGAGAAAGCTGCATGCTGTCCTGGCCCACGCTGCCCGATTTAAAGAGGTTTCTGACCTTTAAATTGAAGTAAGAGGAACGGTTATTTAAAGAAAGCTTGCCGAGATGGGGATCCCCCTGCATGACAGGATACCCACCTCTTAAAGAAGAGGATATGCATTTTGTGCTAATATTATTTTCCAAGTTGTATGAAGCATGAATCGTAGAAACAGGTTTTACACCTTGGTTGGTAAGTTTTTACTGTTTACTCACACACTCTTAAAAATAAAGGTTCTTTACTGGCGTCTATGTTTCCATGAAGAACCTTTAACATCCTTTCCATTGCACAAAAGGTTCTTTAGATTATTAAACTGTTCTTTACTCTAAGAAAAAAATGGTTCTTTTTAAGAACTGTTTATTGAATGGTTCTTTGAGGAACTAAAAATGGCATCACTGTGAAAAACCAGTGATTTTTAAGCGTGTATATGCTGTACAATAAAAGGATAAATTACGCATAATTATCACACTGTTGTCTGTACAATTAAAGTGAATGGGGAGCAGCGGTTGTCATGCATCAAAAATGACCACAAAAAAAACACATTAAAGGTGCAGTAAGCAATTTCTGAGAAATATAAATTGATGTTTGAAATCAACCCAAATAAACACACCCAAAAAACAAACGTTGGGCGGGGCCCAGTGTGCTCCATTAGCATTTGGCACAGTCCCGGTGCGGTTGCACTACACCACCCTAAGGATTGCCCTAAACACACACCCCTCCTTTCATTGCTCCGCCCCCAAAACACATGAACATGAGTGGATGTCTGTTTATCACAGCTGAAGCGAAGCAAGATAATGCTTCATGAAAAATAAAGGGATAATGATTTCATATAAGCATTCAAGAACTGCTTTCATTGACTTTTAAAGTGATTTTTATCATTTTTGGAGCTCAACAGCTCCTTAGAAATACATTGAGTGTTGCATGAAGATCTTTCCATTGCACAAAAGGTTCTTTATATTGAAAAAAGGTACCTTGTATTACAATTTTCTTCACATTAAGAAAAAAAAATATTCTTTTTGCATTTCACATCACCTCTCCATCCCCTATGTTTTTCACACTAAAAAAAGCAAATTGTATCAGATGCAAAATTATTAAACCAAGTGGCTTCTGCAAACAAATTATACTAAATGATTTATTTCTCAGCCATTTGCAATTTCTTAATAACTGGTGTTAAGGTGATTTTTATGTATATGGTTCACACAGGTGGAGTGCATCACATTTCACCAGATCCAAATGTTTATGGACCCCTTGCAGAGACTTTAGTCAGCAAATTTTTAATAGAGTTTGGTAGGAGATGACGAGTGTACTCCACACAATGAGTGCCACTGGTGCCAAGGATGTTCACGTCACAGGATGGGACGTCTGCATGATCTGCCAGATTCACACTAATAGAGAAGAGAAACACTTTAACCCTGTAAAGCCTGACATATAAAATAATAGTCTGGAATTCTAATGTTTTGAATTGGAAAAGTTTATTAAACTTTTAGACAAAATGTTTAAAAACATCTAAATAAATCAAAAACTTTGCAGGTGTGTTTTCGCTGAGTATCATATTTAATACATCAGGCTTTTATAGCTCATATGATATAGAAGAATATGGAGCTCATATTTAAGAAGGATAAAACACCTTAATTTTATTCAGACGCCCAAACTGAGCAATATGCAATTTGGTGCAGATGCTGATATTTATATGGGCAAAAAATAAGATGACATTCTGATAGCTTGTAATGTAAATCAATGAGATATTTATAACAGTATAGCAGACTACTTACATAAAATGCATATAAATATCAATTGTCACTTTAGATCTCCCGATAATGTGTTAGTAAGATGATATTTAAATGGTTAGTTTTAAAATCAAAGCTCTGTAGTTTTTATTGTGAGGACAAAACATATAATGCTGTGCAATACAACGATGATTGAGAAATGTACACACGAACCTTCATCAAAAGCCTGCTGTATCATATTTGATACATGTTAACATGATGTTTTTTTATAAAATGATGAATTGATAATCAAGTAAACCTAAGTTGCTTCAGCCCAAGTATTCATTCTAATATATTACTAACATAATAAAATTTATTCTTTCGTTTACTGAATAAAAATCAGAAAAGATTTTACAGCAAAAAGAAACATGCACCACAACCTGAAGGAGGACATTTATAAAATTACACTAGTTTCAGAAAAATATAGCATATAGTGGATTGTGCACAACAGGATGTTGATCATTTAAAGTCCTTATAAATGTGTGTATCAAATATGATACAGTAGGCTTTATAGGGTTAAATGGTTTTCAGACCATCATGTACCAATGTTTGATCACTGAAAAAAAAAAAAGCTAATTCCTTTAAAGAACTTTTGACTTGCTATAATTTGCGGAGCACAAAAGAACATATTTTGAGAAATGTCCTTTTATCCATCCAAGCCAATGGGATACAAAGTTGTTTGGCTCCAAATGTTCTTCAAAATCTCTCCTTTTGTGTTCCACAAAAGAAAGAAACTCATACAGGTTTGGAACGACATGAGGACGAGCAAATGATTTCCTTTTTGGGTGAACTATCCCTTTAAGGCCATGATTTCATCTTTGAAACTAACCTTGGGTTTAAAAAATAAGTTAGCATCTCCCTGATTCACCACTCGGCCCAGGTGAGTCGGTCAGGTCTTCAGGAGCTTCATCACTGCCGTCTTCCCCATCTTCACCTGCAACAAAAGTATGTTTCATCACTAAATACATTGCAATGCAACTTCAACCTACCAATGCAAAGAACTGGGCATATGAGACAGATGATGTGAAGCCTTTACCTGATTGGAAGTCGATGCCTCTCAGCATGTCGGCCACATCCTCCGTGTTGATGATGAAGTGGTCCATGCTCTCAAAGCCTGCCTCCGTCTGCTCAATGTTGGTGGCCTTGGCATTGTCTGTGATCCTGTCAAGGACAGAGCGGTGGAGTTGCTCGGACAAATATAAAAGTGACGGATAGCGTTAGGTCCCAGTTCCTCCGTCTCTGCTGGTGACGCAGGTGCACGAGGCAGCACTCGCAGTCTCCGCAGGTGGACGGTAGCATGAAACATAAGACACAGCTAGACAGTGTTGTAAGCGTAAGCATTTTTTCCAAACAGTTAGAGGTTTTGGGGGAAAATGTGATGAATGCTGATACATACGTTATTGCGCACGCTGCATAAAGTTTCATTTTGCAAAGAAAAGTTGCTTTTGGAGGCAATTAGCCAGCAGCATCAATGGAAGACTTGCATTTACAAGGAAATACCTGTGAAAACCTCAATGTTGAACGTTTATGTCTTTCAACGTGCGAATCATATTTTCCCCAAATATGCTCAAAGTAAATGTTTTTTTCAATAGCCATTTCTTCAACTATTAGCCAATTCTAAATATGTGGTTACAGCATTGTAAAGAAACAGTTATTTATCACTATAAATTGAACAGATAAATGTGCCTCAACAAATGGCACATTATAAGAAAAAGTTAATAATCCATGACCATTTCTCTTTTAACTATTTTTTTTCAATCTGTTACATTTAAAAAAAAAAAGGGTTGAATGTTTAGCCAAAACGGCTGTATAGACTTACAAAATCGCAATATATTACATTCTTTTCTGTTCATATACATTTCAACTTTTTGTAAAGAAAAAAATCCGCATTGATTTTTCCCATAGCAGAGTTGAAATTTTGTGCTTGACAGGGAAATGATAAAAGTAATCCTCAACTAGTAAACAATGAAATACTTATAAAGACTGTAAGAGTAAAATAGTCAGCATGTGGTTATCTGTCAGCATTACAGTCACTGAGGGATTTTACATTTTAATCTTACATTTCTTTAACATACACAGTTCAGAGGTTTGGAATCAATACGATTTTTTGTAAAAACTTTATTTTGATGGTCGACTTTATACATTCTACTAACCATAATTAACTTCGCAGATACATGTCAGCTACCAGTCAGTTGAGACTGTTAGGTTATAGTTAGTTGTTAGTTCGGGTGAATAGAATAATTTGACATGTACTTGCAAACTTACTTTTAGTCAGTGGAATGTCTGTTGGGGGAGCATTAAAAAAATGTGCAAGCATATAAGAAATTAATATTTATATTCAGCATTAAATTGCTTAAAAGTGACATTAAAGACATTTATGTTACAAAAAACAAAAGCAGCAGCAAAACTGTTTCAACATTGATAATAAGAAATTATTCTTGAGCAGAAAATCAGCATATTTGAATGATTTCTGAAGGATCATGTGACTGAAGACTGGAACAATAATGCTGAGAATTCAGCTTTGATCACAGGAATAAATTACATTTGAAAATACATTAGAATAATACAGTGGGTCCACAAAACTACACATTAAGCGTTTGGAGCTGAATTACACACAGAAGTCAGCAGAAGATAAATAAGTGGTAGTATGAGGGATTTCAATAAATCCAGAATCTTTACCACAATATTGATGTAGATGAATATTATGAACCAATGCATAATACAGTGGGTTGTTAGGGGTGGGAGGCTGGCTGAGTCATTGTCTGTGATGTGGTTAATCATGATTGTTAGTCTTTAGGAGGCATCAGATATTAATGAAGAATACATGCTGAATATGGTTTAGTTTAAAGGAACAGTTCAACGTAAAATGACAATTCGGTCATCAAGAAAGCCATATACGATATGTAACATGATATCAGTAAATGATGAACTATCCCTTTTAGACACTTCAAAACACTCATAGCTGACTTACTTCTTGAACACTTCTTTTGCACTCTGTGAACACAGCAAAGAAGAACACTCGTTTTAGGACTAGAGGATTCTTGCAGCAGATTAAAACATAAAACCCCCAGTCCTCTTCATTATAGTTTCCTGCGCACATACTAAATCACAGACACTTGTTAGGCAGCATCCTTTGACACTCTGTTTGCACTGAGAAGTGCTAGTTAAAAAGAGCAGCGCTGCACCTGATGCTTTATAGTGAAAGCGGTTTCAAAAAACAATTTCACCTCTCCATCACCTGTTTAAAGTCTCTTTCTGCAGAGTGCAGCTCTCAGCCATGGGGAAGTATTGACCGTTTGAGCCACTAGTCAAAGGACAGGGGTCTGGGTTCCTCCGTCCCCAGCTGTGGGAGCTTTCGCTAATCAATGTCAGCCCCCATCCATGAGCCTTGTCATTAAAGGATGCTTGAAATGTAGCAACAGGCACAGTGTCGATCAGCAAACAGCACACGCAAGTGCTGGGTCATTTGCATCAAGCATCTCTGGGTGGCTCTGAAAGCAACCAGCTCTGTTGCAGCATTAGCTCCACACAGCTCAATAAGTCCACGATAAAACTCTGTGCCGCCAGAGGTTTGCGTGAGTTAGATGTAGAAAGTGGTCATTTAAGACAAGGTAATGTTGTCTGTAGCTTTGGAAACTACTTTGAGGCTAATGATCTAGACTTTTAAGGGCAAGACACTACAGGGGAAAAAAACAATGCACTGGTCAGTTTACAGATTTTGGGCTATTTGGCTTTCGATTACATTGTTTCAGACTAGTTGAATGAAAACATTAAAAATAAAAAAAATTACACTATCTATTTGCACCTGTAGTTTTCAAGTACAATACATATGTTTTCCACTTCATTAGCACTTTAGAGTTTTATTTATTTTTACATATTTTTATTCCAGGGGCGTTTTCTCCGAGGAGGCAAGGGAGAAAAAAATTGGATGAGAAAATAATCGATATTGCACAGAAAAAAATTACAAAATGTGAGATTAAAAAGGCCTCTCGTACCTCCCAGGAGCCTATTGACTTTTAAAAAACCCCTTAAAGTGTGCGCTGGGTTTGGTGGCGGGTAGTTGAGAATGAAGGGGGGAAAGTCACGTGAGAGGAGGCAATGATTGGATATGATCTGTTATGGTTGGATATGATTGATTTGTGCGATAAATCCTGCATCTTGTTTTCATGCACGTTCGCGAATGTACCTAAATGAAGAAAATTATGGCGTTAATGGAAAGACTAATTAGAAAAGTAAGTAAACAACTCACCCACTTAGATATCACTGCTTTGTCAGGAAGAACAGCTGAACTTCATTTCACAAATAAAATATATTGTTTAAATTGTTACGGCCTTTAGTTATTATTTTGGAATAAATGTAAAAATGTGTAAAAACACTAACTTGATTAGATTTATACTTGGTTTTAATAAATAGAACAATAATTATATAGTGTAAAAATCAAAAATAGAATTGTATTTGGCCTTTATGTAATGTTTATTTAACCAGGAAAATGTAAAAACTATGTGTAACAGGGACACAAATTTATATATATGTTTAAAAAAAAACTGTGAGAACTTTGCCTCCTCATTTTAAAACACCACTGCAAGCCACTGGTTTATTCACATATCATTCAACTGATGTTATGGGACATTTTATTCCTAAAAACATGTTGAAAATGTATTATTTTTTCTGGCTGTTGACAGTATTTTAAGATTTATGGAGTGATAAAAAGAGATATCCAAAATCCCCTTTGTAAAAACCTTTAACTCTTAATATGTTGACAAAAAAGTAGAAGATAGATAGATAGATAGATAGATAGATAGATAGATAGATAGATAGATAGATAGATAGATAGATAGATAGATAGATAGATAGATAGATGGATAGATGGATAGATAGATAGATAGATAGAGTTTGTACCTGCAGAAACACAGCCATCTGAGGTTCCTCCATGGACTGGATGGCTGTTTCCACCAGTTTGATGGACATCTCTAAGTGGTCTCCTTGGAGACGGATAAGGGAGCGAACATGGCTTAGTTTCTGGTCTTGCTCACGGCCTACAGTCTCTACTAGTTCCCTTTTACGCTCTTCTAGGATGGCAAAAAGTTCATCAAACTTATCAGAGATGTGCTGCATCTGTCGACGACCATTTTCCTGCAGAAGATTACCAGCGACTGTTTTAGTTTGAAGTAAAAGTTAAACATCAATAGTTTAAAAAAATAATAAATACATTTTTTAAATATTTAAAAATCATCACTTTTTTTTCAGGATACTTTTGTAACATTATAAATATTTGCCTTAAAATGATTTAAAATTGCGAATCAGAGGATCCATCATTTTAACTAAACAGCCACTGTAGCCAAGAAGATTCAAAATGTTTAAAGCAAGAAGTAAATCATCATGAATATATCTTGAATATTCAATATATCACCCAGTCCTATCACACAATGTCATAATTGTTGTAGTTTACAGTATCATTTCTTTCTCACCTTGACAGTCCTACAAATATCCTCCATCTGTGAGATCAGGGCCTGTATTCTATCATTTCCTGCCATCAAGATGGCGATAGCATCATTGAGCTCTGTCTGAGACAAAACAGCAGAATATAACCAATTGTGACAGGTCTTCGTAAAATAAAAAAGAGGGGTGGGGGGGGGGGGGGGGCACACATGACCAATGCACTCAACGTGTCATCTTTCACAAGAAAGCCATGTCAGACTTGGCTATGCAACTTGTGATAACCACACTTACAGACAAGAGAACAGCATGTGAACTAAAAGCCGAGCTTGTAGAAATGTTACCCGTCATGACTGATCAAACTTAGCTGATTTGCATTTGAAATGAGTGATTCACTGTTTATAGTGGGCCATGACTAAAAGAGAAAATGTCATCATAGCCACCTGGCAAAAATTATGGTGGTTTGGGAGCCGGTTTGGGCATCGACCACCCAATATGATCCTGCAGCGTTACTTCATTCTGTTCCAGTTCCCCAAAACCAAGAGTTCCAGAAGTAGATATACTACAAGAGGAAATAGACTATTTCTGACGATGAGAACTGACCTTGAGCATAAGAACACTGCAAATAACAGATCGACATATGGTGTCCACCATGCACATGCTTTTCTATTGGGAAAGGCTGATACGTTTAGTCATTGTTCATCTGGTAGCGAAGGGAGAGGGGGAGGGGGGGAGGGAGAGAGAGAGAGAGAGAGAGAGAGAGAGAGAGAGAGAGAGAGAGAGAGAGAGAGAGAGAGAGAGAGAGAGAGAGAGAGAGAGAGAGAGAGAGAGAGAGAGAGAGAGAGCGCTGAGAACAGGCACTTACAGAGGACAAAACTGACAAATAAAAGGTAAAGACTAGAAGAAGCTGCTATGACTCAAACACAACAGGGAGGAGTGACTCATTTCTCAGGGCCAGTTGCACCCTGGTATGAAGACCTTCATTAGCCTTTTCACAAGAGGTGCACTAGGTCAAGACCTCAATATCATGTAGGTTAAGAAAGCATCAGAAAGTGACACAACTGCTGTGATGCTGCACGTTTTTTGTGTGAGATGAAACACATTTGTCCTGTTTTTTGTTTTGTTTGTTTGCTATTTAACAACCTTAATCTCATAAGTATCTCGGTCCTATGTAAGACGTATTGTCTGTTCTGTGATGTGCTATTATTGGTGCTTGCTATAGAGCATTGCAATTGCTCATACTTAGTCAAGTCACCTTTATTTATATAGCAGCTTCACAGGTAAATTCTGATGTAAAGCAATAGTGTCATTTTTCAGTTCAAGTCAGTTTTGTTCAGCTCAAGTCATTGTTGATTCAGTTCAGTTTAATAACCAAATAAAAGTTCATCAGTTACAGAGGAGGAGGAGGATAGATGATGTATCGACTCATTATTTAAATGTTGTTGATTTTCAACAAAAAAGTTGCATAGTGTACCGTTAATATGAAGGAGGGATATTTAGGGACCGGAATATCATACGGACTGGGCGGGCTCTTTTAAATTTGACTTCTTGATTAATCTCTTCAGAAAACATAAATAGCTCATTTTTTTAGACAAATTAGATGCAGCAAAAACTGAAAAAGTAGGTAATTGGTTGAAGAGAAAGCAGTCATTGGTTCAGGGCTGCTGGTGGTCTGTGTACTGTGTTCACATGTGAGTGTGTGTTGATGCGAGAGAAGTTCGGTGAGATCGAGCCCCTTGCAATGTGTGAAACTTGCTGGTCAGCGTGTTACAAACACATCTGTCTAGTTCTCAGTGTCGCACCACAGCCTCAAAACAGCCTGTGTTTATTCTGAGGTCATTCACACCACAACAAACTAAGTAAAACAAACTTTAAAAAACGGATTGTCTGGTTGATGAAGTAAATTACACTGTATGCAAATCCTCTACCTTTTGTCTCTTGTAGATGAGCGGCAGTGGAGCCACATCACAGTCCTTGTGAGCCCCGAACACCTTGCACATGGAGCATGTCGGAGTCTTACAGGTGAGGCAGTAGATGTTGATCTTCTCCTCCACATGCTGGTCACACATCAGCTGCTGTTGCTCTGCTTTGGGCAGGAGTAACCTGTAGAGTCAAAACAGAAAGATATTTATGGGATGGTGGAAAGGTTAAAGGTTATTGGTAAATCAGAGATTGCAAAATTGAGCTATTACCACTGTACTCTTTAGCAAGGCGTGACCCCAGGTTTCTCCAGAGGAAACATTAATTATGACAATAAATATAAAATATAATATTACATTTTTATTTAGTAATTTCTATTTATTTACACAGCTAACCTGCTATTAGAGCATGTTGACAAAACATTTGAATATTGCTATATTCAAAATTAAGTGTTGCTTTTTTTCCGGGCAAAAACAGTGGCAAACAATAGCTTTATTTTAAAGTCAGTTTCTGTATAGACACATACTGCACCTTACAGTATAAACAAAAAAGATAAACTTTATCGGTCAAGAAAAATTTATTAACTAAAAGTTTTGAACAGTTAAATACTGTAAAACAATTACCAAAGCAATCAAATTTTATTTAAATTTTGGTCCTCATTTATCAAAAGTGCGTACACCAAATTTCCAGCGTACACCCAAAACCACGGTGACTTTGATATTTATCAATATGGACGTTGGCGTACGGCACGCTCAAATCCTACGCCAGGTCAGGAGGTGGTGTACATGTATGCACGTTTTGAGTTAGTGCGGAAATGCGCAGAAAAACAATTCCTAACACCACAAAACGCACTGACAAACTAAAAGATATGAGGAGCTCTTTTCCAAAACGCGAACGCCATTTTTAAAAATAAATTTGTATTTTATTTCAATTAATAAACTAGTGTTATGTCTGCAAAGATGAAATTGATGATCACCATCTCCGTAGTGAACGCGCCTATAGAGAGAGTAGCCTATTTCTTTTCGTTTATAATTGTTTCGTTTAAAGACATTTCAAGCTTTCTTTAGATATATTTCTCATGTCTGTGAGGCATATACTGAGTTTCGGTTAATTTGCAATGTAATTTGTAATTTAATTAATTAACGTGCAATGCAAGGGACCGCGCCAGCGCCTCCATGTCATGACTCATGATTATATTGTCTGCTATTTGCTTCTTATTTATTAAATCCAGGCAATTGGTTAATGAAAAAATATTAAAATTAAGATACAATTTATACAAAACGAAATTCACTTTAAAGAAAGGCTTTCTACAAAACAAAACTTAATTAAGTGGCCAAAATCATGTCTGAGCATGTCTCCCGATATATTGCGCATCCTATCTTAGCCTACGTTCACTTTTCATAATCAATATAGATGGGGAAAAAATAACATTATTATTTTTTAACAAATATGAAACTAAATGCACTTAGTTAATGGCTACAACACGTAGCCTAATAGTAGGCCTGAATATTGTTATTACTTTTTTCACGTTCGGCACTAATTACTATTAGCCTAAATGTGTTACTAAATGATGTGAATGTATTTTTAACATCGTTGTATTTAAGGACTGTATTTGTCTGTTATTTTTAAATTATTTGTTTTATGTGGTGGACAATATTGGAACGTGACATTGGAAATATTTATTTTATTTTTACTATTTAATTTATTTTCATATCTATTTTGTTTGGCTTTTATTTATTTCATGCAGTTGCACTTATTTAATTTATATTAATTTATAGTATGAGTCCCTGATTATATGTTGCATGTTCTCTTGTTGTTGTTTTTGTTGTTGTTTTTTTAGACAAAAAATGGATGGATTTATAGCGTTTTGAAAAAAAATACAATTAACTTTGAATTTATTATCAACAATATTGTTGTTTGATTTAATAATAATTTTTCATGATGGTGATGGTCTCGATCTCCAGAGAAGTGTCTCCTCTTTGCCGTCTTCCGTGAGTCCATGGCGTAAAATGAGGGCGTGGGGGAAGCGGAGACTTGAATATATAGGGATGTGTTATTCTAATGACGATCGTTTTCAGCCGCGGCATTTATCAAGGGCAGGTATTGCGTACACCTGGATTTCAAAGGTACGCACAGCTTCATAAATCAGGCGGTGAGAGGAGTGTAAGCATAATCTTACGCCAACATATACGCCCGTTTCTACGCAAGAATGATAAATGAGGGCCAATGTCCAGCTCATTATTTTAACATAACTATTTAAAAATAAGTCTGTATTAGTGAGAATTCTAAAACTACAAATAAAACTAGTTACATTCTGCAGAATTCTAATACAAATTTGAATTCTTGCCTAAATTCAAATTTGAATTAGAATTCTACAATAGAATTCTTCCAGTTCCTATTCAAATTCAAAATTTAAAAGACATCCTTAATTCAATTCTGAATAGCAAATGACACTGGTTCTAAATTGTGCATGTAATGATAAACTACACACAACAACAAGCATTCTTTCTTTGTGACATGTGAGGTGAGATCACTTTCCCTGAAGTGAATCACTATAACGGGAGCTGATGTGAAAATCTGACGTTAAAGACATTTGCAGCAGGTGCTCCGTTTAAAAGTGATTGATGCAACTAATATGATATTCTGTCCTAAAATGGGAACATTACTCACATAGACCTTTTCAACAAGCATCTGTCCTAATCTGTCTTCTCAAGTGGAAAGAGATGGTTTGTATGTGCAGTGTGTTCAATGCAGCAGGCCTGTTCAAAACATAATATGTTTATGAAAGACTGCCATCCAGTGGATGTCTGCTGATAGGGTAGTCATATGAAACCATATTATGGTGAATGGATATAGTACTACAGAATATATGTATAAGTTTTAATTAGCATTTATAAGTTTATGTCAAAAAAATTTAGACATTCTTGAAATCTCCTTGAAATAACCTAAATTAACAAATAAAAACATATTACTTCCATAATGTGATGCATTTCAGAGTGAAGCATTATTCAAAAAGAAAAAATAGGATGTGAATTAACTAAACATTTTTAAATAAATATTCTGTGTCATCTTCTTTTTAAAAATGTTGTATCATGTATCTGAACAAGAAAATTAGGCCCACAGCATTAAGGATACAGCAGAGTATTTCATTTTGCATCTTGTTCAGATACATGGCATCATGGATTTGATCAAATACCAACAGATAAAAAATCAAAACCTGACAGCCTCTGTTAGAAATCTTATAATGGGCCGTGTTTGGATCTTCCAACAGGACAGTGATCAGAACGTCAAAATCAAAACAAAAATGGGTCACTGAGCACAAAACTGAGCATCTGCAATGGCCATCCCAGTCCCTGACCTGAACCCTATAAAAGATGAGCGCTGAACTGAAGAGAAGAAGCACCAACATGGATCTGGGAATCTGCAGGATATGGAGAGATTCTGTATGGAGGAATGGTCTCTGATCTCAGGTCAGGTGTTCTCCAAACTCATCAGGCATTATAGGGGAAAACTCAGAGCTGTTATCTTGGAAAAAGGAGGTTGCAAAAAGTATTTAATAAAACGGGGCAAATAATTGTTCCCAATGTGTTTTGGAGAAAAACATTTATTTCATAATGTGATTTTCCCCCCACTTTCAATTCTTTTACTTTGATTTTTGTTAATTTTTTTGATAAAATATAAAAAGGATTAACAATGCAGATTTATTTTTTTACAGCCATCTTTGATCATATTTACCAAGGGGGCAAATTATTCTGACACAATATATAT
Organism: Siphateles boraxobius; assembly: GCF_051911475.1. Lineage (NCBI taxonomy): Eukaryota > Metazoa > Chordata > Actinopteri > Cypriniformes > Leuciscidae > Siphateles > Siphateles boraxobius. The sequence goes on along the minus strand of NW_027509208.1, from coordinate 964,262 downwards.
ACACACAACTGATCTTTTGTGTCTTTGAAACAACCTCTACATTCAGGTGACCCGCTTTCCATCAAAGACACATTACTAACCATGTTACATTACGTATTCATGGTAAGCACCTCAAAGTCTATCTGTCTTATTATACCCAATTACGCATATTTTTCACAGGAGGTCTCATGACACATTGTTTATTGCCACAGGGATAAAGCGTCCTAGTTATATTTAGTGTTTTGGCAAAGGATTGCAGCAGTCACCAGAGCCTCAGGTCCCATGTCTCTGTTGTGTTTACGTGGCGTTGCAGAAAATCTCCCACATGTGATTAGGTAAATCACATATTTGTGTCACTACACAGGGTTTAAGCCTCATTGATGAAACAGAACAAGTGTCGGTTAGTGGCGTGTCACTAGACTTTTGTAACAGTTTAAATTTGTTGGCATAGTGTATTTTTGCTACACAGCTTGAGGGGATTGGTGGATCTCTATACAAAAAGGACTGCTTTGAATCATCTACAACAAATATAGCTATCATTCATATCAGTGCTTCCAAAACAGATATGCTAGTTCTTGGAGCTTGGAACAGGCCCAGAAAAAGCCTGCACTTTGGAGATGACTGTCGAAACTGACCTGGTAGACTCTGATTTGTAGATATCAATGATATTCTCCACTAGCAGGTTCCTCTGGAGGCCATATACACCATGCCGGTCCAATATCACTTCATGGCGACAAGATGGGCAGCGGAAACGTCCCCCTGTAGACAGAGTGGTAGAGCCCCGGTTTTGCCAAAAAGAGCTAGAGGCCTAAACCAGGAAAAGAATATTAGTAAAAAAATTGTTAATAGGCCATTGCAAACATCAGTGTAATTTCTGTAAGCTAATGGATGAGTCAACAATATATCATTTATGGCATTTCACGTAAAGTTATTCCTTTAAGATTGTTTCATCTTGCATGTGGCTAATATATACAAACCAAAGTACTAAGAAAAGAGCAGTGCTGTGTGGCCAAAATAATAGACGAATGAATGGATGCCTTTGTCCACCAAACGCTGTAATTTGTCTGTCAGTTATCTTTGGGTAATTGTTAAAAGTGAAAGATGAGAATTAATATAGATGTACAGCTCTCAGTCATGGTAAAGTCTGGCCCAACAGCGTCACCCTCTCTGAGAGGGAATACTAATGGCTCCACTGAGAACCTCATCTTGATGATGAGATGCCTAGACTTATACCTCAAAGGAACAATGTAAAAGAGTTTTTGCATAAATCAGAAATGCTAAATGATTATTAATCTCCATTTTGTCTGCTTTGCCTCTAAGGTCTTGTTTCAATCTCACAAAACAGTAAATGACTTTTAAGTACATTTGAAAACTTTTCAAGTAAATGAGGTTGAGGATTAGAATAAATTCGGTAAAATAACATCAAATGTTCGTATTTTACGCTTTAAATGTCCAAATTAAATGCCAAATTCACAACAGCACACAACGAATTATCAACAGCTTCTCGGCGGCGTCACCGAATGACAACAACATATCCGGACATCCGGTCCTTGATTTTGAATGATTGAGAATTGACAATTGACAATTTTCGCTGCTGTTTGTATCACTCCGCTTGTCTGTGCCCCTACTACTATAGCCTACATGGTCAAATATTATGAATTTGCTTTTGGGGAAAAGGATCCTATTTAATTCTAATCTCTAAATCTTTACCTGTTTATCAACCGTCTTTTACAGTCTTATGTAGCTTTCAATTGTTTCCTTCCTCCATGAAAAATAAATAAAAATCACTCTGCTTGTCAGTGGTTGCATATTCCAGATAAGATGTGGCATTATCAGTGGCCCTCTCTTACATCGGTATGCCACTAGATGTCGTCACGCGACTTAGTGAAATCATCCACTCAGCCAAATCATTTAAAAACAACGATTCATTCACAAGAGGCTGTCTGGGTGTTTCTCAAAGGAAGGCTGCATATCTCGGCTGCCACGTCATCAAACGTCGCTGAAGGCCATCTCAATTTGAAGGATCCTTGGAAGGCCTTTCGTTTTCATGTCCTTCATTTGGCTTGTTTTGAAGGGTGCATCAGATGTATCCTACGCGGCCTTAAATCCCCCACAATCCTTTGCACACATTCCAAATAACAAAAATAAACTGACGGAAAACGAGTCGGAGTTTATTATGAAATGTAAAACAAAAATAATGTTTTCAGACATGAAAGCAGATGTTATCTCTTGTTTTGCCTAGATAGCAAAATTTTCCGGGACTCTTCTGGATTCTTCTGGCATTTGTTTGGTTTGTGTACGATGTTGGCAAATGGATGGCAACCCTGAAGAGTTCTGGAATCGGTGGTGGCGTAGCTGGAGGTGGTGGAGGGATATTATGGCATGAATATGGGCCAGTTTAGGGTCTTCTGGCTCTCGTCTGGTAAGGCATTGGCATTTTTCTGGCAGCCTTCTGGCATGCTTTTGGCAAAACTGTTTGGGCCGGTTTTGGCCCTGCATTCCTGGCGGTATGATTGCCAGTGTTTGGGCCATAAAAGGCCCGGAACAATTTTGCTATCTGGGAGACCCATTTTCAGTTGGTAAACATGTTGATGTTTTTTGTGGGCAGAGCTTAGGTGTTGGCAAAACGATCCTTCTGGGCGCTTCCCTAACGTTAGTATGCAAGTTTTGTTAGGTTGTTTTTTAACAATGACTGAAGAAAATCCGATTTATCTTAAGGTGCAAGGTCACTCACTGTCCAGGACCGCGATTGTTATTTGCAAAAGTTAAATTTAACGGACGGAACCAGATTGGCCGACCCATAGCCATTACACGCTCACTCAATGATGGACGGTTTGACAGGATTAACGTTAACGCTAGGCTACCTCCGGTTGAGTGACCTGACTTCTACACCCATCCGATAGAGAAACTGAGGGCATATAAATCTTTAGATGCCTAGAACTATGTGCTGAATGGTCATGTACAAGACTTGTGTGGTACGATCCGCAGTTCTGCCTAGCAAGCGCCAAGAAGACGACAATGTAAAGAGTGACAATACGGTGCAATTTTAACGATGTGAATATTTTCTAGAAACAAAAATGCCAGATACAGCATATTCATTTTTCATTGATTCTTGCACCCAACAACACAACAAGATGAAATAATAATAATAACAATTTAAGCTCCTTATTATGTAGCCGAATCTCTGCTGGTTTGTATTGGCCGCCTGCAGTTTTTCCCTTTGTTTTGCCTCCAGCAAGCGCCGTTACGTAACTGTGACGTCGGCTCGAAATTGGTCTATATGAACTAAGAAGGCAGTCTCAGTAGGGTGCAGCCTTTCGATTGAGAAACACCTAATGAGTCATTGAATCATTCACTCAAGCGATTTGTTCATTCCAAACACCACTGTTGCTCTGATACACGGCTGATTATTTACTTGGAACTATTTACTTGGCGGAGCAAAAATAGACAAAATAACTGCCAATAATTTGTCAAGTTTCTACATGAGGTCTACAACAGTTGCCCAAATCATAATACCTTACACTTACATCTTCATGGTAGTTGCAGCCATATATTTTAAGCAACTTTCATGTTGGCTAATTAGGTCGTTTATGTTGTAGAACAAAATGTGGAAGTAATTTTAACCACAGACTTTTACTCATAAATTCAAAATCACTTTTTCAAAAACCAAAGAGGAATGCCAAATCTCTTCCAGATTTTAAAGGGATAGTTCACCCAAAAATGAAAATTCTGTCATTATTTACTCGACCTCATTTTACCCAAACCCGTAAGACTTTTGTTCATCTTCGGAACACAAATGTAGATCTTTTTGATGAAATCTGAGGGCTTTCTGTCTCTCTATTGGCAGCTACACGTTGACGCTTGAAAAGCTTCTGTTTACCACAACTGATGTGTGAGTTGTTGAATGTTTATTTTTTAATAAAAGCCTATATTCAATCTGTTCATCATTCAAAGCGATCATGTCTCTTCAGAATTTGGACTAAATCGCTCGATTCATATGATTCGTTTTAAAATCTCTTTTTGAAGCGACAAAGTGGTAGTTGTGTAGCTGCAAACGGAGGGACAGAAAGCTCTCAGATTTCATCAAAAAGATCTTCATTTGTTATCTGAAAATGAAGGAAAGTCTTAAAGGTTTGGAATGACATGAGGGTGAGTAATTAATGACAGAATTTTTGGGTGAACGTTTAAGACATCAAACTGAACAGCAAATGGAGTTTCTGGATGCTACAGAGAGAATGACCATTCAACCTGACAAATAAGACACTAGAACACGATAATAGGAATGAAGCAATACCTGGTAAACATCATTGGCACACTTCCTACAGAGGTTGTGCTGGCAGGGTAAGATGACCACAGGCTTAGTGAATATCTCCAGACAAATGGGGCAAATGAGCTGCTTCTCCAAGTTCTCCATTGAACTTGAGTCTTCCAGCCCTGCTTTGAAGCCCAAAGTGAAGTTCATCCCAGACTGCTTTTTGCCAACAAAAGTAAGATCCTAAACTTTCTTTCCTTCTGTTATTCTTTTTGCCTCTACTCTAGTGCCAGTCTGCATCCAGATGCCCATTCGATGAGTGGCTGTGGATATATTTGGGCTGTGTTTGTACTGGCTTGGGTTACTGTCCAAACTGCACACCCCCTGATATCCCTAAGAGTATCCGCTTAGCGCTCTATCATAGGGGCCCGGGGCCAAGTGAGGGAGGGGTAGGAGGACAGATTTCTCTGAGCGGTGTTATCTCTGGTAACTTGAGGAGAGGGTGGGCTGGACTGGCAGGAGGAGACAGAGCAGCTGGCGTACGCGGCTCAAAGCCTAGCGACACAACCAGGCCCATGAGCCTGAGCTGGCGCCGATGACATTAGACACTTAAAACAAAATTAAGTGCATCAAACACACCCTGAATTCTGCCACTGGATAACATGGAAAAGACATGTTTACCTGCAAACTAAATCTTTATGTATTCCATACTAAATGACAGCTGTAAAAATTAAATGTTAGACGTTGACAATCATGCAATGCATTCTGCATCATACAAACGTTTTATTTAAATTCAATTGGAATCATATTTACTTTTTATACGGATAAATGTCAAATTTCTAGAAAAGCGTTATTTCTAATGTTCCTTATTACTGTTGACTGTCCATTTTCAGTTGGTTTCTATACTAATGAAATCTACTTCAGAAATATATATTGTTGAAATTTTATTTCAAAACGTAGGCTAGTGGCCAAAAGTCTGGAAGGGATATTTGTTTTTAATGACCCTACAAGTTTGATTAAACCATCAAAATATGAAGTAAATATTTTATGTATTTATATATATTTTTTTTGTTTAGAAAAAAGGTCAACTACAGCTACAGGTTTTATTTTACTATGCAAGACAAAAGTGCATAGAAAAACAATAAAGCTCACAGGCAAAAGCATATGTCGACTAAAACCAGCAGTTGTTAATATTTTGTTGGTTCTCTCTTGCTTTTGCATGTGCTCATAATTTCTTTGTTTGACAGCCTGGCCAAAAATTGTGTCAGCACAATTTGGCATGTTTCATTGACTTTCATCTCAATAATATGCTTACATTAAACACATTTTTTTAAATAATATTTGAATAAAGGGAGATGTCGTATATTTCCCTAGGCCTTACATCCCCTTTGGCCCCTACTGTATAGTAGACACATTTTCTATATTATAAAACTTACAGTTCAGGTCCTGGATGCTGATTGGCATATAGGTGTGCAAAAATACACAATATATTGATTGAAACATTTAAATGAAAAATCCTTAAACGGGATGGGTCACCCAAAAATAAAAAATAATCTACTCGACCTCATTTCGTCCCAAACCGGTCTAACTTTTTTCTGTTAAACATGTAAGATATTTTGAGTGTTGTATTTTTGCAATGGAAGTCAATATTAACCAAAACTTGGTTACCACCAGCATTCTTCAAAATATCTTCTTTTGTGTTCCACAGAAGACAGAAATACATACAGGTTTGAAGTAACAGAATTCTCAGTTTTGGGTGAACTATCATTTTAATATTGTCATTATGCAAAAAAGCAGGCCATGCTATATTGTGAATATAGTGTTTGCTAACAGGGTTGCATACAAACTGTGTTCACAATTTAGCACAGGCTGCTATACCTTAACGTTCAGAGAAGCCGAAACAAATCATTGTCAAATCACATGACCCTCACCATCATTAAATCTGAGTCTGCACTTCCTGTTAAGTATGTTGTAAGGACTGGTAATGAGCGTGTGGAGTTGTACTCTAAGCTGATTACAAGCTTATGGGTACAACTATAGCACATAAAGCAGCAGTGCGAAGTTAACCAGATAGCAGACATACGCTACCATTCATTTCCAACCAAAGCCTAATAGTACCAATTAAAAAATGAAAACCTGAAAGCAATGTAATCGCAACATGGACGTAAACTTGTGAAAAGCTAGTTCACAATAAGAAATCACTCAAATGCAAGTTTTTACAAATCCCCATTTATTTAATGAATTCAGATTCAATAATATAAACACAATTAAATATGTGATGCATTACGTACCATGTTGAATAAAACAGGAGGAAAGTAACAATGTAGTGCCGTGGTTCTTAGCTTTAATTTTGGCCATTGGAATATTTTCCCCCACATAATCAAGTTATTACTCACAGCATCATAAAACTTAATATGTGCACTGGTGAAGAGGCCAAGACCTTTCAAATGCTTTAAAATCATTTCCACCCAAAACAAAGTGCCAAAAAAAAAAAAAAATTTGATTGCTGTAATGTGCCTTGTCCATTGAAATGAAATGATCCAGTCAGCATGGAAATGTACCATTGGAAAAAGTGAAGAGAAAAATGTTGGTTTGGAAGCAGATCATATATCACAATGCTTTCTAATGAATGACTGCCATCATCTCTTTATCTTCTGGCAAGTTTATTCTCTGAAAGCAATATCCAGTTTTTACGGGGAAAAAGAAAACATCTTGGCTATAAGAAAATGCCCCCCCAAAATGACAAACAGAACAGACAGATGATCGTACACTACTTGAAATTGACATTACTATTTGCACACAGAAACAAAATGGTGCACAATCCAAGTATATACTATGGCATTCGGAACAACAATTTATAGGGAGAACATTTGGCATCTAATGTACTGACTCTAATGTAGGGTTTCTAACAGTAACCTGACTATGGTTGAGTCTTTGACATTTAACACAATGGGCATTTCCTTATTGCTAAAATCAGGAGTCTCTTGCAGATCCCAAATTTCAAAACGAAGTTTACACAGTGCATCGTTTGAGTCAAAACATGTCATACACAATCTCAATTCTGATATATTAAAAATAAATAAGATCATTAAAAATATTTGCGTTTGTCGTCATATACCTTAAGGGCAAGAAGAAAGCATAGGTTTGCTCGATGATTTGGGATGGCGTTCATCAAAAGCAGTGTTAATCCCATTTGAACAAATTAAAAAAATTCACATTTACAGATATTCTTGCTTTCTCAGTTGATAAGTAGCCATAAGGGCTAAAGCCAGTAGAGTTGCATTAGAAGCCTCCTATAAAAGGTATAGCGGGAAAAAAACACCTTTCACCAGCATATTCAAGCGACTTGATTTTTTGGAAAATGTACGACCATTGCACACGGCACATCAGATGACATTTGAGGCGTCTGCCTTAGCTTTGGTCAGAAAGAGACGTTACACAGCTATGTCTTGCCATTTGATTAAAATTGACCGATTCAATCTTAAACGATATGCAACAATGCAAATGTAACGTGAGAACAAAAAACTCCATTCTGAAGAAGCAAAAAAAAAAAAAGTACCATGTTATGGCTCCACTTTTGGATGAACAGAAGTGGGAGGGGTTTTGCACACGTTCCTATGCTGTATAGTAGAGGCATGCTGATATTGCTTTGCATGCACTCACATGGTCATTCCACTCACATCCATGCTTCTAACACAAAACAAAATAAAAATTGAAATAAATAGCCAGAACCAGAAAGAAACACCCCAAAAGTAAACCCACTTCCCTCCTGGAGCAATGCCCAATGGCACCAGTCTCATAGCTTTTGGAAATGAATGTGTGGTTACAGATAAACAGACAGACATACACACCAGTGGAGACACAGATAAAGTGAGATTGGGTTCCTTGTCTTTTGGCAAACTGTCACTCGTTTGCAGTGGGTCAGAGTCAGAGTATGACGCAGTGGCACAGTTTAGTCCTGGTGCCGTGATGCCCTGCGATCAGCATATTATGTCAGGGGCCTTAGAGTCTATCAGCAGAACCCCTCGACCTGATGACCGGGACCAGGAACAGGCAAGGGTGGCTCAATTCTGGGTGTTGTACACGGACTGGCTGGCTGTGAAATGCGTGGACTCTGAGATGTTGATGGTGGAACTGGGCTGGATCCAAACAGGGAGATTTGAGCCTATAAAATAAATAATAAAAGGACAGAATTAGGATGTGGATAAAATGTCTTTAATTACTTTAGCAAAACTACAAAGCAGTGGCCAACATGTATGGGTTTTGGACAATGTCAAGACGTATAAGTATGTGTAGATTTATGTATAATAAATTTTTCAGGATCCATCATCCATTGATTGTTGGTACTACCAAGAGAGAAGAGACGAGAGAACCACCACTTCTCTTCATCTTCCGGGTCTTCAGAATTATCAACAGGCAGTGATAATCTCGAAATGTCCAAATATCAAAATATAAATGTCCAAATTTTTTGCATGAAGCCATCCCTTTTGAGGATTAGACAGCAAGAGGTACAGAACTGAGACGCGTTACCAATAGGTTTAATGGTGTGAAAGATTTGTGGGTTTTGCTAGCAGGAAATGTGCACACTAGGCCTACACTGTTCTCTATAGTAGTGAAGCACATCAGATGTTGTTTCTTGGGAATATGTCCAATGTTGTACCCAGCTCTGCTCCAAGAAACGTACCTCCCTTCCCTGATGCAGCACTTCCAAATCACCGCCCCACTAACGGACAGCATCCACGTGCAGCAAAGAATAAAAATAGAAAAATGTCTTAATCAATTTGTTCATTACAATTATTCACTCCTAGCAATACATTAAAAATGAAAACAAAACACTGTAAACCTTGTTTAAATAACAGAGCTAAAGAAACAGAAGTGTGACACGAAACAGTAGTGGGGTGGTAAAATGGGCTATAGATGGAGATGTGAGATGAAGATGACATTGGTGAACAGATGGCTGCGATGACAGGCCAGCGGTGCCTCAGTGCGAGACGGCTCGTGATGATTGCGTTTCTATCGATCACATGCACCTGCTTTGACAGCTTTGCTTCATGCTGACGCAACCTTCCCAACAGAAATCCCAATTCCTGCTGACTCATCCTCGCACACACCGGCATATCCTAAGATCCTCTAACATGGTGGTTTTAATGCAGGATAATAAAAATTTATGAATTCCTCATCATTAATTACATTTGTGTTACAAAACACATAACATGTAGCAATGTTTAACCAGTGTGCCGTTAGTTTCATAATGAACCAAATATATTGAAAAACTTCTCATAATATCATAAAAGGTCTCTAACAGTGTTTTGCGCCATTGCGTTGGCAAAGTATACGTCAAACGAACTAATATCGAAAGTGCGATATGGCTTTGTGCCCGCAAAATGCAAAAGACGGCGATTTATTTAAATAAGTATATCTGTTTGCGCTGTGTGTTTCAAAGTGAAGTGCACACTTATCTCACGCGATCAGCTTGTCACCCGGTGTTTTCCGCCCCTCAGAACGGCTCAGTTCCCAGTGAATGAATGCAGTGAACTTCATCTCTGCACGTGTTGTGAGTTAGCGTGCATTCGGGAACGTAGCAGGCACCAGTTACGCATTATTTCCAACATTATAATGGGAAGATGATTACAGCATTTCACTATATTTCTAATGAGACGCATTTGTAAATCTGGTTTTCCACCAAAATAAAAGCTCTCAACTGCAGTTTCTGTTAAAATAATGGCACAAGAGTTTATCTTTAGTGATGAAATAAGGACAAAAGTATTGTAATTTCCCTACTGTAGCGTAAATTAAATAAATTCATTTTCATAAACAGTGCATTTGATTTAGAATATATGGCTATTACTGTCATAGAATAAAAATTATTATTATAACTACATTCTAATTGTAAGGCTTCCTAAAACACTAGTGTGAATGTAATGTAGACTGAGACACTATCACAACTAAAAAGAGGGTTGAGGCCCCTTTAATGTCAATTCTCTGATTTTTTTCTTTGTTCAATTTGCACACTGAACATGGGTTGCATATCTTCATTTTGAACTCTCAATGAGCACCAGATTGATGAATTTAACTATAATCTTTTTATATATAATCTTTAATCTTCTTATATATATATAGCATACACTACTATTCAGAAGTTTGGGGCCAGTAAGATTTAAGCTTTTGAATTAAGTCTATTATGCTCACAAAGTCTACATGTATTTGATAAAAAAAATGTATAGTAAAAACAGTAATATTATGAAACAGTATTACATTTTTAAACACTTTTCTATTTTAATATATAATTTACTCCTGATGGAAAAATGCATTTTCAGCATCATTACTATACTCCAGTGTCACATGATCCTTCAGAAATCATTCAAATATGCTGATTTGCTGCTTAAGAAACATTTCTTATTATTATTGAAAATGGTTGTGCTACTCAAATTTTTTTTTTTTGCATATTATTTCAGGATTCTTTGAATAGAAGTGTAAAAAACAGCTTTTATTTAATATAGAAATATTTTGCAACAATGTAAAAGTCTTTACTGCCCCTTTGATCAATCAAATGCATCCTTTTTAGCTTCTTTAAAATATATATATAATATTTACAATAATATTTGAATAACTCTTGATATTAATACTTTTGTTAATAATAATAATGTTAATAAATGATGAATATATTAAATATTATAAAGTTATTAATTTCTCAGCTGTGTGGTCTGGCAGGCACTATCATAAAGTAAATGGTCAGATGGTGTCCGTCCACCTCCTGTTCATCAAACTCCAATACCTACAGGAGGATCAAAGTACTTGGTAGAAAAAAGCTCGGCCTGACAACATGCAAAACAAGGACATCCTGAGCACGCACATGCAAAGCTTTAGGTTCATGCATGTGCCTAGTAAAGCAAACGCAACTCAAGATCTCCAAATAATGCAAGTCACTGGCTTTGGGTTTCAGTTCATTGCATAGTGTTTCAGTGCTTAAAGTTCCTTAAAAAGTAAAACATTTAATCTACTGAATGGACAGTGAAAGTACTAGCACCGATTAATAAGCCTCAGTGAGGTCGTCAAGAGGTTGGGCCTTACAATGTTTAATAAAGTCTGAAAACCAGATTCAATGACCAACTCAAAGCCGTTGTAACAGAAAATGCGAATATCCAATGCTGCACAAATGTTAGTGAAAGACAATGGTGTGAATCATGGACAAACACAGGGCTTTGTAGGTAGACATTCACAATGGAGTTACTCATGCTGGCGATAAATGTTTAGTCTTACAAGTCATTTTGAATCCGGTAAAGCTTCACTGCAGATTTCTGGAACAGGACTAGGTATAGGCTGGACAATAATTATTGTTTCACCTGTCGAGTAAAAGAGTAAAACCATTATCTGACATTACAGGTCACATGAAAGTTTTCATTGTAATGTACTCTCTCACAGCTGAAAAAAAAGCTGGTGGTTTATACCTTTAAATGTAAGCTTTAAACATGTAAACAATCCACTTAGTTTGCACTAAATTCACATTAAGGGCAATATCTGTATGATTTACTCTGTATACAAATGTATATAGTCTACATTTTGTAATATTCATAAATATATAAAAAATGGCACTTAAAAATACTGAAGTTGGCATTTTTAAGAATAACAGGAAATGTAAATAAAATCCTAACCACAAAAATAAAACCCCAAAAATGTCGTCAATATTACAGGACTGCAACATGCCAGTATTTCTTGTCTACTTAACTTGACTGTCATACATTTGCTAGTGCTAAATTTAGACAATAAAATTGACCAAACACCTTGCGCTTGCACTCTATAAATAATATAAAAGCCATATTAGCATCAGGAAGACAAGAAGTGCTCAGTACCCAATGTCCTAGTTGACTGATACATGCGTATCTTGAACGATCAAAGCCAAGATAAGTGAAATGAGTCCTGTCTCATTTGACTCTGCAGTTTATCTTCTAGTTGAATTTAATGTAGACACCTTCAGGTCATTTCAAACACTAGATTAGACTGGAATACAACACTGGACTATTAATATAAAATGTAGTGAAATATTTGAAGATGATGGGTGATTGTGACGTTTCAATTTTATATGAATCTGAGGCAATCCGTCTTCCATCATGTCCGCAGTAATATTATTTATCCCATATTTAAAGGACTAGACAGAATGATCCATCAGAACTGATTATACTTGACAATATTCAACTTCTTTATTTTTTTCAATTTGTTTTGATGTTGAAATCCCTCTCTCTAAGTATGAGCATTAATAATAAACAACCCCTTAGAGGACAACCCAACAAAAGCACTGACATCTATATAAGCGAAATCAGAGTTATAAATAGCTGCATGTTTATTCTTTTTGCTTGATCTGGTAAATGTGTTCCTGCTGTACATGCCACCTGAGCAACATCACGTGTCTCTACCGAGTCAGCAGAGACGATCAGACACCTCAACTGCGGATGAGACTTTAGCAAAGACTTTCTAGTCTTCCCTTGTAAAAAAGAGACATTATATAGTCAGCAGTGCTATATATTAATAAATTAATTTAGTTTATATAACTGCAAGTTATTAATTTAAAAAATGTCTGCCTATAAGTTTATACATGAACAAAAAAAAAGAAGAGTAAGATTATACTCCATTTGGGGTCAGTAATATTTTTTTGCAAGACATTAATGGTTTTATTCAGCAAGGATGCATTATATTGATCTAAAGTGACCATAAAAACATTGTGATGTTACAAAAGATTTATATTTCAAATAAATGCAAAAACAATTAAGCAGGAAAAATGTTTTCAACTATAATAAGAAATATTTCTGAAGGATCATGTGACACTGAAGACTGGAGTAAATTATGCTGAAAATGCATTTTAACATATTCATAAAAAAATCCTAATATCTCACAATACTACTGTTTTTACTGTTTTATTATCAAATAATTTATCAAATTAATCCAGCTTTTGGTGAGCATGTGAGATTTATTTCAAAAATATAAAATCATACCAACCCCAAACTTGTAAGTGGTATATTACGTATATATAGAAATTCAAAAAAGCACAAATTTCTGAAAGTAATAACTTGCAGTTCAATAATAATGATGTTGCTTCGGTGGCCATTCTGACGGATTAAGTGAGTTAATTCAGTGAAAGATTCATCAGCAGAGTGATTCAAACAGCTAATTCCAGAGATCATAAGCCTTTTGAACAATTCCCGACATCAACAAACTGCCAGATACGCGATACATTAGTCATCCACCTAGTGTTACTAGAGTCAGACCAAAACATGCTCCCCTTCCTAACAAACTCCAGGCTCACCTCCTCCTCCATCCTGCTCTGCTTTGATCTGGGCCTCCAGGTCTTCTGGGTCCACGTATTGGTAGTTGTCATCCTCCTCTGGTGGTTTGCACTTTCCACAGCAGAAACAGCAGCAGCAACAGCAGCAACAACAGGAGAAAACGGCACAGCACATGACCGTAGCCTGCGGAAAACACAGACCTCTCTCTCAGAAAGGCACATGTTGGAAGCTTAAAGATGCTACCACCAGCTACTACTACTCAGTCCTAGTCGGCCAGTCACTATACTGACATTGCTGGTCAGTCACTATCATGCTAGAAAGCTGAAACACAAGGGAAATGATTGGCAAAAAACTAAGCACATCAGCAAGTATTTATAGTTATGTAGATCAAAAAGAAACAGAAAACTGATGCATTTTGACTCAGACTCAGCTGTCTTACTTTCTGTATCAAGCCTATTTGAGAAAATGATTGCATGTGGATCAAAAGCCACCATCATCTGTTAAGTAAATTCAGAACGTAGCATCTCAAAGAGAACAAAGCTTGCTAAATAACATCTGTTCTGCTCAGATTATGGTAGTGGTTTGGAGTGACAACAATTTCCTTCTGAAATCATTCTGCTCTTTTCTCGATTCCAGGTTTTCTGGTGACAGCAACCCAGAGTTCGCACAGTCTGCATTGGTATTTTTTGATCGCTGTATTTCCAATAATATTTTAAAAATTCTTAGAATTCTCTTGGAAATCTTAGAAAAGAGATTTTCTTTTTTCCGTGCCAAGCAAACTCCTTTCATCAAAACGGCATCTCCGAGTAAGGGAATGTCACCGAATAGTGTCAGTGTAGATTTAAGTAAAGACTTTTTTTTCATGCAACTGTAAATAAAACTTCTGTTTATAGGGAATCAAGCGCTCACCTTGAACCACCACTTTGACATGAGGAAGTAGTATTTGACACTCTCTTCTCCGAACTGCTCGGACACGTAGAGCCCCATGGAACCATACTCATCATAGATTTTGCGTTTGGTCTCATCTGTGAGGATTGAGTTGGCATTGTTGATTTCTTTGAACTTGTCTGCAGCTTCAGGGTTTTCTGGATTCTTGTCTGGATGGTATTTCAGAGCTAGTTTTCTTTAAAAACAAAGAATTTTGTGTGTCATGAATCTTTTGTGAAACCCCGTTTGCAGTGCAAACTCAATTAAAATTATTAAAAATTGTTAACAGATATTAGCAGATATTTTGATATGGCTTCTATCATGGTCAATGCAAAGTACATAAAAATGAGTGTAACTTGTTCCCAGGACAAATTCAAACAAATTGAAGGGGACCAAAAAAAAAAATGGAGTAGCTATGTCAGAATCAAGTCAAATGCTTATTGCCAAGTAAAAAATAGAGAATAGTGAATTAGAATAATGTTAAAAATAATACAATGATGGACATAAAACATAAATTGTTAAAATATATATAATATTTTATAGCTAAATTAAATTGCAATTTAAATAACTTTTTTAGAAGTTAATGAAAAGAACATTACTAACCATTACGTTAAAATCACTTTTGTATAAAATGAGTATAGTTTATAATATATTGAAAAATTTATATTGATATCCTAAAATAAGACAAGACAAAATTAGGTAATATATTTCGTGTAATAATTGGTGCTATGATAGCAGTGCTATGATAAAAACAGGTTAATGAGAATTTTACAACCATTTCAAAATAATTCTGAAATAGCAAATTAAAGGGGACGGGGTTATGACATAAATTAAATTTGCCTTGTTCTTTTGACATAGAAGAGGCCTTTGTACCATTAAAACATCATGCTTCGGAAGTAAAATGTCCTCTTCATTACAAACAAAGCATTTATTTAATCAAGCTCCAAACACAGCTTGTTAGGATATTGCGGGATCTGTGACATCACACGGGCAAATACATTTGATAACAGTGAGGGTCTCCGAGCGACTCAGTTCATTATTAAGAGGCTGGTTAAGCGCATTATTAATGAGAAGAAACTCATTCAGTGCAATCTCTGTGCTGTATTCTTACACCAGACAATTCAAATGTCACGAAAGGCTGTTTCAGGTCTGTTCATTCATCTCTGTAGTCTGTTCAACTCCACACTGTTATCTTTCAGAGACACATAAAGAGTGTGTTTTGTCTCTTCGTGTGCATTTGGCTCCCAAGCGACACACAAGGAAACATGTGCATTTCACATGTACTCACATGGAACGAGAATGAGATCGTTTTCTGAGTTTAACAACACACACTTTATTTTAACGGTGTTCCGGATTGCGTCGGTGAATTCACAAGAAAGCTTTTGTTGAAAGATGAAGTGGCAACTGCATTAAATCTGACATCAGATGCATCACAAACCACAAGTAAGATTCCATAATGCTTAATTTGTCTGTAAATGATGGCTTTATATTGATAATACTTTCCAAACACTTAGTCACATGCAATAGCGAGTGGCCATTGATATCGTTCCCTATGCAATGGCACTAGCCAATCATAACAGTGGCCCTTTACAGACAAGCCTTAAATGAGTCGTCCTTTAAAAACAGATCATTTCAGAATAATAGTTGTATGGCACATATATACAGTGGTGGACGTCAATTACTTGAGTTAATGTACAGATAACTTAAAATGTTACTCCAGTAAAAGTTTGAAGTACTCCTTTCCAATTATACCCGAGTACAAAAGCAAAGATTTTTAATGCACTTAAGTGTTAAAAGTAAAAAGTACTGATCAATGAATGTTTGTTTTGTAATTTTATATACTTAGGGTATATACTTTTACAATAATTTTATATTACTAGTGCAAAGTGCCCGTGCAAAATCATTTTTTTGTATGTGTTTTTAGTAATTGTTGGTTTGGTGTGTTTGAATGCTCATTGTTACAATTAAACAGCAAAAGTTCAGTGACATTTTTATTTGTGCATGGTAGAAAGCAAATACTGATACTGACATAATGACATACAATAAATATGGAAAATTGAACTACACGATTCAGCGAGCAGTTACACGGTGAACTCTGAGAAAACGCTTGAGGAAACAGTTTGTGAATAGGCTACTACAAATGATGGCCGTGAATAAGATATAATATTCAGAAGTAAACAGTGTAGCTGACTTAATGTTTAGCTGAAGGTTGTGGTTTAAAAATAAACACTGACATAAACACTCTAAGTGCTTCTTTTACCGATATATTTAACGAATATTATTCGTTTAATAATAATTTAATCTTTTGCATTTCTAATCCAAACAACGTCAAACTTGGCACTGCACTTACTTGTGCCCGTAGCAAGACACCTGTCAAGTTTGAAATCCATCAGACTAACGTTTCGAGAGATATGCAAATAACAGACACACAGACACAAAGACAAACATTCCTGTAATTTATGTAAGGGTTAATGCCCGACGAGGTGTCCATTGTCAGGTATTAATGGACCGTCCGTGAACCGTCCGACGCGCAGCGGAGGCCTCCGCCGAAGTCCATTAATACCTAGACAATGGACATCTCGAAGGGTATTAACCCGCTTATACCATGGTCACTTGCCAAATAACACATTTTTAAAACATTAGTTTATATTTTAGTTTTACAATCGAAATCGATTTTTTTTCCCTGGCT
Organism: Siphateles boraxobius; assembly: GCF_051911475.1. Taxonomy (NCBI): domain Eukaryota; kingdom Metazoa; phylum Chordata; class Actinopteri; order Cypriniformes; family Leuciscidae; genus Siphateles; species Siphateles boraxobius. The sequence continues at coordinate 947,137 of NW_027509208.1, read as the reverse complement.
ACGCCTGACGGTTTATTTAGCAACCGGAGATATTTATAGTCCGCTCAGCTCATAGAACCCTTCAGTTTAACTAACTTACGAGCAAGAAAGTTAACGTATATTTATTTTCATGTAAGTTAGGCTTGTCTAGCCTTGGCGGTACACTTTCGTTTTTTTTAACCTATAATTAAAACACACAGGTAGGCATAGTTACTTTTTCTCTTTTTTTCTTGTGTTGTTTTATTTACAATCTTTCCTTCTTCAGCAGCATCCCAGTCATCAAAGTTGTCAAATTCTCCAAAAAGGTTAAAGGAAATAACGAAGTCGCTCATTGTTGTATTAGTATGCTATGTATAACGGCTAACTAGATGTTTGTTTTGATACAATAAATTGTAAACGGATACTTTGACTGCCTGTTGCTATGGTTACTCACAGCTGATGTAGCCAGCGCATTTATTTATTAATTTCGAACGGTAACCAGTCAGTTTCACCAGAACTCCTTTACTACGTGTCCTCTATCACTCTTTAATGGACACCCTACAGCCAATCAGAATCGAGGATTCAACCAGAACATGGTATAAAGATAGATATATTTTATATAATCCTTCTGCTCGAAATACCCAGGGGAGGGGGAATTGCTGGGTCTAACATTATGAATTATTATGAATTGTCAGTAAGGAAGATTAGTGGATGCAGATACATAATATGTAATGTGTGTTGATAGACGTCACATACAGGCAGGGCTAAATGCATAACATTTTAAATTGAACGCTATGCAACCATACTAATTTTATATCATTTGAAGATGCTACGGCAGTGGGGAAGAATGCAAGTGCAAAAGTTGTGTTTTTTAAAATTAAAATGCACGCCGTTGTGATGGTGATATGGACATGCATTCAAGCATTACAGCTTACCCTTTTAAAACAGATTTAGTTCACAAACAACGGACAGATGTGACCTAAAGATGAGTTTCATTTACAAGAATCAATCCTAAAATTCATCAATTGTAACTTACTTTTCACTTCATCAGTTGTACGCACACTAAAGTTCTGAGGATGTCCTGATGCTTGGCTCATTTTGAATCAGACTTGTATTGAGTTAACTAGAGACTCGCTCTGAACGGATCATTGAATCAGTGAGTTGTTGACTCGAGAATAATCCAATTCGCAAAAGAATCATTCGTTGAGGTTTGCAAACCGATTCACCAGGTTCATTGAAAAGAATCAGCTCATTCACGAATCGGACACAGCTGTCAGAGCACTTGGCGATTTCTTCATTAAAAAAAACAAAACGATATGTTTTTATGAAATGTAGTGGAGTACAACGGTACCTGTAGGCTCTTTTAATGTCCTCTGCTGTGGCCCCTTTCTCCAGTCCCAGCACCTTGTATAAACTGTCCCCTGTAGTGGACATCTTCCTCTGAGGCCTGTCAGAGGGCGGCTTGACATCTGCCATGATTCAATGCTAAACAACAGCAAAAAACAGACAAAATGATGCATTCAACAAGTTAATTGCATCCAATGGGAGCTGCTCTTCGAACTCTTCTACGGCAGCCCATTATTGACACACGGAACAATGTACACAGCCAAAGCAAGCAGAAAGCACTCGGCACTATTTTAACAACACACTGTGCAAGTACAAGGTGTGGCGAAGGTGAATTCTGCTGATGTTGAAATAACAGGTGTAGGTTTCGGATGTTTATGAGCAATCAATCAGGAAATGACTTTAACACTACTAAGAAAACATTAATAAGATGTTTGCACTCATAATCATAGGATGTACCAGCATGCAACGGTGGGAAGAACAACGGCTTCCCGATTCTCATAACGCCTTCGCTAAAGAAGATTATGTTTTGCTGATCTCACAAACCCCATGTTGACAAAGGCTAATAGACGCTTGTATACACATGACACCTTTCCTGATCATGAAAGCCCATTTTAAGTGGTTTAAACACTGAACATGGATCTTTCTGAGAAATACCTTCACCTGAACCACATCACCACCATTGAGAAACTAATGCTTCTCAAGTTTAAACTGGTAAAAACACACATTCTGTAGTCATTTATAATATCACAAAAGAATTGGTTGCAGACATATCCGATTAGCCACTCAATAGCAAAAAAATCACAATTTTTATATTTCAATAATGATTTGGTACCGAAGACAACTCTAGTCTGTTTTGAACTTTTCATTCATCAAATGATCCTGAAAAATAACCTAGCACGGTTTCCACAAAATAATAAGCAGCACAAAGGGTTTTCAACATTGATAATAAGAAATGTTTCTTAAGCAGCAAATCATCATATTAGAATGACTTCTGAAGGATCATGTGACACTGAAGACTGGAGTAATGATGCTGAAAATTCGGCAAAATATATAAAAGTAGAAAAGAGTTATTTAAAATTTGTAAAGTTGTAATAATACTTTCAGATTGCTGTTTTTATTTGATCAAATAAATGCAGTCATGGTGACAATAAGATACTTTGTTAAAGCACATTTAAAAACGTACTGACCAAAACTTAAATTATTTTGTGTATTTATTATTGCAAATGCAAAACAAACAATAGACACTTGAATTCATCATCCGCAATGCTCCATGATGGAGGGCGGTTGCTGCTCACGTCTTTTACAACAGTTTGTTTCCATGGTAACAGGGATTTCTCTGATTGGAATTATGGGTAGTTCTTCAACAAAAATCTGGCAATTAAACTCTTGAGGTGATTTCTACAGAAGTGACTTGCACCTTTTACAGAAGCTTGAAAGGTTATGTTCTCAAACATTTTTTTTTTGGGAGAAATGAACAGAATTTTACATCCAAAACTCAGACTCACAGTCTTTCCAAGTTGCAAACCCCTAAGCCACACTGACTTTTAAAGCTTGAAATAATTTCTATTCATCCATTCAAGAAAAGTTTAGAGCCAGTTAAGAGATGATCACACAACTAGAGATATAATAACAGCCTGGTAAAACAATCATAAGACAGATTCACATTTTCAATTAAGGTTGCATACACTAGAAAGCTAACCGATCACCCGTATCCGACTGCAGCTGTGTGAGCTTCAGATGAGCCTCTGTTCATCAAGCTGTAAGCTTATCTCAGGCTTAACTCAACAGTCAGTGTATATTGGATGAATCTAGCGGCTGTGCCAACGCCTGATGAGAACACACACTAATCACACAGGTCACTTTCTTCCAGATGATGACAACTGGCTCAATGCTCTAAAATGAACCGGTCCGACATGATGAAGCTGACACAACTTTATATGCCATTTCAATTCAAAACTAATGCAACATACCAGTTCAAAATCGTTGGAAACATGATCAACAATATCTTTAAAAGTCAAGGCAGCTAATAATAATAACAACAACAACATGATTTTCATAAATCTGCTAATCATTTGAAGACATGTTGCTTTGGAAGTCCTAATCTATTACCTATATTCAGCAAAAATGCATTGAATTGATCAAAAGTACCAACAAAGAATCATGAAAAAAAAACAGTTTTCACAAAAATATTCAGCAGCACAATTGTTTTTAACATTGATTGATATTAATAAGAAATGTAGGAGCAGCAAATCAGCATATTGTACTGAAGGATCACTGAAAACTGGAGTAATGATGCTGAAAATTCAGCTTTGCCATCACAGAAATAAATTACGTTTTTACCATAAATTAAAATAGTAAAAACAGTTATTTAAAATTGAAATATTTCACAATATTACAGTATTTTGATCAAATAAAATAATAAGATATCTAAACCTCTCTAGAAGCATTGGACTTTGCTGTTTTTTCCCAACATTTGATAGATTGTTGGAGTTTATGACCAATGCAAAGGCATTAATACTTTAGTTAAAACAGGACTTAATGTCTTTGAAAGGACCAGTGGGTGATGTATATACATCTTTATTATGTGAATCGAGATTGATCACATTTCATTTGCACACGTTTGGGTCTGACATCAATGTTCAATCTAAATGGTCGAAACATGTGGCTTGTTCAGCCAACCATTATTGGGTAGATTGAACAATAATGACATGTCTAAAAAATGACACTACTCAAAACAACAAAAACAACTTTTTAAAATGGAGCAGAAAAACTATTTATTTGAAATACATGTGATATAATTTGCTCAACTTCATTGGCTTTTACAATAGTTCTACATCAATATATCTGAACAAAAACACGTGTTAACTCTCCTGTCACCGCATCCAAACACATCTGGGATGAGTCTTGTGACGTCACGCGTTCATTGATAAGGTTTATTTTTATCCTGTCGTGGATATGCATCCGAGTTATTATCATAGTCATATTTATTTACATTACTTGCTGGCTGTCGTAACGGGAGAGTGTCCTTGTAAAACTATAATCCAGTCTTAATCCAGTACAGATTACTATCCCCTTCAGACCCTGTATTTTCCTTAACTCTTCACTTTAACCATAACCTGTTCGGTTTGACCTGGGCAACATATACTAGAAACAATATTTAAGATCAGTTAACATAGGTACACATGGAGTTTATTCATCTTTATTCGGGTTATTGGATCTGGATGGAAAGCACGAAATTCGACCGTCTAATTCATACCTAATGTCAACAATATCACTTTGAATATAAATCTTCTAGCAAATTTACATTCATAACACAACTAATATGAAATTCATATACGATGCTGACTGGTTTATAGGGTCATTATGAATTTGCAATTACTTTTATCGATGAAGCAAACGGCTGACTAGGCAGTTAGCATTAGCAGGTTTAGCAACGATAGCAAATTTGTGTGGATTTTAAGATGCACATTTAAGCACAGTCGATTAGAACTCACCTTGAACAGGGTGGTAATGTGATATAGTCAAATGTGGCTGAATCATAGAGGACTCAGCCGAATGGTTCTTTAGATATCCTATGTACAGCTCCTCATTGCTATCGCCGCATGCATGTCCTCCCTGCCTTGAAAGCGTAGACCGCTCTGAGGACGCGCTTGATTACTGGAGTCGACTCTTTGAACCGAGTCTCCAGCATGTTCGGCTCCCTTGAAATGGGAATCGCGCACAAGGGCACGATCTGGGAGTCGATTCTTTAGCTGAGTCGACTCTCGTTCTATGGCATGTGTAGCTGGTTAATATACGCTTTTTTTATCAGCCAAAGCAAAACCGCACATAAGGCGGGGTTGAATTGAAGACTCAAAATCATGTGGAAAAAATAAGGGTTTATGTAGTTTATTTCAGTTTTCTAAATAAAAATCTGAAGAAGCGCAGTTTAGCAACAATGTAAATTTGTAGGCCGTGAGTTCCCATTATTAACTAAATAACTAAACCCCTGGTCAGAGCCTGACTCCACCCACTGGCAATATTTGAAAAATGCTGGAAAAGTGGGCAGAGCCCAGCGGAGGGGGGCGTGCACCTGAGACGCATCTTTTGTATGGAACCTGCCTATGTCACCTGCAACCGCTACGTCACGAACCACCGCAAACATCCAATAGGAAAATTCAACTGCAGTAGCCACCGTTCAACCTGAAGAGGGCAGCACTCAGACGTTTTTAAACCATATATTGTAGAATTATAACACTTTAAACCCAAATGTCAAAAAATTTACTGGAATCAATGAACAGCATTTATGAAGCTCCATTCTTACAGATCATTAACTAAAAAAAGTTGTTTTAGTGTTTACTTACCCTTTAAGTTTCTTTTAGCGGGGTTTGGCTTATTTACACATTTTAAAGAATAATAATAAAATAAATATTTTAAATATTTATTCAAAAAAATAATAAATATTTTGTACTATTTAAAATTCAGTAATGAAAACACTATGAAAATATTAGATTTTTGGGGTAAACTTAAATTTAACATGTCATTTTTGCATATTTGGACTTTTTCCTCATGTATTTTGATTGACAATTTCACCAAAGCATTTATAGTGTAGAAAACATCCAATAAAAGTTTTAATCTTACAGTCAAGCAAATGTTCAGGTGCTTTATGATGATATTGTCTCCCTTTATTTGTACTTGTACATTGCGTGCTTATAGGGCAGGCAGACTGTATGATGTTGCAGTGGAATGACATTAAAGAGCAGAGAAAGGTCTGAGATTGCAATTTTTTATTTTATTTTCTAAAAATACAAATTACAAAAGTTTTACTCCGTAATGAAGAATAATCGTCCTACCATACTGTATCTACCTATTTGCACCAAGAGGATAGAGCAACAAAAATCTGGCCTCCAAATGAAATGTCAAAATGAAAATGATGTCTGTACTGTTGTAAATGCACAACAAAAAGTACAGAATTACCAATTATAACAGTAAGATATGTATTAGTGAAATTGTTTCTGTGTTTGCAAGATTTTTCTAATTCTGAAATGAAACTAAACTGATCAGCCTGCTATTCTAGAGTGGTACATTAATGTAATGATCTCAGATATTCAGGATGAAACTAGGTTAACCACACGGTTAATGGTTGCATTCATTTATATCAAATAGTCAGGAATATGGAATTTTATTGTTGATACTGAAAGGAACACCACATCTGGGTACTTCCCCTCACAAATTACACCTACTGGAGCTACACAGAGGGTACACAGAATAAACAATAGTCATGGAATCCGTACGTTGCGAACAAAATGTTTCCCTTTACTGCCAAATGTCCAAGACTAAACCATGATGGTCCTTTCACCGACCCAGCACAGTAGCCAGAAGTGCCATCCGAATATACATGCCGTTCTCCGCCTGCCGAAAATAAGCAGCTCGAGGATCCGTGTCCACCTCCGCACTGAAAACAAAATAGGATTACAAGAAACTACAAACAAAACTTTGTATTCAGCACTCCAGTTTATGTAACTTCCGATATTTGCCTTGACACTCCTCCTGAAAATTAGATTTTAACCTGACGCTTTGAACTGAGAATAAGCAAACCTGATCTCATTGACTCTGGGAAGAGGATGCATGACCACCATCTTCCTTTTGGCTCCCGTCATGATATGTGGGGTAAGGATGAACTGCCCGAAACACTGTCAGAAAAAGTAAATCTTTTATAAAAACTTCATGATGTTTTAAGATATAAAAGATGCAATGTTCTCATCAGAAGATTCTCCCACCGCTTTGTACTCTTCTTCAGAGGCGAATCTCTCCTTCTGTATTCTCGTCATGTACAGGACGTCAGTCTCTGGGAGGGCCTCTTCAATGCTGTTAAACTCCTCCTGTGGACAGACACATTTAAGGGAAATGCAGCAATGCAAATATTAAGCACCCAAGTCCACAGTCCACTCCTGAATTCATATTTTTGATTGTGACGCACCTGTTTAATGCCTTTAGAGGCCACAAAGTCAATGATCTCAGCGGGCATGGTGAGGTTTTTGGGGGCCACGTAGCGCAAATTGATCCTGTATTGAGTGAGAAGTCTAGCCAGAGAATGCACAGTGCGCCCATGTTTCAGATCACCAACCATGGTAATCTGAGATTCAAGAAAAAAATATCCAAAAAGAACAAGAAAGTTAAAGTCATTCTAAAAAACTGAGCATCTTGTCCAGAACACCACAGCAACATTGGCTCAACTCTGAGAGCGAGTTTGAGATGGGATTCTCAGTTTGTGGTTTCTGTTTGGTGATGCTAGTGGAATAGAAATTACACACTTCATCTCCAAGCTAATAAGTTTAAGACAGAATATTTTTCCCATGTGAACTCACAGTCATGCCATTGACTGTTCCCAGCTCTTCTCGGATCGTAAAGATGTCCAGAAGGGCCTGAGTGGGATGTTCTCCGACTCCATCACCAGCGTTGATCACCGGCCGCCGACAATGCCTTGCTGCACTCTACAAACCAGAAGCACTTTTTAGTTTAAACTAAGGTACAAATCAATTCATTTTTATAACAAACACAAAAATAATTTAACTTTGATGATATATAACACTTTTAGAAAAACATGCATTGAGGAATTGTGCACAAACAAGAACGGAATATTTATGAAGAAAATAGACAATTTAGATATGTCTTAAAACTTTCCTTATCAAAAGTTCACTATCATTTACAAAGCCTGGCGTCAGTGTTTTTTTTTTTTTTATCTACATTTTTACAAAAGTATATTTTTATTCATAGATGCAGCATTAAATTCCTCAAAAGTGACAGTAAAGACATTTATAATGTTAAATAAGATTACCATTTCAAATAAATGCTGTTCTTTTGAACTTTCTATTAAGCAAAGAATCCTGGGAAAAAATTTTTTTTTCACAATTGTTTCCAAAAATCGATCATAAGAAATTTGTCTCGAGCATCAAATCGGCATATCAGAATGACTTGACTTCTCAATTTAATTTAAATTGTGATTTTATTTCACAATATTACTGTTTTAACAGTATCGAATAAATGCCGCCTTGGTGAGCGTAAGAGACGTTTCAAAAACATTAACATGTGGCTCACTTCTACAGCTCCAGGTATGGGGTGGCGCAGAACAATGACATCAGCATAGCAGCTCATGGTGTGAACCGAGTCGGCCAGAGACTCGCCCTTCTGTGTGGAGGATGTGGACTCGCTGAAATGCACCACTGAACCTCCCAGACGCTGCATGGCTGCTGCGAACGAACTACTGGTGCGAGTGCTCACCTCGTAGAACATGGAGGCCATGACTTTACCCTGGGAGAAGAGGAGCAGAACAGAATTAAATCAAAAGTTTACAAGAACTTATTCCATCCATGTTAATTTCATCTCCTTCTGCAAAAGGTTCTGTTTCCAAGGGCCACAGATGCCCATTTCTAAAGGAAGAGATCTACTTCAAACTGTGACACGTCACTGCCAGATTGAACACCATCCTGACTCCAGACTGCTGCTGACTTGAGCAGTTAAATACTCCAGCTGGGGGAGGTTTATGTAATGTTCAAGATGGGCTGTAATGAACTACACATCCTCCAGTGACATCTACTCTGCTATTGGACCGAATTACACGATCGAAAATCAAAAGATAAATATGGTCTACAGGACCGGTTGAATCAAGTTCAAATCTGCTCATTCTACTTTGTTCCTTGATTCTATTACCAATTATTTTAGTATGAGACCCACCACCCACCTTGAAGCAAATCACCAATCCTACTTCTACCACTCAATTTTAGCATTGTTTTTGAAATGTTGTCTTTTTAATGCTCACAAAAGGGTGCATTTATTTACCACTTTTGAATAAGAAACTATATCAAGTCTATAAAACTCGTCAAAACAACAACAAGTGTATCGGTGAGAACACTCATTAATTAAACCTTTAAAGCAACACCAAGTGACTTTTCCTCTGCGGTCGCCCTACAGGTTGGAAGCGGAATTGTCCATTACCGCTGTCGTAAATAATTTAGCCTACCGCAGCCGACTGTCGCACGCACATGCTCTCTGTTTATCCAGCACCAGCTTTTGAATCAACAATGGCCACAGACAAGGTAGAGTATGATGCATGATTTTATGAAAGTGTGATGTATTGCGACATCACAAACGAGCAATAGGTTGGTTTCACGTGATATCACGCTGCTGCATCGCGAGAGCGCGAAAATTCAGATGGAGGGCAGGAAGTGAAATAGCTGAGGATCTGCCATCAATGTTTTGTGCAGTTTACGGCAGCTCCCATCTTTCTAATCGAGAAAAGGGAAAGGGTTTATATAGAGTACCAAAGATTGTCATTCATAAAGGTGAGAAATGTAAAAAGCTCACAGAACAACGTCGTAAAAAGTGGATTTTTAACGTAACGTTACATCTGCGGTTTGGGAGGAGCAGAGTCTGTTAATGCAGCGACGGTATGTTAGCTAGCCAACATCTTTTTTTGTGTCTGTGTTTATATAGCATTAGGTTTTTCGTTGAGGGGATCAGTGGGAATGGGACATTAAATGATCAAGGTAAATTAGACTCAATACGGACTCTTCGCAACGGTTTCCTCCATAGACGTATTCTCCATGTTTACTTCCTGCCCTCCATCTGAAATCGCCCCGCCTTCCCGCGTCATCATAATCGTCATCATAATCACGTGACTGAAACCCAGCTATTGTTACACTTGCCGTAAAGCAAGTCAAATTAGTAGTTTTCTTAGTCTCATTAGAACTACAGAAACGCGCGCAAACAATATGACATCACACTCTGTGCATATGTTTTTAAAAAACATATAGTCCTAACACTTTTTAAAAAGCCTATTTAAAGTGTTTATTACAAATAAATTACTAAACGCTTAAAATAAATAAATGTAAATGAACAAAAATTTGCGTTACATTTACAATCCTGTGAAAACAAGGGGTGCTTCCGTGCCCCTGGTCAACAAGTGAGTCATTAGACTGATTCTAACTAACAAATCATGAGCTGATTTGAATCTTTTTGACATTCATAGACAAGAACCAGATTCAGACTTTACAAATTTACTACATTAATTTTAACAAATATCGGTTGATATTTTAAAATAAAAGTGGCAGTTTTTTTTTTTACTAATAGTCACATGTACCTTCAACATATCCAAGGGTCGCTCTTTCTGCACCATGAGACGAAGAGTATGTGCCACGTTGAATAAGTGGGACATCTGAAAGCCCAAGACAGACAGGAAAGATTGATGAGCCACTGTAAATACAATTCTGTTACATGCACAAAAGCAATATTTCTGAACTCGACAACAGGATAGATAACATGCTGTCACCTGTTCCTTGCTGAACTGGCGCACGGACAGGATGTGCTGGCCCACCAGCGGGTGCAGCAGCGGGGAGGTCTGGGGGTAGGGCAGGATCTGCTGCTGCCCAGCTTGAGGTGACAGGATCCTGGCCAGGGGAGGCGGGTGTGCGTATGGCTCTGCTGGAGGAGCCAATTCTGGTAATGGAAGCAGAAGAATGTCACAATCAGCTCACAATATTTCACTGCCATGTGTAGCAGTCAATCTCACTAAACGGGACACTGCATAAGAGCTCATTGAGATCAACCTGAATCACAAGGAACCGCATGCAAGCAACGCAAGGGCAACACAGATAAACAGACCATCATGTCTTGTTTTGATTATGCTTTTGTAAAGGTTAAAATATGCCAAATAGAACAAACACAGATTGGCAGAGAAAACAGAAGGTAAGGCTGGCAAAGCTCTGGGAAACATCACTACAAATGTCAAACATCTATCATACGGTGCTCTAAAAAAAAACAAAGTTTTTCATATATAATTACCAATGCACCTTGTAAAATGTTTAGTTTTCCAAAAAAAAAAAAGTTTGAAAGCTGGAAAACTGAAATTGCTTTTTAGATAACTTATAAATTGTATTAGTTCATTTGAAACGCAGCCTTCTTTGTTATTATTATTATAATAATAATGCATTCATGCAAACAAAGTGCATAGTGATGCTTATTTTATTTGTTTTTTGGTTTTCGATATATAAGGACTTGGTGAAATGATTTCAGTGTGTGTATCGGTAACTTTTGAACATTTCCAGCACAAAATCCTGGTTATGTTGGTCAATAAAATAGTCACATGACATTTTCATAGTTTCATTTCTACAAACATTTTTAAATATCTGCCTTATACCAGCATAATATGCAAAATCACCAAAATTAATTTTTTTTAAAAATCTGGCAGTATTTTGCATGCATCCAATTGTCTTAAATGAACTTGAATTATAGAGAAAATAAGGAGGATGGAAAAAACAGATATAAATGAATTTAGAAACAGTTGTAGAATCATGAGACATAATGATTTGATGAAGCTATACACATCACATGGACGTTACCCAATGCCTTTTGGCGCCGTATGGTAGATCTTTTGAAACCTGCATATCAAAAACATATCTTGCTTTAAATTTTATTTTAGATTAGCAAATACTGAAGCTGAACCAAGTTTATGGGACATGCAAGCTCAAACAGACAAACAAACAAATGACTGATGCGTTCTACACGTGTTTGTTGTTGTGCTTTTGCTCTTGTACACCTCCTATTCACTCTCAGGTACCTGTGATAGACCGTGTCAGCTGTCAATCATCATCAGGGCGGCACTTCTGCATCTAATCTACTGCCGCCCCGCTGTTTTAAAAGACTTCCAGCGAGTCTCGTTTGGCAGAAGCGTGTGTGTGTTCAGCGTCCTGAGTTGCATACTTTCTATCAGTTTAATCGAATCCTGTTTGTATACGTGTAGTCTAACATTAATTTCTTTAGTGTTATTTGTGCTTTACGCCGATGTTCTGAGTTTAATGTTCTTTAAGGATATGTGGGAAAAGAGAACAGGTCAGTAGATCACGCAATGTACATTGTGCCTGTAGTATGTCAGGTGTTGACACACTAGGAAAGAAGTGCGCCACCCTTTGTATTTTGTTTCATTAGTTAGAGAAGGATTTTAGGGCGTCAAATACGCTGAAGAATTTGGTTTATTTTCCACATTTTCTTTTATTGGGTTAGAGGTTGTGGTGGGGAATAGTTTAAGGGAATTATTTTGTTATATTTGGTTCTTTCATTTGGCGCCGCTTAAGTTCCTTTTCCCTATAATTATTTGCATATTCTTTTTCCTTTTTTTGTGCGTTTTCATTTACATTGTACATAGCTCACTCACTGTATCTAGCGGCTTCGGCTTTTTGAAATAAATTATCACGTTTCCAACACTTTCTGTATTCTATTCATGGTTCTTTCTGCTTTTCCCAGTCTACCAGCAGTGGTGTAATATCTGAATGCTGCGTTCCATCTCCTAGACCAGTGGTCACCAACCTTTTCAAGCCTAAGATCACATCCCAAGTCCAAATGTAAACCAAGATCTACCACTTGTTAAAAAATAAGGCCACAATCTAGTTCTACTTTGACAATCATGGTTGCCTGTTAGTCACTAGCAAAATATTTATTTAACTATACAAATAGTATATAACTATACAAACCGTCAACTATAATTCAACATTTTCAATAGTAATATAACATTAAGGATTTCCACAGGCTTATTACTCATATATATATAAACACAATAATCAGTCAATTACTTACAGGCCTAAGCCAATAATGTACTGTTTCACTTTCCCTTTTAAAACATATTTCAAACACTTCAAAATGGAAATACTCAGGTAAGTGCAACTAGCATACAAAATATTATCGTTCAATTCTTCAAAAATATCTTCACACAAATTACAGACCTACTACTATTCATTACCTCAATATTCAATCAATTACAGGCGTGTTCCCATTCTACATGAAAATGATACGTTTTTTGCTTTTTCCGTTGTGCCGGTTGTGCCTTAGCCATAGTTTCATTAGCTTGCATATCGTTAGCTCGAAGAGCTTGATGTGAGCATAGTGTGTAGTGGCTGAGCTGGTTAAAGCGTAAAGTCTTGTTTATACTCGACGCGTCCGCATGAGCGCGAAGGTGACGTCATTGTAACAGCGCGCACGCCTCCGCATCCCCTAGACACCATTTACTACACAAAATAGGCTCACACATGGTGCATTTTAAATTAATAAATAAAGATATTGTTTTTTTTTTCTCTGATTTTGAAAACTCTTCGCGATCGACTTAAAATGCTTCCAAGATCGACTTGTTGACCGCGATCGACGGGTTGGTGACTCCGGTCCTAGACCTTTAAAGATCGCAACACTAGCAAACAAATACTGCCATTGTCCAAGTGAACTACTTTCTGAATTTCAAAGTTTGTTTTACAAAAATAAAAAAGTAATTGTTAACCGATCACTTTTAGTACAGTGGTTTATTTGGCACACAAACTCATGCACAACCTCTGATAGAATACACTGCAGGCCCATAGTACCTGGAGGCAGACCAGGATCAGATGCGTGGTGGATCCGAGGAGGAAGAATGAAGCGTCCATCCCCAGCTGAACGGCGTGGGCTCGGGGCACGGCTACGGACCACATCAACAGTTGCGGCCTGACGGGGGCGCTCAGGAGTTGTTGCCTCACTCACACGCTGTAATGAACAAGCATGGTTATTTGTTAGCCAGTACACATTAAAAAAGCAAGAGCTGAACTGTGAACAATGCATGTTCAGGGTGTTGACATTTATGGAATATTACCTTGGGAGCATCCTTTATTACATCAGTTGTTCCAGCCGGGGCTGTTGGCCATGACTTCACATCCTGACCATAACCTGGAGGTACAAACACCTTAAGAGAAAGAGGAACGATTAAACCTGGAAATTGATGAGCATGTGCTCCAGACAAATTTAGCTGGGGAGCTAGTAATCACATTTGTGAGAAAAGGTACAGAGTAACCGAGGTTTTTTGTGTGTGTGAAAGAAAGAAATACTTTCAGCAAGGATGCATCAAAATAATTGAAAGTGACAGTAAAGATTTTTGAACGGTAGTGTACCCATTAGCTCTTTACCTGTCCATCAATATAGGCCAACTCTCCTCTGAGCACCACCCTCATGACCTTTCCCTTCACTTTCATGCCCTCGAATGGCGTCCACTTTGACTTGGTGAATTGCATGTGCTTCGGAATAGTCCACTCTTGCTCCAAGTCCACCTGGAAAATTCAAGCATCACTTAGAAAATCAAAAACATTGAGTTTTCAGGCAGCAGATTACTGTCTGAACTTTGTAACTCTGAAATACCTCTACATAAGTGTCTTCTTGAGCAGGAAGAGAGAATATTCTGCTGGGGTTTTCGTAGAGCCTCTTGATGATGTCATCAATGGTAAGGCGACCCTCGCTGACAGCTGTGAGCAGAAGAGGAAGCATGGTCTCCAGACCCGGGTAACCTGGAGGTGGTTTCTCAGAGTTCTTCTCCTCTACTGAATGAGGGGCTGCAAAAAATATATACTTAATATAAGCTTCCAAGAACAATTTATGTTTATGATGTGGCCATCATAAATTGATGTACACAACCACTCAAGTTTGGGGGCAGTAAAAGTAAAAATAAAATAAGAAAGGAAGAAGTTAATACAGCAATGTTGCATTGAATTGATCAAAAGGGCTTTTAAATAGTTACACAATATTTCTATTTTAAATAAATGCTGTTCTTTTGAACTTTCCTTTCATCAAAGAATCCTGACAAATGTATGACTGTTCACAAAAACATTAAGCAGCACAACTGTTTTCAAAATTCATAAGAAAAAAATTTATGTAACATTGGTGAGCATAAGACTTTTTTCATAACCAAAAAAATAATAATTCTCTTACAAACCCTAAACTTTTCGATGGTATTGTACAAGTATGCCTGACAACAAAAAGGGTTTAATTAGCCCGTATGTAGAAAATACTTAGGTATTTTACCCTTTAAAATACTAATGTACTTAGTTTCAATTTTATAAGTCTAGTTAGCCTCAATGTCAAGATGGTGTGAAAAGGGATTTGAAGGAGTAGTTTGAACTAAAAAACAAAGCCTATTATAATAGATTGTCGTGTAGGACTGTGCCAGCTTGTAGGACGGGATAGCTTGAAAGTCTGTGTGTGTTTTGTTTTTTTGATTAACCACAGGAAGGTATGTCTGTCTAATCAATTGGAAAAGATATAGAACACGAAGGAAAGAACAGGCCGAAGGTCTGTACAGGGTCTAGGTGTAGCTTTAATGTTCAAGCTGATTTTTAAAATTCTCAGGTAAGTGTTTTTGAAACTGTCAAGCCAACAAATATTTGCATAGCAGAGAAATCTGATCCTATTATTACCGTGGTCTGTTGCGAAACAGTCAATGATGTCAAGATTTTCCCACAACGCCTCCATGTCCTCACGTGTACCCAACATGGGCCGCACTTCTGCTCTGCCGTTCCCAATGGCAGGCACATTATCTTCACACAGGAAGAGATGATGAGGTGCCACTTCACACGTCACCTGGATACCCTTTTGTTTAGCAGCTCGAATTATCAAAATCTGAGGAACAACACATGATTTTAAATGGTTACAAATCACAGGAACATGTAAAGAAACTGGATGAAGGCTTGACTATGAAGGTAAAATAAAATGCAGTTGTTAGACCACCACAAATAACAAGGATTCTTACCTCTTCTTTCTTGGCAACATGGCAAATATGAACAGGTCTCTGATACAGCTGCGCTACCATCAAGATTGCTGCCACCGTCTGCTTCTCAGCATGTGCCACAATGGGCAAGTGCTTTGGCCACTTTTCAAAGTGCTGCATGCAAAGAAAATTATACTTAAGATGTGACATGATAAATTGCATCACCAAAAATAAAATAAATAAAATATTCAAAAGCAAAGACTTATTTAAAATGAATACAATTTAAACTTAAATTTATTTATGCTTTTACTTCGTGCATTTTGTATTTTAAATAAATAAAAACTATTTATTTATTATATTTAAAATAAAAACTACATCCATTTAAAATATAAATATAATAAATTAAAATTAAACAGCCTCCTCAGATCTTCTTACCTCCATCCACAGAGAAACATTGTCCATTTTTAAAGTGGAGTATGTGTCATTCAAGTACATCTTCAGACCAGCTGTAGAGCTTGCAATGGACGGAAGTAGTGTAGCGTTGTCAGATGACGCCCCCACGAAAAGAGCATAATCACAGCGGCACCCGGCCTTGGCAAGCTTGACATTCATGACAGGAAAATAGTCCATAAACAAAACTTCCCCATTTGTTTTCATGTTATAACCAACCAAATCTGTAATTTGTTGATGTTACCTTCTGTGCAACAGTGAAGGAGCTGGGGTCAATGATTGCAGGGTTAGTGTTGGGCATGGCGCACACCATGGTGATCCCTCCAGCCAGGGCGGCAGCTGTGCCCGAAGAGAAGTCCTCTTTATGGGTGGCACCAGGCTCCCGCAGATGCACATGGACATCAATCAAACCTTTCGACATACAAGTATGAATGGCCATCATAATTAATAATCTTAATTTATTTGTTTTGACAAATTAAAACATGAACATCTGAAAAGACGTTGCTATACTCACCAGGTAAACGGATAAGTTTCTGTGAAGTCATGCTGTCTACATGAGTCTTTACATGAGGAGCCCGACCAATTTGCCCCAGCGCCTGCAAACCCCACATACATCTTTCAATTTTTAGGGGTACAACCTAAGTAGGTGACTTCAAAGCGAATAAAAACTTTTAATTTTGTGGGGTCGTCAGCAGTGTGAGGGTGTCACTGCTCACCTGAACAAACAGCTTGGTGCATTTGATGTCAGTGATGAGTGGTACGGAGTAGTCAATGGCCATTCGACGAGTGCGGTAACCTTTGGTCACAAAGGAGGACAAGCGTCTTCCACCAGAGTTCCTCATAGACAGATTAATGACCAAGTCAAAATGGTTCTCCTCTAAATAGTCCATGATGTTCCTCTGTTTGTCCTTATTATGGCAGTCATTCTCCTCTTCAAAAGGCCAGTCCACTGCCATCACCTGATCAGAGACAGATAAACAAATGGAATAGAAAACAGCATATTTTGCCAGCTCAAAGACTTTTAAAAAAGTTAAGCAATAGACATTTTAAGTTAGGGTATGTTATTCCACGGTACCTTAATTCCATGTTCAGTGTAATAGTCAGCAGTGCCTACACTGGCATACAAGTCATAACCCAAACCCTCCAAAGTCTGGACTGTGGGCAGAAGCTCGCTTTTATTCTGAAAGAATTTAAAAAGAATAAATTTTTTCCATTACAATCAGAAACTTGATTTATACATTCTCTAAAGAAAGTGAGAGTGAATGTGTAAAACGTGCAGCACTATAATACAGCTTTCCTGGGTGTTGCTATGTAGTTGCTAATGTGTTACAAGTGGTTTCAATTATGCAGATATGCAGTTGCTAAGGTGATCTGGGAGGTTGCTAGAGCATCGGTATGTGATTTGTTTGAAGCAAAGCTGCTTAAAGGGATAGTACAAATTAAAATTTTAATTCTGCCATTACTTACTCACCCTCAAGTTGTTCCAACAGAGTATTCTCTGGCTAGAGCTCAAATGTGTTTCTTCTTTTGAACACAAAAGAACATTTTAAATAACCAGACAGTCGACGGTAGCAATTGACTACCACTGTAGGAAAAAAGTCAATGGCTACCATCAACTGTCTTGTTACTGACATTCTTCAAAATAGCTTCTGTGTTCAACAGAAGAAAACCTCATACATGTTTGGAACAATATGAGAGTGAGTTACATTGTTGGGTTACATTAGGTGAAGGTCAGGCTACGTGTGTTATAAAGCCTAAGACCGGGCTATTCAATTGGCGGCCCGCGGGCCAGGTCCAGCCCGCCAATCATCTCCATATGGCCCGAGGCCACCCCAACCTCCCTCCTCTTATTTTCCTGGCGGTGCGGCTAAATTTGGTTAGATATGCGCGAGACCGCAGTGACGCCTGCAGCTGTAGCTATACGCACTGTGTGTGTACCATGAGCGTTCCGATTGACCTGAGAAACACTTTTTTCAGTCCGAATATTTCAGCAGTTATTATGTGTGTGTCCCGTATTTCTGTCGACTGAACCAGCGATATCAATCATTCCTGGTTTAATCATTTGGTTCCATTATTTCCTTCCATGAATTGGCCAAACGCGCTTGCATAACGGTCTGAAACGATTCGGATTCGAACCGTTCTGTCACTGAATCATCTGAAGCTGTTTCTCGGTCAGTAAGAACAAATAGAGAACAAATATTGCTGTTTTCAGTTGTTTCACTAGTTTACTTTGAACTACGCAGCACGGCCCAGTGGATAACGGAACGCAAGCTCAAAGGAGATGCGTTTACTCCCGGTCCCGGACACTATTATTAAACATTGCTGCGACATCCAGTGAGAAGCGTTTCAATCTGACACATCTCTCTGTTACAAACCACAAATCACTCAATGATTTTAACTAGTTTTAAATTGGATGAAACAACCTCAACATTCCCAACACGACTGATGAGGTAAATAGCAGAAACATTGTGCCATGAACGAAGTTAGAAGACTAAATCGACTCGGTTACTAACGTAACCTCGGTTCCCTGAGAGGAGGGAACGAGTATTGCGTAAGTAGCTTACGCTATGGGAAAACTCCTTTTCTCGAGAATATTGAAGTCTTTATGTAAAACGCATTGCAGCTGCACAGCTGACAGCAATGAACGAAGGCAGCTCGGTCATTGGCTGTGCTGCGGCAACTTGCTCGAACCAATGACGGGGCGACTCTGAATGCGCGACCAATGAGCGCGCTTCGCGCCCGCGCGCGTCAGAGCCCGCCAAGATGGGCGTGGCCAAGAGCTATATATTGGGCGCCCCGTCATGAGAGTTCTTTAGGTTAGAACGACTGAAGCGAACTAACCAAGCACAAGCACGGCAGCTTACGCAATACTCGTTCCCTCCTCTCAGGGAACCGAGGTTACGTTAGTAACCGAGTCGTTCCCTTTCGAGAGGTCTCTCCTATTGCGTAAGTAGCTTACGCTATGGGAACACCATGCAAAACGCCGTGCGTGCTGAACTTCGCCTTATGATAGCCAGAGGCAGGTGCCTAAGCTAAAAAAGCAAAGTTATCATCCAACTAGCCGGCAGAGGCGAGCTTTATATGTGGGAAAGAATACAGAGCGGCTAGAAGGCGCTCAGTGTGACACAAGCACATACATAATCTAGATACGAACTCGTAGTTCAACTAGCATCATGCTGATAGTACATTGGAATGCAGTGTCGGGACCTGTAGGTTGTAGAACCTGATAAATGTGGACGGTGAGGCCCAGCCTGCCGCCGCACAAATATCCTCGATCGGTATCCCGCTCGACCATGCCCAGGAAGAAGCCACACTCCTGGTGGAGTGTGCTTTGACTCCCCAGGGGCATTGAAGTCCCTTAGCTTCATAAGCCAGCGCTATAGCTTCAACTATCCAGTGAGAGATTCTCTGCTTTGAAACGGCGGAACCTTTCGTACGGCCGCCAAAGCATACAAACAGTTGTTCTGTCTGTCTGAATAGGGCAGAACGCTCCAAATACACTCTGAGAGCCCTAACGGGGCAGAGTAGATTAGCGTCGTGTTCGTCTGCTGGGGACGATAGCGCAGTTAGGGAGATAACCTGTGCTCTGAAGGGAGTGGTGAGCACTTTAGGAATATACCCATGTTTCGGTCTAAGGACGACCCTGCAGTCGTTAGGTCCGAATTCTAGGCAGGCAGCGCTTGTCGAAAGCGCGTGCAGGTCGCCCACTCTCTTGACCGAGGCGAGTGCCAGCAAGAGCGCAGTCTTGAGCGAGAGCTGTTTAAGGTGCACGGTTCGGAGTGGTTCGAACGGAGGCCCTTTAAGAGCGTCTAGGACAGTAGCTAGGTCCCAGATCGGCACTGAGGGGGGGCGTGAAGGGTTCATCCTCCTAGCGCCCCTTAGGAAACGAATAATTAGGTCGTTTCTTCCCAATGGACGTTCCATTACAGGGTCGTGTGATGCTGTGATGGCCGCCACATATACTTTGAGCGTGGAGGGGGCGCGGCCCGCCTCCAGAAGCCCTTGTAGAAAAGCGAGTACGTTCGTAATCTCGCATGTTTCAGGGTTCAGGCCCTTGGCATTACACCAGACACTGAACACTTTCCATTTCTGGGCATATAAGCGTCTCGTGGAGGGCGCCCGCGCCTCAGCGATGGTTTTTAGTGCTCCGCTCGTGAGGTTCCTGGGAACCCGTTGAGGGGCCATGCATGAAGGGCCCACAGATCGGGGCGGGGATGAAATATCATCCCGTTGGCCTGACTGAGGAGGTCTGGCCTCAGTGGAATCGGCCGTGGTGCAGATTGCATTTGCATCAGATCTGGAAACCATGTTTGGTTCTTCCAGAGTGGGGCTATCAGCAGCACTGCGTCTTTCTCCTCTCTGACCCGACTGATGACCTGCGGTAGCATCGCGATCGGGGGAAAGGCATATAAGGGACGGCTCGGCCAGCTCTGGGCGAGCGCATCCATGCTTTTCGTGAAGAAAAGAGGGCAGTGCGCGTTCTCCTTGGAGGCGAAGAGGTCGATCTCCGCTTTGCCAAAGGTTTTCCATAACCAGTGAATCGTCAGCGGGTTGAGAGCCCATTCTCCTGGGAGAATTTTGTCTCTGGATAGCATGTCCGCCCCCTGGTTCAGGGCACCTGGCACATGCGCTGCTCTCAGCGAGCGCAAGTTGTGCTGGGACCATAAAATGAGTCTCCTGGCCATTGAATGCATGGAGCTCGACCTGAGTCCACCCTGGCGATTTATGTACGATACTACCGTCATGTTGTCCGTTCGGACCAAGACGTGTTCGTTTCTCAGCTGTGGGAGCAGGGCTCTGAGAGCCAAAGCGACCGCTTTCATTTCCAGACAGTTTATGTGTAGGCGCTTCTCCGGGTTTGACCAAAAGCCGGAGACAGGCCTGCCCTCGTAAAGGGCCCCCCAACCTATTTTGGAGGCATCTGTCGTTATCATCTTTCTCCTTGTGTTCACACCCAGACTCACGCCTGACTGGTACCAGTCGGCGGCTTTCCAGTGCGTCAGGGCTTTTATACAGCCGTGGTTCGCTCTGATTAAAAGGTGGCCCGAACGCCACGCGTGAGTAGGGACGCGGCTCTTGAGCCAGCGTTGGAGAGGGCGCATATGCAACAATCCTAGCTGGAGTACGGCCGATGCTGAGGCCATGAGACCGAGCATCCTCTGAAACCGCTTGACGGGGGCGAGCGCGCCCGCCCTGAATGATGTTGCAAGGCGCCGGATGGTGAGCGCGCGCTCTGATGAGAGACGCGCTGTCATTTGCATCGAGTCTAGAACTATTCCCAGGAAAGAAATCCTCTGGCTGGGAGATAGTATGCTTTTTGCAAAATTGATTCTTAGACCCAGGCATTCTAAATGGCTGATAATCCAAGATCTGTGTGTTATTAACTGACTCTCTGATTGTGCTAGAATCAGCCAATCGTCGAGATAATTCAGTATTCGCACTCCCCTTCGCCTTAGGGGGGAAAGTGCTGCATCCATACATTTCGTGAATGTACGGGGAGCCAGGGACAGGCCGAACGGAAGTACTGTGTACTGGTACGACTGTCCCTCGAAAGCGAATCTCAGAAACGGCCTGTGATGAGGCGCTATTGGAATGTGAAAGTAAGCATCTTTCAGATCCACTGAGAGAAACCAATCTCCTGGGCGTACTTGCGCGAGGATATGCTTGGTTGTTAACATTCTGAACGAGCGAATCATTAGTGCTTTGTTCAGGTGTCTGAGATCTAGGATGGGGCGGAGACCGCCATCCTTTTTCGGGACGAGAAAATAGCGGCTGTAAAAACCTGCCTCGCTCAGAGAGGGGGGAACAGTTTCCACAGCACCCTTTTCTATTAGTTTGCGCACCTCGGTGCGTAGAACATGTGAGCACTCTTTTCTCACTTTCGTCTCGACCACAGTCGTAAAACGTGGTGGTCTGCGAGCGAACTGGAGCGAGTATCCGTGCTTTACTATATTCAATACCCATTTCGGCATATCTGGAATATTTTCCCATGCCGCTGCGTGTACAGATATGGGCTGAATACAGGCTAGGGGCGGGCCGCTGTGACGCAGGGACCCGGCCAGCGAATCGCCTGAGCTCATAGCTCTCAGAGGCGCGGGCGCGCTGTGTCTGTAAAACTCGCAGCCTGGGCTGGGGTTGTGTTTGACACTGTAAGGACAGTGTTTATAAGTGGGGGTGCATAAACAGTGGTAGGCACACGCGTCACTTTTATAATGTTTCCCGCTTTTACTGGGGATGAATTTATAACTGTGTGAACAGTGCTTGTGTGTAGTGGTGCGTACATGACCGTAGGCACGTGATCTACATTCATGGGGTGCGCAGCTTGAGCTGGGAATGAATTTGGCACTGTTTTGACAGTATCTGGGAATGCACACCTTGTGGACATGTGAACCCTTAGTGACACAGGCAGAAAAAGACTCTTTTTGTGTTTTCTGTGCGTCGCCGTAAAAACGGCGTTTGTTTGCAGGTGAGCGAGCTCTGTGACTGGCCCATTGACTGCTGTATGAACATATCCAGCCGCCTGTAAGGGGACTGGGTAATGCTTGAGCTTTTGCAGAGAGAGTGGTCCGGCTTTTGCGAGACACGCACTCTCTCTTTTCATTCTTGTGGCTAGGACGGCTTTCGAGGCTCGGGGTTCAGCACAATCTTGGGCCGAGGACCCCGTCGCTCAGAAGGCGGCTTGCGGTTGTGAGAGCGCGAGCGGCGTCGAGCGTCAGCCTGAGGCGCGGGCTGAGAGGCGGTGGGGGCTGTTCTAGCCCGCTGCGGCTGCGGCGGCCTCTGTCTGCTCTGCGATGAGCTGGAGCGCTTGGGCAGGAAATGCCGCATAGCTTGTGAAGCATTCTGGGCCTCAGTGAAGCGTTCGGCGAAACCCTTAACCGCCGGTCCAAACAGCCCGCTGGTGGAGATAGGCGCGTCGAGAAATGGCGCCTTATCCGCGTCCTTCATCTCAGTCAGAGTCAACCACAGATGGCGCTCGAGAACAGTCAAATTAGCCATGGCACGGCCGATAGACTGGGCGGTGGCCTTCGTGGCTCGCAGGGCTATGTCAGTCGCGCTGCGTAGGTCCTTAAAGGCTTCGGGTTCGGGGCCAGACTCGTCCATAGAGCGGAGAAGCTTGGCTTGGAACACTTGAAGTACCGCCATAGAGTGAAGCGCTGATGCAGCTTGGCCGGCGGCGGCGTAGGCGCGACCGGCGAGAGCTGAAGTAGTGCGGCAGGGCTTCGAGGGGTGGGAAGCTTTGGCTTTCCATCCGGTGGTGGAGGGCGGGCAGAGATGATTGGCCACGGCCTCCTCGAGGGGCGGTGTTCCCTCGTAGCCTCTTTCCTTCGCGCCGTCCACAGAGGAGAGCGAGGAAGAAAAAGAAGGCTTTAGGCGCGCAGAGTGGGGGGCTTTCCACGACTTGGTGAGTTCGTCGTGAACTTCCGGGAAGAAGGGAGAAGGCCTTTGCCGAGGGGCCTGCTGGCGCCCCTGCAGAAACCACTCATCCAGTCGGCTCCGGGTTGGTTCTTCGGGAGAAGACCAATCGAGCCCGAGGTCTTCCACGGCCTTAGAGAGAACGCGGATAATCTCGCTATCCATGGTGGAGCCCCCGCTCGCGCTAGCTAGCGTCGACGGGGCGGGGTCGAGAGTGGAGCCCGGCCAGTCGTCCGATGCAGCGTCGATTGACAAGCTGTCATCCATTCCCCCGTCGTCCTCGGACGCGCCGAAAGTCACAAGGCCCACCGCTCTGCTAGAGGGGTGTGGGTCCGGCTGGGTGAACTGAACCGGCGGTGGGGAAGGCAAGAGCGGCGGTGAAGCACGCGGAGACTGGCTCGGCGTGACGTCACTGAGCTCAGGTTCAGGAAGCCTCTGTGAGCGGCGCTTTTTCTTAGTGCGCGGCTCGAACAGAGGGATGGCGGCGATGGGCTCGCTCACGGCGAAAGCGGCGAGGCGAGCCCGCAGTGCGGAGAGACCCAGGTCGTCACATTCGGGGCATCCGCCCTTGGTCAAAGCAGCTTCTGCGTGGTCCCGGCCCAGGCAGCGAGCGCAGATGATGTGACGATCCCCGTCCGGGAGAAGGTCTCTGCACGACGCGCAGGAAGGCATTTGAAACAACGCCTTGGAAAATTTGCTCTTTTACAAGTGTCGCAGAGCGAACAGATGTAAATACTTGCATGAGCAGTACGCCGGATGGCTCAGTAGGATCGCGTTAGAAGGCGGCTGAAGGTGCCGACGTCCTCGTAGCAAATCCCGCTGGTATGCTTTTCGACGGCGAAGCTTCAATAATCCGGAGGATCCAGCGAAGAAGGTGTTCGCTGAAGGAGATTAAATCTAAAGAACTCTCATGACGGGGCGCCCAATATATAGCTCTTGGCCACGCCCATCTTGGCGGGCTCTGACGCGCGCGGGCGCGAAGCGCGCTCATTGGTCGCGCATTCAGAGTCGCCCCGTCATTGGTTCGAGCAAGTTGCCGCAGCACAGCCAATGACCGAGCTGCCTTCGTTCATTGCTGTCAGCTGTGCAGCTGCAATGCGTTTTACATAAAGACTTCAATATTCTCGAGAAAAGGAGTTTTCCCATAGCGTAAGCTACTTACGCAATAGGAGAGACCTCTCGAAAGGGAACCCTAATCACCAGTCTTACAAACATTTACCATGAATGTACTGTAGTAATTTACCATGGTTTGGGGAGAAATGTGGAATATTTATATTGAATACTATGTTATAGTCATTTATATTGCATTAGATTTATTAGGGGGCTAGAGAAATATATAATTAATTGTGTGTATAGTTTTTACCTGTTTAGGCATTTGTTATACAGTGGTAGTGAGTGAGTAGCCATGCATCGTTTTACCTATGGTTACGAAGTCTCACTGTCAGAATATTTTAATTTAAGCCTATAATAATTATTAATAAAATAATTCTAACCAATAGAATATATGATCTTGTATAATTCATATATTTGTACATAGCTGTAAATAAGTTATTTATTATGGTCTGATAAATCTGCATACTGTTGGCTACCACATTTCCAAGTAAATAGCCTACAATACTTTTATGTTTACTTTAGCTTACTTATTGATACTGTTATGTTTCAATAAATAAGATAAACCCATCGGCCCACCTCAACTTTTCGATTCAATAATCCGGCCCTCGAATGAAGCTAATTGAATAGCCCTGGCCTACGACATAGCTACGGTGTCGGTTCAACGCGGAAGTATAAATCAGCCTTAATAGTGATGCTTGCCATAGCATAATAATAAAATAATAATACAAACCACAGCTTTCGGTAATGTGAATTACACAATGAAAACAAATTATTAGAGAAAATCAACTCAAGAGAACCACGGCAGTGTTTAACTCCACTTTTAGACATACACTCACAAACTTTCCCAAGCACTCCCCCTCGGGCGAATCCCCACCGTCATTTTGAAGTGCGTTCAACGTCAAGTAGGCGAGGGAAGTTTATTTGAACAGACCCTGGACCCCTCGATTCTGATTCTACTAGCCTATAGACATTGCTTTCTGTCCCTCGATCTCATTTAAAGTTAAAAGGTGATCAGGCCTTAGCTGTTGCGGGTCCGAGGATTTGGAATAGTCTGCCTCTTGAACTAAGAGAGATAACTCCTTTAAATGCATTTAAAGCTTGTGTTAAAAATGATTTATTGTCTTTAGCTTTTGAGAGGTTGGGCTAGTATCTGTATTAGTTGCATGTTGTTTTTATGTGTTGTTTGTTTTTAAGCTGCTGATTGTACGGCACTTTGGTCTGCAGGTGCAGTTGTAAAGTGCTTTACAAATAAAATTAAGTACGTACTCAATATGTACACTTGAGGCAGATCCACGGACCACAATGCAACACGATTGCGTTGTTGGCAAGAATAAATAAAAAAATACTCAAGCATACAGGCCATTAGAATGGTGCATACAACGATAGAATGGTGCACAAAACAAACTTGTAAGGAAAACAAAAAATAATATAAATTGAAATCCATAGCGGATTTCAAGAGATCAAGGGTTTAGCGTGTTCCGTTTAAACAATTCAAAGCGTTCCGCCACTAGTGGGCACTCGTGCAACGCAAGCAATGACATGCATCTAGTAGGGGTGGGCGATACTGCAAAATTCGGTATCGATCCGATACCAAGTAAATACAGGGCCAGTATCGCCGATATCGATACCAATATTTTTTTATTTTAAAAGCATGCACTTGAACTTACATTCACTTTCCTGTGCTAGAGCAGTGTGTCATGATTTATGAGGTGAATGCATCATTAATATGCTAAATCTGAATACGTTTTCATGACCACTAAATATTTTGTGATTTGTGCTCTCAACTCGCCTGTAATTAGTCAGTGACTTTTACCAAACTACCCTAGTTATAGTAATGCACTATTGTACACTAGCCTACTGTTCAAAAGTTTGGGGGCTGTAAGATTTTTAATTCTCTTCTGCATTTATTTGATCAAAAATACAGTAAAAACTCTAATATTATTAAAATGTAACATGGGCTATTCTGTCATTTATTCCTGTGATCAAAGCTGAATTTTCAGCATCATTACTCCAGTCTTCATGATCCTTCATGATGAGAATTCATTTTAATATGCTGATTTACTGCTCAAGAAACATTTCTTATTATCATCAATGTTGAAAACAGTTGAAAACAATTTTGCATAAAATGTATCATAAATGCTGTTCTTTCTTTGTTCATCATATGAAATAGTTTTTTTTAATAAAAAAAACCCTGTAAAACCCTTGAATGTCACTTTCGATCAATTTCATGCATCGATCCTTTGTTGAATAAAAATATTAATTTCATTAAACAAATCTTATGGACGTCAACATTTTGAACCGTTATGTAAACTTTTAATTTGTTTATTGCGAAATAACTCCCGATTGTTTCTCTGTCATCTAAGCAAGGCTTCGTTTCCCAAACGCACTGAGAAAGCAGCAGCAGCATCGAACGCTCTCTGTGATTGATTGGTTTCGTCTTGTATCCAGATGACTAGGAGAAATAGTTCTACACTACACAATTATTCGCTAACATTCGCTTATTTTTAAACTTAGAAGCTTTTTTTTACGCAATGAATTGCGTTCTAAATTAATAAAATTACTGGGAAAAAAACACACATTTGGATCGATATTTTTATGTGAGGATCGATCCTTTTCGATACCACGTCAGTATCGAAAGTATCGATACTTCAGGATCGATCCGCCCACCCCTAGCATCAAGGTGAACGACACAGAGGAAAGATAGCAAGGGAAAGACATTCAAAAAGTGGACTTCTATGCAACCAAACTCAAGTGAGTCAACTGAGTCAGCATATGCTGTAAAGTAACTCGTTACCTTGTAACTACCGATAGAGAGGAGAATATTCTTTTTAGGGATTTTGAAGCCAGTGCTGAGCATGGCTTTTAGATAGGCCTCATATCGGTTCTCCCCAAAGCAGGCCACTTCTCCAGTGCTCGTCATTTCAACACCTAAAACCACATCTGCTCCAGCCAGCCGTGAGAAGGAGAACTGAGGAACCTGAGGGCCACACACACATAGATCTTGGAAACACTGGGATAGTTCAGTTCAAGTATTCCCTTCAAAAACAGACACCATCAAGAGTTAACAGACATTGTGAAGCTCGTTACCTTAACTCCCACAATGCCAGTCCCCTTCATCAGCCCAACAGCCTCAACTTCCTCTCCCAAAATGACTCTTGTTGCTAGGGCAACAAGATCGACACCAAGTGTTTTGGATACATAAGGGAAGGAGCGTGAAACTCGCACATTGCATTCTATCACTTTCAGCTGATCATCCTGTTGACAAACACATGCAATTTAGTTTCAGCAGCAAATATTTTGAAACATACTCTTCCTACATATATATATATATATATATATATATATATATAAAAATTACAATTAAACACCTTGGCAATGAGCTGCAGGTTGAAGGGGCCGGTGACCTGAAGCTCCTGGCCGATAGCGTGAACGATCATCTTAATGCGCTCCATGGTTTTCTGGTTAATGTCCTGAGGGGGAGTCACCAGTGTGGCATCTCCAGAATGCACCCCTGCGTTCTCCACATGCTCAGACACAGCTATGGCAATGACCACTCCATCACAGGCCACGGCATCCACATCTATTTCCTGATGGCCATACATCACATATCACAAAATAAAGTGCACAAAGCTTGCCACCACAATAGCTTACATGGCAATACCAAAAAAAGTGTAAAGTGTACTACAGAATTCCAAGATAATTCAAACTTACACCTAAGGATCAGTGTTGTTATTGTTAACTAAAATATTATATATATAAAAAATTTTGTACAGTATGTATTTACACACAAAATAGTATTGAAAAAGTACAAATACAATATAAATTAACAGAACAAGTACTACAATTAATAAAAATGAATGCTAAATAGAAATGCATATAAAAAAATTACTGAAACTAAAATGAAAACTGAAGATAAAAATAAAAGATAATCCAAATATTAATAAATACTATAGTGGTATGTAAATAATAGTAGAATAACACTACTATTAAGATGCACAGATATTAAAATTATGGCCGATTATTTTTAGGTTGATAACCGATAAATTGCTGGTATTAAAATTCTATAATATTTGGTCTAAAAAAAAAAAGAAAGTATAATTTTAAAAGCAAAAAGTGAATTTACGGATTATAACATTAGACTCATAATTAATATCCATTGTCAATACCAGTATGGTACAGATATATTGTGCATGCCTAATTACACAGTCATATGAGAAGTTTTGGTAACGCTTCCTTTTACAGTCCTGTTCCCCATGTACATACTATGTACTTATTATAATAATTACAATAACTGGGTAATAACTAGGGTACCAACCCTGAACCTACCCCTAAACCTAACCCATGTACTAACCTTATATTACCCAGTACTTTCTTAGGTAAGTACACTGTAAGTACACTGTAAGTACACGCAAGTTAACGCACTGTAAGTACACGCAAGTTAACGTACTGTAAAAGGTAGCGTTACCAAAGTTTTCATACAATCTTTCTCTTCCATTCCCAACTTGAGCAACTGGAAAAGCAAAATAAGACTTTTGGCATGGAATGAAGTTATTGTACAACATTCACAGCTCAAGTGATGGCAGTGGTGAAAAACCTGTTCAAACAAGCAATGTTTCAGTTTGCACCACATGACTGTATAACCCAGTAATTAACTCCTGTCTCTCCCATATATTTACAAATTTTACAGAGAACTGGAACTGCCTCAAAAAGTCCATAAAAACACCTCCCTCTTTTTGTTGACAAACCTTGGCTTCCTGGATGAATTTGGAGATTACGACAGGGTGTTCCTTTGACACGGCAACAGCACTGGTCAGGAACTTTTCCAGTTCAGTATCCGAGTAGGCAACGTTCATAGCAGCCCCGCTGAGAACATACGACGGCCTCACCAAACACGGGTAACCCACTGTCTTGCAGAAACCTACTGCAGACTACAAAAGAAATGTCATGGGGACATTTGAAGTTACGAGCAATTACAGAAGAACTTTTAGAGTGTCCTTGGTATTCCTTGAAGTTGAATGAATTATTTTTATAACGTACCTCAATATCAGAGAGCTCTTTCCATCGGGGCTGGCTGATTCCTATTGTGTCCAGCATCCTGGAGAATTTGAAGCGGTTCTCTGCAGAGTCAATGAACTCAGGTGAGGTTCCCAGGATCCTGCACTGTTGTCTATGCAGGGACATGGCGATGTTGTTGGGCAGCTGTCCACCCATGGACAGAATAACTCCTTCTGGGTTCTCCATCTCATATATGTCCATCACCACCTGTGATTAAAAGCAGGTTTACTAAAATAATTAAAACACAATCTCAATGATACTAAAAGAACAGTAATCATTAATAAATGCTACTTTACACACATAAGGCAATTTGGGATTTGCAAAATATTGCATTATCAATTTAATAACACTGTAAAGGGTTTAAAAGATTGCCTTTGCCATTGTCTAAATATGACTTAAAATTAATCTAAATGGATATGGAAAATTAAAATTCCAACTTAAAATCTGTAATATCAGCAGTTAAATGATAGGGTATATTATATATTGTGCATCCCTAAATTAAGGAGACTTAAAGTATACATTTCAGATATCAGTACAACTGCTGCTGATAAACAAGATCCACATTAATCTCTTACCTCAAAGGAGATCTCATCAAAATACAGTCTGTCGCACATATCATAATCTGTGCTGACTGTTTCTGGGTTGTAGTTCACCATAATTGTTTTGTATCCCATCTGTGAAATAGATTAGTTCACAAATACGCATTGAAATTTTACAAATTTATGATTTTATATTTCCCGCTTTAATTCAAGCCATGTAAAGGCACATTTTACACTTAATACAGATGGGCTCACCTTCCTCAGCTCCATAATACAACCAACAGCGCACCAATCAAACTCCACGCTGCTTCCGATGCGGTAAACCCCAGAGCCGATCACCATGACATGGGACTGCTCGAAAACCACATCGCTTTCTGAGCCATTATAGGTCAGGTACAGATAGTTGGTGTGGGCGGGCCACTCGGCAGCCACTGTGTCAATCTGTTTGACCACCGGAAGAATCTTCCAGTCTCGCCTCATCTTCCTCACAGCCAGCTCAGTGCTGCAGTGGGGGACAGAGCAGGAACCTTACAGTTTTTTTTCTACCGTTCTACTGCAGGCCATTGTAACTATTCCTTGTGCAAACAAGTCTTGAAACTGAAAACGGTTTGATTTAGCAAAAGAAACATCAAACGCAGAAAGCATTTACATCTGTGAGTTATTGCATGAGCACTTTTCCTGGGTACCTTTGCACAGCTTGGGCAATCTGTTTGTCAGAGAAGCCCAGCTGCTTGGCTTTCCTCATGACCTCAGCTGGCATTGCGCTCTCATCCTGATTATACATCTCCAGAAGCTTCTCGTGGTCTGCAATGTTCTTCATTTTATGCAGAAACCAGTGGTCTATCTTGGTCAGCTCATAAAGCCGTTCAACTGTGTAGCCGGCACGCAGCGCAGCTGCCAGAACAAAGATGCGCTTGTCTGTGGGTGTCTGCAACTCCTGACATACAAGACAAAATATTTCAGTGTTTTGTTTTCATGCATCATTTTTTCAGCCCGTTGCATCTGACTTGGGAGTGAGATGGAGGATCTGTATCTTCAGTACAAACCTCTTCAGACACTGGTTTGATTGTGTGATCGAACCCAACGCAGTTCTCGTCCACCATTCTCAAAGCTTTCTGGAAGGCCTCTTCAAAGCTGCGGCCGATGGCCATCACTTCTCCTAAGATGGAAGAGTGCTGAATGAGATCACAACAAACCATTTTGCCACTTAAAACGTTTAAAGAATTCAAACTACGCCATTTAAAAAAACGCACCCATTTGAATAACATGTATGCTGTAATGCAAAAAAAAAAACCTCTTCTAAAAAGATCAACTTAAGGTTTAACATCACATTTACCAAATGAGCAATAAGGCTTTGAATAGTAATATATGCTAATATAAAAGGCCAAGCATATAAAACATTGGTTCAAAAATATTGCAAAATTGGTAACCCCATAACATAAATGCAGGTGTAATGTGTTTTATAGATATTTTAGTGTTTATAAAATATTATAGTATTTATTAATAGTTTGAAAACTGTAAAATACAAAAAAAAAGCTTATTCAATCTAATTTTAGTTGTATTATGTGCTGTTGTCATTTATTATTATATATATATTTTTTTTATTTTAGTACTTGGGCAACATTTCTAATTCATTTTAAAACTTTTATTTCAGCTTTTAGTTACAAATAACAACACTATATTGAGAATTATAATATACAGATCTCTGCTGCAATTTATTTCCATGTAGGAAGCTCACCAACGCTCTTCATGGAACTGCCAATTGTAGTGCTGACTCTAAGGAACTTGCTCAAATCCCAACGAGGAACCTTCACTACACAGTAGTCCAGACTAGGCTCAAAATTGGCTGTAGTGGAATTCGTCACTGAATTCCTGGAAGATAGTAACTTTTAAGCAACTTTGAAAATAACAACACTCAAATGTACAATTACATTCAGTATAATAACTCAGTTTAATGAAATAACTCACTTTAGCACAGGCAGAGGGATTCCCAAGCCGAGCTTAGCGGCCACATAGGCCAGAGGGTAACCTGTGGCCTTACTGGCCAATGCAGAGCTTCGTGAGAGACGAGCGTTGACTTCAATGATGTAGTACTGCCAAGACATAAGCATGATATTATGGGTTGACCACTACTTCCTAAAACCTATTATTACTGGATGATATAAGTGACTGAATTACCTGCTCGGATTCAGGATTTAGGGCATACTGAATGTTGCACTCTCCCACAATGCCCAAGTGGCGAATAACTTTGATGGCTGTGTTTCTCAGCATATTGTATTCATAGTCATTCAGTGTCTGACTAGGAGCCACCACTATTGACTCCCCAGTGTGGATTCCTAGAGGATCGACATTCTCCATGTTACAAACCTAAGTGAAAAGATATCAATTTAGAAAAGAAAACATGGGAACATGTAAACTGGTAAAATGTGAAGGCAATGTTAATCATTTTGATTTAAAGTCTAAGTCTAAATGTCAGAATAAAAGGGAAACCACAGCTTTAGGCGCTTCATACCGTAACACAATTGTCATAGGCATCCCGCACCACTTCATACTCAATTTCCTTCCAGCCTTTAAGCGATTTGTCAACCAGGA
Organism: Siphateles boraxobius; assembly: GCF_051911475.1. Classification (NCBI taxonomy): domain Eukaryota; kingdom Metazoa; phylum Chordata; class Actinopteri; order Cypriniformes; family Leuciscidae; genus Siphateles; species Siphateles boraxobius. The sequence continues at coordinate 914,146 of NW_027509208.1, read as the reverse complement.
CTTGTGATGTGTGAGCAAAGGCCTGGGTAACCAACGTGATCATTTCATCTCTATTATTGGCAAAGCCTGAACCCAGTCCGCCCAGGGCGAACGCAGAACGGACCAGAACAGGATAGCCGAGTCTTTCAGCAGCAGCCACTGCCTATCGGAAACACAAAAAAAGTTGGACCAAGCATACATTGAGAAATTTTTACTAAACATTTTAATAGTAATAAAAGCACAATATGGATATAATATTATGTACTATTTTAATTTATTGTCGAATGACAATTTTCTATTAAAGAAAAAAATATTAATTGGAACACACACACATATATATACACACACACACATACATTCACACAAAGTATATACGGATGAGTGTATATAAACTTTTTTATTTTATTTGTTTATTCTTGTGTATTTTTTGGTTTTAGTAGAAAGACAAATAAAAGCCAAATATTTAGTATTGGCAAACTTGAAGTCCTAGACTAACCTGTTCAACAGACATGGCCGCTTCACTGGGAGCAACATGCTCATTGATTTCCTCCATCTTCTCCACAAAGATCTTCCTGTCTTCAGTCATCTCTATGGAGGCTACTGGGGTTCCAAGCACACGCACTTTGTATTGTTCCAGCACTCCTTGCTTAGTGAGCTCCACACCACAGTTCAAGGCCGTCTGACCTCCGAATGTGAGCAACACTCCATCTGGACGCTCGTTCTTTATCACCTGTTTGAAAGGTAGAAGGATGGAGGGTTAAGCTCAATTTTCAATCCCTTAAGTCAAACCTGAACTTTGTGTTAAAAGCATAATTTCAGTTTTCAGAATCTGTCATGAAAAGAAGGCCTAGTGAATTACTCAGGGATGGACAGCTTTCTCCTACCTGCATGACATACTCTGGTGTGATCGGGAGGAAGTAGACTTTGTCTGCCAGGCCCTTTGAGGTTTGTACTGTGGCAATGTTTGGGTTGATAAGAATGGTTTGGATGTTCTCCTCTTTTAGAGCTTTTATAGCCTGAAAAAAAAGATGCTTGTTAAGTTGAACATTTTTGGTTTAATTTGTTACACTGATGATTAAATTTCTCCTTTAATGTTGGCTTTCCATATTCAATCAGAAGCTTCTTTTACATAGACAAATCAAGTTTCAAATTAGAAACTGAGAAAATAATGTACAGCTTGCTTGTGAGATGCACTCCTTAAAGGGATAGTTCACCCAAAAATGAAAATTCTGTCAGTAATTACTCACCCTCATGTTGTTCAACCCAGTAAGACCTTCGTTCATCTTCGGAACACGAATTAAGATATTTTTGATGAAATCTGAGAGCTGGATCACTCCTCCATAGCCTTCTAAGGGATTGAAACTTGTTCCCCGAAAAGTCATTAAAGACATTGTTAAAATAGTCCAATTGACTACAGTGGCTCAATCTTAAGATTATCAAGCGACGAGAATACTTTTTGTGCGCAAAACCCCCCAGAAATAACGATTTATTTCAACTATTCATTTCCTTCTCTGTGGGCCTCGAGTCAGTAAACGTAGTGTGATAGCAACTAAATAAAATTGTTATTGTTTTTTTTGCACACAAAAAGTATTCTCGTCAATTGATAAACTTAAGATTGAGCAACTGTAGTCACTTGGACTATTTTAACGATGTCTTTAATGACTTTTCGGGGCTGGCAAGTTTCAATCCTTTAGAAGGCTATGGAGGAGTGATCCAGCTCTCAGATTTAATCAAAAATATCTTAATTCGTGTTACGAAGATGAACGAAGGTCTTACGGGGTTGAACAACATGAGGGAGAGTAATTACTGACAGAATTTTCATTTTTGGGTGAACTATCCCTTTAATTTGCACTCCACACAGTCTCAAGGGTTTTTCTTTGATACTCACCTGAGACCCAGAATAGTCAAACTCTCCAGCCTGTCCAATGGAAAGCCCTCCTGAACCTAGAACCAGAACTTTACGAGGCCGAACAAACGCTTCCGGGTCAGGAGATCCAGGGTAAGTGAGGTGCTCTGTTAGTCTTTGCTTAACTGTATAAAAAATTAGAGTTTGAGTAATAATTAGTCATGTAAACATTAGTACAAAGAATGCAAACAACCCTACAAGATGATAGCTTTACAGGCATACGTCATAACAGATCACCTGATTTTCCAGCTTTGCCATCTTTTGCATCTTTGACTGTATCCAGGAACACATCAAAGAGACTAATAAGGTCTGTGGGACCCGCCATGTGTTCAGGATGGAACTGGACACTGAAAATGATATAAATAGATATGATAATACAGATTATAATTTTTCCACAACAATACATTAAAACCATTTATACCCATTTTTACTGTATTCATGCAAATATAAACAATACACACAAATGAGAAATGAAGGCAAACCTGAAGAGTGGTTTGTGGTTATGAACAATGCCCTCACTGGTTTGGTCATTGGCGTTGGTGAAGAGCACATCCCAGTCTTCTGGTAGAGTTTGGGGATCCACAGCAAACCCATGATTCTGAGACGTGATGAAACAGCGATTCGTTCCTTTATGGATGCAGGGCTGGTTATGGCCACGATTACCATACCTGAAATACACGGGGACCATGAATTAAGTTGTAGCTTTTAAGATTTACAATAAGAAGATACATTGCTTGACAGACAAACCATCTCTGAATGAACCTGCTGACAATCCGATTCTGAAGAAAGGGCATGAAAAAATGCCTGAGACTGGCATCACAGCCTTGAGCACATGCAAACAAAGCAACTATCCCAGGACTCTTAGAAAAACAATGACGCTTTTCCCAGGAGTAACGCAGTGGCTCCGGTCTAGATGGCTGAGCTCAGCATAAACTAGATTTCACACTATGCTGGTTTTTAATGAAAACTGGAATGGCATGGAAAAGGCCAAGGAACCAGTCTTTTGTTCCTTTGCAAACACTGCAATCCACTGACCATAGCGTGATGCTGTCTGGTTCGGTTAAACTGCAAAAATCCTATATTTTTTTCTGTAACCATCTTGTTGAACGACAAAAATCTAATTCCCTGAGAACAAATTGAACAAGCTATTAAGACTTTTCAAATTTTATCTCGAACATAAGAGCATTATACTATTAAAAGAACAACTTTCTGAAAATCATTTTTATAAAAATTTCCTGTAGATGCAAGTGTTAAAACAGCATTAAAATGCATTTGAAATAAATATTTTACTTCTGATGTATGGATAATACATGCAAGGATAAATGTCTATTAAAGAGATATCACATTACATTTTTTAGCCATTATTCACCCTCATGTCATTACAAAACTGTATGACTTACTTTCTTCTGTGGAACATGAAGATTTTTTTTGTCCATACAATGGAAAGTCAATGGGCTCCAATGTTGTTTGGTTCCCAATGCTCTTCAAAATATTGTTCCAAAGAATAACAATGCATGCAGGTTTGGAACGGCATGAGAGTGTAAATAACTAGGGCTGCAACTAACGATTATTTTAATATTCGATTAATCTGTCGATTATTTTTTCTATTAAGAGGATAAAAAAACAAAATTTACAAAAGCATTAATTTCCAACCCTTTATTCAAAAACAGAACTGACAGTGCAAATTCACAGTGCAAAAAATCTTGAGAAAGTGCACAAACAGGTCACTCCTTAAACATCCCTGAGCTGTTAAAGTAAAAATAAAAAAATGGACTAACAAAAAACATACACATGTATGCTTTACATCTGCCAAATATATAGGATGTATATTTTTGTTTAAATGGACCTGAGCTGTCAGAACACTAAATCATTTATAAAAAAAAGAAAAATACAAATCAGAAAACTTAACAGGATTTGTTTGAACGTCAGAACTTGTTCTCTGCACTACACTCGCACACACTCACAAACTCACATGAACAGATGCACACACTCACAAACTTGTGTTTTGTTTTTTGTCAAAGATGTTATAATCATTAACCAAATGTTTGACATTATTTGACAAGCAAATGCACAAAAAATAAGTATTTTCTGGACTTTTGCATGGATAATAGGTAATTATAATAGCAATAATAATAATTATAACAGAAGATAATATCTCTAGTCTATCCTAATAATAATTATAAATACAATGTATATAAAATATAAATACAATATAAATTAATATAAAAAAACAAATACAATTGATTGACCACCTCCTATGGTGTGTAAGGTATTTTGCAGCTCATCCTTTCCAATATTCCCCTTGTAGTGGTACTTGGACAGAAGATGAAAAAACTTTCTTGTCTGTCCCATCTGATTCAAATCACAGTCTGCTAATTCAGTGGTAAGAATTTAATTGTTTTTATTTATATTGTTGTCCATATATCGAACTTCCATGCCTCTTATATAGTAATTATATATTACTATGTAGTATGTACCAATTTACTAATGCTCAGACACACTCAGTCTTTCTCACGCGCAGACACACTCGGTCTCTTTTGCGCACTGTCGCTCGCCCGCAAACACACTCGGTCTCTCTTGCGCGATCTCGGACACACTCGGCCTCTCTCGCTTTTGTCCAGTCCGGCGCCTCATAGATCTGCCCCGCACTCAACTTTTTTTTATTTACACTCAAATATCTCTGCGAATTATTGACTGTCGTAATAATTGCGTGACAACGAATCGATAATGAAATTCATTGCCAACTACTTTAATAATCGATTTTATCGATTCGTTGTTGCAGCCCTATAAATAACAGAATTTTAGTTTTTGAGTGAACTATGCCTTTAATAAGAAATGTGCATTAATACTCAGCAGAAAGAAAAAAAGATGGATTGCTTACTTCATTTTGTATGTTTTAGCACCAATGACCAAAGATAGCAGCTGATGACCCAGACAAATCCCAAAGACAGGTTTGGGATTCTCCACACATGCCACCTTCCGTATGTTCTCTACAGTCTCCTTACAGTACTCTGGATTCCCAGGGCCATTGCTGATGAACAACCCATCAAAGTCTAGAGATAAACAGAAACAATACCGAAGTGATAGCATTTTCATTCTCCTAAAATAGCAGACGACACTATCTTTAAAATGTATACAACAAAACGCATCCTTCTAGGGCTGTGCAATTAATCGCAATTGATTTTTATTTCGCCTTCTAACAATTATGAAAAAGATAATCAAGGTAAAGCGATTATTGTGCTGCAGCCACATTCTGCGGTACGCTTTCGTTCCTCCCCAAGACAAACTTAACATACAAATCAGCTAAATAAGTGAGTTATAAAAAGCAGTATAAAGTTGTTAAACTCCAGAACATGACTGATATTAAACTGTGTCATGAAAAGCACACACCTAAATGGTCAAATAGCATACATACAAAAATGTCGTTTTGGTAAATATCCTGGTCAGTCAGTTATGTCTTAAGTGAATGTAAACAGTTGAGAAAGAAACCGCATGTGTAACAGTATATTGGATACATGCATTCACACTTAGTGACAACAGCCTAATATTACTGCTTCAGTCTGTGTCAATATTAATCAAACAAAACGCAAAGATAAAATCGCTCACTGCTCTTGAATGAATAACTTTCGAAACTTTAACAAAGATTAATCTATATTTAAAGGGATAATGTTTAGTTTTTTTAGGTATTTTATCATCTAAAATCAATATTTTTATTCATAAATATGTCCTCAATGGTGTACAAATACCTCTGCCAATTATCTGACTTATCCTCGTAAACGAAGAATTTATTATCTTTATAGGGACGTCTTTAAATTACTCGTATCACGGATTAAGACTTTGATCATATCACCCAACAATAATCATGTTAAATTTTGATTTCAACATGGACCAAAATAATCGTGATCTTTATAACAATACGTGGAGAACAGCACCATGGCTCACCATTGCAGTCCAGAAGATGATCCCAGGGGACAACGGTGACCCGGGCACCTCTCTGGCACAAGCAACGGATCTGGTTGTATTTTACGCCACAGTCTATGGCAGTAATTCTCACGGTTCCCTCTGGATTAAAAACTTTTGGTTCCTGTTGGCATAAATAACACAAGAAATAAAATGTCTTTAAACAAATTTAAATCATATTAAAATTGATCTGAAAACATTATCAAAGCTAGCCACCTACTTTCATGGAAACTTCTTTAACAAGGTTTCGGGTGTCCGGATTGTCAAACGGAACGTCGTTGGCTGAAGTTCCTTCCACCACAAGTTTGCCCAACATGGTTCCCTTTTCTCTGATCTTTTTGGTCAAGTTTCGAGTGTCAACCCCTTATTTCACAGGAAGAATAATTTGTGTTTCCGATTAATGCTAAAACCTAAACCAAATTAATTGCTTTACTTCGTATAAGTCAAAGCAAAGCAAGTGAGGCCTGCACTGACTGACCTTCGAGTCCAGGGATGCCTTGCTCACGCAGCCACTTATCCAGAGACTTGGCGGAGCTCCAGTGACTGGGATTCTTTGAGACCTCCCCAACAATGAGAGCAGCAGCATGGATTCTGGAAGATTCAAACCACTAGACCACAAAGAGGAACATTTAGAAGAAACCATACCAGTAGTATTAGAATTATCTGTTTTAGAATAATGATGTACTATTAAGAAGACTATGTGGATACAAGAAAGGAAAAAACCTTGCTGAGCCCAAACTCCCCATCCTCATCTTCAGGAACACCATAATTGCCAATCAACGGGTATGTCAGAGTAAGTATTTGAGACTTGTAAGAGGGATCTGTGAGAGCCTCTGGGTAACCCACCATTCCTGTCTGGAAAACTGAGGACACACAATGTATGACTTAGTGATATCAAAAGTACTGGTACATCAGTACAAACATCATTACATACAGTGTGTGTATATATATATATATATATATATATATATATGTGTGTGTTTGTGTGTGTGTGTATACATATTAATAATGAGGCCTTTATAGAATATTAATTGCTGTGGTATGTAATTGTATCAAGAACAGTGAAATTTTAACAACATGACTATCCCAGCAGGACAGGGGGGGGCAGGTTTTGTCATTCATTTATCCTGCAAAAAACCATGTCTAAATGAATAATGAGCATGAACAAGTCAGACCTCTGACCTGCAAATGTGTTTGCATTTAATTGGCCTTAGCCTTCAAAGAAAAACATTTAGAAAAGAACAACCTTTATTTTTTACTTGTTTTAAATCACAAACAAAAAGTGTTGCTAAAAAATAAAAAGGCAAACATTTTTGTAATGGGGCAAGTGAAATTCCTATTGTTGAGCCCTGATCAACTTTATGGAGTTATCTGATAGTAAACTAGTGCTTTAAAAAAAAAATTCCTATTGAAAAATTGTGTATTTTAAATAATGATGACTACAGAATTGTTGCTGTAGACAAAAACATAATATGGCAAGAAAAAGACTTTTGTCTAACATAAAAAAATAATAGGGCGAGACAAAAGACTTTTGTCTAACGACCACTGAACAGGAAAAAATTTCTGGGATGTCATAGATGTGGCGCCAGCATATGCCCTAGGAAGTTGCTACTGGCGAGTGTTCACTTTAAAACGTTTAGCGCGAAATCAGACACGTGTAACTTACTTCCTGCTCTTCTTATTTATAAATCATTTTCCGGTGAGAGGACAGGAGGGACAAGTGTATTATAAGGATCTTTTGCAGAAAATAGGGCTGAAGGGACACATATTTCCAGTACATTTCCTTTGATTGCACTTACCAACTTCACCAGACACGGAGGATACGGCACCGAACAGACGGCCTTTAAATGCTGTCCCGTCCTCCAATACTAAAGATGCAATTTTCTCCGACATGGCAGAGTGTTAATACTCCTAAAAGCAAAAATAATCACAGCGAATATCTAACGCTTCAAAGTTTATGAACCGAAGCTTATGCGTATCTTTTCCCCTTTTCGCCCAAGTTCCCACGTGAAAACCACGCTGCTCAAGATGATGTTCACCCGGATGCGGAGTAAATATATGCGATCTTAGATATCCCGGTCTAGGCCAAAAACCATGCTGTCCTGGTGTAGAACAAGCTCATTGGCAGGTAACGATGTTTTATTTTAGGTTAAAGCCAAAAGAGCTCGTATCAATAGAGAGAAGTCCACGCTCTGCTCCAGTCACAGTAGCGTGGAGCCGTGCGCGTGAACTTCAGTTGGTTTTATACGAGCGTGCAAAACCACTGCGCGTCAGCACGACGTCAAAAGGAGTGGGAAGGCCTGACCCAATGCTGTACTTTATACCATGAGGCTTTACCTTCTTTATTTGAGCTGTGGGGAATAAAAAAAATTATGTAGGCTATATCTCGTGGATTTTAACCTGTAGTAAGGGAATCTTAGAAGGATCCAGGTTACCCCCACAAATATAACTAATATTATATTATGTTTTATAACTAACTACACAAGTGAAAAGGTTATATTTAATAGATATAATGTCACTTCTAGAATTATTGGTATTCTCAATTAAAGGTATGGTAGGCAATTTCAAAGCGGCTAGCAATTGACCCTTTTCACATTTTCAGGTTTCTCAAAAGCGGAATTCATCATAGTTGGGTAAACTTCTATAGCGGTGAATGAGAGACTATATTAAATATATTTATTTTTATTAGAAAAACTCAATAGAAAGAGATTGATACCGGCAGTCAGAAGAGAAAAAGGTGTCGTCAACTTTAGGCTACTGTCACTCCCATAGCACTGTTATAGAAACACCCTCACAGCGGCGTTAACTAGTGTTTTGTAATTTGATGCAAAAGTAAAGTTTTTTAAATTTTCATAGATTTAAAAAAATATGTAGGCTATATTAAAAATGTATATTAAAATATATGAAAATACTCTATAGAAAGTTTGCTTTGACAGCATGAGATCCCACACTCCCATTATTCAAAAATTAAGATATTAGGTAAATCTTAACATACTGTGCATATATATATAAATTTGAAGACAAATGGACCACAGAGAAAAAGGAAATTTATTCACAATTCTGTACTCTGTTCACACTCACAGGTACATTTGAGCAGACTGATATTACTCACTGGTGATTTACAATGTTTTGTGTTTTGCAACTTTTTGCTAGTTGTAATAGACAAGAGTGGTATGTGGATCACTGACACTGTCATTTCGTTGGCGCTGCTGAGGCTTTTTGTAGCTGTTGATGGGTACAGGGACTCCTCTGAAGTGATCCATCAGATCCATCCCACCAAAGAAGTTCACAAAGATGATGCCCAGTTTTGCAGGCATGAGACTGCAAGAACATGAATAGGTGGGTCAAGTTGATATATAGTTAAATTAGATCTTGCCAATCATTTTGTGCAATATGAAAATTGAGTCATTTATTACATTGAATACAATTATTTTCTGTTAACTGTTTGCTATTGATTTATTTGTTTTTTAATTATTAAAGGAGGGCGAAATGCATGAAGATAAATAAACTAATTTTATATCTTCAATAACAAATATTTAGAGGCCTAAAATACCTCTTAAGTGCCATCAAGAAATATAGACTTGAGGGTAACAGCAAGTACATCTTTTCCCTTAGTATGCCATCCACAATCTGTTTTGCTGCATGTCTCTGATCCAAGACTGGAAGAAAAGACGGTCTCCTTAACAAAAGTAAAATATCAATGTTACCGCATCACCAGACCACAAATCTCTAATAATGTTTCATAAATGGAAACTGTATTAGCTTACTTTGTTTGACATCCCCAAAACATTTTGGTATTTATTAGATAGGGACACACTATTGTTGTTTTGATCCCTTCCTTTTTAAGGACAAGCAGCTCCAGTGCAATAGATTCTGCAAAGCTCACTGCTGCAGACTTGCTTGCGCAATAGTCTGTGGACAAAACGTGTCGGAAAACCCCATTCTATTTTTAAATCACACCTCAATTTAACACTAAATCATGAATGGGAAATATCTAAAGTTTAGTGTCGCACAATGATGTACAACATCTCTAAAATCTCTCTATAAATGTACCTGCAAGGCCATTCATTGCAAACAACCCTCCATGGCATGCCACGCAGACCAGGTGCCCATGGTTCTGTTGCAACATAGCTGGGAGAAATGCCTTGTAAGTCTGTGTGAATTCAAATATTTGAGATAACGGTAAGCCCACTGTTCCCATAACATAAAAACAGAGGTTTAAAGAATTTAAAACATGAAGAAAACACCGAATTATTTTTCTTTACCCAGAAATGAGCAGCAACATTGACCCTTAGAGTTCTATCCACCAGACTGTCAGGGGCTTCAACGAAAGTGTATTTTCCTGTTACCATGCCTGCGTTGTTTACCAAGATTGACACATCTCCAACCTCTCTTTTAACCTGTTGAAATGTTTTAACATAAAAATACACCTTCATATTATATACCCCTCATTAAAACTGTAAATGTTTTTTAAAAGGTATAAAGTATACATTTTTGTGTATATATATAAATTATTAATTATTTACCAGTTCAGCAGCCTTGTAGACCTCACTTCTTCTGCTGCAGTCACAGGTATAGGCATACACTCGCACATCTAATACCTGCTTTAATTCTTTTGCTGTTTTGTCCAGTGCCTCCGAGTTGATATCCCATAAGACTAATGTTGCTCCATAGTGTCCAAGTTCTTTGGCGATCAGTTTTCCAATCCCATTTGCAGCTCCAGTCACCAAGACTATCTCTCCCTCAACATCTTTCTTGCAATGTGGAATAAAGAGTCGAACAAAAGCTTCAAAATAGTAAAAGACTGCTCCAAGAATGAGCTCAAAAATGTCTTTTATGAACCAGAGATTCTGAAGTATCCTCTCAAAGCTCTGAAAAACCTGGTTATGCATTTCTCTGATCTAATTTGATCTGTGTTTTCACATAGCTGTTTTGGTGGTTCTTCTCCTTGAAGATGCTACAGTAAGTTTGGTAAATCTCAGGTACAGCTTGTTCTATCTAGGGGTTTTTTATATGTCACATCTGTTGTTTTCCAGTCACAATGGCGTTTGTTTGACCTGTCACCTAGAGTAGGCTACATTAGTGTAGTTAATTTTAGATGTTGCTATTACAGCATGTGACCACAGTTTGATGTCATGATAATGTTATTATGAGGAATTATTTGGGTGATTCATAAATGTCTGCATTAAAACTAATGCATTTATTTGTATGATATCTTTATGTATGTATATAATATCTTTATTATGTATATAATATATAAATATAATATTTAAATAGCCCTTTAAAAGTGTTTTAAAGCAGGAAGGGGATGTAGCTCAGTGGTAGAGCGCATGCTTTGCATGTATGAGGCCCCGGGTTCAATCCCCGGCATCTCCAAAGATTTTTTATTATTATCTCAATGTAAGGTTAGTAAAAGCTGTCATCAAAAAGTATTTAATTCATCCATGAATTATTATTATTATTTTAAAAAGGGAACGGCTTTAAACGAGTCAAAAACGTTTAATCTCATTCTACGTAATTACGTCATACGTTCTTTCCTTGGCGACGGTAACCAGGGAGAAAGCTATGTATACCAAAATGTCTTCAGCCTAACATCTATTACCCAAAACATGGCTATATCAAGAAATACGTCCTTATAACTCAACTGAGTCTTTTATAAATTTAAAGGATGCAGCTAAAGTACCTGAAGACTCTTCTAACACCCCAGGTAAAACATTTACCACGTTATTTAGCGACGCTAGCTTACTAGCTTTCAGCAGTCCGCTATCTATAGGCATGAGAACGCTTCTTAGCTTAGCAACACTGCTTGTGTGTCTTGCCTGATACCAAATAATGTTCAAGCATTAAGTTGTGCAAAGAAAAAGTAATAAAAATCCGAACTATTCCGAATGTTAAACGAATATTATTTAAATCTGAGTGACCCCAAGACTCTGCTTTGAAAGTAGTGTTGTGTCTGTCTGTATTGTGTTTTCTTTTCTGTAGGATGGAGCTGCTAAAGTCACCTGTATGGCTTGGGCTTCAAACAATGCAAAGTTTGCAGTGTGCACTATTGATAGAGTGGTTATATTGTATGATGAGCAGGGAGAGAAAAGAGACAGATTTACCACAAAGCCTGCAGACCCCAAAGTAAGTTATCAACAACTTATTTAATTTAAATATTCAAAATTAATTTTGCATCCTGCCAGTGCCATACGTATGTTAGTACGGCAGGAAAACGTATTAATGAAGTTATGACTAATTTGTTGCAGTATGGAAAGAAAGCCTATGTGGTCAAGTCCATGGCATTTTCCCCCGATTCAACCAAGATAGCTGTAGCTCAAACAGACAACATCATATTTGTTTACAAAATTGGAGAGGAGTGGTAAGTAATCTCAGTTTAATGCTAATAATTAGTGCTAATAATATGTGTGTGTGTATATATATATATATATATATATATATATATATATATATATATATGCTTTATTGTATTATTTTTAATTTCTTATTATATGTTTTCTGTCCCAGGGGAGATAAAAAGGTTATTTGCAACAAATTTATTCAAACGGTAAGTCTTCTGATGATAAATAAAATACATCATTAGGCTAAAGTGCCATATATTGTGCGCATTCACTTTTTTTGTTGTTCTATAGAGTGCTGTAACATGTCTGGTTTGGCCGTCAGAGCATGCAATAATATTTGGACTTGCAGAGGGAAAAGTAAGTGTGTGGCGCATTTTCTGTTTTACACCTTAAGCTGAATTTCCTATTTTGTGAGGATTCATTTTGTGAATGTGTAATGTCAAATTCAGGTTCGACAAGCCAATACAAAAACAAGCAAGTCCTCCACGATATATGGAACAGACTCGTATGTTGTCTCACTAACTACAAAGTATGTATACTTAATTAAAATCCTGACCATATGACGCTTGCTTCTTTGTCCAAGTACCCTTTTCCGGTTTGTTTACAGTGTTATTTTACTATTATTAATACACTGATGTGATGAGCTAAAACATTATGATCACCTGCCGATAAAACAGAGCAGACCCGCAGAACCATGGACACTACACGACCTCTGAAGTTGTCATGTGGTATCTGGCAAGTCCCGTAAGTTGTTAGGTGGAGCTGAAGTTGATCGGACTTGTTGGTTCAGCACATCCTACAGATGCTCAATTAGATTGAGATCTTGGGAATATGAGGGGCTGGGCAGCGCCTTTAGGCTCTTCATCATGTTCCTCAACCATTCCTGAACAATGTGTGCAGTGTAGCAGGGTGCATTATCCTGCTGAAAGAGGCCACTGTTACCAGGGAACACCATTGGCATGAAGGCATGTACCTAGTTTGCAACGTTTAGGTAGGTGGCAAGTGCAAATTGACATTCACATGAATGGCCGGACCCAGCGTTTCCCAGCAGAACATTGCCCAGAGCATCACACTCCCTCGACCAGCTGTCATCTTCCCACAGTGCATCCTGATGGCATCACTTCCCCAGGTAAACAGTGCACACGTTCTCAGCACTGCTGACCAGGAGAACCCCACAAGCCTTGCCATTTCAGAGATGCTCTGACCCATTCATCAGGCCATAACAATTTGACAAAAAGTCTCTCAAGTCATTACTCCGGCCCATTTTTCCTGTATCAAACATGTTGACTACGAGAACTGATTGTTCGCTTACCATCTGATCAACCCAGACCTTGACATGTGACTGTGTTAGGAGATGATCAACATTTTTTGCTTCACCTGTGTGTGGTCATAATGTTTTGCTTCATCAGCGTATACCATTATAGTATATACAAAATTTAATTAGCCTTCACATTTTAAGTTTTCATTTTAATTTTAGATCAAGTTTTAGTAATTGGGTTGTGTGCTTCTTTATTTTTATTATTATTTTTTTTTTTACATTTCTATATAGATTTATTTTTATCTCAGTTTGAATTTTAACAACATATCTCTCTTGATCCATTCTTGCAGTGTCTCAGGGAAGGGAATCCTCTCGGGTCATGCAGATGGAACGGTCGTTCGGTACTTCTTTGACGATGAAGGTTCCGGAGAGTCTCAGGTAAAAAGTTTGCTTTATTGTATTGAAATGTATTTACAACATAATATACAGATGTTAATTAAAATATTATATCTGCAAGCGAATTACAAGATTTGTTCTGATTGTTGAAAGGGCAAACTGTTGACTCATGCATGCCCACCATATGCCCTGGCATGGGGCACCAACAGCATAATTGTAGCTGGATGTGACAAGAAGATCGTGGCCTATGGGAGGGAGGGCCACGTGCTTCAGACATTTGACTACAGCCGAGATCACTCCGAAAAGGAATTCACAGTTGCAGCATCTAGCCCCAGTGGCCAGTCCATAGTTGTAGGAAGCTATGACAGGTGAGAGAACACATTAAATCGAAAACAAAAACATTCAGCCAATGTCTTGACATTTCTCTTTTTTCTTTAGATTGCGAGTTTTCAATTGGAGTCCTCGAAAAGGTACCTGGGATGAAGGTTCTCCCAAGGAAATTCCAAACCTGTACACAATCACAGCTCTATCCTGGAAGAAAGACGGCTCTCGGCTTTCTGTGGTCAGTCAGGACGGCCAATTTCTTGAAGATTTCCAAACCTCAATATCTTTCAGAAAATCTTTAGGCCTTTTTACAACTGTTTACTTCATGCATCTTCTTTGATTGGATTGCTATCCACTCTTGAAAAGAACAGATGTAAATACCCTTTCGAGACAAATTTAAATTTGATCACCACTTCAGGAGGCGATTTCAGACACATTTCAGACGAAACTGGCCAAGTGTAAATGCATCTGGTTGTTAAAGCCACGTGTAAATTTGACTCCTCCTAAAATGGTCAAAAAATTTAATAAACGTGAGTTATACCAGCTCCTGGTTGCCAAATATGACAGCGCTGTTGCAACACATTGCCACAAATATGGCCCACAATGAACAGTTGAGCATCTTTCTTTAGCAAGTAGATGCGCAAACTGCCTCAAATGAAATGTAATATTCATTGTGACACCATGAAAGCTTAGCACAGAGTAATTTTTATTAAAAGTGGTAGCGGTAAACACTATATTCCCTCACCAGTGCTGACACATCTTTGCTGTTAAAATAAGCTGATGCTAAATAAAATGCAGCGCATATCTTTTGCTTTCGATGATGTGAACTACATTGAATTTGCATATAGCGTGGGAATTGTAGATGGGATTTTTTATCGTTTTGTGGAGACAAATTTGCAAGTGTAAACTAAACGGTTTTAACAAATCGGATGGCTATCTGATCAGTAAAAATGCATTAAGTGAAAAGTGTAATTAGGCCCAATGTTTTTGTTTATATTTAAGCACTAATCCAGAAAATATCCCAAATCAATTCTGCTCATAAGTTTGTCTGCACGATGTTTATAATTTGGTAAGACATAAGCAGGATCGCAAAAACATTGGCTCAATGATGTTGAGGCCCAGCTTTGCCACTTGGGACTGAGGTGCTGTGGAGATGTGTTATTAAATGTCCTTCTGTAAACTGCAGGGCACACTGTGTGGAGGTGTCGAGATGTTTGACTGCTGTCTCCGCAGGAGTATTTACAAGAACAAATTTGAAATGACATATGTAGGACTAAGTCAGGTGAGCATTACTTTTAGATATTTAAAGTGCACAGTTTCCGTTCATTTCTGTAGTGACTGTTGTTTTAAATTTTGTTTACATCCTACAAACTAAAGAACCTTGTTTACTAAACCCTCCTAGGTGATTGTGAAGAACTTGTCCTCTGGCACACGAGTGGTGCTGAAGTCTCAGTATGGTTATGAGATAGATGAGGTGAAAGTCATGGGGAAGGATCGATATCTCGTGGCACACACCTCTGACACACTGCTGCTGGGAGACCTGTTGTCCAACAAACTAAGTGAGGTAGGATGTCTGGTTTGGACTTGTTTGATTAATTACAGTTGCTTCATTTCTGTTGTGTAGTTTTGTCAGAATGAAAATGTTTCTATTTAGATCAAACTGTCTAGATTAATCTATTTCTGGGCATTTTTTTTATTTTTTTTATTTTTTATTAAACAAAAGTTTGAAATGTCTAATTAAAAGTTCAAGGGCTTAATGTTTCACTGTGTTAATCCATGTTTAATTGAGTTTCCAAAGTGCTCTTATGGGAGTTGGAAGAAAGTTCAGTGTGAAAAACAGGATAATGGTGAAGGGCCTTGGCTCTGGCTGTCTGCTTCTTTCTGTGTAATGTGGTGGAAAGCAAAAGTTGTTGACAACAATGATGTAATTCATTAAATAACTCAACTAAATCCCTCTCCAATTTCAGGTGGCGTGGCAGGGCTCAGGGGGAAATGAAAAGTTTTTCTTTGAAAATGAAACGGTACAGTCTTTTTTGTGGTTATTTTGTGTTACTAAGATGCTTCAGTTGTTTATGAGCATGCTATAAATGAAAACAACTGGGTTTAAGGAGTCATACAGCTCTAGATGATATAATTAAACTCATTGCTGGCTAATTGTACATTTCCTGGTAGGTGTGCATGATTTTCAATGCTGGAGAGCTGGCACTGGTGGAATACGGAAGCAATGAAATCCTGGGATCTGTTCGAACAGAGTTTATGAACCCACACCTCATCAGGTCTGCCATTATTACACTTTTGAAAGCAAAAGATATTGTTTAAAGTCAAAGTAAATTAAAAATGATTTTTTTAATATATATTTTTTTACTACTCTTAGTTTTATAATCTTTAATATAAAATAATGTAAAAACCTTCTTTGCCTCTGCAATTGTATTTCCTATTAAAAGATACATTATATAATTTTATGTATGATACAAACCCCACCCTATGTTATTTATCTTTGTACCATTTAATGTATAACTTAATTTTATAGCAAAAAAACATTTTGAACAGACAGGCAAGGTTACATTGCCTACAAAAGTCATGTATAAAGCTGACCACTAGATGGTGGGATTTACCTTAGATTTCCCAGTTTTCCTCCTGTCATTCTGCTCTGAAAACCAATATTGCTGTTGATGCATACAGCTGGCTCTTAGTGAGCAGACCTAGTCATCACAAATCAGCATTCATGTAAAAAGCCTGTCAGGTGCTGTCAGATTGCAGTGCTTGGTTCCTCTTGATGGAGCACTGACAGGTCCCTCAGCACCCACAGGAAGTGTTCAATCCTTGGTTTGTGTGTTTGTGTTTGCAGCGTGCGTCTGAATGAGAGGAGGCAGAGGGGAGTGGAGAACAACAAAAAGTTGGCCTACCTGATTGACATCAAAACTATTGCCATTGGTAAGTTATTGCCCATTACTTCTACCCGGGGTATGATCTCTTTATTATTTACTAAAATTAAATAAACATGTTTAGTAGCTGAAGGATAAAAACCCATTATCTTTGAGGAGAATACGGTTAAATGACTTTTAAATGATTTAAGACTTTGAGTGACAGAATTGTATGCAACTCAGAATATTTTTCTATAGTGCTTTTCAGGTGGTAATTAGGGATGACATCATTTTATTTAAGTTTTGACTAATCACGTCTTCCTGCTCTTATTGCTCCCGACAGTTTTGGTGATTAAAGATTAATTTAGACATTTAGCCCATCGAGTGAATTTAAAAATGCACGCAATTATGTGGAATTATAGACACATTAGCTCATAAAGGACAGTCTAAGTCTATTGTCATCATCAGCTAAAGGAAATGATGTCATCAATGGTATTGATTACATAATCGTCTGTTTTCACTCTAAATGGGACGCCTATTCCATATGACCCGTTGTTTGATTCTGCAGAAAAGATAAGTTATGGGACAATAGGAAGGTGTGTTGATGTTGAGTCAGTTAGGACGGTACCTTTCAATTAGACGGTTACCCCGCTGTGTCATCGTCACAGCCCTCTCCTTCACCGGCTACCGCCAGCCATCTGCCACGGCTCTGACCACTTCCTGTGCTAATTAGGTCCTGCATGCTCCCTCTGTCCTGCTTGCCTTGTTTCTTCTTCAGGTGGTGAAAATGAGAAACAACTTTCCTCCAATTTATTTTCCTCTCGACAAACAGCAAAGTGCTTTTCCCCCTCACTGATTCATGTGCTTAAAACCTGTTCAGAAAGTGCAAATTGGAAAGTGTTTTTCCTCTCTTTTCTCCCCTCTCCGCCCCCTTTATAAGTGATGCTTCCCATCAGAATGGTTATTTGTGAACAAAGAGCCAGAAATGCAGGGAAGCGTCACACAACGTGATTTATGAAAGACTCATTGATTTGTTTTTGTTAGGGCACGGATGTACGGGGTGTGTATGAAAGGCAATGCCTCCGTTTTTGCAGCATGTCTTTGTGAATGTGTATATGGTGACATTCATGGCAGTAAATGATCTCCAAATTTTATAATTCTACTTATTACAGGTTTTTTTTTTGGGATGGAAAATACTCCATCTGTTCTTTTAAAACATTGTCTAAAAGCCTCTTACTTTTTAAAAGTTTTAACTGTAATGCTTCATTTCTGACCTTGGATCAATAGAAAAGAATCTGCATCTGGTATTTGGTGCATTCATCTCCCATGATCCTTCTCTTTTCCTGTTTTTCTCAGTGGACCTGGTGGGTGGGTATAATCTGGGCACTATAAGCCACGACTCCAAGATAGACTGGCTGGAGCTGAATGAAACGGGGCGTAAACTGCTTTTTAGGGACAAGAAATTAAGGGTAAGTGGGGAACATTCATCTTTTAGCTCTAATATCGCTAATAAAACCAGAACGATGTGTCTAGAACTCCTGTCTCTTTTTCCATGTTCAGCTCCACCTGTATGACATCGAGAGAAGCGTGAAGAGCACCATGCTGAGTTTCTGTCCTTACGTTCAGTGGGTACCGGGTAGTGATGTAGTTGTGGCACAGAACAGAGGAAACCTGTGTGTTTGGTACACCATCGACAGCTCAGAGAGGGTCACAATGTTTCCCCTCAAGGTGAGCTGAATCTACAGATCACTCAGTGTGAATTGTGATTTTATTTGCACATTCTATCTATGTTGTTTAAGCACCTGATTAACGAACAGAACTATTCAAATCAGCAAAAATGCAACTCACAGAATTGCTCCTCCATTGCAATTCAGACACAAATTGATATACTCTACAGTTCAAACGTTTGTGGATTTTTTTTTTTAAAGAAGTCCAATCCATGTTCACCCAGACAATTATTTTAATCAAAAAATTTAAATTGTAATTATATTGTGCAATATTATTACAATTTAAAATAACCGTTTTCTAATTTTCTGCATCATTGCTCTAGTATTCTGTGTCACACGTTCCTTCAGAAATCATTCTAATATGCTGATTTGGTAGTCAAGAAACATACTTATTATCATTGTTGAAAACAGTTGCGCTCATTAATTTTGTGGAAGCATTGACTTTTCCAGGATTCTTTGATAAATAGAAAGTTCAAAAGAACAGGATTTATTTTTGTAACATTACTAATGTCTTTACTGTCACATTTGTTCACTTTAATGCATTCTAACGGAATAAAAGTATTAATTCCTTTAAAAAAATCTTACTGACCCAAAAGGTGTATTGGTTGAGTAACATTGTTTTTTTTTACCATTTGATAATGATGAATTATTGCAGCCATTATTAGTAGAAAAAAAATAATAAAGTGGTATAATGAACTGCAGATGAATAAGACATAGATTTTGCACTGAAATATTGTTGAATGAATTCACTCCTCATTGTCTTAGTTTCTTGTTTGAGTCGACTTTAAGTTTAATAATGTGACTTTGTTTGGCAACAGGGTGATATTGTAGACCTGGAGAGATCCAATGGCAAAACTGAAGTCATTGTGACTGAAGGGGTTAACTCTGTCTCCTACACACTAGATGAGGGGCTGATTGAATTTGGCACAGCCATTGATGATGGTGACTATTACAGGTAAAAACAAAACACCATAGCCACCTGCAATAAAACATGAACTAGACCTCAATTATGTAAGTATCCTTATTCATAGCTGGACTTGTATTTGTGTGCGCACAGAGCAACCGCATTCCTGGAGACCCTGGAGATGTCGGCGGAGACAGAGGCCATGTGGAAGACTTTGAGTAAACTCTCCCTAGAGGCACGACAGCTCCACATCGCTGAGAGGTTAGACAAGCAAGACAGTCCACCCACCTCTGTGCCTCAGCTACTGCTGCAATGACTTCAGCATAGCTGTCCGGATCATGTGTCTAACCTTGACAACTAGGAAACAGTGACAGAACTGTTTGTTTGTGTCTTGGCATAATTATTTAAAATTTGTATTAATTACAGCCCTTGTACTGGCAGTACAGAAATACCATTCACATCATTAATTAAACATAAAACTTCTTTCTTAACAATTCACTTGTTTTATTTATAGGATTGCTGCATTATTTTTGCACCTTTGAATTTTTATTTTTATTTGCTCTTAAAATACAGCATTTAATTGGCACTACAGAAGAACTAAATTAAATATAAACACGTTGAATCAACAAAGTAGCGATACATTATTAAAGGGGTCATATCATGAATATATAATTATACTTGATCATTTGAAGTGATAGTATTTACTGCAGCCACACTGTACTTAAAATATCCTGCACGATAAGTTAAAAAATATATTTAATTGAAACCAACCTTTAAAAATGTATTGTTTAGATTTATCAACATGTCACAAGGTAATTCAGACTTGATTTTGGGAGTGTTAAACCATATTTGACTTGAGACAAAAAAAGGCTGTTGAATTCCAAGTTTCAGAGAGGAGGTGGTCATGTTTTTGGTGTAATTTATAAATGGATGTCAGGAATAAAATAATAAAATGTTACAATACATGCCAGAGGAATTCGTCAAAAGAACCATAAAAAAAGCTGCTATTTTGCACAGCTGCTCTGTGTGTGGCACTTTAAATGTTGAAATGTGTCTCAGATAATATTCTGCCTAAAGAAAAAGGTGTATAATCTTGTGCTAAAGAGCAAAAAACGTTCACCTGAGCTTGTGCGGGAGCATAAAAGCTTTAGATCTAAGCACCAAAAGTCCTCTTAAAAAGGCTTCCAGTTGCTTTAGGTGGCAAAGAGCATGTTTAGAGTTTTCCTTTTACTGTATAAGCATTTTTTTAGAGTGTTTGAAGCTGGAATTTAAATTAGAGAGGATTGGTTTGTTATGAATAGGCTCATCTGCATAAAGCATGCAGAGAAAAAGTGCTCTGACCGTCAAGGAGAATGCAAATGAAGGAATTGCCTGGATACTCTTCCTGCTGCCTGTTTGCTTGATCTCACTTTTGGTCATCTGATCATGACCGATAAGCGCCGTCCAATCTAAATGCCATGACTTATTGCAACATTTGTGGTCGAATGTGAAATGATATGCCATGTGATGTTGTTTGTATTTGTTTGCTCTTTGTTATCTGAGGTGCTATTGGGTTTTTCTGCAGGTGTTTTGCAGCCCTTGGGGATGTGTCCAAAGCCCGATTCTTAAATGAGACCAACAAGATTGCAGATGCTGTCTCAAAGGAAAATGTATGTATTGGTTCAAACTAGATATGTCTGTACACTTCTAGAATGTACATTTCTGTTGTTGTACTCATGCATTTTAAAATTCAATGTTACTGCACTCTCCTGTAGGGTGGTGATGGTACAGACCACTACCAGGTGAAAGCTCGGCTGGCCATGCTGGATAAGAACTTTAAACTTGCAGAGATGTATTACATGGAACAGGTAAGGAACGATTTCTAATATCTGCAACTAGGAGTGTGACTTAAAAATGCATTTACCATAGTATTTAATTCAACACTTTATATTGAAATAAGTAAATAAAATTTTAAATGGTCAAATAAACGTATTAAATTCCTGTTTAAAAATAATTAAATGTTAAATGTAATAGTAAAATTATTGTTTAAAAAATAATTAAAATAAATAAATATCAATTAAAAACATTAAAATTATTCATTTTGAAATTCAACTTTTAAATTGCAGTTTTAAAAATAATTTTTCATTCTTTATCTATTTAACAATTGAGTTAAATGGCTTCGGACAGTTCATACGTGGGAGCAGCAGAGTTATTTCTGAGCTATTTCTCGATTGCCGAGTAATATTTCTGTAACCCTTCAGAATGCAGTGGATGAAGTGATGGAAATGTACCAGGAGCTCCACATGTGGGATGAATGTATTGCAGTGGCAGAGGTGAAGGTATCTGTTTTTAACATAATTTTCATAACGTCTAGTCAACAGTTTCTGGTCTTTTATTTAGCTCAAAACATAGGTTTTACCCAGATACACTGGGCATTAGAACACAAGTGGTGATCCAACACAGAACCATAATTGTTTATTGTACAAAAGTAAACAAAATGTCCTTACAATCAAACATTTCAATTTATTAATATTATCATGAACTGCACATGGCCAACTATATACAAAATTATTGCTTGGATTCTTAATGTCTCTTGAATATTGATGGTTTCATGCCGTCAGCAGTCAATAATTAATAGCACTATAGACAACACAAACCATGTTTATTTTAATTTTATGGATATTAGGATAAGGGCATGTCCCACAACTTACCCATGTCCCCATGATATGGGAAGAGTTTTCTCATCCTTTATAAAAATTGATAAGCCTTTGTATGCTGCTTTCTTAACTATGCCCAATTATGTGGTTAGTTGCAGTTTATTATGTGCATTTAGCAGCTGTCTATGATGCTGAAAAATCTACTTTTTACTAATATTAAATGTTTTATCCCATAAAGGGCCACCCAGAGTTGGACAATTTGAGACGCAGTTACTATTCTTACCTAATGGAGACCAATCAGAGTGAGAAAGCCGGTGAGGTGAAGGAGAATGAAGGAGACTTCACTGGTGCTGTTAACCTCTACCTGAAAGCGGGACTTCCTGCCAAAGCTGCTTGGCTGGCCATGAGCAGAGATGAGCTCTTATCAAGCCAAGACGTCATCAGCCGCATCACTGGTGCGCTCATCAAAGGAGAGTTCTATGAGAGGGTGAGTTTTACCTGCAGCGGTATGTAGCTTGACAAAATGGCTACTGTTAAAGGATAAAGTGGGGTGGTGATGGCGCAGTGGATAAGACACATGCCTCTGGTGTGAGGGACCCGGGTTTGAATCCACTGTGAGACACCAATATGTCATTGAGCAAGACACTTAACCCCTAGTTGCTCCAGAGGCGTGCGACCTCTGAAATATAGCAATTGTAAGTCGCTTTGGCTAAAAGTGTCAGCTAAAATGAAATTCCAGTTTCCCTTTGGAACAATATCATGTCAGTTACTTGGGCGAGTGAATCTGCTACTCAGATGAAAGTTATGAATGCAAGGATCTTAAAGGGTAAGTTCGGCGTTTTATAAGTAAAGCCTTGTTTTAAGATCGTTTCTGATGAAATCGAACGGTTAAGATTAAAATTTGGACACATGCTGCTGTCCCGAGAATTTTAGGTTTTTGTGTTAGCACCCCCCCACCTATACAATGGTTTCATAGGGGCACTGGAACAATCATTCATATAAACACAATAAACTTTAGTTTACAAAGACGTGAAACTCACCGAGTGGTCTGGGGTGTTCACTGAAATGCTCACGCAAAAATCGCTGCAAAAGATGCTTTCCAACAGGTGTTTTACCATTCGTTGTAAAACTGTGGACCTATTTTTCCAACGCCTCACAACCGGACATTCTTCCAAAAACTACGATAAAACCTGTTGGAAAGCATCTTTTGCAGCGATTTTTGCGTGAGCATATCAGTGAACACCCCAGACCACTCGGTGAGTTTCACGTCTTTGTAAACTAAAGTTTAATGCGTTTATATGAATTATTGTTCCATTGCCCCTATGAAACCATTGTATAGGTGGAGGGGTGCTAACACAAAAACCTAAAATTCTCGGGACAGCAGCATGTGTCCAAATTTTAATCTTAACCGTTTGATTTCATCAGAAATGATCTTAAAACAACGACATACTTACCCTTTAAGATCCTTGCATTCATAACTTTCATCTGAGTAGCAGATTCACTCGCCCTAATAACTGACATGATATTGTTCCAAAGGGAAACTGTTCTAATTCTAAATATTATTGCACTCAACAGGCAGGCGACCTGTTTGAAAGGACAAGAAATAATCAGAGAGCCCTGGAGTGCTACCGCAAGGGAAATGCTTTTAAGAAAGGTGAGCATAGGTGGTAAGAACAATCAGAATAGGGTGTAACATTACAATTGGAACAACAAGTCAATGTCTGTAATGCAAAGCATTAGAGCTATAGATTCATTGGCTTTATTGACATCTGCTGATTGCACTGTGCTTCCACAGCGGTCGATCTGGCTCGTATTGCCTTTCCTGCAGAAGTTGTAAAGCTGGAGGAAGTGTGGGGTGACTACCTAGTGCAACAGAAACAATTGGATGCTGCTATCAACCATTACATAGAAGCTGGGTGAGTTTCTAGAGTGGTCATATACAAATGGCGGACCGCGGGCCGTGTCCAGACCCAGAAAAGGGCCATTACTGACCAAAGAGGATTAAACAATATCGAAGTCAATAATATAATTTTAGTCAGCTTTCAAACATGATCGCATGTCAGCGGCAGCGCAGCTTCTCACTCTCTATCAGTGAAGAAACCGTGTCTAATCCAATTGCCTGAGTTTCTGCTAACGGATATCATGACGAGTTCTGTGTCCTATCCAACTACATGCGTTTATGCAAATTGTTCTCATGGCGAGATGCGCGTCTCATTCAAACGCATCATTATATGTAAATATCTTCACATGTGAAAGACAATGTTGCAACTGTGAGCAAGTAGCGGACAGACACAGAAACCGAACATCCATCGATATCAGACATAGACTTTGCGAATGTGATTATGGCTTGTTCAAAGAAAAGTTGACAGCAGATATTGCCTTTTCAAAGATGAGTGGACAGAAAAGTATGCATTCATTCTCGCGGCGACAAGTTCAAAACCAATGTGCCTTATATGCTCTGAGTCTGTAGTGCTCGTCAAAAGTGCCAATGTGTAGTGCCACTGTGACTCAAAAAACAGTAATTTCGAGCAAACGTATCCTTAAAACACAGTGCTATGAACGAGAAAAAGAAACCAGCTCAAAGCCCAATATGAGAAGTCCTCTAAAGTTTTTGTCTATTCCCTGACAGCCCAAGAGCATGCAATGGAGTGCTCACTGATAATAGCTTGGATTTTTTGAAAACAAAAAAAGCCATTCAGAGACGGTAAAATAAGAGATGGTAAAATAATGTATGAATGAAGTTGGTGAGACCTTGCTTGATGATAAACAAAAAGATGAGCCCTTTAAGTCAGTGGTCTCTATCGCCACAGATGGGAAGAGGTAGGGGACTGGTTGCACTTTTGAAAGAGGACCACACTGACCTGATATCTTACCATTACATTATACGCCAGTCTGTGCCAATTTTTGTGCCAATCTGGGCCCAGAGTATGTTGAGGTCCATCATTGTCCCTTCAGCATCGTCTGCTAAGAGGCTTTCTGACAGGTCATTGCCAACTATGATTCAAGATTCAAGATTTTATTTGTCACATACACAGTTATACAGAATATACAACCTGTAGTGAAATGTAAAATAGGGTCCACTCCAAGATAGTGCAATATTATAAAATACTAGACATATATTAACAATTTAGATAAATAAGATAAAATTCCTAGTAATATAAATCTGTAATATAGGCTAAACTGGTAATATTACATACAGAAATGTGCAGACAATGGTAACGAAATAGTTACATAGCAGCAGTATAAAATGCAAAATGATGCAAGAAAAGTAGCTGCATTATAATAAAGCAATCAGTGTTGAGTCCAGATATTGACATCCAGAGTACAGATGATGTTAAGAGACCGAGTTTAGGAGCCTGATGATGACTTAGTACTGCACAACAATGTCAGATGGCACAGCAAAGGCAGGGCTTTGGAGCGCTTTTGGGCCATTCGGGAGGAGATCAGAGCAAAAGAGTGACAAGGCAACTCTGTTTTTGGAAGATGTAGAGAAGAAGCAAACAGCTGCAGTTTTGTCAGACATTACATCAAATCTTAATGAGCTCAACTTTAGCTGCAGGGACAGAACAACACAGTCACAGATTTCATAACAGCAGTCTGGGCTTTCCAGAAGAAATTGGAGATTTTCAAGACTGATCTCCAAGGTGAAATTGTACACGTCCCCAAACTGTTGGAGCAAACCCAGGGAGAGAAAGATATGAACTATCATGCTGTTTTCTTGCAGAAGCTGATGAACAACTTTAAGACTCGCTTTGATGATTTTGTACTTGTAAGACAACTGTGAGTTTTCAGAAGAAGCCAAACAGATCTTCAGATTGGTAAATGATGCATTACCAAAAATGGAGTTGATTGAACTGCAAGAAAATGTGGCTTTGAAAGAGCAGTTTGATAATTGTGACCCTGCAACTTTCTGGGGAAAGATGGTGCCTGACGCTGATTACCCTGTTCTAAACAAAATGACACTACACATCCTGACCATGTTTGGTTCCACATACTGCTTTGAGTCAGCATTCTCCACAATGAACATTATTAAACCAAATACCGCACCAGACTTAGCAATGAACACCTGCACCACTGTCTCAGAATAGCACTTTCCCCAAACTTCAAAGTATTTTCTCATTAGTCATTGATGCAAGGTACAGAGTGACTAGTCATGCATGAAACAAACTCTGTGCTGTCAGATTTTCTCCTCTTTTGGACTTTTCTTTGTTCTCCTTAAAATTTGTAATTTAGTTTATTATTAGTATTTATTAATTTAAGAAAAATGCACAATGCACGTACAGTGGCTCACTGTGTTTTTTTTTTTTGCATTCAGATTACAATGCAACCACTTTTGCTCAGACATGTTGTCACAAAAGTGCAGTTTAATATGTTTTTGTTAGAAGTGAAACCATGTTAAATACTTTTTAGTTTTACTAATTTCTTAATTTTTTTTGATGCAGCAAGATAAATATTAAAAGCTTACTGACAAGTACATCCTTTTGAGCTTTCTATTTATCAAAGAATCCTGAAAACATGCTTCACGATTACCACAAAATATTAGGCACAACTGTTTTCAACTGATAATAATAAAAAAATGAACAATTTCTGAAGGATCATGTGACCCTGAAGACTGGAGTAATGACTTCTGAAAATTCTGCTCTGCCATCACAGGAATTTAAATACATTTTAAAATATATTGAATAAAAAACGGTCTATAAAATTATTTAAATTGTAATAATATTTATGTAGTAATATGTGTTGTATTTTTGGTCAAATAAATGCTGCCTTAATGAGCATAAGAGACTTCATTCAAAAACATTTGAAAAAAATCGTACCGACCACAGACTTTTGAATGGAAATGTATAGTTGTTTCTTTCTTTTTTTCGTTAGTTTCTTAGTTTTAATTTCATATAGAACCTCAAATTGTTCCTTCTGCTCTAATTCGTTTCATATAGCCTTTACAACATTTCCCAGAGATGATTGCGTTATAATTTAGCTGTGTCCACATTTTTATTATTATTGTGGGGTGGTGATGGCGCAGTGGATAAAACACTTTGGTGTGAGAGACCCGGGTTCGAATCCACTGTGAGACACCAATGTGTCCCTGAGCAAGACACTTAACCCCTAGTTGCTCCACAGGTGTGCGACCTCTGAAATATAGCAATTGTAAGTCGCTTTGGATAAAAGCGTCAGCTAAATGAATAAATTTAATTTAAAATTGTGCTGTCACCCATTTGTGTGACCCGCCCCTAACCATGGCAGGCTCCATTGTGTTTGTCCTTATATAACTGATGTTTCTTTCCCTGATAAAGACGTTCCACCAAGGCCATAGAGGCAGCAATCGCAGCACGCCAGTGGAAGAAAGCATTGCACATACTGGAGCTACAGGAGGACAAAACTGCTGCCAAATATTACCTGAAGATTGCCCAGCACTACGCCTCTGTACAGGAGTTTGAGGTGAAATACAGCACATTTCAGCTATTGAATTTTAAAGGTACACTATGTAACTTTTGGCCCTCTAGTGGTTAAAAAACAAAACTTCATGCATTTTGCGGAAGACATTTTTTTTGGTTGTGCTTCGGCTCTGTGTGAGTGTGTGAATATGGTTATCTACTGCTCATAAAACATTCACCACGAGGCTTAAGAGATATAACCAGTTTAGATGGAAAGGATTTCAAGATGACTAGCTGAAGACATTACTGTAGCTATGACCTTTCATTATAGATAATGCTTTACAATGAACTACATATGAAAATTGTTCTGTTCAATAAAATACCTTTCTCACCCGTTGAGTAATAAAAATCCATGACTACATCACATTTAGAATTTTTTTTCTAATCCCTCATTTCTCGCCATCTCCAAAAAAGCCAAGCCAATGTTGATTCTCATTTTATTACAAGCTCTTTCGCATTTTCTTTTTGCCAGCAGACTCTGTTTGCCATTTTTTAAATGGGTGGTTCCCTGAAGGTTGGAATTTTAGTTGCTCCATGTCAACCTAACTGGAGAAACTTTTCTCTATTTATGGATATGACGAGACATGCATGGACAAAAGATATATATACATATATATAAAAGATATATATATACAGTTATAGGCTTACCATAATGACTTGGGGTAAGACCAAAAAAAAAACGGTTTGAAAAAAGATTTGCTGATTTATTGACTCATTATTTCTCTGAGTTACAGGTGGCAGAACGTCTATTTGTGAAGGGTGATCATACTAAAGATGCGATAGATATGTACACTCAGATTGGGCGATGGGAGCAAGCTCATAAGGTAAGTGTCACATTGTGCCCTTCTGCAAATTGTGTATTAATTAGTAATAGCTGTATATTTTAGTGCCAGTATTTTTGTCTGCTATTAAACATCTGAAAAAATTCTATAGATTTACATTGAAAGAGAGAATCGAAACATATATAAACATTGAGGTTTTTGACTTTGGCCAATAAGTGCCTAGCAACCACCAGGAACACTCTAACAACAGCATAGCAACATGCTAATAAATCAGTGTAGTGGTAATTATAAATCTGATGAATGGAGGCTGAGAACACAACTGAATTTGTTTGTTTTTTTCTTAATTCAAATCATGAACAATTTACAGTTAAATTATCACTAATCACGATCCATTTGAATTATTATGTATAATTTTGTTCTCCTCCCTCTCTGTCCATCTCCAACTCAGCTTGCTGTGAAGTGCATGACACAAGAGGATGTGTCTGCCCTTTATATCAGCAGAGCACAAGAGTTAGAGAAAGAGGGAAAGTACAAAGAAGCTGAAAGGTAAACACACACATACACACTGCCTTTTTTAAATCTGACTAATATGTTTTATATTAATTAATATTTTAATTAATGTTTGATTGACAAAAGCTTTATTTTCTGACTCTGAATTAAGAGACTGTCATATACTGTCATCTTTTTAAAGTGGCGTTTTGTACCTAGTAATGTGATGGCACATTTACATTGATTGTATTTTTTATTTATCTTTTTCTTATTTTTTTCTCATTCATTATTGTATCTTTGTTATTGGTGTGTTGTTGTTTTAAATTTGTTGTTTAATCTGTTGTGAAGCACTTTGGTTCACCTATCGGTCGATGTAAGGTGCTATATAAATAAAATACATTTACATTTACATATGATATTTCATGTGTGCATTTTTACATATTTGAAATTTGTTCACTTTCTAATGTAACTTTGTTTACCTCTCTGTCTATAGGATTTTTACCACAGTAGATGAACCGGACTTGGCCATTACTATGTACAAGAAGAACAAGATGTATGATGACATGATCCGTTTAGTCGCCGTTCATCACAAAGACCTTCTTCAGGAAACACACATTCACCTGGCCAAGGTTCATGTTAACATTTGGACCATTCTTTTATTCTTCCTATTCACATTGTTACAAAACACCCAAATATCTTTCGCTGCAGTTTAGTCTTGTTCATGGCTCACTAAGTCCTCCACGTGGTAACGGTTGTTGTGTTTATCACAGGAGCTAGAGGCCGAATCCAGGTTTCAGGAAGCGGAGTATCACTACCTAGAGGGTCAGGACTGGAAAGCCGCAGTAAACATGTATAGAGTCAATGATATGTGGGAGGAAGCTTATCGGGTGTGTGTGCACACAAAATGGTCTTATATGATGTTTGAGTTGATAGCATGTAAAATGTAGAGAAATTCAAACATTGTAAGTTCTTGTTCATGTCTTTGCCACAGATAGCAAAGACCCATGGAGGTGCGAGTGCTCATAAGCAAGTGGCCTACCTGTGGGCAAAAGGTCTTGGAGGAGAGGCAGCCGTTAAATTGCTCAACAAATTTGGCTTTCTGGAAACCGCCATTGACTTTGCAGCTGATAATAAGTAAGTCTCTGCTAAGTCAAGACCTAATGATGGGACTTAATAATGTTTTTCTGTCCTTTAATTCTCCTCAAGTATAACTGGTACATACAGATTACTATTAACCAATGCATTATAGTAAAACTGATATCTATTTACTATTTAACGAAACGCTCTGTCTTTTTTAGCTCATTTGACTTTGCCTTTGAGTTGGCCCGACTCTCCATGAAACAGAAGATTCCTGATATCCATCTAAAAAATGCCATGTTCCTTGAGGACCAGGTATTACTGACTGGGGAGAAATGAATCCCCTTTTCTACACTGTTAATGCCCACGGCTCCGAAGAAATGTGGGTGTGATTGTAAAGTAGATAGAAACAACCAATATAAGACTTGAGTCCATTTTCAAGGTCAGGGACTGTGAATGCAAATTAAACTGGGATCTTTTTCCACTTAGTTCAGTTTTTGAACATAAAGATGTCTGATTTGGTTTTAATAATGTAGACTTCAATGTGAAAGTAGCTATTTTATAATAGTTATTTTTCACAGGTCTACTTGAATTTATTTAATAAATGTAAATACAAATAATATTTTATATAACAATATAATTATATAAAATAATAAGTATAAAACCTGCCTGTAATAAGTTTTAATTGATTGAAAATATTGCTGTATTAAAATTATTTTACTCTATACTTACTCTAAGACAGGCCCACACCAAGTTTTTATTCTTATTCTTAATACCCAGGCCCAGAATTTATTATTCTTGTTATTAATGATCGCATGGTGGTGCACATTATATTAATTGTAATATTTAACTTTTAAGGGCAAATTCAATGAGGCTGAGACTGAGTTCATCAAAGCTGGGAAACCCAAGGAGGCTGTGCTAATGTGAGTGAGCTTTCACACTTTCATACCTTTGTACACACAGAGACCACTCAATAGGGTGGATTGCATCGCTTCAGAACTTTTTGTCTGCATAGATTTCCTGCACTCTCTCACATTACAAGAAATGAGTGACTGGAAGCAGGTGTTGCTGGGATTGAGAGTGTTTGATTCGTAGATCTCATGCAGGAGTTGTGAGCTGGTACTGCTACTGTGGCACAAGAATATTGTCACTTCAGTGAAGTAGAGATGATCTGATGACTCCAAGAAATCGTATTTGTGTTGTTTTCCAATACAAATATCTAATAATCCTTAAACAATAATATAATACTATTATAATATATATTTATTATATATATGTTCTTGTAAACACAAATATAACAATATTTTGTGAAGCTTATGCTTAAAAAATACATTTCCCAATGGAGAAAGAAAAATGATTGAGGAAGGAAAATGAAATGAGGTGTATTCTTTGAAAACATTTTTGTTTCATTTTAACCTATTATGAAAGTTATTTATCTTGTTTTGATGATGTTAAGATATTTTTGGTACTGGAAAACAAGACATAAATACTGATTTAGTCTTAACTGAGCTTTGCGGTAATGAAAAAGGCAATAGGTACATTTATTTCATTGCAATTTTCTTATAAATTACTTTATAAATTAAATTACTTAATTAATTACTTCATAAATTATATTTATAAAAGATATATCCATATATATCCAATTGCAACAAAGAACATGCATATTTTACTAAACTTTGGTTTTGCACAATAGTCTCAATGTCTTTAATCCAACTACTTCATGATTTATTATGTTGTCATTGTATATACATTGTATTGTTGAATTTCTAAAAATGAGGTTTGAAATATTAATGACTGTGTCTATTTCTATTACAGGCACGTCCATAACAAGGACTGGAGTAATGCCCAGAGAGTGGCAGAGGCTCATGATCCGGAAAGTGTGGCAGACATTCTAGTGAGCCAGGCCAAGTTCTGTTTTGACCAGAAGGAATTCCAAAAAGCTGAGGCCTTCCTGCTTAGGGCACAAAGACCCGAACTGGCTATTAAATACTACAAAGTAAGAGTTCCCAATTCTTAAAACACAATCTGTTCTTAGACAATAAAACAAAAGTGTTCTTTATTGTAGAGCATCATGGATTTGATGCCTTTTAAAGATACCCATGCTGAAGTCAACATTTCATAAAGCACAAAACTAAACAAAATCTAAACTTCCTAAACATTTTTAAGAAAAAATCAGGGTAGCTACTTTCTGAATTTACCAAAATATAAAAAAACAAAGAAAAATCTTACCAAAGGTTAAATAGATAATTCACCCAAAAATTTCATTTACTCACCCTGATTCTGTTTTTTTATTTCTGTCAAACACAAAAGGTGATGTTTTATCATTCATTTTCTTGATATTTTATCTGATTGTAAAATTCTAAATTATTACATTATTTATTGTTTTATTTATTTGTTTGATAGAAAAAATCCCTTATGTTATGAGCAGCGTATCAGCAAGAATGATAAAGACAGTGGTTGTTTGTGGAATTAATTGCATTGAAATAACATGTTAAATTGTAATTAAAAAAGAAAAATTTAACCAAAATGATTCCACCGTCTCAGGAATAAAGCCAACAACAATAAATGTAATAAATGTAACTTTAGAATTAAAAAAGACAAAATTGATCACAATTATATTTGAATAAATAGTTACTATAAAAAAAAACAAATGCAAGATTTCTTCTTAGTGTGAAAATATTAATATTAAGTTCATTAAGTTCTTTGAAGAATCATATTTTCCTTTTCCAGGATGCTGGGATGTGGACTGATGCAATGCGGATCTGTAAAGACTATTTGCCCAGCAAGCTGAGCGTCCTTCAAAAGGAATATGAGAGTGAGGGCAACTGGTAAAAGAACTCTCTTTTAACTCCTCTATCATGTGTTTCTTTTTTTCTGCCTTACTTTCATTTGCGTTTCATTCGCTGTTCCAGAAAATCCTCCCTTGTTTGTTGTCCTTCAGAAACTAGGGCTCTGCAGTTGTGTGGAAAGCTTGAGCTTGCAGCTCTGAACTACATTCGGATCCTCTTTTCGTTGCTTGGCTTCCCTCCTTTATTAGAACATGGCAGCTTTTTATCCTAAATTAAATCCATAATGAGCAGCTCATTAACGCGCAGACACGCAGCAAATCCGTCTCCACTGATAATTTTCCTATTTTTAATGACTTGTGGGAAAACATCAAAGGCCTCTTCGCTGTCTTCCCTGGGAAGAAAAGGAGAAACATTTTGCATAGTCAGTTCAAGGCCCACTCAGCACTAATATAGGCTTCCTGTATCATTAACCTATTTTCAATCAAGAGTCTGAACTTTCTTGCCATGTTGTCTTTTATGATTGACTCAGTTGGTCACTTTATGATCCCAAATGTGTTTTTCACTTTCCAAAGGCAGAGGTGGATGACGTGTGTTGCTTCAGCCATGTTGCTTTGTTTTGCCCATGTCCATTCTGCCGAACCTTACGTAGTACGAGGCAGAAAGTGTTCTGGTTGAGTGCTTGATTTCACAGCCGTGAAATTCAATACATTCCCGGCAGGTTTAAAGCCATAATTTCTAAACATTTATGCACAAAAAACATGCTACTAGATTTTTTTTTAAAGCTGAATGTTTTTTATGTAGCTTTCATGCTCATTAACTGCCATGTCATCTCAAGATTTGAAGCACAGAAGACCTTTCATAAATAGGGGTTTCAAGTCTTTATTCAAAACACTCATAGTAAAATAATCATCACACTGTTTAGCCAGCACTAATAAAATGGTATCACTTATTGCTTTTGCAGAATAAGAAAAAGCAGTGAGTGTTTTTCTTCTCATGAGTACTATGAGGTTAATGGAGATGGAAGGAAAGCAGGAAATGGCTAAAAAATGACAATGTCTTACAAGTCTATGAGAAATAAGTGTATATGTGTGTGTTTACAGGGGTGTGGAAGGTATGGTTGAGCAGGCTCAGGAGTGGGAACAGACGGGAGAGTATACCAGAGCCGTGGACTGCTATCTGAAAGTTAAGGACTCCTCTAACATGGACTTGCTGATGAAGTGTTGGATGAAGGTAAAGTCCAGACTCAGAGCCACCTGGCAGCAGCCACCATATAATCTAACTTCATAAAGACCTCTGACTTCATGCTTTTTATTAAATATTCATTGTTTTGTAATTTTCTCAATCATTCTGTGGAAAAATCATTTATTTTATGAACATGCCAGTAAATATGATTAAAGGAATTTCAATTTCAATAGGAATCGGGTTCAGATAGACATTCAAATTTGCTGTGTTGACTAATAGAAAGCAGCTTAGATCCCATATAAACCTGACCAGTTCAACAATACAAGGAATAGACATGAAACTGCTCTTGTAATTCTTAAAAAAAATATATATATTATATTTCGCTAATTATTCTTGAACTGACCAAAGTATTACTTTACATACATTTAACTTTACAAACATACATTTTATCATAAGACATTTCATTTTGATGTTAAATCCTCTATTCTTTTATATAGAATGGTTCTATAGTCTGTACAGTATTTAATGCAATTATAATATCAGACGTACCTATTATTAAATTAAGGACAAATTCAGAGTAATCCATTTCTTTACTTTTTCAAAGGAAGAAATAATTAAATTATAGTAATTAATTACTTGGTAATGCATTACACACAACACTGGGTATGACTCAACATACAAATGCTAGACTAAGACACTCTTCTCTGCTCTTCAAATACATTAAAAAAAGACAATATTATAAAAGCTTTGGTTATTTTGACAAAGCTGTCTGCCTCTTTGAAAGGTTCACAGATGTTTCAACTACCCTGTGAATTTAAGACCAGACATTGCGTCATTGCATCATTTTTGGCATTGAAGTCAGGGTGTGTTGGGTGTTTAGGTTTATTATTTAGCTTGAAGGTCTTGCAAAAATCAAAAATCAAAATTTTTGTCCACTCAACACACAGAATACCATTAGCAGTATATTAGACTAATGGCTCAAATCTTAAAAAAAAAAAAATGCTTCTATTGAAGCTTCAGCCAAGAAGCTGAACTATAAAACAGGAATCAAAACATGGATCTTTCAACCTTGATCAACTGCAAATTTTCAATTTCCACGACTGTTATGTCATCCATTAGAGAGCTGTACTCAATTTCCATGAAACGTCGGTTCATTTAGTGCATTCCTTTCTAAATTAATTGCATAAAAAATGTTTGTCAACTATTTCACTTATCTGCTGTAAGTATGCTTTCATGCTCCTTCTTCTTAAGACCTTGATTTTAGTTGCATCTACAGTTTTACTGAGGTTTTCTCATCTTTTCATGTCCTGTAGGCAGCAGAATTGGCCATTAAATTTTTATCCCATGACAAGGCTGTGGACGTCAGTCAGGTTGTCGGGCCACGGCTGATTCAGCTCAGAAAGTACAGCGAGGTATGTTTGTTTTATTTTTTCAGGTATAGAAGCACACTCAGTATATGAAACTCAACATTGACATTTTGTTTTTTACTTTCCTCAAAGATTTTTAGACGTTTTTTAAGCAGAAATACAAAAAAAAGCCAAAAATACTACCTTTTTTTATTCTCGCAAAGTATTGTTGTGAGAGAGAAAATGGTGCTTTCAATGTGTTAGTTTGCCCATGTGTGCGAGTATATATTTAGTGTATATGACACAAAGCTCACAGACCTAGTCTATTCTTCGGCGTCCTTGAGCCATGGACCTATTGAGGTACAAAATGTTTTTTTTTTTTAGGCTGCTGAGCTCTACCTCAACCTGGACCTCATTAAGAACGCCATAGATGCATTCATTGAGGGAGAAGAATGGAACAAAGCCAAAAGAGTGGCCAAGGAGCTCGATCCAAGGTGAGCCCTTAGCAGACTGGTCGCCCCTAACAACGCTACAGCCAACAATGTAAGAGGGAGGCAGTGAAATCACTCTCTCGCTGTCAGAAAAATCACTCAGTGCAACAAATGAAGTGCAAAGACAGCACAAGGCCAGAGAGGTGCAGATGGCCTTTGCAGTTCATCTCTGACTGTCTTTTATTTAGCCACGGAAAAATAGGTTTAGGAATCAAGTCTAAATGCTTTCTGGTTGCTACATGAGGTGTATTCTTAAAGCTCAATTGGTAGTATAGAATTGATATTTATGCCTTATTGAGAATACTGTGATGTCATTCTTTATAAGAGTTTGCCTTTAATGAGTTTTTTTGACCTTTTTACTCTCTTCACAGGCTAGAGGAATATGTGGACAAACGCTACAAAGATCACTTGAAAAATCAAGGCAAAGTTGACTCTGTAAGTTCTTTTATATCAGATGAATCTGTCTTTTTGCCACTTTTATTGATAGATATATTAAATACAGGACTTTAAATGATGGGGAGAGAATAAAGGGTCAAGTTTTTGCTGTTTAGCATGGGCCAGTTAGCCTTCTGGTAGATGCTACACCATAATGGAGGCAAAAAGCATATTGAAGTAGCATCAAATGTAGATATAAAATAAAAAAATTGCAAGCAGCATATAAATATGAATATATATCGTTATATTGGTTCGCCAAAGACTGAATTTTTTTTTTTTTTTTTTTTTTTTTTTTTTTTTTTTTGAGGGCTCATAAAAGCATGGAATTGACAGCTCAGAATAGTTGCTACTTGCCATTGAGATAAATGAGAATGCTACCGGATAGCTTTTTCCAGGTATCGCAGACCTCCCTTGGAGAGCGAGAGGGAACAGGATTGTTAATCGAAACTCATGTCGTCTACATGAGCAGCATGGCTCAAAATGTCAGGGAACTGCTAGCTGTCAGAATCCTGTTTAAGTCTGAAAAATTCAAATCTATTTCCTTGCAATGGAAGTTGAGGTTAAAGAATGCATTAAATGAGCATAGCACAATACGCAGACTGCAGCTCCTCCGCTCCGGTACTTCATTGTTTTCAGTTATTGTTGTGAGAGGAGAAAAATGGAGACGATTGGCTTGATTCAATTTAGAATAACAGATATGAGTCACCAAATTGATGTGAGCGCTTGCCTCTCATTGCAGTGATTTACTGGCAGTTTAGTTACATTTACTGTCGCTGAATGATGCAGGTCAGGGATTTTTATTGAAAAGAAAGATAGAATGTTAATGAGGAAACTGGTTAAATGTACATGTTCGCAATAAAACGGAGCCAATCAAGGAGGAGCTATATCATATACTATAATATTGTGTAGTATATGCAAAGACATTTTTGATTTTAGATTGAAGCAATTAGCCATGAGAGGCATGTGGGATATTATTATTATTAATGTTAATAATAATACTATAAATATCATTATTGTAATTAACACCATCTTTTTATTTTGATATTATTATTATTATTATTATTATTATTATTATTAATAAAATATTTTAAACTAATTGTTTTTAAAATTATTAGTAATAGTAAATAGTTTTAATTATTTTAAAACTCAATCTGTCCTAATGCCTTTCCTTTATTTTTTCAGTATTATTGTTATTATTAATATTTATAATAACAATAATAACAAAAAATAATAATAGTCATTATTATAAATAACAATTATTGGTTTTGGTAGTATTTTATTAATGATAATATATGATATATGTATGCATATTATTTAAATTTGAAAATTATTATTAATAGTTCCATTTATTTATTAAGAGTTTTAATTAAATCTTAATTTGTCCTAACAGTTTTCCTTTATTTTTCAATCAGTTGGTTGGAGTAGATGTGGTGGCTGCCCTGGACATGTATGCTGAGAGAGGACAGTGGGAGAAATGTATTGACACAGCCTCAAAACAGGTGCCAATTCATCTGTTCTGCCACCCCATACGTGTTTGTGTGGAGACAAAACGTGCCATAATTTTCACAAAGTATCTGCCTTATTATTCTTCAACAGAATTTTAAGATCCTGCACAAGTATGTTGCCCTATACGCCACTCACCTGATCAAAGAGGGTGGGGCAGAGAAAGTGCTCGACCTGTATGCCCAGCACGGTGTGCCAGCTTATTCACAGGTACATGCAGTTATGCATGGTAAATCAATCCATGTTTTTAAATCCTTTGTCCATCTTTTGTTTTTAAAAAGAAAGCAGAAAGTATTTTCCTTTCAATTTCCCCTCAAACTAAGCATATAGACCTCAGCAACATCTTCTTTCCTATTTTGCAGAACTTTAACATTTACAAGCGGATGTTCCTGGAGCTGGTGAGCCTAAGAGACCGGGATTGTGCAGAAGCTTATCGGATGTGGGCCGATCTGAGGGACGTCCTTTTACTGCTGGTCAGCTCTGGGTTACTATGGCAGCTTAAACTTGGGAGATATAGTCAGTATTGATTCTATAGTGATGTGGGAAATAGTGAATCTTACTATCTTGTCTCTGTGCTGTGCAGTGTGAAAACCTGACCAAGTCTTCAGAAGCTAATTCTCCAGCCCATGAGGAGTTTGAGCAGATGCTGCTGGTTGCTCACTATTACGCCATTCGCTCTGCAGCCCAAGGCATTGACCAGCTGGTGTGTACATACTTCAAGATGATCTTTATTATGTGCAAACATATTGTATATGCATTTTGATACCACCTAAACCCTTTTTATTAACTACTGTTCAAAAGGTTTGGGTCTGTAAGATTTTTTTTATGATATTAATACTTTTTTTCCACAAGGATGCATTACATTGATTGACAATAAAGACATGTATAATGTTACAAAAGATTTCTTTTTCAAATAAATGCTTGCCATCTCAACAAGAAAAAAAATTAAGCACTATTTTCACAAATACATTAAGCAGCGCAACTGTTACACATCATTGATAATAATAAGCAATGTTTCTTGAGCAGCAAATCAGCATATTATAATGATTTCTGGAAGGATCATGTGACACTGAAGACTGAGTAATGATGCTGAAAATTCAGCTTTGTCATCACAGGAATAAATTACATTTTAAATTGTTACAATAGAAAATATTCCAAATTGTAATGATATTTCAGAATATATTTTTTTTTACTGTTTTGATCAAATAAATGCATAAGCAACATCAGAGACTTATAATTTTAACGGTAGTGTATATACAGACAAACTAGAAATGTGAATGTCTTATTGCGCATGATCGTCAGTGCTTGTTATTCTAGAGGGAAAAAAAAGTGCTTTCATATTCATTCATAAAAAAATTGCATCAACTTTTCTGCTAATGTAAAAATGGCCATAGGGAGAGGAACAATATTAACGAATAAAACATAGCCTATTTTTCACATCCAATCAAATGCCAATGGATAAAATAAAGCCCGTCTCACATGATTTTATTTAGAAAAATGTTAAACATTCAAAGCACTTCTCTTTTATGTCATCTGTGTCAATGTAATTACATACACGTTTACTTGTCTACAGAGTTCTGTGGCGGCCAAGTTGTCCGTCTCTCTCCTGAGGCACACCGAGCTCTTTCCAGCTGACAAGGCCTTTTATGAGGCTGGCCTGGCAGCCAAGGTGAACTCACAGTGAGCCCAGCTCCGAACACACACTCACATTGCTGCTTCAGCTATTCATGTGACACAGGAGGTCAGCTAAGAGCCCTGGGAAATGGGCTTAATTCTCCTCTGTTCGCTCCAGTAATTTGATTCGCAGAGCAGTTCGAGTTGCCTCGCGTTCTGAAGACGAAGCAGCAATGTGTCCTTTAAATATTTCTTAAACTTTTCATTTTTAATTTGAGCTGTTTCAGTTCTGCGTGTCACTGATGAATATTTCTCATGCAGGCTGTGGGATGGGAGAACATGGCTTTTATCTTCCTCAACCGCTTCTTGGATTTGGCTGATGTAAGTAAAAGACTTTTGCTTGTGTGTGCAGTCTGATGAGTATCTTTCAAATGAGACCGTGACAGAGAACGCAAACCATCAGTTGTGCCACCAACCTTTTAGTTGGACTGAAACAAACTTAAACTTTACAGACCGCTTGCAGAATGTAGCTTTCTTGCTGCACCTGCTATTCAATGAAAGGTGTTCAAAAGTTTAAGGGGCATTTTTATTTTGAAAGGAAATAATTATTTTATTAAGTGAGGATGCATTAAGTATATCAAAAGTAACAGTAAAGACAGCAGCAGAATATGGTTGTCTGTCTTGTAGTTGAGTCCTTATTACAGCTACGTTCACACACAATTCGGTTATTCACGGGAGTGACAACCCCATTCTATAACCGAACTCACACCCCCAAATTCTCAGGACACACAACCACATTCTCATAAAACCCTCGCTGTGTGAACGGCTAGTTGTCCGTCACGTCACACAGTGCGAGAGATCCGTTCTGTGGTTTTGGTAGCTTACAGTGACTGAGATTTGAGCTGTGTGTCATCTGAAGGTTTTAGATCCAGTCTCCACCGGAGAAGCTCGGAGTCCTACGTGTGACTCAAATGCTCCTCTCTCCACCCAGATATAAAAGCTGCTTTAGGTTAATGAAGATTTGATGGATGAACTCGTGGCTCGATTGAACTCTTATTGTGTCAAAAGTGATACGATTTTTCTGTTTTATGGACATCGACATCTTTGATATTACTATGGTCACTGTCGCTATGGTTACTGGAAAGAGAATACAGGCTTGACACTTTCATACGTCGCATATTCGTACAGACAGTATTCGAGATGCTGCTGTAAGTTGCTGTGTGAACGGTACATTGCGAGACTCACTCCTTTAAGTTAATGCGGTGGTCAATCCCAAAAAAACGCTGTGAACGAGTCAAATATAATGTTTTAAAAGATTTATATTTCAAATAAATGCTGTTCTTTTGTTCTTTCTATTCATCAAATAATCTTGGGAACAAATTTATCGCAGTTTCCACAAAAAGAAGAATTTTTTTTTCAATATTAATAATAATAAATGTTTCTTGAGCAGCAACTCAGCATATTAGAATGATTTCTGAAGGATCATGTGACACTGAAGACTGGAGTAATGATGCTGGAAATTTGCCATCACAGAAATAAATTTCATTAGAAAATATATATTATTTCACAGTATTATATAATATTTCACAATATTTATGTTTTTACTATATTTTTGATTAAATAAATGCAACCTTGGTGAGCATACATGATTTATTTCAAAAAAATATCCCAAACTTTTAAACGGTAGTGTAGATTAATTTCATTTTTTTATATATCTCCTTGAAGTGTTGTCTTTTAATTTCTGTAATTTTTCTAAATTTCCAGGGCATCGACGAGGGCACATTGGATGCTTTAGATCACACAGACTTCCAGGATACAGATATTCCATTTGAGGTCCCAGTACCTTCGAAGCTACATGTTACTGTAAGCATGTTACATTTCATTTTGTATTTAACAATACTATTACAACATTATTTTCTTGTCATCTCTGTAAAGCTGCTTTGAAACAATCTGTATTGTAAAAAGCGCTACATAAATAAAGGTGACTTGACTTGACTACTGTAAGCCTTCGCCACTAAAACTGCACCACTACTAGTGTTTTAATTTTTTTTGTGTTTTTTTTTTTTTTTACTCTTTGAGCAAACTATTTCCATTGGCTGTGTTCTAGGTGGAAAAGAGGGAGGAGGTTAGGGAATGGGTTCTGACTGTGTCCATGGACCAGCGGGTGGAGCAGGTGCTGCCGAAGGATGAGAGGGGCACATATGAAGCCTCTCTAGTGGCTGCCGGCACTGGCATCCGGTCCCTTCCTTGCGTCGTCACAGGTGAGGCAGTCTGCACAAAAGACGGCCAGTGTGTGCAGGGACACTTGGATCAATGTATCCTTTAAATGGCTTGTAAAGGGATAATTCACCCTAAAATTAAAATTTTGTCATCTTGTATTCACCCTCGTGTCAATCCAAACCTGTATGTCTTTCTATCTTCTGTGGAACTCAAAAGAAGAGAGATTTATTTTGTGTGTTTTGTCCGTACAATGAGTGTTGTTTTAGACTGCTTTAACTTTCATTGAATGGGCAAAAACAGCGGAAACATTCTTCAAAATAAATCGAGGTTGACAGATTTTGCATTTTTGGGTGAACTATCCATTTAAACAAGCTCTTTTAAAGGGCACCTTTTAAGAGTAGAATTATACAACTAACATGAAAGTTTCTTAATTTTTCTTCTTTTTATTTGGAACACAGGTTATCCTGTCCTGCGCAACAAAATTGAGTTCAAAAGACCAGGGATGGCAGCTAATAAAGATGACTGGAATAAATTCTTGATGGCTACAAAGGTACAAATTAGTCATTGTTACCTTTGAGCTTTCACAATTAGTCTTCAATCACACAGCAATCGTTTGAAATTATAATTAATATGCTCTCTTGATCAAAAGTTAACTCACAGGACTGAATGTTGTGTTGAAGTAAATGTAAATGCTCTCTCGATGCATTTCATCATTGTTTTTTTTTTTTTGTTTTGTTTTTTAAATCCTTATGGGTGCATTTACAATGTTTGCTTTACTTCACTGTTTTTTCCCCACCCATCCTGCCTAGGGTCGCCTGTGGTGCTTTGATCATGATGGTTGTTTTTGTTTCACCCTTCAGACCACTCACAGCCCAGAATGTCAAGATGTGCTGAAATTTATCACACAGTGGTGTGGAGGTCTCCCGTCAGCTGGATATTCCTTCCACTAAGATCGGGGAAGGTGCACACTATCTATTTCTCTATCTGTCATCATCCTGTTCTTCACTTCCTTGCATTCGCCTCTCGGCTGTTCTGCTTAAACATTTTAATCAGGCTTTTTCATTCTCTTATCCAAAGGCAATATTCACTTCTTGGTCATCATTCCCTGGCCTTTTCTTTTTAAAATCTAAAGTATCATAAGGTCAGAGCCTGAAGGTCATTTAATGTGTGTTAAATTTGCTTGACTACAGAAAGCCTTTGAAATGTCTTCATTTGAATATCTGTAACTATTTTACATATTCCATTAGTTCATATGAGTTGGATATTTTGATATTTAAACACGAAATAAATAACAAAATATATTATAAAGATTGTCAGTGTTCTCATGGACGTTTGTATGAAGAGATTTTAAATTAATGTTCAAGTGAAATAAAAATAACATTATGTCCATATTTTATGAATTAGAATTATTTTTTAACTGTTATGTGTGATAACATTTCTAAGCTTTCTGAAGGCTATATGCCTTCTGTGCTTCATATTTTTAATATATTATTTCCAAACTAATTACTTATCAGTGTCATTCACTAGTGTAATTACATTTAATGTGTAATGGTCAGCTGGTTTGTGATAATTAATAGCCACCTGTCAAACAGCGCCACCTTGTGGACACCAAAAGGTGTTGGGGTGAGAGAGGACACACTCACACTCACACACATTCGTGGCCTGGTACAATTTCAGTTCTCATAATGTAATAATGTGGAGCATTCCTTTTTATTTCGAGCCAGATCTTTGTTTCATAAAAACGCGTTAAACCTCGAGGCATATTTATACTACGGATATTTTAATATGTAAAAAATAAGCACCAAAGAGATTAGTGAG
Organism: Siphateles boraxobius; assembly: GCF_051911475.1. Lineage (NCBI taxonomy): Eukaryota > Metazoa > Chordata > Actinopteri > Cypriniformes > Leuciscidae > Siphateles > Siphateles boraxobius. Next base: position 870,670 of record NW_027509208.1, on the reverse strand, counting down.
GGATTGATTTCAGTTTCTTACTGTTATATAACTGAATGGATCATTACACTGATGGTGCTTAGCTGCATCGTTGTATAAAAAGACCAAAAAAAGAACTGCCACAAAGGAACGATTTATGGGGGTCAGACCCCCTAAATATGCACTAGAAACGTCAAAAAATGTGAGTCATGGTTAAAGAACATAGGCCTACTTCTCTCTCTCTCTCTCTCTCTCTCTCTCTCTCTCTCTCTCTCTCTCTCTCTCTCTCTCTCTCTCTCAAGATTACAAGTAGGGCGCGTATTTTTACCTGCAAACGCGTTTTACGATAAAGCATTACACGTAGCCTATAATGTCATTATTATGCATCTCCTTATTATAGGCCTACAGCACTAGCTTTAGTTATGATATAATAGTATAGCCTACTGATGTTGGTGCGAAATGATCATTTGCATTGTGCCAGACAAACCTCGACGCAGTAGCCTATGCTTGAAAATATTTTAATCATTAATCATGTGTTTTAATTTTTTTACAAATCGAATTCATTTTAAATAGTTGTATAATTTGCACCCAGGACAAGTCGATTTGATTCGTCACAAGCGTAGTCTTACCTGACAGTTTCGCTCATCTAAACCAATTAACATATCTCTGTATTTGGTCATAACATTATTCCAGCGTTATATTTCCTTGATTTTTAATTTTCAATGTTATTTTTCTACTCCAATAAATTAAATCCACCCATGCAAATTCCATTGAAACAACTTCGTTTTGTGTCACACTGCCAGTGTCCCCGCGTCCTTCAAGAATCAACATTTACAAAAGTGTCCAACTCGCTGATTGAAACACAGGGGCAGGTGTCTGAATTTAATCTGCGACCTAAATATTCCTTTGATGAAATATGCTAATGTAGGCTACACCTCTGCCTAATGAGGTTGATCTGACATTATGCAGTGTCCTTAAATACCCTTTAAAGGATATAGCATTTTCGACAAGGCCACACACGGTTCGCTTCTCCGTTGCTAAAAGGCGGAAAATTCTGTGTTCTGCATAATTCCTCTTTTTTTTCTACTGCGATGTCTTTCTTTGCCCATTTTAGTGCCCTGGTTCGAGGTTACATCGTTCACTTCCAGTAGAATGAGGCCGTTTATGTCACGCTAACTGCCCGTGTGCGCTTATTTCTTTTTCCTGAACCTTTGAAATGAAAACTCCAGCCTAAGCAATGCACGTGTGGCTTATAAAATTGCATCTTGATTATCTCCATTTATTGGCTTGAATTGCCTGAACGCTTAATCTGTAAACGGACGAATGGTTGCATTCTAGAACATGCAGGAAGAAGGCCTGCACGTTCTTTATTCTGAGGTGAATTGGCGTTTTAATAATATTTAAACCTCTGACGGAAACGATACATTACGATAAGCCTCGTGGACGAAAATCATTAGACTATCGACTGGTAGCCTAAATTCTAATTATTATGACGCAACAAAAGCATGTATTCTTTGATATCTTTGAATGGCGAATATAGCTATACGCGTTTACCTAATATAATAGTTTCAGTTGCCTATTTATTCATAAAAATGTTCTGGCAAAAGCCTATAGGCCCACATTTCCAAAAAAAAAAATGACCTTGAAAAAGAGGTTCGCTGTTAGGGTAGTCTATAATACAAAGATGAAACACTGGATGCATCTCTAAAAATTAACATTTCATATGAAGTGAAGATGAAATATTATGTCTGGAGCTGTAATTAATGGAATGTTTAAGTCGCGATAATGTGAAATGCCAGTTTCCATTATCAACCGGAATATAGACCATAATCGTGTTATAGGCTACGCTTTAAAATAAAGGTTCTTCAATGGTTTTCTTAAATTCACCAAAGATCCATCAAGATCATGTTTGTTGTTCTTGCTGGTTCTTTAAAACGTTCTTGGTGTTGTGTTATAGTATTCTTCAGATCTGTGTTTTGATTGCTGGGTTAAAGCAACCGTAAATAACATTTTCTAGACCTGATAAAAGTATAGCTATTCTGAAAAAAATATTCTATGGAATCAGGCAGTAATGTCCATTTACTTCTATCTTTTCGACGCCAAATAAAATATTGATTTCGTAAATTGTCATTGTGAATGTAGCCTATATGAAATATCGCTTAAATTGCAGTTAAACATCTGATACTTTGTATCTAAATTACACATAGGCCTATAGCTCGCGGCCTGTATCGCTATTACTGAGCATCATTTAGCATCCGTATTTTTAGTTCTTGTACATTTCGGAAAAAGTGTCAGTCACAAAAAGTCAGAGATAAAAAAATGTTTATGTTCTGATAAATCTAAACACAAAGTGGCAAATATTGCGTGAAAAAAGGAAATGAATGTCTGCTTTGTGAATATGAGATTTTATTGACAAACTAAAATGATTTACAGTATCAATGATACAATACAAACGTACATGCGTAATATTTTCTGTGCCTTTAGAATGAGGACACATGACAAGTGTCACTTTGAGGATCCACTGCTGTTAGAGATTCAAGAAATCCGGAACGGTTCGTGATGTGTTCTGTTTAACTTGGTTCTCATTTTAGGCCTCACAACTTGTCCAACCATATTATTCTTCATCTGATCTTATGAGACTATTGTATGTGTCGTTTCTAGATTTTAAAAGCGTCCTCTAAATAGACAAATAAAGGACGTTTCATCAGAGCTCAAGGTTAATTGTTAGTGTTTTGAACTCGTATATGACCATGACAAATCATAATATTCAAGGATACGCACTTTTGCGCAGCACAAAATTATGGAAGAACGCAATGAAATAGTAAAGCTCAGTTTGGCCGCATTGATGCGTCGGTTCGCCTCCACACAAGCTCTCTCTCTCTCTCTCGCAAAAAAAAAAAAAAAAAACCGAGCTAAAGAAAATAAGAACTGTCATGCATCGCAAGCACGGACTTTCTGCGTCGTGCAGTTTTTAAAAGCATTCATCGATGATATTTGCCATCTCTCTTGGCATTCACCGCGTGCCTTAATTGTATGGACATTTAAATCAAGGTCCGCTGTGAACACGAAGAAAAGCAGGCCTGTTTTCAACCACAATGTTGAGAATCGCACAACTAGCTACAGATATCCCATGCAGCAACGATGTTGCACCAAAATGTCTACGTCCTCCTCCGACTGGTGTAGCATCAGCATCAGCATCCAACATTGCACAGAGCATCATGCATTCTTAAAGCATCTGTGCATCAACACACACATAATAATTCAAACAATCGCTCCCAGTTATTACATTACCTATTTTTTTCGAATGGCACGAGTGCGTTATCTCCACAGGATGGTGCGCATCTCTCCATCATGTGTTGGTGCAACATAAGGCCCGAGTGATGGCAATAAAAAGAAGGCGCTCAGTGGCGTGCTGCATGCAGTTGGTCCCTTGCTCAACTCCCATGAGATGTAAAAAATAGTAGAGGGCCCATCTGGCTCCTCACCAGCTTTGTCAAGTCTTGCATACGCTAAAATGCTAATGACCTAGATAGCTCATGCAAAATGCAGCAGAGGTAAGAAAGAAGGGGGAATCTGTGGGACTAGTGACACCGCCGCCTCGTGTGGGGGGTCGGGCGGGGTATATGTTAGAAGGTGGGGGCAGCTGAAAGCACCTGCGTGGAGGGGACCGTTTGTCAAAAGCCGACCTTGCACCATATACACCGAAAGGAAAATTCCTCGCAAATTGGATTTTAATTATAGGCGATCCATTCAGTCTGAAAATCAAAGAACCTATTAATATAACCTGACATATATTGATACAGTGGCACCCTCAATGCATTTACAGTCTGCTATCATATGAGCTATAAGGAGGGAAAAAAGAAACATGCTTTAGTAAAACAGACGCAGTTGATTGACATTAACAATTTGTTTAAGAAAAAATAAAATAACATCGCACATCGATTTCATCAAAACTTACACAAATACACCTTGCGAAGCAGGACATAAATAACAGGTTTTTATCCCTCGAGATAATAATTGTCCATAGATCCAGTTTGAGGAAATGTCCACAAGGCAGTCGGTGCGGAGGAGCGTCGTTCAAAAAAATCATCAAATGTTCCGCACGCTTTTGCGCACCTTGATGCTGTTGTTGGATGCGGCATAAATCATTCCCGATTACAGTGTTGCATCACTCGAGTTTCTTCATGATAAACGAAAAAAGGAAAGCAGAAAAATGCATGTTAGAAGCATATAGCCAGAGCAGAAGGCTTCGGTGCTCGTAAGCAGAGTCGGTCATCATGTGAAATGGTGTGATGCAGAGCGCGATCTGACAGAGAGGAGGAGAGCAACCCAGTTTATCACACACACTGAAGCTCTCCGTCCTGCTCCTCTGTTCCCTTCCCTTCAGAGAGGATTATACTCTGGTGGAAAGAGGTGGCATCTGTCGGCTTACTAAACAGTAGCCGTTTGGAAAATAGTTTCTGCACTTTTCATGATGCACGTCTCGGTTTTATTTCATCGTCGTGTATTCTAAACAATGTACATTTTTCGTTTTATTCACATTTTTTGACGCACCAGTGCCGTTTGAGTGCACGATTAATATGAATAACAACAAAAATACGTTTTTATTTTAAGTTTGATTAGATTTTTTATTTTATTCTAATCTTAACACAAATATGTAATGCAATGCGTTTTGTCAAATAAACCACAAGTCTCTTGAAGAAATAAGGTCATCGTGCGCCATTGACTGTTAATTCTTCGATGTAAAACAATGTCACGTGAAATAAATATTTTGTTAACACCGCGATACACCCTTTGAAAGTATTAGTTCATCAAAGTGTGTCCAAAAATGAAGGCCGGCTCCATATGGCCTGTCATCTGCGCGTTGAGTCCCATCCCCCACACACACTCATCCCTCATGCCGCATTGATTTATTGTCGAACACTGATTTATCTTTATCCTTCCCTCATTTTATTGGTGCACAAAAACTCCAAATCACTGATAGTTCTCATTTGGTTAGTGATGTAAACCAGTCACCTAAAACACTCTTCTTTTTTATGCAGGCCTGTATTTTCTATCTATCTATCTATCTATCTATCTATCTATCTATCTATCTATCTATCTATCTATCTATCTATCTATCTATCTATCTATCTATCTATCTATCTATCTATCTATCTATATCGGGATCTGGGGCAGTAGCATTACTTCAGCTGTAGGGAAGGCCCATCAGCGGCTCTTTTACCTGAGGAAGCTGAAAAGAGCGAAACTCCACCAGAGGCTCATGTTAAATTTTTACAACTGTGCATTTCAAAGTGTGCTGACTTATGGGCTGTTAGTATGGTTTTCTAGCTGCACTATAGCTGAACGGCAGTTGATTCAGAAGGTGGTGAAAACTGCAGGCAAAATCCCAACGGAGATCTCATCCCACTACACCTCCCGCTGTCTGCGTTAGACACACAACATCACGAGAGATCGGGTCCATCGGACAGGAGGTACAGGTCTCTTCAAGCCAGAACCAGCAGAATGGCCAACAGCCTCCGGGCAGTTCGACTGCTGAATAAGCACCATTCCCGGCTACCTCCTCCTCTCACTTAACACTAACACTACCCAACCACTGCAATAACTGTGAACTGGACTCCGCATTGTTGAAGCACACACAATTATACACATTTTCTGGTTAATAGTGATTCTTCGCCTCATATGCCCTTTCCTTGTTTGTAGAAGTTTTATTTTTTATAGCGCCTTTCCGTAGCTCAAGGTCGCATTACATTGTAAATTACAATACATTTACACACCCACCCACATATTACAGTCGCATAGGATACATACAGTCACATTATACAGAATACATGTAAAATAGATATGTTTTTAACTGAGTCTTGAAAGTAGCCACAGATGAGATGTTTCGAGGTGTTTGGGGAAGTGAATTCCATCATTTTGGTGCATTAACACTAAATGACCTTCCACCTACTGTAGACAACCGGAAACGAGGGATGGACGATAAACCAAGTTCAGCTGATCTATACTATTGATCTCTTTCTATATGTCACTTTGCCCTGTTTTTGTGCTATTGTTGATCTCACTTAATCCGATTATTATGCATATTATCCAACAATTGCAATAACTGTGACTGGACTTTGCATCGCTGCACACACACAAGTATACTCATTTTCCTGGTTACTAGTGATTCTCCGCCTCATATACCATTTTCCTTGGTGGTTATTTGTCGCCGTGCCCGGTTTACAAAATATGCTATTGTTGATCTCTTGCATTTCATGAAATTGCACTGTCAATTAATGCTCTAATGTAATCTCGTTGTATCACTGCAATGACAATTAATTTTTGTTATCTATTGTTATCTATCTATCTATATTCTCATTTGTGAATTATCCATGCACTTTGCAGAATTCCACCTATTGCATGTATTGTGAGGGTTAGTATCCGCCCCTGCTCTTGCTTTGAGGTCAGCAGAGGTCTCCTGATCCTCTCTTGTGTTGCAGTTTTGAGGACCGTCGTCTGCCGCACGCGTGTCTCCAACAAACACATTCGACACGCAGTGAACTCCAGATGGTAAAGCTTTTCAATCCACCCTTATGCTGACGACACATGGATAAAGACACTGTCTCTGAGAGCTCGCAGACAGACGACACCTTCAAGGGCCCGGGAATATCTCAAACAAAGAAATGTCTACTCAATGTTCTATTTTTGTATTATGATATTAGATTATTTTGCTAGGCTACAGTAGCCTATTATTTGAAATGTAAACACCTTTCTATCAGTCTATTAATACACCCTAAAGTGACATAATTTCATTGACAAACTAATTTTCTACAAAAAAACACATAGGCAGGGGTGCACATACGTTTTTCAGTCTGGTTCTCATGAGAGCACCTGGTGATTTTGTATTTTATTTAGTTTTTTTGATACAATAAACAAAATAAAGTGTGATAAATAATACAATTATGTATATTTTTTTAAATTAGTACTAAATAAAAATACAATTATTTTATAGTACACTTAAAAAATACAATACTAATGTTTACATTTTTCTTTTTTTAAATATGAATTTACAAAATTTTCAAACAAATGAATTTCTGGCGGGTTGCCAGGAATTAAGTGCTTCAGTAGCCTACTTTAGTAACGTTACTGGCATTGGTGCCGAAGCGCGGCAGTGAATGTCACAGTTTTGCTCTGAAACCGGCAGATTTATGCATTCAGTTAAAATGGAAATCTTATACAGTATTAAAGTGTCGATCTAAAACGGCGTTTGTGCATTAACAGCTCTCAATCATGTCGGTACGCAAATGAGCGGTCTGAATTTATTTACCCAGCGCATTTTTATTTTGGTCGCGCATGCGCACCACTTGCATGCGCCGACATTTAACTGATACTGATCTGACTTTTAATTTGAAGAAATTATTACACATAAAAATCATAAACTTCCAGTAACTGACACAAGCATATAGGCCTAATGATCAGCACAAAAAATACATAATTATGAGCATTTTGAATATTAAATACAATATGGGTACGTACACAAAATAGTAGGCTAGGTTATGAAGTTGATGCTCTTGCTGTGACCTTTTTTTTACAGTCTATCTATGGTGTGTGACTTATTCAAAACTAGCATTTTATAAGCTCACAATAATTAATAGTCTATATATTTTTAGTATTAAAAACAATTGTCACCACGGAGCCATCAAAAAATAAAATAAAAAATAAATATATATATATATATATAAGTATATATATAAAAAAGTGCCAACACACAGTTAAGTAACATACACGCGCTTGTGCAATCGTTACACAAGTGCATCGCGTGCGGCGTGTTTGTGCTCATGGTCGCGCGGACTTCCGTGCGTTTGGTTTGGAGTCATTTTATCCAAAGTAGAATGGGAGATATGTCCTCCAAAGTGCGAATGCCAACTCCGGAGGAAGCGCTGCCTGGAAGGGAGCAGAGCATGAAAGTGTCAGGTATGGCGTTGTGAATTTCTCTGACTTTCTCAGTTCACGTGCTAACTTGGCTATCAGCGGTCAAACAAAGGCAGCGCTGTAAGGTTTTAATCCGCGAGGGGATATATACAATGTAATAGGTTACGGAATTGCAGCATAACCTCCCGTGTGCAAAAAGAAATCTATGATGTGTCTTCTGCAATCGAGGAAACGGAGGGGCTTTGTTTAGTTTTTCCTGGATCTCCGTGACGCGCATGCGCAGTGCTACAGTAACATCTAATAGTCATTTGGTTTATTCTTGACATCCAGATAGCCGGTATTTGCAGACTTTATTTACTCCCATTTCCTTAGTCAATTCATTTATGTTTTGTGACGCCCTATAGCAGTATCAGTAGGCTACATCTTACTCAAACCCCTTTCTCTTTTTCATTTTTTAAATCCATTTTTCACTTCAGAGTACCATTTAGGTGGAGCAAAAATGTATTTTTTTTTTACTGAGTAATATCTCCAACACTATTGGCATTAAATATTCAATATCTTTTTCCTCAGAGGCAAGAGTACAGGGTAGTAAAGGGCAATAAAAACACACTTGCAGTGGAACAGAACAGCTGACTCAGGCTCTTACATAAAAATGGAAATGCTGTTTCAAGTAGAGTGAAGAGCTCTGATGGGAACAGGAGGCTTGCCACGAATCCTAAATCACACCGTTTAAGTGACATCATTTAATCGGAAAAGAAAACAGTTAGTTAGAATAGTGAGTAGTTATTTATTTAGCACACTTTTATCCAAAGTGAAATGAATAACATGGGTGCAGTTATTAAAGGGACAGTTCAAAAGGTTAGTTTATATGAAAGAAATTACACACCCTCTCTAATTTCCAAAACTATATAGCATTTTTCCCCTTGGAACACCTTTTTTTTAAATTGAAAAAATAGAGCATAGGGGAGCGCAGGGCTGGTTGTAACACACTTGTTTTAAATACTTCCACACATGCCAGCATGACGAAACTTGGTGTTTATACTAATTGCCATATCAACACTATATAGAGAAAAAAATGCACCAAAATTCAGAAATCTTTGTAAGATATCACTGAACATTTATTTAAACATAGCAAAAGTACATTTCTTACTTAACTTTTCATCTCTATTTTTTGTGTTTATTTAAAATGAGACACACCTGATATTATTTTAATCTCCAATCTGTTGTTTAACAGTTGATATAATTCTTTAATGCTTCGCTAACTAGCTGAAGACACTAGCAGGGTTTAAACCCCAGTTGTGCATGTTGTAACACTGCGTTACAATGTGCCCCTATTAGAAATATGCTATTAGAATTCATAGAAGTATAGAATATATTGAGAAAACATGAGAAACATGTAAATAAAGACTGAGAGTCAATGTTCAGAAATGATTAATTATGCTAATTATGCTAACTAATGTGTTTGTTGTCAAACTCAAAAATTAGTTAATTTTTAAAGCTGCAGTCCGTAACTTTTTTGGGTTAAAAATTATCCAAAATAATAACCGTACGTTCACGCCGCCGCCGACTTGAGCGGCAAAGAAGCTCTGGACGCCCTGTCAAGGACGCTTGTCATAAAGTACGGGGAAGCTTGTTGAAGCTTTGGTCGCTCTGACGTAGCAGGGAGAAGAGAAGTGTCACAACATGAAATGTCACATGAGATTGGTGTTTTTGCATTCCACTTCACTGCTTTTCTGTTTAACTATGTAAACACACGCTAGACTGTGTGCTCGAGATCTGTCTTTTTCCGCGTCTCGCGCATGTCACAGCGTTTTAAACGCGTCGTTCAAATTAAAATAAGTTCAACTTTAAGAACAAAAATGTAAACTATCCCAGCTATTTTATCCCATGCCTCGTTCTTTTGTAACTGGTCCGTACAAGCAAACAACGTCATATCATAAATGACAGGAAACCCAGCAACGGCGATTATTAGCTTCTCCATTTTATCTGAACTAATGTTTTGGTAGGAACGAAAGTTTACACCGTGTGTTTCTCCGGAATCAGCCAGCGCGGAGGACGTCTATATTCCGATTGGTTGCTGGCTTTTGCCGCTGCTTGCCACTGAACCGCGTCATAGCTCGTTACCATAAAGTTGAGCTACTTTCAACTTTCTGATTGACGCTCAAGACGCTCAAAACCCCCAAAACGCGACGCCGATGGATTTGACGCTCCTTGCAGCTGAGAGAAGCCAGCTTCCATTGAATATGAATGACTTCCGGTAGCTTTGGAAGCTCAAGTCGGCGGCGGTGTGAGTGTACAGTAATAATAATAAAAAACATAACCAGCCAGTGTTCAAAAATATTTTCTTGCCTAAGCTTGATTCAAAACGGTTAGCTTGTAATAATGATTTTAATTCCAGTGGTACTGGTGGATGTCCGCGGGAAATTCGAGCATGTCTTTGCGTCATTACGTCACATCTGTACACACAGAGAAGGTGTCTCGGCTAGTCGGGCTATATTGCGTGTGAGGATGTTGGAGGTGGAAAAGTTTTAGCCTTTTGTCACAGCACTTTAAATAATTAAACTTATGGCGGATCCAGAAAGGTTAAAACGACAATCACCAGTGCAACTGGAGATTCACCAGTTGTAAAACCCAAAAGAATTCTGACTTCGGAGTGGTAAAAAGAGACTGCAACCGGGCCTACGTGAAAACAAGGATAAACATCTGCAGGACTTTGATTTGAAGGGGTTCCGATTTTTTTCTGCTGGACAGGTCAGAATTTTCAGTAGTTCAATCGTGTAACAGTTGCACACTTGTTCGCTTAATTCACAGTTACGGAGTTTCCTTTGTTGTGGCTTTTTTTCGTTTTGCTATTATGGTAAATATGAATTATTTTGTGCTAGCTATGAGAGGGAGCAATTCACTTCTACTCCAAGAAAACCAAACCCGCCTTCTCCGTTGTCAAGCATTGGAGCTGAATCAGATCGGTAAAGTGAAAATTTTCCTGTCGTAAGATGTTATGCTTTTTTCCCCCTTAGTTGATCAGAACAAAAGTGGATGTTACTTACTTGTTCAGATGTTGGTCATACTGTACTTCCAAAAAGTAGAATGTGTGATTCTGAAAGGCAGTATCCACACCGGCGCGGCGACTGACAGACGCGCAGTCTCCTCAAAACATTGTGTTCATCCGCGCTGTTTCATGCCGATGTACAACTCGCGTAAACTTTATAATTCCGCGAAAAACTGCAATTACAGATTTCGAACAGAGGTGGCGACAAAGAGGAAAAGCTACGGACTGCAGCTTTAATTATTAAAAAATCTCATTATTTTATATGAAAAAGTTAATACCTGTATTTTATTAAGAAATATTTTGGTTTGACTTGTATAATTTTTAGATTAGATCAGATAGCATTTTAAACTGTCATGGTGATGTTACAGTGTGCCCCTCACATGTTACAATGTACCCCACCAATGGGGCATGTTGTCACATTTCACTTCCATTCTTTTGGGGTAAATCAAGAAAAAAGTATACACTGTATTAATAAAACAAAACCACATAATTGTACTAGACATGTGGGAAATTAATGTTGGGGAAAAAAATACTCTAAACCCTAAGTAGATTTACACAAACTGAGAAAGTCAAAAAGCGTTACGTTGTGCCCCGCTCTCCCCTATGTTCCACTGAAAAAATAACAGCATATGTGTAGGGAGTAACAAGAACAGACTTTTCAAACCATCCCTTTTGGAGCACTTGTCTTGCTCAAGGGCACAATAGTGATAAAACAAGGCATGTTTCTTTTGGAGGTCGAACTAGCAATTTTCTGGCTTCCAGCTCTGGGCCCGTCCTCCCACCAGCAGGTCCAAGTGGACATTTCCTTCCCATTTTTGCAGATATTGCATTTGCATTCATTTAAATTGGACAGCTGTGGACTTAGGTTGGAAAGGAATCTTTAGAGTAGCTGATGATAGGTTATTTTTGTAAATCGGCCTAGAAGTTAATACGTATCATAATAATATAGTGCCTGCAATGCATCGCTCTCAGGAGCATCCGCAGAATGCTTGACATGCGACTCACATTGGCGTTCAGTGCAGTGGCATGAAGCGTGCCCGTGCAGGGATCCTCCCCTTCAGACTGCAGTGAACTGATCATCAAGGCTTCCCCTTGGCAACGGGACTCCACCGCGGAGCTGGAAGGTTGCCAGGTAACACTCTGCAACACTGACACACGCGTGTCTCGCTTTGAAGATGTGATGAACCTGGTTGAAGGTTACAGTGCCTACAGTGCGCTTGGACAGTGCGATGTCTCTTTGAACACGAGCAGCTCGTACAAAAAAAACTTTGTGGGCGCTTAGCTCATGTTCTGAGGGAACTGCTTCGGTTCTTTCAAGTTATGTAGTTGGTGTGGACTTCTTTTTGGAGTGGTAATTATTAACATACAAATATCCCCTCCCTTTACATGGGTTTTTAATATTTACTTTAAAGGTGCAATGTGTAATATTTCTGAGGATCTATTGACAGAAATGCAATATAAGATCCATAACTATGTTTTCAGTGGTGTATAAAGACCTTGCATAATGAACCGTTATGTTTTTATTAGCTTAGAATGAGACATTTATATCTCCATAACCGCAGGCGCCCCCTTCTATGGAGGTCGACATATTGTGTCATCATGTTTCTACGGTGGCCCTAAACGGACAAACGCGTTTCGTTGCTATGTTGCTCTTCGTGCAAGGAAGCAAGCTTAGTTCAGCGAATAAAACACTGACACAATGATGAACAAGTAACAATAATATTCGCAATAACAGTTTCACTGAATAATTAAGTAAACATAATTTCTTAATTTATCCTTGTAAAGAAACCTCATTGCTGAACTGGCTACTCTCTGCTGTCTCAGACGATGACATATTTTCCTGTCGGTCACCGTAACTTTTGTTGGTTGCAATTCGTAACCTCACCACTAGATGCCGCTAAAAATCACACACACTGCACCTTTAAAACAGTGATTTGTTTGTGAGTATGCGAATTACGAATAATTAATTTGTTTTTGTGATTTGTTTGTGGGTTTAATGAAGACTTAATGTTTTTGAATCAAATCACTTATGCTCAATAAGGCTGCTGTTATTTTAAATTCCAATAATATTGCAAAGTATTACTGGTTTTAATTTTAATATATATATATATATTATATGTATATATAACATCATTGCTCCAGTCTTCAGTGTCACATGATCCTTCAGAAATCATTCTGATTAACATGATGCAACTTCATTGTATCTGTTTTGAAAAATTGAAATTCTCATTTATTCATCCTCATGTCATTCCCAATTTCTATGACTTTCTTTCTTGTGTGGAATACAAAAACACTATAGTGTTTTGTCCATGTAATACAGTATTAGTCAATGGGGTCCAAAGTTGTTTTGGACACCAGCATTCCTCCTGAATACTTCTCCTTTTGTGTTCTACAGTTGAAAGAAAGTCACACAGGTTTGAAATGACACGAGGGTGCGTAAATGTTGACAGAATGTAACATTTTTGGATGAACTATCCCTTTAAGTGTCCCCCACAATTACACACAATTTAACTTCTGATAGGCAAATTACAACAGACATTTGTGACTATACATGAATATTTAATTAATAAATTTTTCTACTTTTAAGTGCTTTGTACTTAAGACGGTTTAATTAAAATTAAAAAATGTCCAAGTTTTTCATCCGGTGGAATGCTTGACCTTGGAGTCAGTTTAAATGTAAATTTGATTGTTCCCAGGAAAAGATGCAAAGAAAATGAATTGTGAAATTTGAAAAGTGTTTTGAAAGTCGATTACAGAATAAATACTTCTCTAATAAGGATGTTGTGCTATTGAACATCATACATGTGATCTTAAACATTAATTCTAACCAAAGCAGCAAAGATTACATTTGATATATTAAAATAATATTTAATAGGAAATATTAGATTGTCAGTGCCTCTAGTTGTTAAAATATCACAACAGTTTTGTGGTAGTGCATTTGAATACATGGTTTGGTTTCCATGTAAGTGAGAATTTTTTTTAGGGAGGGTGTCCTTAGGGCCGTCCCGCTTTGGCACAGCATCGCTGCCATGTCCCCAAAAATGGCAGTAGAAGCACCGGAGGTACTGTTTTGGCACGCGCTGAAAAGAGGAACGGCAGCAGGACTTTGCCCTGCTAAGATAGATCTGAAAGTGAGTAGGTGAAACACGGAGCAACTCTCAAGTGCAAGTGGCTAACAACAACGGAGGAAGCGGATGGGCAGTCAAAGGAGGGACGTTGGAAGTGTGGGGACGCTGGGGAGATTGGGATGACAGACATTCCAATGTCCTCACGTCTGTGCATCTGGCGAGGGAGGAGGGGAGGGGACCGTATCTGGATGGAGGTGGCAGGGAATGGCAGAGAAGAGAAATTAATTTGAGATTCGTTTTGATCAATTTGCCTAAATTGGCGCTTTTTCGGGGGGAGGAGGGGGGCCCAGACGAGCAGACAGAGGCTGGACCTCCGCCAGGGTTTCACGGGAAAGTTGCCATGCCGGGAGTGCGGCAGCACGGAGAGGGAGAGGAATGGAAGAGAAAAAACCCAGACGAGACTTGGCAGGGTTTTATCGCAGCTCCCTTTGTCTGTTTGCTCAGCTTTTGCGCAAAGGAAATCAAAAATACCCAGAGTGCAGGAGCTCAGCTTTAGTGCTAAAAAAACAAATCTATAAAGAAAACTACCTTCTACTTTGCAAGAAGCTAGTGCAAAGGTGACGAGACGTTTTGAACAATTCTGGAAGAATTGTGCGTTCCCCATTTTTTTTGGGACTGGACTTTTGAAGTTGTTTGCGCCAAGAGATGACCATGTGTCTTCAGGGCTCTTTGTTATCTCAACCGCAAATGAAGATGCATCTGACTTCTGTTCTAATGGCTTCACTATTGGAGAGAATGTCTGGAACTACAAACGGCATGTGCTAAAGAAAAGTTTGCGCCTCCATGATTGGACTACAAAGTTTTGTTTTTACTTTTATACGTTTTAAACTTTTAAAACTAAGAGCCAGAACCAAGACAATGCGTTCCTAAGATGGAAATGAATGTTTTCGTCTAGGAGGAGGAAGTTAGGTGACTTTCCAAGTGTCCTCATCAACAGTCTTCTTTCTTTCTGTGTCTCCAGAAAACCAAGACCATAATCCAAAATCTGTTTATCACAGTGCGTTTAGATAAGTGAGGGCATAAATAGACTGTTCTTGTTTTCAGGTGATATTCCAGAATTAGGGAAGTTAATGCTTAACAAGAAGAAGATGGATTGTTGGTCGGCCATTTTGGTCCTGAAAAGCTTGCGGTCAACAGTGAATGTCTGGAGTATAAAGAAGGCCTGGATGTGGATTTCTTAACATCTATAAGTGGTTTCTCTTTCAAGCCAAATAATGCAGGTTGGTCTCATTTTAATACAGATAAAATCACATGCTAGTCAATTAGTTGGTCAGTTGGTATTCTTGACGCTGAAGAGTCACTGTTACAATGTTGTGCTGTTATCATTGGTTGATTATATTTATAAGGATTTAAGGCGCGTAAAAAGTGAGTGATCGTTTTCCACTCATTCTGTGCCTGCTTTTTCTCATACAACCCTGCTTGCTACACGGCATCCGTCTGTACTTACTTTATAGCTTCCTCTCACCAACCTTTATACTAATACACTGGTGTTCTGTCTCTCACAGCCATGCATTGGCATTGCACTCGTATTCTGGCTGCATCAGCTTCCAGTTAATAACTGTGAAAAGGGCAGGAATAGAGAAGAGACAGAGATAGATTTTGTTGATTCTGTGCCAGGATGAATTTGCCAGATGTGTTTCATCATAAGACAGGTGTCCATGGCTGATAGAACAGGTGCATTATGATGTTTGGTGTTATAGTTTGAAAAGGTTTTTCTGTTTTGCATCAATGCTCAAAAAAGCAAAGGCCTAAGCTCTCTTCGGCAGAAATTTTCATCATGTGGACATTGAATTTTTAATCACCAGACAGTATTTCTGACCTTTGAAGATGGATCCAAATTGAATATCTCTTCACTGTTCTGTGTGCTATTTCTGATTTGTTTTATGAAGTAGAAATATTTATTTATTCATTCCTGCCACATCTCAGAACAGCTGCTTGGCAAACTGCATAATGCCAGTTGGAAACTCTCAATTGCTTTCTAAAAAATAAATATGAATTATCAACAAGATTATTCATATAACACCTGGATGGATCTAAATCAACAATCCTAATTGTCTACCTTTTGAATATGTTCATTTAAAGCTTATCTGTAGTGTAATATACATACATATTTTTTCTTTTTCTTTTTTTTAAAGAATGTAAAGTAAAATACTACTTCTGCAAAGGTGAACCCATTAAAGTTCAAAAGAAAGGGACAGAACTCACCAAGATTGGTCGTGAAACTGCTTGACTCTACACTACTTTTAGCTGTTTATTTAGATGTTAACTTTCTGGTACCCCCTTTTTTTAAGGTGAGGTGTGTTGTGTGTCATACGCACAACCATATGTAATGTCTAAATATCTTTCCCAAACACAATTGATTAGACCAGAAGTTGATATAGCTCAAGCAATGTTTTGAAATCTCGAATAGAACCTTTAACTCTTTAACATTGAAGAATGCAACATGTTTATGGTCAGTAAGATTTCACTTCTTGAGCAGTAAATCAGCATTTTAGAATGATTTCTGAAGGATCATGTGACACTGAAGACTTGAGTAATGATGCTGAAATTCAGCTTTGCCATCATAGAAATAAATTATATTTAAAAAACATATTTGAATAGAAAGCCTTTATTTGACACTGTAATAATATTTCACAATATTACAGTTTTTCCTGTATTTTTAATCAAATAAATGCAGTCTTGGTGAGCTTAAGAGACTTCTTTCAAAAACATTAAAAAATCTTACCTAACCCAAACTTTTGAATTGATTGAAATATTGCATACTTTTTACATCAGCATTTTTTTAGTACTGAGAACTGAGTTTCTCATGTTTGAGGATTGTATTTTGGGCACTTGAGCTTTTTTCCTGCATAAGTGAACAAGTAGAATAGTCCAACCATGCATGTGTAACAGTGGCTGTAAATTATTCATAACTTCCTTGGGAGATAATAGAAAACCTAATATGTTGCATGCCTTTAACTTAGAGGATGACCTTTTAATGGTTGCAGAAAAGCAGTGTGGTGTTTTTGGTGAATTATTGTGCATGTTGACCCTCTTTAAGTCAGTTAATGTCTTGAGAATCCAGCCTCCTTAAAGGGATAGTTCACCCAAAAATGAAAATTCTGTCAGTAATTACTCTCCCTCATGTTGTTCAACCCCGTAAGACCTTCGTTCATCTTCGGAACATGAATTAAGATATTTTTGATTAAATCTGAGAGCTGGATCACTCCTCCATAGGCTTCTAAGGGATTGAAACTTGTTCCCCGAAAAGTTATTAAAGATATCGTTAAAATAGTCCAAGTGACTACAGTGGCTCAATCTTAAGTTTATCAAGCGACGAGAATACTTTTTGTGCGCAAAAACAAACAAAAATAACGACTTTATTTCAACTATTCGTGTCCTTCTCTGTGGGCCTCGAGTCAGTTAGCGTAGTGTGATAGCGTAGAGCTACGTCACACGTAGGCTCACTATTGGCCGACGCTGGTCATGTGTGTGATGCGTGTGACGTACAACACAGAAGCGCTGCGTTGTTACACTAGTGAACTCACTCGAGGCCCACAGAGAAGGAAATCAATAGTTGTAATAAAGTCGTCGTTATTTTTTTTTTTCCGCACAAAAAGTATTCTTGTCGCTTGATAAACTTAAGATTGAGCCACTGTAGTCACTTGGACTATTTTAACGATGTCTTTAATAACTTTTCGGGGCCTGCAAGATCAATCCCTCAAGAAGCCTATGGAGGAGTGATCCAGCTCTCAGATTTCATCAAAAATATCTTAATTCATGTTCCGAAGATGAACGAAGGGAGAGTAAATACTGACAGAATTTACATTTTTGGGTGAACTATCCCTTTAAATATTATTTGGAATAGTCTTTTTCTATGTTCCTGTAGTTCCTAGTGAACACATACTCTATAAATATGCACCTTGTAAGTCAATTTGGATAAAGGTGTATGCCAAATGCATGAATGTAAATGTAATCTGACCTTAGAAGAACCCTAATGTGTAGAGAATAGGACGATCTGTAAGTGTGATGTGATTAAGTAGATCTGTTAATAAGGCTGTTACACACTCCCTCTGTCTCCCACAGTGCACTTTGCCCCGCTCAAGAACACATCTGTCAACACACAGGTCTTGTATTGCTTTCAGCTGATGTCGGACCTGTCGGTCTTGCCACTGATTTATAAAAGTTGGCTTATGTACTGGCTTAATGTTTGTGTAATGTTTTATGACAGATGTGGATTGAGGAATTACAATCATTCCAAGGTCTTGAATGGGCTTGCACTTCATCAGCTTGAGAAAGCATTGAAGGAATGTTCTGGGTTCAAAGGTTAAGCTTTATCAGAACATCATTTTGGCTCGTTCCGCAGTTTGTAAAAATTGTGGAAACGTATGCATAAACAATGGAAGTCTAATGGACAAGACATCAGGAGAAATGTTAAAATATACTATAACCACAAGGGATAGTCCACCCAAAAAATGAAAACCTTAATGTCATTTTGAGAAATTATATCCTGTTGTTTAGCTCTCAATAATTTTCAAAATGTGGAAAGAAAGAAAGTCATACATGTTTAGAATGATATGAGGGTTAATAAATTATATCAGAATTTTCATTTTTGGGTGATCTATCCCTTTAAGAACATTATGTAGGCCATGTTAATATGTTAACATGAGACTTTACTAACTTTGTCTGCAAATTTAAATTCAATTGTGCAAGAAAACCAAAAAAAGAACTGTTTACATTGAAATACAAGTTCACCTGCTGTTGTTAATTGACAGCCTGACAAAGATGCTTTTGACAAAGCTTAGTTTGTTTTCAACATTTTCGCAATGTAATGGAAGTACCAACAGATCTTTTCCTCTCTAATGTGGTGGTGGGGTTTAAGTGGACTAAATGATTGGAGAATTCCTCAGAAAGAAAGAATTTTGATCAATTATGAGCTCAGAATATTTTTAATAAATGAAACATGCATGGAAGACTCGTTCAATAAGATCAATTACAATAATTTGGAAAATAGATAGAGTGAATTTCTATTTCATGCCTACTTTAAATGTGGTGCTGTTGCATATATGAAATGGCTATTTAATTTCTTTCTCCCTAACTGAATGGGATTTTTTCCAAAACTGGTATAGGCTCAGTGACGTCTTTATTCTTAAACCTGCGATTTATCTTTCTTTTTGCAACATGGTGGAAGTTGGAATGGCTTTGAACAGTCGAGTCCAAGAAGACGGCAAATGAATATCACTGTGTTGAGTTGGTGGATTTGGCATCATGGCTGTGCGTATGATAAATTCCAAATCTCACAGCTTGAAGGGTTGTTTCAAGAGATCAAAATTATTCTTTCTGAAAATGTGTTTGGATTCCTAATGCAGGTTGCAAAAAGACTCGCTCTCTTTGCTCAGAGGACGCAACAGTCCACCTGTTTGTCTGAACAAAGAACTGAAGGAATTAAAGATATGATGTGTTCTGGGTCCTACAGTGCATTTCATTTTGCTTTTTTTTTTAACCTCTGGTGAGCAAAACCCCCTTTAATCTTAGCTCCAAAGAACTGCACTGACAAGCAGGTGTGGAGCGCTAGACGCCATGTTTGATGTTGACACATAATCGCGAGATGAAGGGACAAGGAAGCTTTTTCACTCACAAAGAGATCTCTCTCACTCCTTCACCTCTGTGGCCACATGTCTACCTGTTACCGGCTCATTAGTGATCCTGTCTTCCTTTATATTGAAAGAATAGGAGCTGGAGGGTAAAACCCTGTCTGTCGCACATGCCCTGTGTTGCAGTTCGAGAGTCGTCACTTCCACTGATCACAGTAGCGTCTAGGTTGCTATTTTTGGAGGATTTCTAAATGTTCTGTAGTTGAAGAAAATCAGATAATAATCTTGTAAACACACTGACTGACCCACTATGGTTTAAGTGCTTTTTTGAAACTTAGTCTTGAGGAGATGTGTAAAAATTGCATCTTACAGATTCAAATTGAATCATTCACAGATGTAAACTGATTGATAATGAGGTGTTTTAAATGGCGTTCTGCTACTATTTTTGTAGCATGTACAAATATGTACACAGTACAGTATGCAACATTAATTGGTGTTGAGATATGTGAAAATAGTCATGAAGATCAGTATGAATCAGTGTGATGATTCATACTGATCTTCATGACTATTTTCACATATCTCAACACCAATTAATGTTGAATACTGTGTACATATTTTGAGCTGATTCATAAGGCTCTGGACGCATTCAAAGTTGCGTAGTATTACACTCCACATTGTACACAATTTACATATACTGCAAATGTAGCATTAGTACAGTATGCAACATTAATAAGTGTTTATGAGATGTATAAACCGTCTTGAAGTGTTTACAACATAAAATGCATCAACAATACCCTAGTGTGTGTGTGTGTTTTTTAAAGCTTTTACTTGGAAAAAGACTTGCAAAGTCTTCTAACTCAGACTTTCAGGGGAAATTTTTTTTTTAACATAAAGACTGAACGTGTTGTTGAAAGCTAAATATTGGTGACGTCACGCGACCGTGGTATAATTTCTTTATACCCATTTATTTAGGCTTCAAAATTCATAAAAATTGTGCTCATTTGTGAAGTGTCATGATGAACAAAACGTGTTACAAAGCATATTTTCTGCAATAGTCCAAAAGCCAATGGAAAAATCTAATGGTTTATCAAGAGAACCAGGGTGATGCTAACTTCTGAGTTGGCCTACAAAATCTCTGTTGCATTAAAGTGTCCTATTATGCTATTTTAAACATTACAATTTTTTTTTTTTTATAAAATAATATTATTTTTAGTGATAATAAAAAGTGTTTTCTTGACGTGTCAACAACACACGAACCAAACTCTTCCAGGCCGCATCTACAACTCCAGTATGTAAGGGTGGGTCATAGTACTGTAGATGTTGTTCGTGGGCAGCCAATGAAGACCATGGGCTGGCATTATGCAAATTTGTTACATTGTTTCGTATGTAACAGGAAGTGAGACTTTTTGTGACTTATTTCAGCAGTTCAGAATCGATTCTTTCTTTTAGGATACAATACCTTTTTTTGTTGTGTACTGATTTAAAAAAAATTGCAGACCGTTTACATTCACAAACAGCTTTATTCCACTGCATGAAAGGTAATATTCAATAGCATCATTGGGGACTTTAAACATGCAATTTACAGTGAAGTCATGTGACGTCATTGTAGCATACTACTGCATGCAATGTTTGGCGTGGCATACAAGTTTTACAAAATAGTGGGCGTTATACAGTGTACTGTGCAGTCTGCTTCAAGCAATACACTTGCATTCTATTCCAAACAGCCTTGTTTAATCACCATGACAAAGGAAGTGATTAAGTGTTGGGCATTTTACAAAATGATAGTCTCTTGGCAGTCCTTGGGTGACTACATGCTGTTGCCAATGGTGACAATATCAAATGAACTGAACACTTTCATTCCATAGCTGAACACGAAGTATGAGGAACGCTTTAGCCATGTAAATATAGCTTTCTATTTGATGCGGTTTCTCTTTCTGATTTCACCTCTATGTCGTTCTCATTCTCTCTCTAGCCATCCCCCACCCTTCTTCTGATTGGTCGAATTAACTCTGCAGCCTCCTGTTGTGAATAATTACTTTTGATCCAATGCGGATCTCTCTCTCTCTCTCTCTCTCTCTCTCTCTCTCTCTCTCTCTTCCGCAGTTTTCAGATTTCTCTTGTAAAAATTTAGTCACTTCCCTATATCATACGCACATGTAAACATACACTCTTACATGTTAAGGGCTCTTTCTGCTCTGTTTTTATGGCAGACGATACCTCTTTGTTCAGTTATTGCTTTGGTTGTTAAAGCGATAGTTCATGCAAAGATGTTTTTCCGAACATTTATGAGTTTCTTTCTTCCATGGAACGTAAAATGAGACGTTATGCAGATCATCCACACTGTCCTCTCCTATAGTAAACCATATAGTAAACAAAAATGACTTAGAACACCCTAAAAGTAGACTCGTCACGTGCTATATTCTTCTGAAGTCTTTTGAAGCCATACGATAGCTTTATGCGATGAACAGATTGCCATCGTAGCATTATTATGTTAGTGTAGACACATGATTTCTCGCACCAGTTCCAAGGACTTGAAACCGAGCAACAGATCTTGTCTTCTAGATTGTAATATAAATCTGAGTTTAAATCTTTACTTTAGTGTTGTGACGTATTTCCAAGTAAAATGGAATATTAAAAAGAGGACAGGGTTTTACTTTAGCGCACCTCCTCTCCAGACCTACCAACACAAAAGGAAATTATTCATGTAAAAAGTATACACACATGAGCACGAAAGCATTTTCTGCAATAATTTTCATATCAAACCTTTGGTTAAGATTAAGCTCACTTAATCTTTTTAATTTCTTTAAATTTGTTCTGCCATGTCTGGGTAAATCAGTTGAGGCAGCAGACAAATACTTCTCAGTATTCTTTACATTATTTCAACAGCCATTAGGCTGCTATTTTAAATATCAAAATCTTTGATAATATACCATAAGTTTGTATTGCAACTTATATGTCATTCATACTATGACCAGGGGCAAAAACTGCTCTAAAGAGAACTAATGCCTGGTTCAGATTACACGATTTTAGCCCGATTTTGGCACGATCCGTTTGACGTAGGGTCTCGTGGGGATTTGTAAACGACAACGGGCGTCGGGACGCAAGATTCGATCGTATCATCTCGTATAGTGTGTCATAGTGGGCGACAACCTACGTCGCGTCTGCGATGCTTCACGACATCAAGACAAAAAGACTAGCATGTTTAATTTTTTTAACGGTCTTCCACGACGGGTTCCGTCACATTTATGAGGTTGACCAATAGGAGCACTGAAGCTTTTCCATACACAACTTTCAAAAATGGCGAAACGAAAGAGAGACGATGGTGCTATTAGGTGGAGTTATGACATGGAGGAAAGGTTCGTAAGAAAACAATATTTTACCTCAAGTTCTCTTTGGAGGATTGACAGCCCATACTGTCCTCTTCGAGCAATCCAGGAACGTGTCCATTCTGAACACAGGACAGCCAATACAACACTCACCGCCACATCCATTGTTTGTTTACGTTCGTTTTCCGGAAGTTACTTGCTATAGTTTCGCCTTCTCAATGACATCACGCGCACCGTTAAAGACGGCACACGATGACTGGTCAGGAAGCAACGTGTAGTCTGACATGTTTCTTGTCCACGACACGACAAGATTTTAGGAGTCAAAATCGCGTAATCTGACACAGTGACTCTCGTAAAAGACAAAAAAATCGTGTAATCTGAACCAGGCATCACGCCTCCCACCCTAACTTATTTAGGTGGTTCTTGAGATAGATTATTCTGGTCTAGGTGTGTTGGATGGAAAAGTTTGGGAACCTCTGATATAGACTACTTTTATAGCACTTTCATTATTCTTTCTTGTAATTTTTGGAGCTTTCATTTGTAATGGGGGGGGGGAGGGGAGACGGCAGGAATATTCTGCCTACACCTCCCTATGTGAGTTCCCAGGAAGAAAGAAGGTCATATAAACCGTATTGGAATGACATTATGCCTGGTTCAGATTACACAAATTTTTTTGTCTGTTACGATAGTCACTGTGTCAGATTAAGCGATTTTGACTCCTAAAATCTTGTCGTGTGGTTGACAAGAAACATGTCAGACTACACGTTGCTTCCTGACCAGTAATCCCGTGCCGTCTTTAACGACGCGCGTGATGTCATTGAGAAGGCGAAACTAGTAGCGAGTGACTTCCGGAAACGAACGCAAACAAACGATGGATGAGGCGGTGAGTGTTGTATTGGCTGTCCTGTGTTCAGAATGGACACGTTCCTGGATTGCTCGAAGAGGACAGTATGGGCTGTCAATCCTCCAAAGAGAACTTGAGGTAAAATATTGTTTTCTTACGAACCTTTCCTCCATGTCATAACTCCACCTAGTAGCACCATCGTCTCTCTTTCGTTTCGCCATTTTTGAAAGTTGTGTATGGAAAAGCTTCTGTGCTCCTATTGGTCAACCTCATACATGTGACGGAACCCGTCGTGGACGACCGTTAAAAAAATTAAACATGCTAGTCTTTTTGTCTTGATGTCGTGAAGCATCGCAGACGCGACATAGGTTGTCGCCCATTATGACACACTATACAAGATGATACGATCGAATCTTGCGTCCCGACGCCCGTTGTCGTTAAAGAATCCCCACGAGACCCTACGTCAAACGGATCGTGCCAAAATCGGGCTAAAATCATGTAATCTGAACCAGGCAAGGCTTAGTAAATGACGACAGAATTTTCATTCCTGGGTGAGGTAACCATTTAAATGAAGGTAATAGTGGTATTTTGTGTGCTTTTGCTCTTGCGCTGAACTCTGTTCTTCACTCCTGGATGCCCTCTGAAAGTGGCAGGCCACCTATGGACGGTCTGACAGGCAGAGGAATCAGCATGTCCTGCGCTCTCTCCACGTCCTTAGTGGACCACATGCCTGCACTGCTCTGTTCCGCCTGGCTGACCTGTCAAAAATGTTCTAGTTACACGAGTGGGCTTCTACAGCGCTGCTGCATGGAAATGACTTCGCCCCTTGGCATACATTTTTCATGGGCCTCGCCTTTAGATATTCCCCCTCCTTTTGAATATTGCCATTTCAAAGGCCAAGCCCTGCAGATCGCCGGCGTCATCATCGTGGCCCTGTGGCCAAGGAGTTTCAATACAGGATGATGCTCTCATGCTGGCAATCAAACCACATGGAAGTTGCCCACCTGGAGCATCAAATGCATCGTTGTTCATGAGCGCTATAAATAGCTTTCCAATCAGACTTGAGCCCCCCTAGATGGAAATTGCTTTAAATGTGCTACTGTATAAGTTACGTAGGTGGGGGAAGCTGAAGTGTCTTCGTAAATGCAAAGAATGTGTCAGCAGGGAACACTGGGAATTGAATTACAGGAAAGCATAATGCAATCCTTGATATCTACCTACTCTGCCTAATGAAATCAGCAGATGAAAGCACAGCTGGACATTCTTGCAGGATATTACTGTATGAGAAAGTGCTTAGCTTGCGGAGGGAGGGGGTGGAGAGCGCCAGCACCTCTGGGAAAAGTATGTGAATGTTCTCACACCAGTGCATGAGGCTTTTGTTCAGGGGCGGGGCTTTTGGTGGGCCATTGTGGGAAATGAAAAAAACGTTAGATTTTAAGTTCTTTATTTACTTTAGTTCTCTTCTACTCTTGTGGTATTGGCTACTAGTATTGGGTTATATAATTTATACACTATCGGTCAAACGTTTTAAATAATTAACCATTTTTTTATGTTGTCTTATGCTCACCATATCATTTATTTGAGCAAATATACATACCAAACTGTAATATTGTGAAATATTATTACAATTTAAAAGAACCATTTTAAAGATTTTAAAATGCCGTTTACTGTGATAGCAAAGCTGAATTTTCAGCATCAGTACTCCAGTCTTCAGTATCACATGATTCTTTAGAAATCACTGTAATAATGTGTTGATTTGGTGCTCAAAGTAAAAAAAAAAAAAAAGGAAAAGAATAAAAAATAGTTTTATTCACGCATTTCAAGGACACATTAAATTATTCCAAATAACAGTTATGACATTTAAAATATGATCTATTTCAATTAAATACTGTACTTTTGAACTTTCTATTCATCAAAGAATCCTGAAAAAAAATGGATCACGGTTTCCACAAAAAATTTTAGGCAGCAAAAACTGTTTTCAACGTTAATAAGAACCATTGTTAATAACCAATAAGAAGAAGAACTGAAAGCCCAATCAGCACATTACAATGATTTCTGAAGGATCATGTGACACTGTAATGACACTTTGCCCCACAAGGCAAAATTACATTTTAAAATGTATGAAAACAGTTATTTTAATAATAATATTTAACTATATTACTGTTTTTACTGGATTTTTGGCCAAATAAATGCATGAGAGACCATTTTCAGGGGCTGATGTGATAGGTCATGATGTAGTTGCTGACCATTTTTCATGTCAAAAATTGTATTGACATGTTATGTCTTCTCAGACTGGCTGAAGTTGCCCACCCCAGGATGGCATCGTAGCGCCAATGCATTTGTTGATAGGTACAGTTAGGGGTTAAATTGGCATTTTGGAGTTGGGGGAACCCAAAGATCCTGGTGGTGTGGAAGATATGATATAACCCCCTTCCACCCTTAAATAAGCACATTTACCTAGATGTGAAAGCACTATTTGCACAATTGTACAGATAAAGAACAGACAAGGGTATTTGGAACAGCAGGTATGATATTGCTTATGTATTTGTTGTAATACTGTGGTGCAATACAGTAAATGTAATATTATACCACAGGCTTTATGATATTTACTACATCTCTCTGACAGCTCAGTTTTCTTTATATCCTTTTGGCAGATGAGAGAGTCATATATCAAAGAGATAATGGAATATGGCGTCTTGGGCGCACCACAACGAAGGAGCAATATCACCTTATGTAACTGATTCGTGCTTTTAAGACAATTATCTTTTTAGCTTCCTTAATTACAGGTAAAACAGTCAGCGCTGAGCTGCCCATTATTTTGGCAGAGCTGACTGCTACATACACAGATCTTTTATGCACGGTTTCAGCTGCGCCACACAATGGCAAGTAGGAGGATGAGAGAGAACAAGAAAAATATCAAATCTGAATCTTTCATCTTTAGCTAACAGTAATGACATAGCCACAAACTGAAACAATCTTCCTCTTGACTTCAAACGCACATTTGTCTTGCTGCACTAACATTTGCTCCAGACAGATGACATAAAAGTGCTTTCCTCACCAGTCGTTTTTACATTATGTAATTGTGACTTCTGATTTTTGTCCTGGTTCACTTCTGAAAAATCTAATTTGCTTTTATTGTGAAGGGTATATGAGGTCTTTTTTATTTATTCAGATATCTATTATTTAGTTATGAAGACCTCATTTAGGGTTGGTAATCGAGAACAAAAAGAAAAAAGAATGAGGTTCACATGTGCATTCTTCTGATGAATGAATGATGCATATGTGTCTGTTCTTTTTAGCCAAAACAAACCACGTAACTCGACTGCATCCGAAAACTTAAAATGCTGCCTTCAAAGGATGCAAGGTACGAATACATCAAGGCATGTCCGAATCCAATGTTAGCGTCACTTCCTGTTTGAGATGCCTTCAACTGATCGATTTTTGAAGGCTAGACAGATGTATGCTTCTCTACCTTTGATATCCCCTAATCCAATGCGTTCCATTCGGGGAAAGTTGCGGTTGCAGTAGCAGGTCAGTTTGTGTAAATGTACGTTTTTGACCAACATTTTCCACTTATAATGTAATTTCTTGTGAGAAATCACTACTGTAGTAACTAAATATTTGTTTAGTTCTCACTCTATTTTGCTGTAGATCATTAAACTGTTACGCTGCCTCAGAAATCGTGTGTTACCTTCTTGCATAAACGCTGCCTGCAAAGTCCTTGCCTATAAGGTAGCGAGGCAGTAAGTCGGCCGCCTACGTAAGTCGGTTATTTTTAGAGAGTCAAAAACATACAGCACAACCTATGTAGTTTGATTGCCGAACAAAAAAGACTCTTATTGGCCGGTTCTCTTAGTGAGTCAAAAACATACAGCACAACATGTGTTGTTCGATTCCCTGAACGAATGACTCTTATGAGCCGGCCCTTTTTAGCTAATTAATCACATATATCATAACCAGTCCATTCGATTCTAACTGCGAGACTTAAATCAATGTAGATACTGACTAATTGTTGCCAACTATGCACATTTAGTTACCATATATTTTTATATACATATATACATTACTATTACCATATATTTCCCTAATATATAGTTTGTGTGTATATATATATATATACATACATATACACACACAAACACGTGTTTGAAAGCTGAATATTTAGATCAAAGCCACCAAATATAGTCAATCCCTTGCATAATCATTAAATAATCAGCATTCGTTCCACACCAGCCTTAGTGAGATTATTTATATGTGTTTGTTTACATCCCCGGGCTGGCATGCTAGAGAACAGTCTGTTTACTTCTAATAAGCTTTCTGCGGCCATTCAACGCAGGCCTGGCTGTCCCTGGAGGTCCTGTCCCAAATCAGGCCCCCTGACCAGGAGAAGGATGCATGCAGGGCTGACACATGAGTGGTTGGCACATGCCCGGCTGCCTGCTGGGAATACCATCCCTCCCAGCACACAGCTCTCATGCCCTCATCATCCACTCACCCGCCTCTTCCCCCGTGCAGGCTTTTGTTGAGGAATTTTCTATTTCCTATCAAATAGTTGCCAGCTAATGGATTTTTCCTTTATTCATTGGACGTGCTGAGCGATGACTCTCTCGGCACTTCTTAAAGGTGATTTACAATTAAAGAGACTTGGGCTATTTTCTAATGATTCTTTAGCTGAGTGGGTTTTATTGCACTACTAAGCTGTGTTATTAACAAACTGCCGCTTCGGCCCGTCCCTGTGGGACATGCTGAAATGCTTTGTCCTTTTCTCTGCTAGTGAATAAGGCCTTTCTCTCAGTTTGAGGCAGTCCAAAGCTTTTACAGTGTCACGAGAGAGGATCCTGAATAGCGCACATTACCGCATGCAGCCGGCAAACACACTTGTGCCTATTTAGTGGACAGCGTTCCTGCACAAACGCATGCTATGAAAAGAAACTCTTCGTATTAATCTAGGCATAAATAAATAGCCGCATTTCTGTGCTCTGTTGCTTTCCCTTTCTCTGAATGCATAACATAGCTCATTGTTAGCTTGTTTCATAAAGTCACATTTTATATGCTTTATATGTTTTATAGATCTATCTCAAATACTGATGAACATAGCTACTTTCAAGTATGGGTTGGTTGGTACACTTTCCATGTCAGGTGGTACAACGAATGTAAAAGTAGGGAAATGCTAATTTAAGATTAACTTCTTTACTGTATTTATGAACTTGCTAGCATAGGCAAAAGCTAATACAGGCACCCACAAGTAGAATCCTGTTCAATGTAACATTAGTTGCAAATGTCAGGTGGCACAACCAGGAAGTCACGTGGTGCAACTGCAATGAATTTCCCTAAATGAAATAAATAATACATTAAGTTAAGATTGTCTATTATTCTATGAATTATATTTTTTAATTATTTATTAAAATGTTAGTTTTAAGTTAAAGAAAAGTAAAACGTAAAACAACGTTTTACTTTTCCAGTATTCAGCAGATGTGTCAAAGTGAACAAATGGCTTAAAACTAAAATTGTGAATATATTGTACTCAATGCATTTCCTGGATTTATTGTGATTTTTCTGGTAAAAATTGTGATGTTGAAAATGCTTTTTTTTTAAAGCTCCAGATTTGCTGTCAATTATTATTATTTCTAAATGAAAATATTGTAAAAAAAAAAAACAACAACAAAATATTAGTATTGTAATATTTCACTGTAAAATAACAAATTGAGTATTTAAGAAAAATTTAAATTTGACATTGCAACTAAAATTAAAGTAATACTATTTATAGCTCTCGTAACTTCTGCATTTTCAAACATTAAACCATCAAGCTTTTATTTTGGCTTAAAACTGCAAAGAGCCCTAACGCTTTTTTGATAGAAGTTTATAAGTGCTTCTCATTACGCTGTAAGAGCTGCTCATGTATAAAAGAACACAGTGCAACACGTCACTCTGACAAACACAGCGCATATACTTATTTTCAATAAATCACAGCCTTTGTGTTTTGATAAACTCACTAAGCCATGTCACAATTTCGTTTTGATTTAGATTATTTGTGCAGCCCTACTGGAGCCCATTAATAGCGTCTAGCAGCGCTTATGATTTTATTAAGTATCACTTACAGGCAACACGTAATATAATATTTATAGTAATTATTAACGAATCATTCCAAGATGTACACTTTTTTTCTAGCTAGTGTTGAGCTGAAACAATAACAGCTGTACTTCTGACATGTTATATAATAAAATAAAATAATAATTTTATTTGTATGGTAAACTGGCTAGGTAAAATGCCTTTTCTGAAACCATGAGTCTGTATATGACTGAGTGTCTGTATTAGGCGTCAGATGCCCCTACTTTATTAAATGGATGCAATTCGCAGCGTAACATAAGAAGCTAAAGTGTTTTGAAAGTGTTATGCATCGATTTTTCTCTTTTGAATGCCGTTTTCTCAGACAGAGCTGCATATAAGGCTTTCCACGAGTCCACCCATGTTTTTTTCTTTGGATTATTCTAACAAGCACATTTCCTCAATTGAGTGGATGCAATCTCAGTATTTTACCCCGCCATCAACTCTATCTATATGTTCGACTGCAATCAACCGCTGGACTTTTCAAAAAACCAGCGGATCTCATTCTTGAGGAGGTGGACGTCTGGGAACCTATTGACCAGCTTAATGGCAGCGCATTAAAAGCATCCTGGATGACATGGCCTCTCCAACACACAAGTGCCTTGTCTCCCCTTTAAGCCCTGTAATGGATAAGAGCTTGGCCAGAGTCTCATGTCAGCAATATGATTGCCTACTATTTCCTCCTTGCATAAAGACTCACCTCCAGACAAAGTGCTTTTAAAGTCCATATAGGCCGAACCTTCTCCGTGCAATGCATCACGGTGATGCAAAACATTGGAGGAATTCTATCCGTGCCATCCATTTTTGCATGACAGCAGATAGTTTAAGGGCCAGATACAGAGTGTTGTCGCTGTTTTCTTCCCATGCGTAGGTTTGCCGGTTTGTTTCGCCTTTTTTTGTCTGATTATGATGTGTTGGCAGCGCTGCAGACAGGCAGCCGGTATAATCAGCTAAAACAATGGGCCGTAATAGCTGAGAGCATAGCTGCTCCTCTCATCAGCTCTCATTATAAACACAGACGCTGTGTTACTATCGCTAGACGACACAGGCGTGGATCAAAGTGCATGTCTGATCGCAGAGAGCTATCGAACAAGCCGTGTTTTGCGGTATATGAAGACGTCGTGCTCTGAAAGTTTATTGCGGTATCAGCAGCACTTGTGGTCTGTTTTGATGGCCAAAGATGAGAGTGTCTGGTTGACCGATGATGTATTCTCTATCCCCTATATGACTGGACCATGCATAAGAGCCATGTGAAATGCTGAAATCCATATCTCATTTCTTCCATAAAGTATGTGTCGAGAACGCTAGTTAAATGTTGTTCAGAAAGCTTGAGTAATTCACCATTTATACAAATACGTCAGTGCAAATGCATCTAGCTATTCAAGCTTGATTGCACAGATCGTTGTGCTCCCAAATGCACGTACACATTGTATTTTTTAATACTACCCTTAGAAATACCTACTGCCAGTTTCTCTTTCAGCTCAACTCTCAACAGTTTGAAGAGAATGTTCCTGAACAATTTAGTATAGCTGAATAGCCAGTACCAGACACATTTAAAGGTAATTCTGTTGCCCACGTAAGTATTGAGGTTTGCAAGTAATTCATCAAAATATTTATTGACATATTTTGTTGATCCTGGAATAACATTCTTGTCTGAAAAATTAGGCCACATCCACACGAAGCCAGAGCTTTCCCTATTCGATCTTTTTTCCCTCATTCTAAGGGCCCTTTCACACCTACCTTGTTTGGTCCGGACTTTCGGACATTTCAGTTTGGTCCGAATCACAATTGCAGGTGTGAAACCTCCCCCGGACCACGGTCCGGACCAAACTGATGAAATTTGGTCAGACGAAAAGAGGTAGTCTCGGTACGGATCAAACTGAACAAAGGTTTGGTTCGGTTCTTGTGTGAAAGCATTTCTGTATGGTTCGGACTTTCAGACCTTTTACAGGAAGTTCTGGTGGTTCCCGCATAGCCGAAAAAACAGAAGGTGGCAGGAAAAATGAGCCGTGGTAGCACATGGGGAGAGGAGGAGACAAGGTTTTTAATTGAAGTATGGTCTGATGACATAATAATAATAATAATAATAATCGCATGATTGCTTGCAGTCTTCTCTTTTCCTGCCGGTGACGAAGAAATAACAATACAGTTGCAACGATTTGCTTCTGTTCATTCATGTTGTCAAAGTTACCCGCCAACACGCTGACGTCAGACGCACGTCCATTTACAAACCAATCAATGTCAAGATGCAGCCCACATAGATGATGACGACCGGACGCAAGTATGTCACGTAAAGTTCTTTAGTGCGCTCGCATAATTGCAGTGTGAAACCAAACCAAAACGTTCTGAAAGTATAAAATGTATCAAAACGTGAACTTTGGTTCAGACCTTGGTGCGGACTTTCAGGTGTGAAAACGCCCTAAAACTAAAAATTCCGCATACACACGAAACCACTGAAACCGACCAGACCAGTATGTGGCAGTGTAATTCTGCAACAGAGATACACTAAAAACAGAGAAGAAGACTTGGAGCATGCATAAACCTTGCACGCTGTATACAATATTAATAGGCTCAGTATTACTTTTTTTTTACCAAGAACTTTATTGAACAATATAAACAACTATAAATGGCCTGGTACAAAATATGAAATGCCTTAATCAGACAACAGAAAAGCATCATCGCATAAGAAAGAAAATATAAATAAAGTATATAATATATTTATTAATATAAATAAAATATATCACGTGGGGTGATGACGTCATCGTTTCACAAAGTATATGGATTGGGTGTACACACGAAAACGCAAGAGTGTCGTTTTCAGATTTATCCACTCTGGGACCCCGGTTTAAAAAATAGCGGTTTCAGGCTCCCAAAAATGCCGTCTGGCATTTCGGCATTTCGATCCGTCTGGACGAAACGACGATACAAAATGTTTACGTATACATCTAAACACGTCTCCGTGTGTACAAGGCCTTAGTCCTAAACCTATCCCTACACCTAACCCTACCCATAACTTATCCCTAAAAACAGAGGGAAATGACAGGTGAATAACACTGATGTAGCACCTAACCCTTTCTGTAAACCTAAACTTGACATAAACTGTAAACGTTCTCCTTAAAATCTGATTGGTTGATTGAAATGCTGTTCCAGGACCAACAAAGATGTTGATCCAGGAACGTTGCGTTTGGTGAAATCATGTTCACTGGGATGAACATGGGTGTAGGAATGTATCTAAATGCATATGCAGGGTGAAGAAACCGTAATATAAGACCTTTTTGAAGTTCACTAGCATCACAATTACATTGCAGCAGTTTCCCTCCAAAAATGTCGTAATGGGTCTCATCATTTTACTGCCAGTCCTCCATTAGCCCAACATTCTCAGTTTCCTCCTCCTGTCGTTTTTGTACTCTTTCCCAGGTCGTCATTCTTCGTTCTCATACTGTGCCTACTCTCCTCTTCTCCTCCTCTTCCTCCTTTCCTTTCAATCCCTCTTCCATCCCTCCCCCTCCCCCTGTCAGTGATTGCCGCGTCTGCAGTGTCTCCTGAGTCATCAGCAGTGCTGGTGTAATGGTGTGGAACTAGCCAAGGTGAATGGTTATTACTTATTGAGCTCCTGATTGCTGTGCAGAGACTAGCACCCATTTATTAGCACTTGAACAGCATGGGCCCAGAGTAAACCGACTTTCTCCTTATCTGTTGTTGGAATGTGTTTAATGTTAGCAGTGAAACTGTGGCTTTAACTGGCTGTGTATGAACATTTATAAACCTTGTGGGACTTATAGCGCAAATCAAAAAAATTATTATGAATTATTTTGTAACCAGTAATGTGTATTTATAAGTAAAGAATCAACCTAACCAGCTATCATTAGCCAGCATAACATTGAGCATGTTTCTGAGGCATTTGTTATATAGACCGTATTGTGAATCTACTCTTTGCAAGATGTTTATTATATGTTTATATGCAAATATGACCCTTAACATAATTTCACATATTATTATGGCACTTAAAGGGACATTGTTTAGGAATTTCTCCCATCTAGCGGGGAAATTGTATTTTGGATTCAAACGAATTGTGCTCTCCAGCGCCTCGCTTTTTCAAATGCGTGTTGCATCTACGGTAGCTGTTATGTACCGAAAAACTATGACAGGATATCTTCTAATAGCACTTCGTCGAGTTTCCTTCGGGTGAACATGTTTGTTATTTCAAACAAACTGCAACTTGACACAACGAACAAACGAATGTTACAGTATGAATAATAACCTGAAGCGCCTCTCGCTGCTCTGCTCCTCCGTTTCTGCTGCTTTCAGTCACGTGACGCTGGCTCTGAACCAAAACAAGTTGTGGAAACGCGTTAGCCTAGTACTTTTTGACCCTCTCTGCTATTATAGTTTTTCAAGATGACGGAACGACATGGAAGCCTCCGTGGACCTTTCCATCACATGTATATAAAGATAATAAATTCTTCATTTACGAGGATAAGTCAGATAATTGGCAGAGGTATTTGTACACCATTGAGGACATATTTATGAATACAAATATTGATTTTACATAATAAAATACCTAAAAAAACTACACATAGTCCCTTTAAGAAAGATGTAAGTTTTCACAACAATTCAGTAGTAAACAAAGCAAGTTTTCACAATTCAGTAGTGAATATGTGGCAACACTTCTGTTAAATTTTCTTTCTTTGCCGCTTTGCTACTTGCTAATAAATGGACATACCTCTATGAACTTTAAATCCATGTGCAAACTTGTTCAAATGTATACTATACAAACCAAAGAAGTTTATAATAACTGGAGAAAGATATCTGTTAGCCGTTAGCATTTCCACATATTGCTTGGCTTTTGCTTATCCAATAACCTGAGCTGTAAATATTGAGCACTTGTAGGCATACTTACAGGGACACTCATGATATGGAAAGAATATGGAAAGCAGTAGCAATTCAGAAGTCACTTAGAGAGGTCATGAATTGGTGAATAAAATGTTCCTTGATCTTTTGACTTATTAGAGCTATAAAAATGTCCTGTAAGTTTCAGAACTCCAAACTTCCTCATTAGTCCAAAATCAGCTTTTATTGAAAGCAAGCTTCCCGAACGCCTCGTTTTGGATTTTGTCACATTATGACGTAATAGCGTGACAAAAGCCTTCTGCCTCTGCAGAAGATCGACGCCTACTTCTACATTGTTGCGTCTTTAGCCCCGCCTAATTTGCGAATGTCATAAAAAATTATTGCTCAAATTATAGGAGTAATTTCCATTAAACTGTGAACAATCAGCTAAATGTTCACGCCTTGACTCAATAATAAGCATTTTCAAAAACTGTGCACATGGTCTGTGGTAGTAATTTGTTAATGCTTTTACACTTTTAAATGTCCTTTTAATGTTTGATGGTTGAAGGGTGAGTAGAATAAACTCATTGTACCCAGTTTTTAAGAAATGCGTATTATTGTGTTCATAGAGCAAAACTTCCACTGATTGTTTACAGTTTAACAGAAGTTACTCCAAAAATTTGCTCAAAGCATCATGGGGTGTAAGAAAAAAGTGGATAACGTTTTCAGAACTGATTAATTCAATATAGACTTAAACCTTAAAGTCAATCCCTGAATAGCGTTTTTGATAATGATAATGATAAAAAAAATTTTATTGAGCAAAAAATCAGCATATTATAGTGATTTCTGAAGGATCATGGGACACTGAAGACTGGAGTAATGATGCTGAAAATTCAGCTTTGCCATCACAGGATTAAATTACACTTTATATATTATGAGAATAGTTATTTTAAATTTTAATTACTGTTTTTACTGTATTACTAATCAAATAAATGTATCCTTGATAGCATAAGAGACTTTATTCTAAATCCAAACATTTTGAACGACAGTTTATTTGGCCGCAAACCAATCAAATATCACTTTATGTAATTTTAAAAAAAAAATCAAGTTAAGACCGATGCCACAGGCCGACTATTCACAGCGCATCTACCTCAAGGCAGCACAAAGGCTTGTTTCTGGGGAGCACAAACTGAATGGGATTCAAGTTGTCTTGATAGAATCTGGAGATATATTTGGCTCCATAGATGGCTAATTGCACCAGTGCACCGAGTCCTTTCAGAGCCCTTTTCTTTGCAGCCATTGACAAAGCAGGCTCCGCAGGGCCACATTATTGTGAGGTTCCTTCTAGACAAGAGAACAACACACACCACACACACACCTAATATTTCACAACCCCTTAACTCAACTGATGTTGGCCACTCTCCCTTTGTTAAGGGTGCATTTGGCCCCCCGTCCGCTCTTGGTGTTGTGGCTCTTAATGGGTTTCCCTGTGCATTGATCGGAGTCAAGTCCACAGGGAGGCCGCTAGACCGCAGAGGGACCAAAGGCCAAGGCTTGAGGGAGCCGGAGGGCCCATAACAAGAGACACAGCAGTAACAGTCTGGACTCCTGTGGCACCATCACTGCGGCATCTCGTCGATCACTCAAGGGCTTGTCAATCAGAAACATCCAGAATAATAACCGCTGACCAGACCTCAGTCAGACCAAGCGCCGTTTGATGAATAATTTGTCATGATTACAAGAAAAATCAAATCACTCCAGACCCAACCAGAGAAATTGTGCTTTATTTAAAAGACAATAGAAGGACAGAGTCTAACAGAGACATTACTCATGGCCAGCCATTATTATGTTCTAGAATGTAAATGCAGGACTCAACAATACTTTTTTTTTTGCTTTCCTTTTTGGGCCATTAGTTCAGATTTCTGCCTTTCCTGCCTATGTTTTTACTGGCCCTAACCCAAAACAATTGTATTTTATTTATTTAGTTTTGTGTTGTTTTATTTTATTTTGTTTTATTTATTATAATTTTTTTATTTCATTTTATATTTCATAAAAATATTTCATTTTTCACATATAATGTAATATTTGTAATTGTTAATGGCATGTTTGCACTTTTTTTTTAAACGATTTTTAATTTATTTATTTAAAATAATAATATTAATAATAATAATAATATTTCCACTACTACTATTATTATTATTATTATTATATATTTCTCTCTCTCTCTCTCTCTCTCTCTCTCTCTCTATATATATATATATATATATATATATATATAAACGTATTTCTTTAAATATATTAAAATATACTATTGCACATTATACATCTTCGTTCTTTGCATGGCATAAAATGATCCAATCGAATACATGATAAAATTATTTAAAGTCACTGTAAAGGCAATTAAAAAAAATTCTAAACACATTATAAATGTTAGAAATGTATTGCTAAAACACATTACAAAGACTGTGAGGTACTGAATTGTGGAGTTAGACCGTTAAACAGTTTTTCACCATTGATATTTTACGGATTTTCTGGGCGGGGCTAAAAGGGTAATCTATGACGCACTGGAGTGCCTGAGCTCCTGGCCCCGCCCCTACCTGATGACGCACTGGAGCCCCTGAGGCTGGCCGCTCCCCTAAAAATATAAATAGAGCACATTCGCATCAGTTTGCCGCTCAATCGCGAGTTACTGTCAGTATTATTAGTTACTACAGCTTACAGTTTGCTAGTTAGCTATGTCTTCCTCACGGAAATCCGTACTACCTGGATGCGATCACATACAAAACAGATCGGTGTCCTTATTTAAATTTCCTAAATACGATCACATCAAGAAGAGGTGGATTAATTTTGTGAAGAGCCACCTTGATGGAGAGCTGAGGATCACCACCAAAACACGCCTCTGTAGTGATCATTTTACACGGGATAGTTATATAAACTTTTGTTGGAGACAACTAGGATTCACTGATAATCCGCTGTTGTGTTACTGGTGAATGGGGCCGAACGACTATCTCCCGCCTCGGCATTCATCCTCCCGTCGCGCCGACAACTGGTGCCATCATCGGCAGTGCGTGCCCACCAATGAGTGTAAGTTGCCTTGTGCGCTTATGTTATAATTAACCTAATAAGCTGCTAGGAGCATCCATTCCGGCTGTAGCGGGTGACAGTTGATTGTGGCGACGGCAGATTTACCACGAGTGGGCGTGGTTTCAGCGCAGCCAGCGGACACGCCCCCAGCGTTTGAAAGCAGATACTAGGCCTACTGCTCATTTTTTCAAGATTTTGATAGTTTATTTTATGTACTTGCCGGTAGGGGTGTGCCATATCATACCGTCCACGATAATACTGGTATACATTTTAACATGATAAAAAAGTGTCATATCGCGATATCAATGATATAGCGACGCGATGACGTATGGCGCATTTACGTTCCCTAGCACGCACAACAACAACACCTGCTGAGTGCGAGAGCAGCCTGTCAGCCTCCGATGAAGATTTAGCAATTTCACAAACAACTTGAGTGTTTAGCGGGGCTGCGGCTGTTTAGGAGTCGGGACATGACTGAATGGTCTCTTGCACAATCGGGCCATCAGTGCATCGTAACTAAAGTTTATAATTTTAAAGTCTTCTTAATTCTTATCAGTTTAAACATTCAAGCGGTTTTAAACTATCCAGTAAGCTACTCGCGCACTCTCTGAGAGAGTTGCACTGCGTGCATACAAAGAGTACAGCTCGCGAGAAACTAAAGTTATATTTCGCAGATTATATCGCTTTAATTGGTCGGAAAACCACAAAATTGTGTAAAACTTCCGGTCTTGGTAAGTATACTCATAAACACAGTCGGTTATGTATAAAACGCATGTGACAGTGTGACAGACAGTAGGCTATAATGAAAACAGCGATGGATCCGTGCACTAGCTGTAAAAGTGAAAGCAGCCATAGGCTATGCGTCTGTCATTAATGTTGTCGTCAAAACAACAAAAGATAGCTTTAATTGTAATGAATGAGAATTATTAGCCTATGTATTTAATTTAATCAGGAAACAGACCTAAAAGACTAGCTTCCTTGTGTTGTGTAAACTCTTAACAACAAAATTACCACATTGTAAAAACGCAATGAGTGAGCAAACATTTAGGCGAGAGTAAACATAAGAAAATTTTCAACAACAACAAAAAAATGTCTATATCGTCACAAATATCATTATCGCAAATATTCTTGAAATATCGTGATAGAATTTTGAGGCTATATCGCCCACCCCTACTTGCAGGCTTTTTTATCATTCAAATTTGGCTGGGTGTCTAATAACACATTTTTCTGTGATATGACAAACTCAGAATACATACTTCATTTTGACTTTACAGGGACTTTAAGGTATAGCCTTTTGTTGAATCCTGGGTATGTGCGTCTCTGTTTGATGAATGTTAATTTCTATTCAAGAAAAAAAATGAACCCAAAAATGCTTTATTTATTGTGTATTGCATTTATCAGTCTTGGTTTGTTTTCATAATAACCGGGCATGTTCAGGGTCAGATTAATTTGTGGAAGCCTTCTTCCATCCTAACCGGAGCACAGTATTAGTTTGCTATAATAGAACAATTGAGTGTAACTGCTGTGCAGTTGAAGCAGTGCGCTGCATTCACGACCTGTCAAAGGAAACAAACGCACAGTGACCGTTTCTGGAGACTCATGACCTTGAGAGAAAGATTATTTGGAAAAAAAGCTGTTAAGCTCTTGTTGGAGTTTGAAATTACACTTTTTGGCAAAAAGAAAAAGATTTGGGCCTCTATCGACGTGGACAGGGGTCGTCTTATGGGGGCTGGAGGTTTCAAGGTTGTGTGACTTCTCATCACATTCGATAAGCACATAATCTATTCCATGAATTTTACAACTCTATATTTCCTAAAAGAACTTTACTCCTGTAATATGTTTTTGAATCCTCCAGTGCATAAGTTATTGCTACTGCTTGGAAATTGTGTATAGTTTGGAGACATATAGGGCAATAAATCAAGCTTAGACAAATAATATCCCACCAGAAATGGCAGCACTATAGTGTTGGGTTGAAGTTCAGACTTGTTTGATATTATGTCTTATAGGATCTTATTTGTTTCCCACCATTGTTTCCTTTAACTGTTTACCTTCAAATCAGAAATCCATCCACATAAGCATACAGAGTTAATATGTTGTGGAGCTTGTATCTCGTTCTGTTCGTATTGGGAAGCGTATCCTATTCTGGTAGCAGGGTGGGAAATTAACTTTTTTGCCCACCAGCCACAGTGACACCTGGATGCCCAATTTTACCAGCCACTTGTATTATCTACCAGCCACTTTTTCTGGAATTCAAATTTATGAATGAGAACTGTGACTTTGATAACATTGACGTCCATTACAAATATGTAATTCGTTTTATCCATTTAACAATATGAGTTATGCTGCACTCAGGCGCCAATTTATGTTTTCCTCCGTGGATGCTCACGGGCGCACGCCCTTAAAAAAAAAAAAAAAAAGCACTATTCAGCACAAACAGGGCTACCATAATATGTGAGCAACATGTATGTACATGTTTGTATTTTTGAGAGAATTTTATGCATGGTTATTTTATAGTTTAGTTTTTAATATTAGTTAAGTCTGTATGACCATAAATGATGGAGTATTTAAATGTACTTTGTTGCTATTTGAAAAAAAATCCAGCAAAACGCGCCAGCGCGTTTGTCGACCCCAGAGGGTAATAAAGCCGTAAAGTAGGCTATCTTTCAACTCAGGACAGCACCACTTCTCACAAATACAGATAGGATTGGAGATGAAAAGTTTAACTGACACATAATCGAGCTCCGGAGCACCCACGGTATCGGCTCCTATCCTCGCGGCTGCTAAAACTATCGCTAAACTAAAAAAACGATAGCTATCTAGCCATCACAAAACACAACTTCAAGTTAGTAATTTACTTACTTGCACATCCAAACGTAGTCCCGAAAAGGTCTGCCCTTTTTGCCGATCGCATGGACGTTTCTGAATAGAATTGGTCATATTCATTATTGACTCTATTTTAAGGTTAGTTGTTCCTCTAATGAACAAATTGTTTGCATTTTCCGACGACGCATAGGTTCGACAGTAAGTACAGTGCATGGACTGTTCGACGGGAAGGTAGGCTAACCATTCCCTCGTTTTCCCTTCGTCTTCGCCCTCAATAGTTTGTACATTCATATACTGCTGACTCCGCGGCGGGCCTCTTAACACCGGGTATATGTCGCCACATTTTTTTAATTTTCCTTTCGTCTGTTAGGCTACCTCAGCTCAGCTATATGTGTCAAGGTCCGTTCAGCGCCGTGTCCGTGCGCTGTGTCCGTGACGCACAGCACTGAAAACCAATCAAATTAGTTACTCGACAAAAGTGCATTATTTTTACTTAGCAACAGCATTCTTTGACAAGATGTCCAATCCGTTACAAGGAATGTTTTAAATAGTAACCAATAAAAATATGTTTTACAATCTTCCCGCCACTGTGGCTGGTATACAAGGCAAAGTCACCCGCCACTTTGAAAAAGTACCAGCCATTGGCTGGTGGCGGGTGCTAATTTCCCACCCTGTCTGGTAGTATTAATTTAATTTTGCTTTTATTTTTATCACACAGCTCTCTGGAGAAAAAAACAGCGTCCTTGTTGAACTTTTAAATACAACTTGTAAACTTGAAATCGTCTGTGAAACTCATCTGGCTGAAACTGATGCTATTTTAAAATTATAAGCTGCGGTCACATTAGCAAAATCTAGCTATATTATTCCCTTATTTTTACATTCAAGGAGTTAAATCATTGATCCAGAATATTATAGAAAGTCGAGCAGTGGGTTCTTTTGACTTGAACAGTGAGCAAACACTCAAGCAACTGCACTGATATGTGAACAAATGAGAAATGAGTCATTTTTATATGTAAATGTCCCTGCAAATGCTCAATCTCTGTTCTAATAATCTGAGGCCTGTCAGTGGAGATCAATCTAGCATTTGTATTCTGAATTAAGACAAGCCCTGATGACTCTCTTGAGTGCTGGGTTCCTGCCCAAATGTTTTGTGGCGTTTGACCACATTCTCATT
This sequence comes from Siphateles boraxobius, assembly GCF_051911475.1. Classification (NCBI taxonomy): domain Eukaryota; kingdom Metazoa; phylum Chordata; class Actinopteri; order Cypriniformes; family Leuciscidae; genus Siphateles; species Siphateles boraxobius. The sequence goes on along the minus strand of NW_027509208.1, from coordinate 828,862 downwards.
TCCTATCATGCTGAGGAATCAATGTATCACAATCCCACAGAGCCTCATCTGTTCAGATGCTTGATGCCGATAAATTGGCCATCCTGATGACGTATTTTAATGGCTGATTCAGTCCTCATCTAACAATCCACTCTTCTCGTCATTCCAGGATATTCTCAAATTCATAATTAGCTGTTGGGCCGATACATTTATCTATAGAGTGAGCGCACATGTTGAATCTGAAATGTAACATTAAATAAATCTGCATGAGAATATTTTTAATTGTTGTCACTCTGCATGTGAAAGGATAATTGTGGCTCTATACATAGTTTGTCATTTCCATTAGCAGTCCATTAGTTTCTCGCTCTCTGGTGTTGTGTTGCCATATGGCAACGAATCCTTTTAATTCACTTTTCCACTTGGTCCAAAAAAAAAATAAAAGAAAGAAAAAACCTACAATAAATTGCATTGATGGAAATGATGGAAGTAAATATGCAGCTTTTAAGCCAAATGACATTTCGTTTTGTTTTTCCTGGGGTCACTTGTATAAGAAACACAAATGCGAAGTTCTTCTACAATTTTGCATTTAAACAAATTTCTGTAGTTTTCTAGTACATCTGAATTTTTGTGTTGAATCATTGATAGGTTAAATGTATGTTTTTATTCACAGATGTAACATAAATTGTTTGGTCACACTTTATAATAGGGTCCCATTAGCGTTAGTTAACACATTAACTAACTAACTAACTAACAATGACAGATACATTTGCTAAAGTATTTAATATTTGTTAACAAAAATGCAACTCTTCATTGTTAGCTCAGGTCCATTAAATAATATTAATAGATACTTTTGTTTTTAAATATGTATTTGTAAATAAATGAACATTAACTTAGATTAATAGGTGCTTTAGAAGTGTTTTTCATCGTTAGTTTATGTAAACTAATGAAATTATCTAATGTTATCAAATGTAAACTTATTGTAAAGTGTAACCTTGTTTTATTTTTGTTGCATCATATTACAACAATTATACACATTTTTTTTAAATAAAAAAATTCGGTTGTGATGAAGTTATACGATGTTTCCCAACATTTTCCCATTTTCTTTCCCTGAAAATGTCCACTGCATTTAAAAAAATATATATATTATTGAACCCATGGTACATTCTGTTGGAACATAATGCATACCTTAGGCTTAGGGGGTTAAAACAGTGTAACCAGTGTTGCAAAGTCCGCTTATGATAAGGAGTTATATATAGGAGTTTGCCTTGCGTGTTTTTTTTTCTGGTTAGGAAAACGTCAGTGAGTGACGTTTAAATGAAAGTACTTGCGAGTCGCGACTGATGGTGACTGGACTGTAGGAGAGTTTTTTATATATTAATTATATTTTAGATATTCTAGATATAGATATTATAGTTTAATATCGTTTAACCCGTTAACTGTCACTCCCCCTTTTTTCGCATAGACATGAAAATCACTATTCAAACTTAAATGGTTGTAATTCAAGAATGCTTTGGAATATAGACCTATGGTTGGTCTTGTTTTAAAGAAGACATGTGCCAGATTATTGTTGAAGTGAAGTATTATGAAATTATAACAGAAAAAAAGTAATAGAAGTTTGAGTTTATGAAAATGAACAATGTAAAAATATAATTATTTATATTTTATATAAAATATATATATATATATTACAAAATATATTTTACTCTAAAACTGCAAGAAAATGTAAGCCAAAAATCTAAAGAAGTTGTGTTCCAAATTTTAGGTTGATATCTCAAAAAATTAGCTTTCAGTAAGTTTTTATTTGGCCGCAGTACCAACATTTTTCACTAGATGGACAGCCAAGCTTCATTACAGAAGAAAAATAAACTCTACCGTGTGCACAGTCTTACAAAACTGGGCACAGTTTACCAATCTGTCCACATGGATGTAAATTGACAATCTGTACCCACAGTTTAAAACTATCCGTCCCCAAGGATTGTAAAACCGTGCACACAGTTTATTTAATTTTCTCTTCCCGGAACCTAGGGGGGAAAGCTAGGAAAGAGCTCTTTCCTAGAAAAAGCTCCTTTACTGACTATGAGAAAAAGTCGCTTGTTTTGGGCTTGTTTTCACGGGCCTGGTTGCTTATTTGTCTCGCGAGATCTTGCAACACTGAGTGTAACGTGTGCGCATATGTCACAGAGTGTGTGTGTGTGTGTGTGTGCAAGGGCTGAAGGTGACTATTTTTCCAAAAGGGTCTTTTGAATCGAAAACAAGTAATTAACTTCCTACAACAAACCACTTTGAAGCTCTGTTCATAGAATAGAACCAAAAGATATAAGATAATATACAAAACAGAGGGAAACAAGTGATAAGGGACTACTTAATTCAAAACCTATTGCCATTAAAAGTGTAAATACTAACTCAATAGTCTTGACAGAACTTGAAGAACCCTGCAAAATCAGGATGGAGACCGTTTAAAAAATGTGTATGAATTAAAAGGCTCAAGGCGTATCAAACCTACACTGAAGAATTGAACTGGAAGAGGATCGAGTGGCTGCCGTATTTAAACATGAGCGAAGGAAAGCCTCCTATGCTATCACAAGGAGTATCTCCAATGCTTTCTGAAGTACCGCAGGAATGTTTCTAAGTTTTATCTTGTTTGTCAGCTCACGGCTCATTCCTTTTCTTCTTGAGATGCTTTCTGAATGGCTTCCATGCTAATCTGTTTACAGAAGCCTGGCCGAAGAAGAACTGTAGCCAAGCTAATTTCACCTCATTTCTCTTAGCGTTTACCTGCTGTTTGTGTTTGCCACGCTCAAGTCTCCGGCGTAGCACTCAGATCGTAATGGCTGTTCCCTGCATCAAGGCGCTCTCACTCCGCTAAGATAATTGCTATTATGGCTCACAATAGCCGTAATGGTGCTAACGGTCGTTGTGAAGAAATGATGCAGCTGATGACGGCCACTGGGTCTGTTATTAAAAAGAAAGGAGGCTGCTCCAATCAGCCGCAGACCGCCATTAGCCTAGCATGCCCATTCATCAATGTCACTCTGAATAGAAGCAGTCGGGATGGGGGTGGAAGGGGACGTTGAGAGACTCTGGAAGTGGGAGGGGCGAAGCGAGGCACGCGTTACCCAAGTCGCCGGGTCTGTCGTCTGGCTGCGTGTGCACTCTGACTCCCAGGCCTCATGGGCCTGCTAATCTGTGGGCATGGAGAAAGCCATTGGAAGGGGGAGGAGAGGTGCACGGCTGAGATAGCATATCGCCTTGCACACACAGCACTCGCTATAGCCTGATCCCCTCTGTACAACCGTTTCCAATCGCTTTTCACAGGCTCTCTTCGCCACAGAATGGGGGAAAACAAAAGCGCTGAGAGCTGCACTGTCTGGTCCGTTTTTACATTCTCCTTCACACACACACACACACACACGCACACACACACACACGCACGTCTCCACAATACTGCTCTTTGAAGTTGCTTGAGCAAGCATTATTCAGTATTTCAAATCCATCCTTCATCCCAGTGCTAATTTTACATTTTTTTTGTCACCGTTTTTGTCTTGTGAATTCATGTCATATTCATTACATTTAGCCTATTTTACTGTGACTGTAATGGGAAATGATAACACTTAATACAAATGACCTATAGTATATTCTATATGCTAAATTATGACGAATAATGATTTTCATGATTCTTTGGTGATTAGAAAGTTCAAAAGAACAGCATTAATTTGATATAGAAATAACTTGTAACATCATAAATGACTTAATTGACACTTTTGATCAATTTAATGCATCCTTACCTTGATGAATATAAGTAATCATTTATTTTTACTTTTTTATTTTACTGACATTACATATTGTGAAGAACCAACTTGGCCTTCTGGTTGTTTTAGTATTGATTTGTACATAAAAAAAAAGAGACCATAATGTTTTAACTGCACCATCTGATTCTAAAAACATATTTTCCATTAGCTGAGTATTTTGACTAAATAATGTTTTTTTTATTTTGCACTCGTCTAAAAGACCATCGGTGACTGGCGGTTATGATTGAAGGCTTCTTGTCACAGACTTTGAAAGATGAAAGGCAAGTCTGGTTTTAAGCTTCGAAGTGTAACTGTCACAAGTCAAGCTTCTGCGCACTGTAGCGATCAAAGAACTGTGTTTTTGTTAGTTTGCTATTCATAAGGGAATACTATTGACTTATTGCGGGCAGTCATTTCTGGCAGGATAGTTCCACGCTTGGGGCATTGCCCAAAATGTTATCCATTAAAGTCACTGCAGAGTAATCAATGAGTCTCAGCCCTGGAAATATCTGTCCTGGCTCTTTTTTGTCACTCACTCTTGCCTGTCAGAAGAACATCACTCATGCTGAAAACCCAGCATGCACTTGAATCACTTTTTAATCCGTTCATTTAAATCAGATTAACCGATTCACTAGAATGAATCAGACTTCCAAATGTGCTAAACAGGAGAAATAACCGATTCATCTTTTAACCTACTGATAAATGTTGATAATTTAGTACTTTTAGTCAGTTGCACCACTAGATAAGAGCTGATCGAGTAGAGTACTAATGTCAGTGGCGTAGTCTAGTATGCAGGGGTAGGGCTGGCTGGGATAGATCAATGAAGACCTGAAAAAGGAAACGGGAGCTATGAACATGGAAGTAAATGAGTGTAGCCATGCCTGCAGGATCTTCAAAGCGAGAGGGAGGGAATATTAGGCTGCTAGTTTGAATTTTCAGCCATCGATCACTCAATACTCCATCTATTATAGATTAATACGGCATCTCATACTGTATATATAACAATCTGTCCAGATGAGAAGCAGATTCAGTCGACACTAGCCTAAAAAGATAATTCCTTATATCATAGAATCAGATCCCAGATTGATTCCTGCACCGGGATGGATTTTGTGCCATGTTTCAGAGGGTTTGAAAGATGCTATTTAAAGTAATTGAGCCCCTGTCGGATTACGCTTCTTTACAATTTATTTATTTGAAGTTTGAAAATGTGTTTGCTTCACAAAAAAGGGAAATTGGGAACTGTTTAAACAGGAAAAAATATAGACAGACAGACAGACAGACAGACAGACAGATAGCACCATAGCGATAGATAGATAGATAGATAGATAGATAGATAGATAGATAGATAGATAGCACCATAGCGATAGATAGATAGATAGATAGATAGATAGATAGCACCATAGCGATAGATAGATAGATAGATAGATAGATAGATAGCACCATAGCGATAGATAGATAGATAGCACCATAGCGATAGATAGATAGATAGATAGATAGATAGATAGATAGATAGCACCATAGCGATAGATAGATAGATAGATAGATAGATAGATAGATAGATAGATAGATAGATAGATAGATAGATAGATAGCACCATAGCGATAGATAGATAGATAGATAGATAGCACCATAGCGATAGATAGATAGATAGATAGATAGATAGATAGATAGATAGCACCATAGCGATAGATAGATAGATAGCACCATAGCGATAGATAGATAGATAGATAGATAGATAGCACCATAGCGATAGATAGATAGATAGATAGATAGATAGATAGATAGATAGATAGATAGATAGATAGATAGATAGATAGATAGCACCATAGCGATAGATAGATAGATAGATAGATAGATAGATAGATAGATAGCACCATAGCGATAGATAGATAGATAGATAGATAGATAGATAGATAGATAGATAGCACCATAGCGATAGATAGATAGATAGATAGATAGATAGATAGATAGATAGATAGCACCATAGAGATAGATAGATAGATAGATAGATAGATAGATAGATAGATAGATAGATAGCACCATAGCGATAGATAGATAGATAGATAGCACCATAGCGATAGATAGATAGATAGATAGATAGCACCATAGCGATAGATAGATAGATAGATAGATAGCACCATAGCGATAGATAGATAGATAGCACCATAGCGATAGATAGATAGATAGATAGATAGATAGATAGATAGATAGATAGATAGATAGATAGATAGATAGATAGATAGATAGATAGATAGCACCATAGCGATAGATAGATAGATAGATAGATAGATAGATAGATAGATAGATAGATAGATAGATAGCACCATAGCGATAGATAGATAGATAGATAGCACCATAGCGATAGATAGATAGATAGATAGATAGCACCATAGCGATAGATAGATAGATAGATAGATAGCACCATAGCGATAGATAGATAGATAGATAGATAGATAGATAGATAGATAGCACCATAGCGATAGATAGATAGATAGATAGATAGATAGATAGATAGCACCATAGCGATAGATAGATAGATAGATAGATAGATAGCACCATAGCGATAGATAGATAGATAGATAGATAGCACCATAGCGATAGATAGATAGATAGATAGATAGATAGATAGATAGATAGATAGATAGATAGCACCATAGCGATAGATAGATAGATAGATAGATAGCACCATAGCGATAGATAGATAGATAGATAGATAGATAGCACCATAGCGATAGATAGATAGATAGATAGATAGATAGCACCATAGCGATAGATGTTCCATTGTTGTGATCACATACTTCTACAAATAAACCTGTTGATTACTTTACCTGTGTGATTCCTTCGTTTCATATACATATATATATATATATATATATATATATATATATATATATATATATATATATATATATATATATATATATATATATATAATTTCATCTTTGTAACTTACAATTTACCTTTATTTATAACTCTTGTGTTTGGTTTTTTTCAAACATGTGGCTAAATGAGCTTAAAGTGACAGTACCAAAGGATACTGATGATCATAAATGATGGTGACTTAAATACCGCTTAATATTTGTCTGACAGTCCAAGTTGGCTTTTCTTTAAGGAGCTCTACATATTTAATAGAATATTTATAGCTATGGTGTGCGGAGCTGAAATAGAGCAGCACTAACTCGAAGAGCGCTGCGCAGGAATGGCATTGGCTGGCAGAGAGTGCAAATGCCAGCACGGATAAAGACTTTCCTGTGATTAGCCTCATTATTCAGACAGATTTTTCGGCTTTACGAAAAGGGCTCCTAGGCATAGTTATTCATCCAAAACCCGGACAGAGCAGTCTAAGAGAGCGGAAATGTTTGCTTCAGGGGTGGGACTGTCATGGCACTGTCTTCCTTATTAGACCCCATGCCTCTACCGTTCTCAATCCTTATAAATGTTCGATTTTAACATGTCAGTGATGTTTATTCATGAAAATGGTTCTGGGAGCCCCTCTTCTTGTGAAGAATATCATTGTTAAACGAGACGTACAAGTTGTCCCTGACCAAACTTTTGGCCAGAAGAATGCTTGAGGTGTGCATAAATGCAAAGAAAATTTGATTGATGATACTGTTTCTTCTCCTAGTGTTAATTATTAGTGAGAATAATTTATTTTGTCTGTTTGTCAAGAACAAGGTAATTAGGGAGCACAAAAAATATGTTTTTGTCCTAATAATTTTCTTAGCTTTGATGCATAAATGATTTAAGCACGACTATATTCATACTTGGACTTCTTGAAAAATTTATTTTGAGAGCCAATAGATGTTATTTTTCTTTCTGGATACATTAATGAAGCCCTGCCTCTTTCAGCCAAAGCCAAAAGCGCTTCTGATCAGTAGTGATTAATAAAATGCAAAGCATATACATATATGAATTTCAATGATGTTGTGGGAGGGGCGAATCAAAGGCACATGGCACTGGATTAACTAGGGGGGTGTAGAGAAGATGCAGAGAGCGAGGGATGGATGGAGAGAATGCTTCATAATACCCCTCCCCCCTCCCCCTCGGTTGTGCCCCCCACCCCCCCCCCCAACCTCTTCGTCTGAGAGGAAAGCGTGCCACGCTTAGATTTGAGCCATTAATATTCTGTCTCGACTCATTGTCTTTGCCTGCTGACATTTACATTTAGATTGTTTATCTGACTGTGGGGGGTGTCCGACTATTAATGAATATGCTTCTGTTGTTCCAGAAAGGCGACAATTACCGGCTCTGCGTTAAGATAATGAAAGTAGAGAGATGTGGTAGGTGGGCATTAGCCGCGGCGGAGAAAAGGCCTTGGTGCGATTGTGCTTTTTTACACACTGCAGCAAGGGATGAACTGCAGGAGCACGGAGGACTCTGTGCCGGTTTCCCTGTCATTCTGCAGTCGGATCTCTCCCGGTCTCTTGGTTCGATATAATGAGGGGTTCAGGCATGAACACGCATGCTAGCTTGCAGCTTTCCTCGGCTTGCGCTTCTCTATAATGCAAGGCCTCACTGTCAACACTTTTCTGTCTGCATTAAGGGGGGAAAAACATCTCATTGGAAAACATTTCAGTAATATTTTATTTGTTTATTATTAAATTCTATGAATATGAATTTATATATATTCAGACAGATTTTTCGGCTTTACGAAAAGGGCTCCTAGGCATAGTTATTTATCCAAAACCCGGACAGAACAGTCTAAGAGAGCGGAAATGTGGTATATTTTAATGTGTATATTTTAACACTTTAATGTGGTGTGATGATAATAGATAGATAGATACAGATTATAATATAAATGATATAAAAATAACATGTATGTATATATATATATATATATATACTTATCATTTATATAATAATGTGTTTTAATGTATTGATTTATTTTAATTGAATTTATTAAATTAATTAATTCTTAAATTGATATAATAAATTATATATATAAATATTTATTCTTAAAATATATAAAACCAACTTGATGTTGTTCATGTGTACAGTAAAAAGAGATGTCTATGAAGCCCCTAAAGTGACATTTGCAGAAATAAATAATTCTTGTTCATATTACAAAAGACATGAATCATTTTAATTCTTTTCAATTAATCATTTGAACCAAATACGTCTGAATGATTCATTCGTGAATCAGTCTGAATTTGAATGATTTAAAAAAAATATATAAATCAAGTAATTGCATATGACAGGAAAGGTCATGTAAGTTCATATCCATTTTTTTTCATACTATCTGCCTCCAAGCATCTGTCAATCTCAGCATCTGTGTTCTGAGGTCACGCAGAGAGAGCTGAGTGCTTTGGATTCAACATGATGGAATGGGTTGAGATGTAACCATACACTAGCTATATAAAATACAGCTAAGGTGAGTGCTGGCCATTAGAGAGCAGGAGCGTGGTGAGAGGCTAATAGAGAGCTGTGTAGCTCAGCGAGGGTTGTGGCTGGGTCGTGTGCACCAGCTGTGCGGAAGTTACAAATAGTCTAGTTTTGACGTAAATGGACAGTAAGTTACAACTTGCGCACTATTGAATATTTTTGCGTTGCACCATTAAACTCAGTTGAAGCGTGACTCTACATATAAACTAAATATTTACCTCCGATCAGGAGTAACGGTTGGAATAAAATAGCAGACTGACTGCATCAATAAGCTCTTGTTTTACCTGACAGAGTAATTCTTTAGATATATGTATACGCCAATGCATCGCTCCGTATTGTGCTTGTCAAATAAAATCAGTCATAATAAATAAATGTAATTTCTTGTGGGTTTTTTTTGTAGTATTTATGGTTACACTTTATTTAAGGTGTCATTGTTACAGTGTAATTAAATATTTAAGTACAGTGTAATATTAATTAACTACATGTACTTACTATAGGGTTAGGGTAGGATTAGGATTTGGTTGAGGGTTAGTTGCATGTAATTATGCATAATTTACTGTTATTACTATGGTAATTACATGTAACATAAGTAACAAGAACACTGTAAAATAAAGTGTTACCGTATTTATTTATTGAGCCTTGTTCATTTTAAAAACAGTTTCTGAATGTTATTTATGCTCCATATAAAAGTATTATGATCAGTAGTAGCCTAGTTAAGTAAATAGGATCCTATTTAATCAACTTATTTTTACCGTCGTTACGTGAGGCAAAAGTTAGAATGAAGGAAAAAATTCACAAAATTTCAACACAAATACAAAGTTCTGTCATTGAACGCAATCTCAACTTAACCTGCTTGAAATCACATCATTCTTTATTGGTCACAGCTGATTGGTCCTGCTGTATCAGTAGCCAATGATCTCACATGCTCAACCTTCAAATACTTGGTTAGCATTTGCCTTAGCAGTGCGACGCGCTTTCAGAAACCCTCCGCCTTGCCCAGCTCCACCTGTATACTGTAGATCTGCTACGAGTAGTTCATGTGCGCTATATTGTACAGCAACAGCATGTCTTTCTTGTTCACACCAGCATGCGATGCATGTATTGGCATTAGCTCTGCAGCAGATTAGATCTATTCAGCCAAGACCAAATATACCAACATTGTTATACCCATTACCATGCCAAACAGTCTGAGAGAACTTCTGTTCACAATGCTTCATGGGATTTTTTTAAATGAGCATTTTTATATTTCTCCATTGTTTTTACTTCTATTCACCTTTTCACAATGCTTCATGGGAGTTATTCCCCTTAGCAAAGCCGTCCAGTACACAGGCTTGTACCTTTTATACCTGTCTTGTGGCGCAACCCTACCCTGGTCACTCTTCTCTCACTGAAAGGCAGAAGTACAGCCACTGACCAACACTGTTCTTATTGTAAGGCAAGCTACTTTTCAAAATGACGCACTGCAGATCAATAAGACTATTCCACTATATGCCTCGCACTGCAGACCAGGCCTGAGCAACATATGGGAGATCTGAATGGCCTGCTTTTAACTGATTTTGAAAGCGTATTTCTGTAAAGAACACCTAGATGACACCACATGGATTACTGTATTTTGTAAAGCAGTATGTGTGACTTGTCAAGTGTGACGAAAGAACTGAAAGCAGTATCAGCCACGGTTTTTCTTTTCAGTCCTTTTTCATGCATTATTTGATTGGACTGGCAAAATGTAATATTAATTGAAAAATGTAATATTATAAGATAAAATATTAAATATTAAAAAGTGAAATAATTATGTAAAAAGTGAAAATTAAAAGTTATTGAGGTCATTTGACAAAAGTTTTTTAGTTCTAGAACATTTATTGTTCTGCATGTTATTTTTAGCGTACAGTGGAAACATGGGTTGTTGTTTTAAAATCAAAATAGTTTATTTTTTTTATTCATTCTTTTCATTGGAAGACTTAAGATGAATTTTTAAAGAATATCCTGTTTGTCTGTATTGTCAAGCTCCAAAATGACTAAGAAAGCGCTCTACAAGTGGTCCATACTACTTTTCACTGTATCACAACACTGGCTTAAATGATTTGTATGACATGGACTGATTTGCTTCTCATATTAGTCAGCCTATACATATAGTGCAATATAGAGTTACATGGACCAGTTTTATGTTATTTTTATGGTGTTTTTGAGTCCATTCTGATTCATTGTCATTATTTTGAAAAGAGCAACCAGGATATTTTTCTAAAAAAAAAAAAAGAAAAGAAAAAAAGAAATAAAATAATCTACTTTTGTGTTCCACCGTTTCATTTTAGGGTGAAGCAACTCTTATTCTTCTAGCCGGTGTTCTCTCTTTTTATATTGATTGATATTGAATGAATAGACTACATGGATTTTTTGCTCAATGTACTGTACGCTGTAAGAGAGTGTTGAGCGGTTGAAACCGATCAGCACAGAGAGTCTGAATGTAAAAGTGATTTAATGAAGTCTGTTCTAATGCTTCTCTTCAGTCCACTTACACAGATTAGATTAGAACTGTGGCCTCCACAGAAAGCCTTTCTTTTCACTGTATTGTTCGAGTGCCATTTTAATTCTAAAATGGAAAGGTTTACTGTGCCAAAAGAAGATTTGCACTCTGTTTCACCACCAATTGATATATATATATATATATATATTTTTTTTTTTATTATTATTTTTTTTTTATCATCATTTAACACAGCCACATTTCAGAAAGCCCCTTGTGAAACACACCACTGACCTTGCATGCAAAAACATTTTATAGATATGACTTTGAAATGAAAGAAAATAGAGACAACAATGGACTGAACATTCATTTATTTTAATTTTTTTATTTAACAAATGGGAAAAAAACCATTATTGGCTATTTTTTCTATTTATTTAACAGAAAAAATGGCAAATAATTGACTAAACTTTTATTTTATTTTTATATATGTAAAAAAAAAAAAGTTCAACCCATGGAACATTTTATGTATTTATTTATTTATTTATTTATTTATTAAAGTAGTCTGTGTACTGAACAGGCATTTATTTATTTGTTTGTTTAGCTATTTATTTATTTAATTTAACTGAATTTTTAAAAAATAATAAGGTCTGAACATTTATTAATTTATTTATCAATTTCCTAATTCTTTGGAGCATAATTAACTTTTGAAGCTTTCCCCTAATTAAAAGTGGTTGAGTTCAGGATTAGTGTGGCCGTGAGTGAGTTACAGTGAACTGCATGCATCAGTCTGGTCTGCCATTAGTCATGGCTGTATCGGCATGCCCTGCTGCCATAGCAACATACTCATACAGTATGTGCATGTAGAAGCTCCGGCATGGCAGCGCCCAGATGTTGAACCCGGTAACCTCTATTTAGTCTAATCCACGCAATGGTTTTCCATGCCTTGGCCCATCTGTATCCCTGTCACATGTTAAAACATCGCATTGACATACATTAATCCGGCCAGGTGTTGTTTCCCCTCCCCTCCTTTAACCTTCCCTATGTCCTTTCCTATCTTCCCGGTGCTCCTAAAGTAAAAGATAAAGGAATAAAGCCAAAACTTATGGGTTTAACTTAATGAGCTGCATAGGAATAGAGCCGCTATCCTCCTGGGAGTTTCTTCCCTACAGTGAGTTGTGGTGTTTTTGCGTCGGGAAGAGCACATTATGAAGTCCTGTTGACATTGTGTTGATTTATAAGGGCATTCTCTCCATTGTTTCCCCTGTGTCCTGCAGCTAAGCATGACGTGAATGGTAACAGGACAGTACCACCGTTCCCAGAGGGATTGCAGATGGTTTTATTCGGTAAGTGATCCGAGCTGTGAGATATATGTGTGTGTGTGTGTGTGTGTGTTATCGTGGCATGGGGGTAGACGACCGGCAGTGGAAGGTAATTAGTCCCCTCATTCACCCCCTCATCCCCTTGAAGAAGCGCAAAACCCAAAACTGCAAAAGGATGAGGAAAATAAAGGGGAGGGGTGTGCCGATTAATTGCACACTGCTGATTAGGATCTCTTTAATAAATGCATTTGTACAGCCTCCCTTTTTTCTTTATTTAGGCCTCAAACTGTGTAATTCATCATGGCGGACAGGAATTAAATGGCTGTTTTATCACAGGGTCTTAAATACAAATAAAATAATATTCAAAGTATGTATGCATCTTTGCAAATCACAAACCCCCCACTGAGAGCGATGAAGGGTAACTCAGGTACCTTTGACTCAATGAAAATGTGCCTTTCTTCCTGCTAGACGGCACGCACAGCGCTCCGAACATTGACGTCCCCCATGTGAAAGCGTCATCTTATAGTCTTGGCGTTCGGGTGTCCCTCTGGGCCAGCGTAATTGAGCTCCAGATTCTAGATTCTCTATCATACGCCTTATGCTCGCTTCTCCACAGCAGCTTGTAAATCAGAGAAATCTGGTCAAGCCGACAGTCGTGTGCGTTTTTCTTCTTCTTCAACAATTGAATTACTTTCCACCCGTGGGATGTTGCAGTAGATAACGATGTACTATTTACCCTCTCATTTATTTTTACTGTTAAAGTATTATTTGGTAATAAATGCTTACAGCGGGTGTTAGTTTTATGGTGGTTGATGTGTTTTTATTGGCCCTGAGTAAATGCGTGATGGAGGAGTCTTTAGTTTTATGGGATTGTAAATTCATAGCTAAAATATAGAGCTTTGAAAAGAAAAAATAGGACCTGATTTAACACCAGTGGGACGGTGCTAGAGGAGGCTCGTTCCCAGCACAACACAAAAACACACGGCAAAGAAAAAAGAGAGGGTTTTTTATGCTTTTGAAAGAAGCTTCTTATGCACACCAAAGCTGAATTTATTTGATCAAACATACAGTAAAAAACTTCTGATACACTGCAGAATCTTATTGACTATGTCATTTTAAAGGGATAGTTCACCCCCAAATTAAAATGGTCATTTTTTAGTTACTCTTATCTCTCTTAAACACTTTTCACATGTTTGGAAATTTTCTATGTATTTTCTAGGTATTTTTTTCTGTCAAGCTCCAAAGCCGAAAAATCTTAAAAGCATCCAAAAAGTATTATAAAAGCAGTCCATATGACTCCATATGCACTAAATTCCATGTCTTTTGAAGCTGTATGATAGCTTTATTGAGGAAAGGGAAGTCATTCGGACTATTTTTTTAACAATTGAACATGGTGCTAGCAACCCAAAGTCATGGGTTTGATTTTCCATGGAATGCATGAAATGTATGTGTATAGTTTGTAAATGTATACTTTGAATGCAATTTAAAAGTGTCCATCAAATGCATACATGTTCTCAGAATCAATACTATCTTTTTAATTTCTGGCAATAACAGAAATATGATGTTTTGGATCAGTTATTGGTTATTGGCTATGGCTGTGTGTTAGGAATATTTATTTTTTCTTTAATGTTTTTAACACAGGCATGGGCTGTTTCTGGGGAGCGGAGAGGAAATTCTGGAAGCAAAAGGGGGTCTATTCCACTCAAGTGGGCTATTCTGGTGGTTACACCCCAAATGCGACCTATGAGGAGGTGTGCACAGGTATGTCTCTGATTACCATTTCCAAGCTGTCAGTCACTTATTGTCTGTGGAGCTCCTGCCACGTAAAGAATGTGTGCACAGTTTGAGTATCAAAAATTATACATGAACTGTTTTGGTGTTGAATGAGTTGGAATGGCGGTAAAATATCTATGAGAACTTCACTAATTGAAGAGTAGAAATCAGAATTCTGAACAGAATTTGTTCTGTAATTATAGTCTTGTTCTTTTTCGTAACATCTGTAAGCATCCAGATGGCATTCATATATGCTTATACTTAAAATGATAACACTTGCTCAAATAGCAATAATCCAGTAACTGGCTAATATACCAATACAAAACAACACATGCTCATACTGTCGAGATTTGCCCGTTCAAAAATCACCATGACGCTTCTGCTTGAATGCAGTAATCAAGAAGGGTGTTTATGGCTGGTTTTGCCTTAGCTGTGCCAGCTGTTGGCCTATTATTATTATTATTATTAGTAGTAGTAGTAGTAGTAGTAGTAGTAGTAGTAGTAGTAGTGTAGTAGTAGTAGTAGTAAGGTCCAAGCCTCCCCTTCCATATCCTACAGGATTTGTGATTTAGAATAGTAGGCTTTTCCTTCAAAAAACAAGACGGGAAAACAGAATAGGAATGCAGTAATCCTATTTTATTTTTTATACACTCAGTCACTCAACAAGGATGCATTAAATTGTCAAAAGTGACAGTAAGAGGACTTTTACATGGTTACAAAAAAATTAATTTCAAATAAAAGCTGTACTTTTAACCATTCATCAAAGTGTATATAAAATTCAAAATTAATATAAAAATCACAGTTTCCACAAAATAATAATAATCTGTGATAATGTCTGATAATAATAAGAAATTATTCTTGAGCACCATATCAGCATATTACAATGATTTCTGACACTTGATGGCAAAGCTGAATTTTCAGCAGTCTTCAAAGGAATAGATTACTGTCTGGATTTATTTTAGAATATATTAAAACAGAAAAAATTATATTAAATTGTAATAATATTCCACAACTGATACTCTGATTAAAATAAATGCAGGCATGGTGAGCATAAGAGACCTCTTTCAAAAGCATGAAACGGTCTTACAGACCCCAAACATCTAAACAGGAGTGTACAAAGAGCACACATTTTTAAAATTAACACAAGATTGCTACCATTTCATTTTTTGTTACTTTGCAATTCTTTTCCAAAAAAAAAAAAAAAAATGCACAAAATATTGTTTTTGAAAAATAAATTGAATGAAATGAATCCAACATTCTGAGTCCTGACGTATTCAGCAGATGATTTTCTCAGCTCAAACTTACTCTGGTAGTTTTCCTCAGCCTAGAAAAGCATGGCAGGCCTGGGCTTTGATCTCCCGAGCTTTCCCTGTGTTCACAGCGATTTCCTATCGAGTGAATTTGCTTTAATGGTCTCTCACAGAGTGCACAGCTATTCCTTACTATGAAGTTTAGACGCAAACATGCATCTCACTGCAGGGCATTTATATTTAAATTCCTTCTTTTTCTTAAAAACTGTATATTTTGAGAATCAAAGCTGTTTTAAAGCCGGGTGTGATGATTCAGCAGGTGGTCCATTACTACAACTGCTATATACGGCGTGCGGTGCTGAAAGCGCAGGGGAGCTGTCCACTGGCTGGTGCTGAAATGAATGCTGGTGCTGAAATGGTTGGCAACACTCTGTGCTCCTCCACAGGGTTTGAATGCTGACATCCTTTTGAAACAAGTAACAGGATTTTAGAAGAAATGGGAAGATAAGGCTGATGTTTATGTTGTGTTCTTAGATATGACTTGCAAATGCATGGCTTCATTTCTTTCAATAAAATCTTTTTCAAAACCTAGTGAGCTGCCTCACTGCCTACAATGACAGCTAGCTTCTAATGCAGCATCTTTTTTTCAGATTGACAGTTTTTTTTATTGATTCCACAAAAAAAACTTCCAGAATACAACAATACATATGTATAGAATCAACTTTTTTTTTTTTTTCTCCAAAGTCGCCAACCCTCTCCCTCCCGACTTTTATACAATTAGGTTCAATTAAGATAACTTTGGGCATACCATGGAGAGGAAAAAGAAAATAATAGCATACATATATATACACCATCACAATTACACTTTCGAGTGTGGGCATGTTTCTTACACAATTATTACTGCCCCTTTTCCAAATCAGATAAGAACCTGGACCTTTTCTTATAGTATAGATTTATTTCATCAGTCTTTTTATAAGACATTACTTCAAATGCGGACACTTTACCTAGTTCTGTTATCCATTCCTGAAAAGAAGGGGCGTCTTCCGACTTCCAAATCCTAAAGATTATTTGTCTGGTAAGGCAGCATCTTGACTAAATGAAACCTCATAAGTGACTAAATGCACTACATAGGCAGAGTACCATACAAATAGGGCTCAGAATTATAGTCTAGTAGTCGTAACCGGTTCAATGAAGACTTGAAGAAGAAATAAGCTTCTCCATTGCAGGAATAAATTACAGGAATAAATTATTTTTAAATCTATAAAAATAGATAACTATTATATCAAAACATTATATTAAACACAACTCAGAATAGTAGTCTACTTTTAATCATTTTATTAAACTTAAAAATATTCTAAAAAATGTTAAATATGCTTTTTATTATTGAATGAATTATATGTATATCTCCAGTCCTTTTGCTTTATCCACCATCTTGAGAGGTTTATTTTTATTTTTTATTTTTTTTATTTTACAGAGCTTGTCACAGTGTATTCTGGGATTTTTTTCTCCCCCAGTGCATTCAGGAGTCTGCCTTGATGTCTTAAAATATAGGCAGCCTACTAGGTTTTATAGCAGTACGATAGAATCATACACAGGATTTAACTTATGCATCTGAGGGGGAGGGGACGTGCCATGATCCTTAAATGCTCTCTCGCTTTGTCTACGCACTCTCTCTTTCTGTGTTAATCTCAGTCCTGTCTGCACAAGACCTTGTGTCAACAGGGGATTAAAAGGTATATGTCCGCCAAGCAGAAACATGCACTAAAGATAAAGCCACCAACGCAAACAATCATAGAAAATAGCATTTTATGGGTCATTCTACAAAGCGGGTGATATTTGCCCCCTTAACATAAAGATGTGTAAAAAAAAAAAAAAAAAAAACTCTATAGTTGATATCAGCTTGCAGTTTTTCTTGAAGTATATATATATAGTTAAATATATTCCTGTGATGTCAAAGCTGCATTTTCAGCAATCATTACCAGGTTATCCAGGCTTCAGTGTCACTTGATCCTACAGAAATCATTTTAATAAGCAATTTGCATTTGGTTTTGTTCGAAAGAACTATATATATATATATATATATATATATATATATATATATATATATATATATATATATATTAGTGCCATTTATTATCAGTTAAACAAATTATTTAATAGATTGTTTCAGATCTTACAAAAATACTTTAAAATGCACCTTATAAACTGGAAAAAGCACCAGTTTCATAGAATGACCCTTAAAACTGAAGCAGCTCGAAGTCTCTCTTTTCACCCATTTTTTGAAACCGAATCAGAGCTGCACAAAGACAAATCATGAGAGGATGGTGTGCTTGTGCCTTTTCAGTATCACACACAACCATTATCTCTGAATTTCAGTGGATTGTAGTTTTGACTGCTCCCACTTGTATTGACGGTCTGTAAAAGGCACTTCCCTTGACTACTACTTACATCACAGCTGTACCTTGGCTTAGTCTCAAGCTGCAGCAAATATGGCCGCCTGTGGTTGACCTTCACCGTGTCTAGAACGACACAGCCCGAAGAGGGGGTGGGTGAGGGGATTTCACCCAAAATAAATGGGGGTTGAGAAAAGGGATCGGAGCTGGGACTGGGAGATGGGAAGAAAAATAGGCAAGATGCTTCAAAGAGGAAATGAAGAAGGGAAGAAAGCTGAGCAGAAAGAGAGGAATAGAAATCAAGAGGGAGGGAGGGAGGGATGAATGTAAAGAGAGGAGTGGGAAGTGTAGGAACAGGTTCAATGGGTTCATTACTCTTCCATAAGCCAACATGCATAACGCAGTTGGAGGATAATGCTGCCGGCTCTTATGCCTCCATTAGAAAACCATTGTCTTATCGCTGAATCTACGAACATTTGCATAAAATACTGTGGAAAGGTTACAACGAGTGCAGAAATGTAGCTCTCTTTTGCTGTTGCAGTCATTTTATACTGCTCATGTGTATTTCTCTATCTATAAAAAGATTATAGATGGATGAGAGAAGATGCAACTGCAGTATCCAAATTAACAAGTGCCTAATGCAAGTACTGTAAAATTTGACTTTGGTGAGAAAATAAGTTTGCTTGCCCTTTAATAAGAAATTGCATGGTTTATATTGAATTGGGACTATGATCATTAGACCTTGACTCATCTAATTCAAAGACATACAAACCGTCTCCTAAAGAAAACTCGGTAGCACTTTACTTAAAGCCTTTATGTATAATTCATTATGTAGGTATTCATAATGTACATTGATAATGCATTGTTATTTGCAGATTATTTGTTCCATCTGAAATTGGTTGATTGTCATATGTTTTAATGCATTACACTAAAAGGCGTAACATAACATAAGTAATATAATCTATTGTAACTGTGGTTACAGTTATTCATGAGCCATACAATGCATTATAAGGTGCATTACAAAGCACAATTAATGCATTAAAAATACTTTTAAAATGCATTCTTTATAAAGGCTTTAAGAAAAGTGCTACCCAATACTCATTCTTGACACAACCTTTAACAAAATTTTCTTTAAAATTGGACGGTGTATTTTCTAGGAAATGTATCTAGGAATCCAATATATATCTGTATATACACACATTTATATCATTTTTTTTAAGACTGGCTTATTTTGTGTATGAAAACTGTGAATGAAGGAAAAAGGAAAGTAAAACATATATATATATATATATATATGGTATGTATGTATGTATGTGTGTGTGTGTGTGTGTGTGCGTGTGTTGTAATAAAAATGCAAAGTACCGTTCCTTTTCTATTTATTTTATTTCATGTTAAAATTAAAGCTATGTTTTATTTTATTGAGTGTGTAAGCCAGTGTTGTTTTAGTTTTTTACTTTAATTCAGATATATTAATATTTTGAATTAGCTTTTATTTTTATGTTTTATCTTAATTTTAGTTATGTGCTTTTGTCATTGTAATATTTTTTCTATTTAATTAATATTTCATTGCTATTTAAGTTTAATTTATTTTTAGGTCAGTTTTAGTTTGGGACTGTGCACCGATGGGGTAATTTTTTAAAAGGCAACATTTCTAATTTTCATTTAGTTTAAGTTTTTCAACTAATATTTTTATTTTATTTCAGCTTTAAGTCAATTAACGGAAAAGTTCTTCATAGTTTTAGTTTAGTTAACGATAATAACCCAGGTGTGAGCGAATCCATGGCATTGTTCTTTGAAGTTAATGTAGTTCCCAGACAACAAAAGTGTTGTAATACCTTTCAACTTGGTCCTATGTTTAATTTAGGGTATATGCAGGGCCGTCATCAGAGAGGGACGGCTGGGAACATTGCGAAGAGCCGGCTCGCTAAATGTATTATTACAATGCTGAGTGTATGGTGTGAATTGAAGTGACGGCCCTGGGTGTATGGCCAATGGCACGGCTTTGGTTTTCCATATCTCAGCTCTGATAATGTTACTACCCCTCTGTCGTCTTGCCTGGTAATGAAAATAACCCCACAGGTTAGTCCTTTATTACTTTTTTAATATTAAAGCAATATAGATTTACTGGAGATAACGTAGAGGAAGGCCCCCCATAAGACTGAACCAGAGATTATTAAGCAGACTTCTTTGGTAATAAATTAATGATGGGAGATATGGAATTAGGACCTTGGTTTTTCAGTTTTGGGGTTCTAGTCACAGCGGTTTCATGTTCCCTGATTAATTTGCAACATGTTGCTCATCATGCGAATGTAGTATATAGACATAGTCATAAAAATAGCTAGATAATACTATGAATCCTGTTTTTGGAAGTGTATTTATGCACTGAAATTAATGCAAACACAGAAACACACTTAGAAATATATATATATATATATTCAGAACCTGAATTATTTACTGATGCCTTACAATCCACTTAAAGCACTAAATGTGCTAAAGTAGCACCGGACTGTATTCATATCAAATCATTGTAAAATTTTTAGTGCAAACACAACCTGACACTTAGAACCTAACACTTGTGACATGTAAATTTTGTAATTATATCAATTCTTTTAGTGAATTGGGCTGTTAAACAATGCAGACAGCGAGTGGAAATACCCCCCAAACCCCCCCCCACCCCCCATTTTGTTTTTACCTGAATGAATTTGAAAATAATTGTCTTAATACTTTGATAAAACTTAGATGGCCTCTGTAGGATAATACCAATAACAAAAACACCTTGCAGTTTTGCTCAGAGGTTGTTGTTTTACAGATGTCGGAAAAGAAAAGACATCTGCAATTCTCACTGTCATCTCAGTCTGACCAACTTGTCTTCCCTTTCGATTGTTACTAATGGCTGTGCTGTTGTTTAAATCCAGCCTTAAAGAGAGCATAATCATCAGGTTGAGTGTGTAATGTAGTGTGCTTGTGTTTGTTTGATGCTCCTCTATGCTTCTCCTCCAAGCTTGCTAACCCACAAAGAGTCATTTCAAAGAAATTTCTTGCTTTTACGAGTCCTTCTAGAGCAAGCTCTCTTCCTCTTATGCGTTTTTCATGGCTTTCTCCTTCAGGTTAGATTTCTTTTTCAGCTTATTGAAAAGCACCCAGCTGATGCAATGAGCACAGGTAGATCGACTGCCCTTGTACTTTTATGACAGGGTCAAAAGACACATAAAGTCAATCAATATGGAGGACTGACCCTTCCGCTAGAGACGCGGCCAGTCAAGCCAAGATCACTGACCCTTGATGACCTTACTGGAATGGGACCCCAGACCACCTCTGTTTAACCCGAGTGTGTGTGTGTGTGTGTGCACTGTGACTCTTCGGCAATGATGTTTACACAGGCACCTCTGCTCTTCTTCCTCACGCAGGTAAAACAGGGCACTCAGAGGTGGTTCGTGTGGTCTATGAGCCTGAGAAAATCAACTTTGCACAGTTGCTCAAGGTATTCTGGGAAAGCCACAATCCCACACAAGGTAACATTTCATTCTGTCACAAAATAATATCCTAAAGGGATGGTTTGCTCTTCAAAAATAAAAATTCTGTCTTTTTGACTCCCCCTCTTGTCGTTCCATACCTGTATGGCTTTCTTTCTTATGTGGAACACAAAGAAGTTCAGCTGTTTTTCCCCCTATGCCGTGAATGTGAATGGGGAAGTGTGGAGCTCCAAAAAGCACCAAGTAGTCCATATTACTTTGCGTATTATATTCCAAGTCCTCTAAAGTGTTATGGTAGCTTTGTGAGGATATTAAAGAAATCTTAAAACACATTTTGGGAAAAATATTTTATTGCAATGAAAAAATACAAAAATGGCCAAAAAGATATAAGGAAATGTTAAAACTAAAACTTATTGAAAATTTGTTTAATTTATTATTAGAATTATCTACGTATATGAAGTATATTTTGGGCCTTTTTTAAATATTCTTAAAAATAATTATTTTCCCTTATAGGATATTGAATCAAGATATAGCATTGCTAGAAGATTTTCACTAAATAAATTGTAGTCTGTTCTTCACATCCAGCAATTTAATTGCATCAGAACACTTTGAACGTAGACAATGAGTCACATGGAAAACTTTTTTGATACTTTATTTATTTGAATTTTAAAAGCCTCTGTCTATATTCACTTTTATTGAATGGAAAAGAGCATCCAAGACATGGGTTTCCTTTTGTGTTCCACAGAAGAAGAACAAAAGGAGTTGAACAACATGAGGCTGAGTAAATGATGACAGACTTTCATTTTGGAGTGAACTGCCTCTTTAAGATTATATTTAGTTCATTGGCTCTGTCCCAAATGGAACCCTAAATTCTTGCGATCTTCCTATGAGTCCACACTTTTGTGGCATAATGCCAATTTGACTGTCAGGTAGAAGTTTGCTGTGGGCTTGGCAAAAGTGTGCATCAAGGGCACATATCAACCGCAAAGGGGGCGCTTGCGAGCACCCTTCTGAAACCTAAAATGACAAAGGCCCTGTCCCAAATGGCACACTCTGGACTTGTGGACTTCCTCAGAGTCCACACTTTGGTGACGTCATGTAGTGCAGACCTATAGGGCCCTTAGCGCGAGTCCGCGAGGGCGCATTGAGAGGTATTTTTGGGACAGACTCGATCGTCACGCCAGAAACAGGAAGAAGGTCTCAGCTCAGACATCGAAGCTGAATAAACTTAAAGGTCATCTCATCAGTCCCTTTATTAGAAAAATATCATAAATATCATTAAAAAAGATTACAGTCTTTAGCATCGAGAACAGGATTTATTTTATTTTCCCAAATCTTATGTCCATGTGAACTACACAGCCTGCTTTTACAGTTCTGTAATTGTATATGCCACCTGGGCATTAGAATTGATGTCATGGTTATGTAAATGATCAATACAGTTGTACATAATACATAATGTTCAATTTTAACACAAAATTAAAATGTAAATGAGTTTAAGAAAAATGTATAGGTTTCAATATTCATACTACGTTTATATGACTCAGTAAAGCCATGACATTCGGTTCTATTTATGCAATGAATCATAATGCGATCGTATTATTTAACACGCTATTATTATGTTTGAGATATCAACCACTGGTCGATAATGTTTGTATAAACTGTAAGTAACAACTGGTAAAATGTACGCCTATATCATAAAGCCATGTTAACAGTCCGTGAGCGAAATCTCCTCCCATCCGTTTTCTGATTGGCATTTCGCAAGGATTCCTGGGTAGTTAAAGTGGGTGGAGCCTGCATCTATGCGGGCTTTTTGAAGACCGCTTCAAGGGTACAAAGGGGGCACACTTCAGAGCGTTAAAATGCTAAATGGGACGGCCTACGGACTCGTTGACTCGGCGAGCACGTGCAATTTAAGTCCACGAGACCGAAAGTCCGCATAAAGTGCGCCATTTGGGACAGGGCCAAATAGGACAGTCTCGTTGACTTAACTGGGAAGCGAACGCGGCAGCCATTGTAAGACCACAAGTGCACATGAAGTGTGCCATTTGAGACAGGGCGATTATAAGTTGAAACTCAGTACACAGTAATTTTTGTTTAGCGCAGTGTTAATTTAAGAAAAGCTAAGAACAAAGAGCCATTTAAAAACCTGTAAAAAGCTCTTAAACTTTAGACAGTCTTAAGTTCCAGTGGTGTGTGAGGTACGAGAGGCTCATGAATTCACAAAGAAGAGAGGCAACAGTTTGAGTGGCCGCAATCATGAACAGAGAATTCAGATCGGAGATTAAAGTGTCTCGGCCATCCAATCACATTCAGACTCATCGAGATGGCCTGTATAATGTCCTGATTGTGTCTGTGGTGATGACTAACACTCATCTCGTTCTTATACTTATATATGTTCACAGTGAAATCATGGTTTTGCTTCTGTTTTAAAGAATATAAAAAACTTGCTAAAAAACCTTATAGAAAAACGAAGTAATTAAAAAAATGGGTTTACAGCTATAACGACACCAGTAATAGTCCCAGTAAAGTTTCTTCAGCATGGTTAATGTACTGTTCCCAGGCAACAAAAATATCTGTTCAGGACGCATATGTAGAATCAGCTATAAATCTATGAAGTCATATCTGGATCAAGAACAGATAGAACGGAGCTTTAATTAAAAATTGCACTCTTTCCAAGATTTCATATCTGGTTGATTGGGAGTTTGTTTCCCAAGAGACTAAAGTACTAATAGATGCTAAATTTGGACCCACAGAAGATGTACTGAGTGGCTGCACTGCATGATTACATCAGGGATACATGACTTACTTTAGTTCTCAGGTGTCTACATTTAACCTCTTAAGTGTCATGGGCCCACCGGTGGGCCCAAATCCATTACATATTTAAAACAGTAATAATCTATACTAAACCTAAACTAATCTTGACAAACTATATATCATTTGAAAGCTTACAATCTCTAGTTTCCATATTTGGTTACTGATTCTCAAAACAAATTACAGAGGAGCCGTAATTTATTAATTTGCAACAAGAATATTTTCATACTCCTAGGCGTGTTCAGACCTTTATTTTGAAATAGCAATGAACATGAAAAATCATGAAAGAAGGGTAGAAACCAGTTTGTTTTCATGCCAAGAGTTCAAAAGATGGCAAGCATTCAATTATTTTAGAAAAAAAAGGTCTGAAAATGTTTTAAATATAAAGAAAAAATAATAGATTCACCATTTGTGATGTGGCCGCGAGCTATAACGCACATATGTTTTCTTTTATGTGTTTATTCAAGGTTTAATTCATATCAAAATCTGCCAAACTTCCAATACTACTTCTGAATAGGATGTCTACTTTATAAATTGTATGAAAATTGTGAAAATGATGGTTCAGATCACTCAAACCACATATGGAAATGGAGGCGCCCTTATATGGGCAGTAATGGAGTCTGGTTGTGACCTAGTGAAAAAGTTTGGTACTGCGCCCAAACAAAATCTTACTGAAAGCTCATTTCTTGAGATATCAACCTAAAATTTGAAACACAACTTGTTCAGATTTTTGGCATTGATTTTTTTGCAGTTTAAGAGTTGTCCAGGTTTTGAAAATATATATTTTATATAAAATATGAATAATTAATTTTTTTAAATCGTACATTTTCATAAACTCAAACTTCTGTAACTTTTTTTCTGTTTCACTTTCTTAATTTATTTCACTTCAACAAAAATCTGCCAAATGTCTTCTTTAAAACAAGACCAATTTTATGTCTATATTCCAAAGGATTCTTATCCTATACCATTTAAGTTTGGAATGTGCATTTTCATGTCTATTCAAAAAAAGGGGGGGTGACACTTAACAGGTTAAAGGGTTAGTTCACCCAAAAATATGTCACCCCCTTAAGCCATCCTAGGTGAATATGACTTTCTTCTTTCAGCCAAACACCCAAAAAAAAAGCGCATTCATCCATCATAAAAGTAATCCATACTGATCCAGGGGTTAATAAAGGCCTTCTGAAGCGAAGCGATGCATTTTTGTAAGAAATGTATCCATATTTATAACTTTATAAACTGTAATCACTGGCTACATAAAGAGTAGTTCACCCAAAAATTAAAATTTACATTTGTAAACACAAATAACAATGTACATTTGTCTTGTGAACAGATCCTCAGTTCTCTTATTTTTAGCACTGACATATCGCTGCCTTTTCTTTGATAGGAATGCGCCAGGGCAACGATGTTGGAACGACCTATCGATCAACCATCTACACATACACACAGGAACAACTCAGCGAGGCATTGCGCTCCAAGGACGAATATCAGAAGGTACTGTATCCCTCTACAACCTTTTCCTGTTTCTCCTCTCCCTTTATGAAGACCCCACTAACAACCCTTTGGTGATCTTTACGGTAACACAACAGTTTGTGGATCAGTGGTTCTCAACTAGTTTAGCTTCAGGATCCAGATTTAACATTGGACAAGTGCCAAAATTGTCCTTGGAATGATATACTGTATATATATGTGTGTGTGTGTGTGTGTGTGTGTGTGTGTGTGTGTGTGTGTGTGTGTGTGTGTGTGTGTGTGTGTGTGTGTGTGTGTGTGTGTGTGTGTGTGTGTGTGTGGCACAATTGCTTTCAACATCAATAATAATGTTTCTTGAGCAGCAAATCAAAATAATAGAATGATTTCTGAAGACTACAAAAGAATGGAGCATTTTTGTTTTAATATCTGGACGAATATTTATCAAAATAGGGTTTGTGTATCTTGAAAATATTATTGACCGTATTGTTTTTAGGATCTCAGGCATTTAATAATAATAATAGTAGTAGTAATAATAATAATAATAAAAACATCTTTATTAATTATATTGTTAATATATATATATATATATATATATATATATATATATAAATAATTGCTAAAAATATTAATTGTATTTGTTGATTATTTGTAATATTATTTATAATATATTTGTTAAAAATATAATATACAATACATTTTAATGTATGTATATATATGTGTGTGTATATATATATATATATATATATATATATATATATATATATATATATATATATATATATATATATATATATATATAAATTAAATAGTTTATATTGTTGTTCTTGATTATTGGAATATTAATATGTGATAGTGTTCATTTCTTCACTTTCACGTGGCATTTTAGGCAACAAGCTTAGTATTGTATTTTCCTTCTGTCCTCGACCCAATCAGAAGAACCAGTGCTATAGAAAACAAAAGCTGCTCATATCGATGTTCCCCTGATCTAATGGAATGTTAACATCCCTGGTCCCCAAGTGGATGGTAAGGAGGGACAGGTGTTGAGGATTACATCCCTCTACGGTTCTTGCACTGTTTGATAACCCTTGAATCCGTAGCAGATTAAACAGGTTTTCTGCAAAGCAGGGAAGTATAATACATGAAATAGTAATTCTCTTTGTCTTGTTAGACAGCTTGGAGAAAGGAGACTTCAAATCCGTGCATGAGGAGGTTCAAAGCCTTTCGGCGTTGAGTGCGAATGCTGCCATCTGCATTATGCATATATTTTTCACTAATTGCGGAACGGCTCTGTCGTCGAGGCGAAAATGTAGGTTTCTTGGTCTCTGTGGTGCAATGCATTACAAACCTGCATGTGGTTCACGCTAACAACCCCACCCTTTCCGTCGAAGCGAAGCTTGTTGGAACAATAGAAGCAGAGGAACTGACTGTGGTTCTTGCAAGCTCTAATCTTCCCTACCGTACCCCTGTAGTCTCATTTTCTTCCATCAAAACCCTTCTCCCTCCCCCTTCCCCTTGTGTATGATCATACTTCGTTTTTTGGGCCGTTTTCCTTCTCATTCCCTCAGATCAGTTCACTGTCTGAAATGAAATTAGCAGCGAGCCAGTATTCACGCTCGGACACATTACGGACGCTGTCATGTTAGACACATTTGACTATTGACGAGATAACCTTGACTGTCTCATCATCCCAGTGTTCTCTCTTCACACATCACATCAGATCTCATCTGCCTTTGTGCTGATACCAAAGGTTTCTGCAGTCTCTCTTTTCTACATTAAAAGAGCCCAAATGAACAGCG
This sequence comes from Siphateles boraxobius, assembly GCF_051911475.1. Classification (NCBI taxonomy): domain Eukaryota; kingdom Metazoa; phylum Chordata; class Actinopteri; order Cypriniformes; family Leuciscidae; genus Siphateles; species Siphateles boraxobius. Next base: position 800,973 of record NW_027509208.1, on the reverse strand, counting down.
CAGTCACTCTTCGCTCTTGCTGAGCACTCCATTTTGAGCAAATTCTGAACACAATATCCAATATCTTTTCCTGTGATATGGTACATTTGGTATCTCAGCAACTAATTCTTGAGGAAGGATGGATCTCACTGGACACTGATGTCCACAGACACACTCACATATGAACAAGTCATCACTGTTCATAATCAAAATGCTTATTTTAAAGCCATATTAAGTAGTTTTCTTACTGAATAATGACACTGATGACGATTTGATGATTTGGAGAAAAAATAATGACAAAGAAATGGCAAGGCAAGTAACACATTGTAGAAAGACTGAAATATTTTCTTGTAAAGCATGTTTTATTTGCAAAGTGATATACATTTTATATATGCATTTTTATGTAGTAAAATATATTTTAAATACACAGTTTATATACTGTATATAGCTGTTGCTGAGATATACCAAATCACAGAAAAAGATATTGGATATTCAGCGCTTGTTCAAAATTGTGCATGCATGGCATGAGTGAAGATTAATACATGAATCTTTTGATGTGTAGTTTTATAGAAAAATGGCTGAAAATCAGACCATCTTTACTGTGGAGTCCCGCCCACTGAAGTGACCGAATGAAGGAAATGTCTCTGTTTTCTAACACACACAGTCATTCTTACAGACAGCAGCTGTGGTATTGGGATGAGAATAGGGGACGCAGGGCTCCAAGTGGGAAAAGAATAAGGGTGCGATTAGTTTTTTCATGCAGCGCTGGCTCCAGCTGATGATGACTCCCAATGACCTGCACCATTGGCATCTGACTTTCTGTTCAGTTTCCTACTTTCAAAATCGCAAAAAACAACTTTGTTCTTAAATGCTAATTGGTTGTAGCGCGTTGTACCATAGAGGTCACCTATTAAACTTATTATACATGTCAAGAACTATATTTGCTAGCGGATGCATTTTTCACAATAAAATAATGATGGCCTTAATGTTTTATTCTGTTTTGTAAAAGCCTTTTGTATCTTTACTCAGACAGAGCAGCCTTTTTGCTTAGAGAATCTTACAAAGTTAATTGCTTTGTTTTCTCGTCCTGAAATTTCATGGTCAAGGGTTTTATTAGTGAGTGGAAATTAGTCACTCTATAACCCTCTAAAATACTTCTGTTTCATAAAAATAGGGTATGAAGAGAACTTGTATGTTTTTTTTGTCCTTGGAAAATGGATCGTTTTCAGGTTGGCATGTTGTACGGTTGAATGCATGTTCATAGAAAAGGGATTTTGCAGTAGAGTGGTGATTTAAGTCATCCGAATTTACTGTAAGATACTGTAGGGTTGCGTTTTAATGGTGTATCACTTATTAACCCTCATGTTCCGTTTAGCATGTTCAAAAAGCCTTTTTATTAACAAAAAAAATGTGTATATATATATATATATGTGTGTGTGTGTGTGTGTGTGTGTGTGTGTGTGTGTGTGGCCTGGTAAATCCTACATTATGTGGACAAAATGTCCCCATAAGGATGGCAATATCTGAAATCCTTGTTCGTGTGGGGACATTTTTTGGTCCCCATGAGGAAAACAGCTTATAAATCATACTAAGTGATGTTTTTGAAAATGTAAAAATGCAGAAAGTTTTCTGTGATGGGTAGGTTTAGGGGTAGGGTTAGTGTAAGGGAATAGAATATACGGTTTGTACAGTATAAAAATCATTATGTCTATGGAAGGTCCCCATAAAACATGGAAACACTACATGTGTGTGTGTGTAAAAGTACAGTCCTGTCATTGTTAAATTGGATGTGCTTTATTGTATTTTTTTGCCATGTGGGTTTGCTGTGCTCAAATTGACCCCAAAAAGAAGCAACACTACTAAAATGGTTAACAGACTCTGTTTGAGTGGAAAAAAGAGGTTCATTTCAATTACTTTTAAGCGTTTTATGTTAAGACAAAAACCACTCTGAACACCTAGCCAGTAAAGGCAATCTCAACAGAACATGCACGAGGTCAAGTGTGTCCCATAGGAGAGGCTCTCTTTTAGCTGGTCAGATGAATAAGACAGGAGTTTATGAACGCTGCATGCTGTCAAAGAAGCTTTTAGCTGCACAAGGCTCTGCATTTCTCATTGTGTTCCTTTTCTGAGACGCCTGCAGACTCATACGCTCCTTCTACCGGCCATCCTGCTAACTGCATTTTCCCTTTCTCTCTCTCACTTATTCACTCCATCCTCCATTGTCTCCTGTCTTTCTCTCTCCACCCACTCCACCCCCTGCTGAGCCATCTGCGCTTCGGCAGGCCCTGTCTCCATGGCAACAAGGGAGGCCACGCTGCCTCCTATTGGCCCGCTGCCCAAACGGAGAGGCTGCCGGGGGTCGAAGGTCGTCTGTAGAGTGCCGCCTCACCGGTGTTCTAATCAGCTGTTGACCCCTAGCCACAATGAAATGAGTGTCAGAAGACAAGGGGTTAATAAAGCCCGGTCTGACTGGCAGCTGGGTCCATTATGAGTGAGGGACAGGAGAGGGAGAAATCAGGAAGACGTGGGGGACGTGGGGGGGGGGGTGGGGGGGGGGGGGTGTCGGATTGGTTGGGATGCTGTAGATGAGGGACTCAGATCTTGGGTTGGGGGCCCGTCTGTGTTGTGTAAGGGAAGATTTGATGTCACCATAAATCTTGTCTGCAAGGGTGGAATGAAAGCTGTGGGTGGCTTTTTTAGGATTATAGCGCCTGGTGTTAGTGTGGGGGATGTTGGGAATTTGGAGGGTTACTGTATCTGTTGTGGGGTAACAGTGCTGGTTTTCACTCAGTGTAACATTACTTTAACAAGGAATAGATTAACGTCAGCTTTTACTGTTAATATATACTACAGTACCATTTAAAAGTTTTGGGTCGGTACGATTTTTTATGTTTTTGAAAGAAGTCTCTTATTCTCATTAAGGCTGTTTTCATTTGATCAAAAAATCGAATTGTACATTTTATTTGTGAAAAGTGGATATTCGTATAAATATCATTATTTATTCTATTTCTAAAAAGCATGTTGTAGTTGCAAATGGGTTGTAATGTCAAATTAAACTTAAACTGTTAACGCTTTTACCTTTCTGAAGGCATAATTATATCCCAACATATCTTAATATGTTTTAATTTTGCACAAAATACAAATCACTAACACTTACTGCATGAGGGGATGTTCATGCAGAAATGTAAAAATCTCCTCCTTTAACTGGAAAAGGCAGCCGTTTAATAGAGCGACCCACTTGTGATTTTAGCTTCTTAAGGTTTTTTAGCATGTTGGCTGAGGAGAAAAATTGTCGTTCTTTATTGAACGTTTTCCATCACTCCAGTAAGAACGTCATAGTGTGTGCAGATGGAGACTTGGCACAGTGCACAATTTTACACAATAATTTAAGCTATTTTTAGTCTTGAACTTGTCGGCCATTTTGGATTCCACCAAAAACAATCAATCAAATACAGCTGCAAGTAGCAGTTAGCAGAAGCGTGTAGGTGTAAAGAAGTAGGCTAAATGAAATAGACTTATTGATATCAGGTTTAGAATTGGGGGGAAAACCATTTTTTATATATATACCTGATAGAGCCTATGTATTATGTATTATATCAGAGATAGAGTATTATGTGTGGGTGACTTTTATCTAATACTTATATGATGTTAAGACATATGTTAAGTGTCTTGAGTTGCATTAATGGTTTTACATATGCATGTTTCAAAAACCATGTCAAAAGATGACGAGTGCTTCATAAGAAGACTATTTTAAAATATAGAGTAACAAAAAATTTCATGCAGAAATGTATGTCCTTGGGGCAGATTTGTTCCCCATGAGAAGAGTGACTCTTGTGTAATATTAAAGTCTTTAGCTCAAATGGTGTAGTACGGTTGACATTTTTGAATATTGTGAATTTAACCCGCTAGTTGCTAAGCAACCATCAATTCCATCCATCCCATAATTACACAAAATGCAATTAGCCACAGACCCTTCACGCATGCAATGTTCATTGAGTTTCACCATAGGGATAAAAAGTTAAAAGTGAAGAATATTAATAATATACAAGTGCCAAAATTAGTTCTTTTCCTACTTAGCTTAGCAGATCTACAAATCTGGCCTTGTATTACAGTCACATATAGACACCAGTGTTATTTTAGTATGATTGTAGCTGCAGTGTGCCACCAAATCCTTCTGCCCTCATTTTAGCCGACATCAACACACTTTTACCCCACTGACCTGCCCTAGCGTACTTGTTCAGATCATCTTTTGGCTGATTCTGAGTGAATGTCATAAGCTGACAGCACTTTGCTCCAAGAGCAGACGGTATTACTGCAGAGAGTGAGGATCACTCAAGGTTTAAATGAAGGAGATTTGCCCTTATCGATCACAGCGAGATTGTTCGATATTGAATATTCCGGCTTTATTCTTCCTGTTTCGTTTATGGGCTGTTAATTGGCAGAGATGGTAGCTTCATAATGCTAGCTACAATGCTGGTATAAATAACCACAAGGGGGCACTGTGTCCTATCTACAGGGGGTAGAGCTCCATCCATCCACCCCCTGCCTTTGTGCTCATTTACTCTCTCTCACCTTCTCTCCTTCTCTCTGTCCTCACGTCTCAAGAACTTGGTGTGGCATGTTCCCATCTATTAGCATCTCAATTAAGGGCTAACAAAAGACAGGTTTTTCCCCTTCGAGGTCTCCACATCTGTGGTTTACCTAGTCTCCATGCGCCCTGAGCAAAATCCAGGAGATTGACTGCACTCCACCAATTACAGCTCCCCATCAATGTCTGCAAGAAATCACAATGGCCTTAATTAGCGACTGCAGCCTCACTCTATTACACGCTAGCGCAGTAAAAGCCCAGTCGCACCTTCACCACCAGTCTCCCATGGATAATGTGGGCTGTAATTACGAGTGAGGAGGTGTATCGGAAGTGGGTGTTTGTGGCGCTTTTCTACTTTCATTGTGTGGCCTTGCAAGGATGGCTAATTGATTTTTAAAGGAACAGTCCACCCAAAAAATAAAATTCGGTCATCATTTACTCACCCTCATGTCATTCCATACTTGTGTGTTCCAGGGATACTTTTTTTAAGAATACTTCAACCACTCTTTTCAATATAATGTAAAAAAGAAGAAGATCGAGGCTGCCAGACTCCCAAATAGCACCATAAAGGCCCCAATATACTTGAAGCGAAATCAAAGAACTAACTTGATGTGACGTCATTTCAAACAAAATCAAGTCAAAATGAATTTTGTTTGGAATTTGTTTTGGGAGTTCGAAACAGCGGAAAAATTAGCTAGATCTGGTAAACACCTTTGTACTACTATTGGACCGTGGCGATTGCGTAATAAGTAGGTGTGCGCGGAGGCTCCGCCATCTTTCATTTGGAAATCTTTTCTGGTTCATTTCTCCTATTCAGTCCGTCGCTAGTGAAAACATGAACATACTGGAGACACACTGCTTTAAAGTAAAAAATGAAGTTGTACTTTTATGAAACGAGGCACTGTTTTTCATGTTTAATATGGTAAAAACTTGATATAGTTTTAAGTGCTATATAAATAAACGTGACGTGACTTAACTACAGTGCCGAATTGCAGAACTTGTGCAAACATATCCATGTTTCTATGATCAGATGCTTTTCTTATGCTTTATTTAAAAATGCTTGCTGTTTTCTCAATTTTGTTGTGTGTAGGCAGTGTCTGATGTTCGGTAAAAATGGTAAAACTTGGTTTTCTTTATTATAGGTAGCATTTTTATTGTTTTATGCGAGTCAAATAAACACATTATACTGTAGACATATACACAACGGTGCTTTAGAATTACACACAGTTTGCTAGTTTGTCAATGTTATTTTAGTAGTATGTACTGTTATAGTTTTTATTAATATTTTGAATTAGCTTTTTATATTCTCTGTTTTCATTTAAATTTTTTAATTCATTTATTAATTTATTTCAGTTTTATTTTTATTTTTTTATTTTTCAGTAAGTAAATTTAGTGCTTCTTCTTAAATTATTTTCAGTTTTTTGCCAATTCTTTTCATAATTTAATTTTTTTGTTAACGACAATAACACAGGCTTGCCGATGCCACTATATTTTGCCATCAAGGGGCCCATGCCAATGTTTTTGACGAATACATGAACAGACAGAGAAAGCAAAAGAAACACATCGAGCGAGAGAACCAGCGCTGGGCCAGATCAGACTGCAGTAGATTGATAGGAATAAATCGGATGTGGAAGGGGGTCGAGGTGATTGGATCAGTATTTTCTAGGTCTCTCTATCTGTGTGAGGTGTCAAACATACCTGAGTCTCATTATAGAGTGTGTGTCTGTGTGTGTGAGACTGCGGGCCATGCATGGGCTAATTAGCTTTTCCCCCGGCCGCTCTGCGACCGCTCCCGTTATTTCCTGACCAGCTTGCCAGGCCGGCACCCCCTCTTCCCCTCCCCCATGTGTGGCTGTTCTAAATGGAGACTCAATGCATGCTGCTCCCCGACATCCTAATGTACCCGACCAGTTGGTTTAACAAACACAGCGCTGCCAACCATCTGCCGGCCAAATCTGTCTTCAAATTGCTTTAGTAACAAACTGAACTTTCTTTGCTGCTCTTGCTTCCTGCGTCCTGCCTTCCTCAATGTGCCGCTCTCTGCTCCTCATCACGGCCCTCGCTCCTGCTCCTTGCGGCGGACCATTGTAATTTTCTCTCCTCGTTTATTCTGGGCTTGTCTCATCTAATCTGGTTTTATTTTATCTGTTCTCGTCTCATCTCACACTTTCTCTTCTCTTACCATTTTCATTTGTTGCTTTCTTGGCGAGTCTGTCGTTGAATCTCTTCTATTTTATTCTGGAATCGCCTGGTCTTTTCTCTTTTTTTTTCTCTTGTCTTCTCGTCTTGTCTCGTATCATCTCATCTCATCTGATAATGTCTTCTCATCAAATCTAGTCTCATACCGCCTCGTCTCATCGAATCTCTTCTCGTCATGTATCGTATTGTGTCTCTTTTCTCGTCTCGTCTCATCTCATCTTATCTGATGATGTCTTCTCGTCATGTCTCGTATCGTATTGTTTCGTCATGTCTTGTCTCATTTCATCTCATGATGTCTTCTCGTCACATCTTGTATCGTTTCAATCTCGTTTTATGATGTCTTCTCGTACCATCTTGTATCGTATCATCTCATGATGTCTTCTCGTCATGTCTTGTATTGTATATTTCGTCTTGTCTCATCTCATTTCATCTCATGATGTCTTCTCGTCACATCACGTATCGTCTCATATCATCTCATCTCGTATCATATCGTCTAAATCTCATCTCATGATGTCTTCTCATCACATCTCGTATTGTCTCATCTCATATCGTATCCTCTCAATCTCATCTCTTGATGTCTTCTCGTCATATCTCGTATTGTATGTTTCGTCTTGTCTCATCTCATTTCATCTCATGACTTCTCGCCACATCTTGTATCGTCTCGTATCGTCTCGTATCGTATCATCTCAATCTCATCTCATGTCTTTTCGTCACATCTTGTATCGTCTCATCTCGTATCGTATCGTCTCATCTCATGATGTCTTCTCGTCACATCTCGTTTAGTCTCATCTCGTATCGTCTCAATCTTATTTCATGATGTTTTCTCGTCACATCTCGTATCGTCTCGTATCGTATCATCTCAATCTCATCTCATGTCTTTGCGTCACATCTTGTATCGTCTCATCTCGTATCGTATCGTCTCATCTCATGGTGTCTTCTCGTCACATCTCATTTAGTCTCATCTCGTATCGTCTCAATATTATTTCATGATGTTTTCTCGTCACATCTCGTATCGTCTCGTATCGTATCATCTCGTATCATATCGTCTCAATCTCATCTCATGATGTATTCCCGTCACATCTCGTATCGTCTCATCGCGTATCGTCTCAATCTCATCTCATGATGTCTTCTTGTCATGTTTCGTATTGTATTGTTTCGTCTTGTCTCATCTCATTTCATTTGATGATGTCTTCTCGTCACATCTAGTCTCGTATCGTCTCATCTCATCTGATGATGTCTTCTTATTAGGACTCATCTCACCTTGTCTCGTATCATATAGTCTCATCTCATCTGATAGTCTCTTTCTTTTCTTGTCTCGTGCGGTATTTCACACTTCATAGTTTGACAAATTGCATCTCATAAAGATTCTAAAACGTCCAGAGAAACTGTATCATCTGAAGCATAATTAAACCCCCACAAACCCAGAGCAAATGTATGCCCACCAGAACTACTGTTTCCTGATCAGAAAGCTTGCTGTCTTTATTGGTTCGCTTTCCCTGCTTACCGTCTGACCACCGATCCTCCCGTCCCATTTCCTCCCCTTGTCGTACTTCTAGCGGCTGCAGACAATCCAGATTTCATTTTCCTTCATGATGATATCCTCAAAAGACCTCAACAAATGGTATAGAACAGATTTTTGGCACCAGCGTGCACATAGCCCTAAACATCATTATGGACAGAAGCGAAGAGCTGCCAGGAAACGAACGGTGCCACCTTCCTCACCAGCCATGCGGTTCTCAGTGCCAGCGGATGCGTTCTCAAAGACACAGTCCCTGATCTCAAGGGCAAACCCTGCACAATCACACAAAAACACATACGCGCACCCAAACACTGTTAACCTTAAAACCTCCACCTAGAATCCATGCTGGACGATTAGTTCCGTATTCTTTATAACACTGCTTATTTTATCATTGAAAATACATTTTAAGTGTGGTTTATTTGGCATATTGTGTACCGTTATATGGTGATTTTCTTTATTTTTCACCATGATCACCATAAAAAAAAGAGTTGCATGATGTTTCGTTAGAGATTTATGCCTTTATTTTCCACTGTAAAAGATAACCGCATTACCTAGTGAACTATTCCTTTAAAGGGTTCATTTTTTGAGTAGGCCTATGTGTCACCTTAAAAGTGTTTAATCTTTGCCTCAAATATTCCTCTTGCTAATGCGATGCTAGCTTTATGACACATAGCTTTTTCCTGCTCTCTAATTTTACAGTTATTCTTCTGCAGTATGAAATTGCTTCACCCAAAAAAAAAAAAAAATTGGGCTCCTTATCTCTGACTCTCACATTTTTCCCCTTAACCAGGACATGCAGGTATTTGCATACCTAATGACTGCTCTGTCTGACACGCAAATTAATTAGTCTGAATTTTATGCATTTAGCAGCGTGCAAACAAAACACAGAAACATGTCACCAAACAGCTCAGCACTACACCACCTACTCCACTACACGTTTCAGAGATGACTCCATAATCATTTCACTCTTAAAATTTGAAGGGATTCAGAGATATTTTAGCATCCGGAGCGCAGGGCCTCACGTCTCAAATGCTTTTGTTTGATGTCCTAATTTTAATAGCATTACTTTTTGTTTTATTTATTTATTTATTCTTTAATAAATCCTTTTTGCATTCTGATATTCATATAAAATATAAACTTCAAATGAGTTCATGCAGAACCAAAATAAGGGTCATTACAGTTTTCATTTTATCTTGGATTGTCTTTCCAGTTAAACGAACTGACATCATCCATCACCGTGTCCCTCAAAGTGAATCTAAAGGTCTTTGTCTTTATACTTTGAACTAAACAGGCTGTGCATGAGGTCATTTGAATCCGGCCCTGTGCGTTTGTCTGCAGATCGTGTTTGTCTAGCCTCTTTGTTCTGGAGGACTCTGGGTCCCTGTAGGCTGACGACCCCCTTTCTGAAGCCGCATGACTTGAGCATCACTCACGGGTGGGGTGAACCGCATGGTCCCTGGAGTCAAAGTGACCCCTGACCACGGGAGGCATGTGGCATAATGAAGATCTGATTGAATAAGTGGACAAATGAATAAAAGATAGAACTGACACGCAGAGAGAAACACTCATCCAGCCAGTGTCGCTTTCTCTCTTTGTGTCTGCTGATTGAAGTAGATCTATCTTACAGACAAGCCCTGATAAAGAAAAAAAGCGTATGCTGTGTCCCCACACTGGACGTGTCTGATGACGCATCGTAACTGTTTTTAGGCTGTCTACACTGGAAAAATCAAAGCTGCACGTAATCTGCGAATATTCACTAAAAAGGACTGAGATCAATGCTTGACTTCCACAATGGTGAGCTTTATTTTCTGTGGAAATCCATTGATTATTGGTAACTCTTATAATTATAATGATAGTGTTAGTTTGCATATACATGTGGTAAGAAATAAAAGATGATGTGGATTAGTAGACCGGAGACCAGAAACGGAACAACATAACAGCCAATTTTCATGAAATTATAAAAAAACTTACATTTTATTTATTTAAATAATGTAATATAAATAAGATTTATTTTTTTCTCTAGGATGGGAAAAATAAAATAGGTGGCATTGTTAAAAAAATGAATAGTGTATATATAGCAATTTTCAAAAACTCTATATAAAATAAACTTCTTATTATAAATTGAGTGACCGTCAAGTGAAACTGCCGCAATGTTAACTGAAAAAAATAAAATATACAAAATTTTAATTTAAACTTCATTTAGTTTAACTTTATGTCCTAAAATAACTAAAACTGAAATAAATAAATAAATATACAGACATATTTTAAAGAGGAAAAAAAAACTAATAATAATGTAAAAAATTCAACTGGAAAATAAAAAAAATTAAATATATAAAAACTCTATTACTAAAAACTAGAATAGTATCTAAATGATACTAAATCAACACTAGTCTGTTTAGCTTCATTAAATATAATGTGAGCAATTTGTTCTTTGTTTTATTAAAAGACTGGCATTAAAGACTAAATTGACTTGGTTGAATAACTTTGTTTACCTCACTATATGATTCCCACTCATTATATTTCAAAGCATTCAACGTTTTCTACCAGGTTTGATTTATATAAAAATGACTCTTCCTCAGAGAATGAAATGATTTGCTGGTTTTGAATGGCCATCTCGACATCAAGGCCACTTCGAGCACAAGGACAAAAGGATGAGGTGAATAATAAAGACAGACCAGAGACCCTGAGCCAGACTGAGGATTGGAGTTCAATTGTAGGCTAGAGTCAGGCTGAAACAAAAGGATAGAATAAACCGGGCATCATCTCGTTGCTATTTATTCATTTGCCCTCCCAGCAGTTTCAAATCAAAGAACCGGACATTATTTACATTCCTTGTGCTCAGCTGCTATAAAACATGAATCCTCTTCAAGGAATTAAATAAATGCGTTCCGCAAGCTAATTTGAATGTTGTTTTCCACATCAAAGCCATTAAGCTCAGTAAAATCTCCACAGACAAAGGAATGAAGGTAAACAATAGCACAAACAAACCTGAGCTCTTACAGTAGCTGCATCCCAGTACTATACAGTGTGGGCAAGATCACGTTTGATTAAAGTGTGTTGGAAACGACAGATGCTAATGTTGTTGCTGGTTCGATACCAAAACGCATTAAAATATGTAGCTAGTTGAAGACTGATTTGGATTATTACTTTAGCAGTATAAAGTATCAGCAGGATAGCAGTATCCTTCAGAGATCACATGCTGATCTGGTGCTCAAGAAACATTTCAATGTTGAAAACAGTTCAGCTGCTTAATATTTTTGTGGAAACCCTGATTTAAAAGAAAATTAATAGAAAGTTCAGAAGAACAGCATTTTATTTACACACACACACACACACACACACACACACACACACACACACACACACACACACACACACACACACACACACACACACACACACACACACACACACACACACACACACACACACACACACACACACACACATATATATACTTTTTTTGTTGTATTCGCTGCCACTTTTGCTCAATTTAATTCACCCTAGCTAAAAAACTGAATATGTCCTTGGTGAAATATTATTTCTTTTTAAAAATCTCCCTGCTCCAAAACTTTTCAACAGTAGTGTAGCTAGAAAATAACGTCATCTATTTTAAGGTCTCTTTCATCCAGCTATTTTTATCAATTAACGGATAGTTTATAGTGACCCCCTCCATTTTTACAGTCACAAGACACCGCCAATTAGATGAAAGTTGTGAAATGTGAGACATGAATGTAACACCGCCTCATTGCCATGGATGACTATCAAATACTGTATACAATACAGAGGTCATCATACAAAATGTTGGACTGCTCAATACCCCGATAGACCAATCAGAATCAAGTATTCCAGAATGAGTGTAATAAAACTTCCTGTTTCCTAAATGAACCTGATAAATTAAATGCAGATTTCTCTTGGCTCATAGCTCTGGTCTGTTTTCAGCAATGTTCTTGGTTCAGCTGTCCATATTTGTGATCCAAAAGGTAGAAATGTAAATCGACAACTTAATATGCCATTAACTGTAAATTGGTCATATCGCCCTTCTCCCTGATAACACCGAGCTGTGCTACGCTGTCTCCTTGGTGACTGTTCCTGCTAATAGCTGCACATGTGTTGGAGTGGGAGCTGGTATCTAGTATGTTGATGGTGGAGCCTGACCCCGCACAGGGCATCAGAATGCTGGGATTTGTTGCTTTCTGCCCATGCCAGTTTGGCCAGGTGCTGGTTGGCACTGAGAGTGGCGGTTGATGGTACAGACTTGGAGTAGCCTATACTTGTGCTGAGTTATTTAGCCAGTGTGATGGCATTGTTAGGCCATGTCAGATGGGTTTACTGACTCAAAAAAAGGACACAGCAAAAACTAAAAAGAAGTGTTTCACTAGCAGCAGCTAGAAACATGCAAAGATAAGTTGAGTTGATGATACAAAGGGCAACTTTTTGAGCAATGTTGTTGGGCAATGTTGCCGAGCGATTGTTGCTTGGGCACTTTCACATTGAAAATGGGCAATAATTTTCTATCTGGATAATTTAGATTGGTCGTTGGCCCTGTGTCTCATCTGGTTGCCCGTTGACGGGAACATTGCTCAAAAAGTTGCCCTGTGTATCATCAACTTTAGAAAAAAAAAAGGTTCAATAGGGCTCTATATAGAACCTTAGGGATCTTGACTCAATTTGAAAGAACATCTATATTTCGATTGTCCGCTTTAGACATTCTACTAATTACCTAGTTCTGGCATAATCGCAGGCTGATAGGTCCTTACTCAGGGGCGGAGTGGCAATCGGGAGAGTCGTGACTTTTCCCGATGGGCCGGTTGTGTTTCGAGGCCGCGAGGGCTGGTCTGAAAATAGTTATACATTGTTAACTTAGCAACACCATCCGCTGTCTGCTTGTCAAACTGTACAGCCTCTGCTCAACCCGTAAATAAATGCATCGATCCGCATATTTTATTTAAGTTCTTAAATGGTCTAGTGGTAGATCTTTTGCCAAGCGTGTCAGAGGTTACGGGTTCGCACTCGTATATTTTTTTTTTCTCTCATTAAAACTGAATATGTTCATCAGTGATTACAGTCTGTATCAAGCAGGGACACGTTTGTGTGCATTTTATTTTGTGATTTCGCCGGAATGAATAGAGAGTCTTCGCAACAGCGATAGATTGAAGCGCGTGTCCGAGTGAAGACTGCGCGCACCGCGCGCCACAAGAGAACACTGTATCCATGACAGCCGATCGCCGCGGCAACGAGCGCTCAGCTTGATTTAAAAAAACAACACATTTTAGAGCTAGATCTCTTATTTAATAGCAAACTAAATGAATGCTCTGCTAGTTAACTGGAGATGTTTTATTTATTTGTATTAGGTACATCCGTGGCTCAGTGTTTCAAAAAGTGGTGGGGGACACTATCGATCCTGAGAAAAAGTGGTCCTTCACTGGATCTAAACAAATCAATCTAACTATAGATGTGAGCAGTAGTGGTGACTTTCTTAATCTATTTAAAATAATTTTGCCAGGGTTTTTGCAATTTTTTCATTTCTTTACCAAAAAAATGGTAAACCCCCTACGAAATTTCCCGGTAGATTTTTTGGACCCACTCCGCCCCTGTCGCACTCATTTGGTAGCGATCGCATCGTCATCTACATGGCGCAACATTCTAACAAATACCGGCAGTGTTGCTGTTAGCACTCTGCAGCGCACTTTCAGAAAGCATCTGAAATCAACATTTAAGATAAGCGAAACACTCTTTTCCTCCATATCTTTGTACATATTGCGTGGTTTGCTTATTAATTCCTAAATGAGCATCATAACAGTTTAATCTAAGTGTTGTTAATCCTTGTGGAGTGATTAACTAAGCATATTAGCTGCAGTGTTTACGCAATTGTGTTTATGCCACAGCAAGCGGTCTTTTGTATGCAATTGCCGTGAGGATACGCTGTCTAAGCTACCGATATGAGAAAAGGTTAAAGTGAAATAAGTGTTCACGCTTTCAACGGGGTTACCATGTTTAGCCTCATAACTCTAATGACGAGTTCATTATTTTCAGGGCAATGTTTTCATTAGCTACGCTAATGTGTGCGGTTGATTTCGTCAGAGCACTCTCTGTCTTTCTTTATCAACTCAATAGCTTTTCACTTATCAATAAGAGTATAAGGTCATGTCAGTGATACATTAAATTATTTAATTATGATACTTGATCAGGTGGTTGCTGGGTTTTTATATCTACCACCCTGCAATGCATATCTAATGAGAACACATAGTGCACGTTTCTAGAGCTAAGCCATTCAGCAGGATAGCCCAGGCACACATGGTCATATAGGTCACCAGTGTTAAGCCAGTCGGCAGGATAACCCAGGCACACATGGTCATATAGGACAGGTCATCGGTTCCCAACATGGGGGTCGCGGCCCACAAGTGAGCATGTGAACAGTCCGTAACTTTTTTTGTGTTCAAAATGTACTAAATTTATATAATGAGCGAGTACATCATGTAATAAGTGTCACCTATAATAAGTATTTATTTTGGGACTATTTTACGCTGGTTCGGGTCGCACCGCTGCGGTGTAACCCAGTGACTGCCTGACTCGTCATAGACATAAACAGAGAGAAGTAGCTCCGGCTACAATGTTCTTCCACAAGACGCATTATTCTGTTATTAGACGCATGTGTATTAATCGCTAGAGCGCCAAACGATCATATTACATTAGCTCATTTTATTCACGATCCCCTGGCTGACCAAAAAATGGGTTTTCAACGAGGTCCCAGACACCAGTCATTTTGTAATAGCCTATAATAAATTATTTTTTCCCTATACACACCAGTGTGAATACTGATATTTTTGTTATTGCATTTCAAATAGGGCCAATTAATAGGCTACTCCTAGTCCGTTTTTAAATTAAATTGTTTTTGTTATAGTATTTTCAATATTATACGCTATTATTTGTGCATAAACATATCTGGTTATAGTAATAAACATACTGTTTGTTTAAAAACAAAACATTTTGTCATCCTTGCTGCAAGCTTACAAGAGCGACAATATCATTAAATGTGAAGGGGGCCCTAAAATATTTTCTTGGGAAAAAGGCGTTCTCAGACAAAAAAAGGTTGGGAACCACTTATATAGATCACCAGTGTTAAGCCATTCGGCAGGATAGCCCAGGCACACAGTCATAGGCCAAAAAAATGTAATATGCAACTTCTATAAAGAAATGTATTAGTATTTGTAAGAATTACAATTTAAACACACAAAAAAATATTTTGTGAATATATATATTTTTATTACAAGTAACAGTACCAGGTTCATTTATAAAACAACCGAAAAATGACTCATGGTTCAATAAAGGGCTTTAATTCACTGAATCAGTGACTGTTTAATGAATCCTTTTGAATGATGCATTTAAAAAATCGTTCCATAAGAGTAATTTGTTCAAGGATTGGATATCATGGTCTGCAATGTGTACATTGTTACATGCAGAAAGAAATTGCATTGATGTGAACTAAGTTTCCTTAAGAAGATTTTAAATTATTGTCACAATTTTAATTGATTTGTCTAATTTTAGTCTAAATTAGAAATTTGTTTCTTTTTTTAGAAAATACTCATCACATGTATTATATTCAGAAGTGTGGCTGGTGTTTTTAATGCTGGTGGAGTGCTAGTGTTCCCACTAAGCTTCTTAACTAAGTTAACTATAAGATTTACCAGAAAGCCATCCCAACAGATAACCTCAAATCACCAAATCTTTTTTATTTTTCCCTGACTAGAATAATTCAGCTTGGGCCAGTATGGAAAAGCATGCTGGTCTTGGCAGCAGGTCTCAATTTTGAAAATTTTAAGTGTTTTCTTCAAATTCCGTGACATTGTGGCAACCTCAATTTTCTGCACAGGAAGAAATGTTTCATCTGGTGAAAGCAGGCACATTTTGCCCACATGGCTTCCAGTTGAACCTGTATTAATTTGTCTTCTCTGGCGGAGCTCCCCGTGGCCCCTTAGGGCACCTGATGGATGGGTGGATGTACAGGTTTTGCGAGGACTTTAAAAAAAGACAGCGAGACAGAGAGAGAGATGATATGTCTGTACCTAGCTCCCGTCTCATGCAGCTGCTCCTAACAGGTGCATAACTGCTTCTTGCCAGATGGTCAGCAAAATGTGATAGTTGGCAGGTTTCTTCACAGAATCAACCCTCGCTCTCACACAGGCACTGAGACGCAGAGATGGAGAGAAAGAGGTTAAAGAATGGGAAAGGTTGGTGACAGAAAAAGTTGCTAAGCACTATAGCAAGCAAAACTCATTTTTCAAAAACCTTTTACTTGTTTTAATGTGAATGCCGCTTTTTCAGTGTGTAATTCTGCACTAAATCGTTTCAGCTGTCACAGTGTCGAAAATTTAGAAAGGTAGAAAAAGCACACACTTTTTTATATTTTGAACAAACTAACAAGGTTGAGAAAGGCAGAGGACTAAAGCAATAAGCCAGCTGTGTTACAGTTGTTTTACAAAGGTTAAAGCTACGATATGTAAGATTTTTGTAAAAAAAAATATCCAAAAATCACTTGCACAGTGTGATATATTTCCTGCAGTTGTGTACTTACAATATCCCAAAAGTTCCCAAAGATTTTTAATTTCAGAGAAATTACAATTTTTAATAATGGCTCCGCTTGTCGCCAGTCAATGACGTAATATCCGCGTTATCCCTGGTTTCCGCTCGTACCGCCATAGTAACCATGGCGACAGACGTGGACAACTGCGTTACATCTAGCGGCAGACTTTAGGACAAAAGGAAAACTAAAACGGGGATCAATATCAGCGTGGAGTTTTCCAGATACCGAGAGCTAGCGTCCGTGACAAACTTCGACTCGACAGAGACGCCGCTCTTGCATGTACTTCATTAGAAAGGTGAGCAAATGTACATAAAACTAATCAATGTTTTATAGCTCAACATGATGAAATGTTAGAATATGATCAGTGTGTTATTCTAATGTTGATCTAGCTTACTGCTAGTCTCATACAGACAAACTAACACATAGAATAACAGTATAACTTTCAACACACTCTAATGCAGTTTAGTGTGATAGTGTAGACCAAGTGAAACAGCGCTGCGTTCCCTCACAAGTTTCATTCGTCTAATAAACTGACCTGTGTCAGTATTAATTCAGCACTTGTGTGTAGTTCGGTAGAATGAAATGTTCTTATTCCTTTATAACCGCAGGACTCGTGTGTGGCGCTGATATCTGTCTCTCATTAGCAATCATGTCCTGCTTCATACCACAGTCATGTTAAAAACATCAATGTATTCACTCATCCATAAACATTATTAGATCCTTAAGCATGAGGACAAGTTCCATAATTCTGCTTATGCGTCATTATCCTACGCCTTTGTTATTGTAAGAGGTTACCGACCCCTAGCGGTGAAAACCGCTACATATTGTAGCTTTAACTTAAGGGATATTGTTGGGTACAATGCAAAGAGGAGCTTTTGTAGATGCTGGCGAAAGCACAATAAAACACTCCCTGGCCACTTTATTAGGTACACCTGTTCAACTGATTATTAACGCAAAGATCTAATCAGCCAATCTTAAGGCACGTAGACATGGTCAAGACGATCTTCTGGAGTTCAAACTGAACATTAGATTGGGGAAGAAATGTGACTCAACATGGCATGGCTATTGGTGCCAGACAGGCTGGTCTTACAGAAACTAATCATCTACTGGGATTTTCACAAACAACCATCTCTAGGGTTTACAGAGAATGGCCTGAAAGAAAGGAAATATCCAGTGAGTGGCAGATCTGTGGATGAAAATGCCTTGTTGATGCCATTGGCCAGAGGAGAATGGCCAGACTGGTTTGAGCTGATAGAAAAGCAACAGTAACTCAAATAACCACTCGTTACAACTGAGGTCTGCAGAAGAGCATCTCTGAACACACAACACATCAGAAGAGCTACAGCAGCAGAAGCAAACACTTCTGTCAGCTGATAATGCTGTAATGGTGTGAGGGGTATTTTCTTGGCACATTTTGGGCCCCTTAGTACCAATTGAGTATTATTGCTGACCATGTCCACAGTGTTCACATCTTCTGATGGCTACTTCCAGCAGGATAATGCACCATGTCACAAAGCTCAAATCATCTTAAACTGGTTTCTTGAACATGACAGTGAGTTCACTACACTCAAATGGGCTCCACAATCACCAGATCTCAACCCAATAGAGCAGCTTTGAAATGTGTAGGAGCGGGAGATTCATATAATTGATGTTCAGCCGTCAAATATGCAGCAATTCATGACAATATGGACCAAAATGTTCATGTTTTCATGTGGAATGTTTTCAGCATTAAAACGTTTATTTAATAATTAAATTTATTACATAAATGATTACATTTACAAATAATGTAGCCGCTCCAATCAGATTTCAGCATCTTTCTTACTATCTTCAGATGTCAAACTGTCTACTGGTAAAAGCTGGGTTATAGAAAGGTAATCAGATGCAGTGATCTCTTAGTTTCACAAACACCACAATGCCCAATGCTGTCTCTCATCAACCCCAAACAATCAAGCTCTCACCGAGAGAGAAAGACTAAATCAATATGAACACAATGCACCGGTCGTGTGTGTGTGGATGCTGCAGGGATCATTGGGAGTGTGTGCTTGGCCTCAGGCATTAGGAGTGCAGGGTACTCATCCTTCCCATAATCCTCCTAACGGACTACTCTGAACATCTGGAATGAGAAGGGAACATCTGTCCGTCCTTATAAATGTAGAAATCCCCATTACTCCCTTTTTCCTGTGTCTCTCACGAAATGAATGCTGTACTGCTTCACAAAGGGTCTAGGAAGAGAACACCAGGATTAAACATGACAGAGCAATATAGCAAATCCTAACAGATATTATTTATTAATAAATTTGAATAAATATTAATACAATTATTTATGTCCTGCCGTTCAGAAGTTTGAGGTCTGTACGATATTTTCATGTTTTCGAAAGAAGTTTCCTATGCTTACCAAGGCTGCATTTATTTGATCAAAAATACAGTAAAACAAATAAAAATGACTGTTTTCTTTAAAAATAAATAAATAAATTAAATTTTAATTTCATACTGTGATGTCAAATCTGAATTAGTCCAGTTTTCAGTGTCACATGATCCCCGAGAAATCATTCATGTTGAAAAAAGTTGTGCTGTTTATTTTTTTGGGAAAACAAAAGCATTTATTTGAAATGAAAATCTTTTGTAACATTTTAAATGTATTTTAATGCAATGCGTCCTTGCTGAATTAAAGTATTAATTTCTTTTAAAAAATCTCAGACCCCAAACGTTTCCACAGCACTATAATACATTATATGTAAAAAACATTAAAGATCAGGCAAAAAAATTGCCTGTTTATAACTAAGGGTAGTAAACAGGGAAAGGGTGGATAATGGTCATGGAAAAACAAAATTACGACACTTTTTTTAAAATCAAATAAATCTTCATTTTAACATAAATTAGCTTAAAAATACTTGGTTTATATACATTTCATTCGGTTTTCTTCTAATTCAGGAATAAACACAGATCTCATCGGGTTAAATGCTCATACACTCACTGTCACTGGATACAGTATTCATCATAAATGGCCTTTCTGTTGACAGGCGCTGACTGAAGAGGGTTTCGGAGCCATCACCACTGAAATAGCAATGACCAAGGAGTTCTACTATGCAGAAGACTATCACCAGCAATACCTCAGCAAGAACCCCAATGGCTACTGCGGGCTGGGCGGCACAGGGGTCTCCTGCCCAATAGGGCTGAAGAGTAAAAATTAATACCCTTCTCCTGTACTGTGATTGGACAAATGTTTATTAACATGCCTTAACTGAAGCAATCACTGCTGCAATACGCAGGTCTATATGTCATTGTTGGATATAAATAAATAAAAGATAATAACGCAACTGACTTAAAATGCTTTTTGTATATGTGAATGTGTGTCTGTGATCATTGCATTTGATTACAAAACCAAGTAACATTTTCTATCTAATGCAATGACAAGTATACATTTTAAGTGTCCATATAGAAGAGGAAAACACATTGTTGTTTACGACAGGCAGGATTGTGTGTTCACGTTCGTGTGCTTGTTCTAGATCCATCTGTCTATTCTATTCGCATACCTATCTATTCATCCCTCCATCTGTCCGCTACCTATGCGTTTCCTTCTAACCCAGCAGCACAAACAAGCGCTCTTGTCCCTCTCTAAAAGTGTCACCACGTATTTCATCTCCTCAATTAAGGCTTGACTGCAATCCCACACAAACAAACACACTCTTGCATTCACACAGCGGAATCGGTGTATGTTTTACAGGGAACACTGCAAAAAATGGGGGCCCTTTATTTTTCATGCACAATTGTTTGTGCCATCAACAATGTAGCTCTCCTAATGAGAAGAGAGCTAAGAATGATTTATTTATAAACAACAGTAGGTTAAGAAGAGTCTGTTAAAACATGGCCCAATTTATGATGTTAATATCAAGGAATTTTCTGTTGATCTTTCACAGGTGCTGCGGATAATTTATTTTTGAAGGCCAAAACTCTGAAACAAGTTAGCACTTTTGCAGCGGTGTTTGGTTAAAAGCCTGAAATAAAGTCTGCGGTGAACACAAGGGCAAAATATTTTCATATTCTACCACATAAGATACATCAGTAATACCCCCTCTTATATATATATTTTGTAAGCTTTTACTAAATGGGATTACAGAAGTTGTCAGGCCATTAAACATTCGAACAGGAAAATTCATCTACTCACTAATCCGCTTTTATATCCTCATTGTGTTTATAATCACACTCTTGAAAACTATACTAGCGACCGTGGTGTAGTTCATTTATAGGCTACGTTTAGCTTTTTACTCCTGGCTTCAAAACTCATTAAAGTTTATTGAAAATGTTCATTTGTGAACAAAATGTTTTAAAAAAATAACAAAACATGTTTACAACTTTTGTTGGTCACAGAGCTTATATTCTGCAAAAATCTAAAAAGCCAATGGAAAAATCCTATTGGGTTTTTGTCGATTGTGATGCAAATTTCTGTGTTGGCCTACAAAAATACATCATTACTGCAGCACTATAGTGTGTTAAAGTGCGCTAATATTGAATTCAACTTGATCCTAAAGAATTAATCAATTACAGGCCAATCTCAAATCTACCTTTTCTGTCAAAATGAATAAAAAGGCAGTATCCTCACAACCATGTTTCTTTTTAGAAAGAAATGGTCTCTGCAAGGATTTTCAGTCCGGATTTAGACCGTATCATAGTACTGAGACTGCTCTCATTAGAGTCACAAACGATTTGCTTTTATCATCCGATCGTAGTTGTATCTCGCTATTGGTGTTACTCGATCTTAGTGCTGCATTTGACACTATTGACCACAACATTCTTTTGAATAGCCTCGAAAATTATGTTAGCATTATTGGAATTGCACTAGCATGGTTCAAATCATACTTATCTGACCGTTATCAGTTTGTAGCAGTAAATGAAGATATGTCATATCGATCAAAAGTTCAGTATGGAGTACCACAAGGCTCAGTACTAGGACAGTTGCTTATGCTCAAGCGTCCTGCTAGGCATAACGGGCCAGTTGTCAACGTCGGTCGCCATGGTTGCAATGGCAGTACGAGGTCAAACCTGGCGGAAACCGAGGGTAACGAGGATATGACGTCATTGACTGGCGACTCCTCACCCCTGCTCACACACCCCGTTTCCTTGGTTAAAATCGCAATTTTCTAACGATTTACAAATTGTTTTAAACATTTGGGATATTGTAAGTAATCAACTAAACAAAATATATATCATTGGCCTAGTCGTTTTTGGATATTTTACTGCAAAAATCCTACATATTGTACCTTTAACCCAGAATACTGTCTAACACTTGATGGCTGCTCTGTCAAGACTTTTCAAGGATGTTTTTCTAGGGATTTTTTCTTTCTTTCAGTTATTACAGTCTCACTGGAATATATCCTTTAAAACCAAAAATGTTTAGGCACACAACCAGTAATAGGTTCAATACAGCTTATGTAAAAAACCAAAAAAATAAAAAATATATATATTAGAGAAAGCAAAACTTGAAAGCACAAAAATGAGAGAAAGCACAAATTGCATTATCAGTGAATGTGATATTCTACGTGAGTCAAAGACACAATTCCTTCAGTGCTCACAGCAAAAATATGTGTTTGGGAAAGCAATTGGTGTTTTCAGAGGGTCTCTGGTGTGGTTTTGGCTAATCCTCTGAGCAGGTGGCGACCGCTCCATGCACCTATTCCTGTGCCACACTCGGAGAGGGTCTCTCTGGGCAAGCCTGGCACTGGTGCTCAGGAACCTGGCCTGGCACAGCTTCGTACAGGCTGCTTTGAGCAATGCTGTGAAACAAGGACACTTGGTGACGCACTCACTTTGGCCCTGGAACCTGGGACTGGAACGCACACACTGTTTACTTGGATAAGCCAAGTTAGTGACCGGGTGGGTCACAAAAGTTCTGGCACTTTAAAAGTTTAAGGCGGCAAGCATAATACAATACATTGACATACAAAGGACATCGTATTTAAATCAGATCGATCTCCCCTTTATTACAGCCTTAATCAGACCAATATCCCCTTTATTACAGCCTAGTTGTTAGTGACAAAATAACGAATGTGAAATTTTGTAGAAATTTAGTCAGACTGTCCATTAACAGTCTGTTTTCTTTTACCTTTAAGTAGTTATCAGTAACAGATGGTAAGACTGCCATCTTCCGGTGGATAGTGAAATTTCATTTGTCTTAATAAATTAAATAGGTCAAATGATTGGCCAGAATATAATAATAATTATATTATTGAGGATGCTTTTTTTCTTTTGCTCTTCACACCCTGATAGCAATCGATGTAGAAGTGGTATTCAGTGGAAGTCTCAGGACCAAAACATGTTCGTTCAATCCGACAGGATGTCCTACCCATAGACATAATACATATGTATTTATTATGTCTGGTCCTACCAGTCCTGTCAACGTATGTATTTCTATACTTCTGCGCACACTGCTCGCGCAAACATTACACGTCATCAGCGCGTTCCGTGAGGACAGTGTGTGGCTATTTTGAGGCTTTAAGACTATCTATCTATCTATCTATCTATCTATCTATCTATCTATCTATCTATCTATCTATCTATCTATCTATCTATCTATCTATCTATCTATCTATCTATCTATCTATCTATCTATCTATCTATCTATCTATCTATCTATCTATCTATCGTACAGTATAGTAGTCATCAAAATTCACACCAGTTTTAAAACCAAACTTTTTTTAATACTAACAAAGAATCATCTCAACTACTTGTACATGGCTACCATGAATATTTGTACAAAAATGCAGTAAAAATATTGATTGATATATACAGATATGTCTCCTTAGTGTCGGCAGGCAGGACGCACATGTAGATGACAAGAACACCAATGGTCTTGCACGAGTATACACAATACAGATATTGTTTTCCAACATCAGTGACACTAACTCCAGATCAAAGACTTTAAGAACAGAGATATTAATCATTTCTTCAGGAGTACATGAAAAATAAAAGGAAATACAGTTACTGAATGATACTGTGTACAGTCATGTGAATAAGAAAGTGCAATACAGAACAATACAAAAATCTTAAATTACATGACAGTAAGGAAGGCTGGCAGCATGAGAGACTGCGAGAGATTTTTGTCGATTGTGAGGACTGAATGTGGGAAGAGCTGATTGGCCAAGCAGGCAATAATGAATTGGAAGGGAAAGTCCAAGGCCGTGGACGGTTGGTATCGGTTTTGTTATATTGCTCTCGCCCCATTCGTTTACACATTTATCGTATTGACGTGTTCTGATCCTATGCCTCTTATTTTCAGAGAAGCGGACCAGAGTGTGCACCGCTAACCTTGTGAGCGCTGAATCAAATAAGGCTTGAGGCTGCAGTAGCATATGAACATCTGTGTCACAATGCAGACGGCAATGTCAAAAGAGAGCAGTAAGAACCCTGTTTCCAGAACAGCGAAGGAAGGAGTCACTGCTTCAGCGGGATGGGGTGTATTACTTCTACATTCTTTTAGGCTAATGGACACAGACAGACAACATTTGGACCAAGGAACAATCCAATTCAACAGGAAACATGGTATTATGAAAGCTGTGGCCACCCTTAACAAGTCGTGAACACTGAACAACAGATGTTTAAGCCTGATAACCTTCTTAAATGTACAACACACTCGTACAATAATACTTAAGCGTAGGGTGTCAGTCAAGTATCACAGTAATGACACATCACAGTGTTGATACTGTCCGGGATGGGTGTCATTTATAGTCTTGGAAGAAATAATATAACCTTTATACCTAAACTAACTAATGCTTTTTTGTGGTGTGTTTGCCGACTACTCAGGGATGTATAGCGCCTTTGCGACTCAAATCTACGGATATGGTTTGTGCATGCCTTCATGTACTATGGATACATAAATCAGTTTTTTTTTTTGTTAAATAATCCATAAATGAGTTAAGCACACCAAAAAGATATTGAATAGGATAAAAAAGGTCGGCATCACCCTCATAACAATAGCTTTTTGTTACACACTGTGTAATAGCACTTGGAAGATCTGTCTCATTAGCATTATACTTCTTTGAAATGATTAGAAATGAACTGACGTGCGAACGAAGTCTCACAAACTACGAGGAAATCTATGGCAACTACAATAAATTCTAGAAACGAGTAGCCTAACCATGCATATTACAGACTTCATTAAATGACATCTGATAAGCCATTGATGTCATCAAAACTGTAATGGGAGCTAGTAGGGAAAAAAGTTCTTTAAGGTTTCCGTCTTACAAGGGGCATTGGGGACCAAGCACAACAAAAAAAAGATTCATATTGAGGGAGCAACTCATAGTTTCCATTGAAAGGTGCATGGTATGAACAAAATTTCAGCTTATTGTTCAGAATAGCATCGTTTTTCTATAAGAACACTGTCGGCGAGACATGTAGACAATTATACATAGCGGGAAATAAAAACGTATATTTTGCTAGCAGAACATGCACTGGCCTGAAGGGAACTATTCCTGCAGTCTGCACTTTTTGCTATGCACAAGTGAACCGTTTGCCATTCTAGGATTATTTGACAGAAATTTGTTAGGCAAGATATATTTTTAAGGGTGCCACATGCAGCGCTGGTGTTTAGCCACATTTAGTGGCTTGCATGCCCTTATAAAGAACATACTGTTATTAATGGCTTGCTGGGTACAAATGATACATATTTGCTGTGCAAGAGCAAAGCCAAATGGCCAGCTATTAGCCAATAGGCACATCTGACACCATCATGTGCCACGGTCCAGTAGCCAATCAGAGACATAGGTGAGAGCAGGGACAGGTACATGCTGCCTCTAACTGGTGATCAGATGACATTACAACAGAGTCCGATTGGGAAAGAGGGACAGAGAGCGGCCATATTGAACACATAGTATTGCCAACATAAAAAAAAAAAAAAAACTTGTGACAGCACATTCAGGATTGTATACATGTGTGTGCTGAACGAGAAACGCAGATCAGAGTCCCTCAGACCCTGGTTGTGTGTTTAACAAGGTTCTGAAGGAGGGTGGCTGAGATCCTGTGATGGAGATGGTGGAGGGCTCAAATCCTCCGGACTCTGTGTGGAGCTGTAGAGTTCAGTGTGAGACTGGCAGGTCTGGGCGCCGGGTCTGGATGATTTTTGGTTTAAGGTTGATCTTTGATTCCTCCTCCTCCTCCGTGTCGCTGTCACAGACGTGGACCACGACGCTGGGCGTAGACTCCGTGCCAGCATGCAGCTCAAACTTCTCACCTGTGTGTGTAGAAGAGAAAAATCTGTCAGCAAGAGAGTTTCTCAAACGAATACGCTATGGGTAGGGCTGGCTGATATATCGAATACTTATAACATTACACCCTCAGGTTGTTCCAAACCTGCATACATTTCTTTGTTCTGTTGAACAAATGAAGTATTTTGAAGAATGTGGGAAACTGAACAGTTTTATGGCACCATTGACTTCAATAGTATTTTTTTTCCCTACTATAGAAGTCAATGGTGCCCCAAAGCGGCCTGGTTATAAAATGTCTTCAAAATATCATCCTTTGTGTTCAGCAGAACAAAGAAATGTATACAGGTTTGGAACAACATGAGGGTGAGTAAATGATGACAGAATTTTCATTGTTGGTTGAACTATCCCTTTAAGAGAGAAAGATTTAATTTTGTGTTTTTTTTAAATCTTGCACGTAAGTTTTAATGAATACACCAAACTTTTGAATGGTATTGTAGATATATATTGCTGTTTATTATTATTTGGTGTTTAAATGGAAATTATTTCATTTTATTGGTGGAAAAGGTAGATTTTAAATATAATTTTTGTATTAAAAATTGTTTTTAAACAAAACATTCTTATTTTTTATTAAAATTATATGAAATATAGATCGTTATCTAACATTGTCATGTTTTTTTTTTTTTTTACACCAAGCACTAACTTAAAAGCAATAATAATAATAAAAATAAAGTTTTTGTACATAAAATGCTTATGCTGTATTCCATGCAACATCCAATTTGTAATCCCTGGTTTCACCTTGGTGAGGGTATATGATGTCACATGGTTAATGGTAAACAATCACTTTTAAGCAAATACAATGCATTAATAAGTCAAATTTACTTCTGTGGTTTAAAAATTTACTGTTCAGCATACACTTGCAGAGAGAGATGTGCATTTTTACTTGGTCATCTGAAAAACACATGCTAGCATCATTGCTATTCTGTCTGCAATATAAAGCGAATTTCCCACTTTCCGGAATGCATATTTATCCTGCAATAATAACAATGAGACCTAGAGGGCGCTCTCTCTCCAGATCTCAACGTGAGGATATTTTAGGCTGGCTTTAACTGCGGTTTTGCCAGAGAATACCAGCAATGATCCATAGCATTACACGCATTAAACACACACCGAATGCACTGGGGAACAGGGTTTTATATCCAATACTGAAAATCCTTAACACTACCAGAATGAGATCTGTTCACTTAGAAATCCCCAGAGCCCATCAGTCAGAGCAGTCTGGAGGGGTTTCCACACTTCAGGTAATTAAAACTACAACTGCACACATTCACAAGAGATAAGCAGCTTTTCTTTATCTCTCCATCCCTGTTGCACGACGGCTGGATGAGGGTCAACATTTGAAATGTGTTAGACGAGTTCACTCCTTTGTGTTTGTTTGCCAGACAACAGAACAGGGAGCTGAATCAAAGTTTACCACTATGCCTTTGAGCGGCATGTGTGCGCAGTGCATTGTGGTCACCCAGAGGATCCAGCACACTCTAAAGACCCTCTTATCTTATGCTTTTAGAAGTCTCTGGCTTACACGGTCTTTCTTCCCCTTATGTTTTTATCATGTGCGCTCGTATTTTCTTGCACACAAACAAACACGCGCATCCAAAGTTTGAATCTTCTCACTATTTTGACCTAATTCCTCTATCAGTTACGCATCTTTTGTTTTATTCATACAAAACGCACTCGTTCAAACAATTCTTCAGCTATGTTCCTACAAATGTACAATCCCTCGCATTCCTCTTCTCCTGCACAGCCTCCCGAGGGCTCAGCTTCTCTCAGAAACCTGGGCATGACGTCAATGCTGCATACTGACGTCAAGGGTCAGACAGTCGAAGACAGAAAGAGCAAGCAATCAAGCTTGTTACCGCAGAGATGAAACTTTAAAGGCTTCCTAGAGCGTTAGAAACCCTACAAGGGGATACAAACATAAGGTTGTTTGGTGTTTGTGGTGATGTTACTTCGCTGTCCCTCATAAAGCAGGAAGACCTGCTAAAAACGAGTCTTTATTAAATCAGCAGTGATTTCATTGGCATGCGGAGCACATCTCTCCAGCTCTACCCTCCGCCTGCGTGTGTGTGCGTGTGTGTGTGTATGACAGACTGAAAAGAGAGAGGTGGTGAGCGAGTGTGGCTGCAGAAAGGCCAGATGGGTTTCGTCTGGTTAGTATAGGTTCAGTGGGCCGGCACAGGGTATTTTTAGAGCATTCTTTGGAAAGAGGGGCAAAACACTTCACTTCCGTTCATCCTTTTAAAGTCCTCTCCAAAAACACAAATGACAATTTCTGCATTCCTAAGCAACCGTCCTAAAAATAAACCCCCTCTTCTGATTGAAAAAATTAACCCTTTATAGCGAGAACCTCATACAAGCAGAAGTGCACAAGAAAACAGAACCAATCTGATAATCGCAGCTGCAGACTGAATAACAGCCCGTGAATGGATAATGACTCGTGCAAATTGCTGCGTTTTTGGTGTCAGCCATCTGTCAGCGTGGTTGAAAATACCCTCAGATAAATAGTAAAAAGTGAGGAGCCTTGCTGGAGCGTACTTTGATCCATTGACATTATGCCTGTTTCAATCATCTACAGTGGCACTATAACCTTAAGAGTTCTGGTTAGTCCGTCTGGGTTTCCGCATGGATTGATCAGGAGTGTCAGGGAAAAAGTGCAAAAACTGCATCCTTCAGATTTTCAGTGGCAGTACCCACTTTTAAACACCTTTCATGTTGTAGACATATGTGTTCAATGATTATGATCAAACATGAATTAACGTTGAACATACACTACCGTTCAAAAGTTTTTAGTCTGTATTTTTTCATGTTTTTGAAATTTAGTGGATCAAAAATACTGTAAAAATAATATTGTGAAATATTATTACAATTGAAAGTAATGGTTTTGTATTTGTAGGCTATATTTAAGCATGTAATTTATTCCTGTGATGGCAAAGCTGAATTTTCAGCAGCCATTACTCCTGTCTTACAAGTAACATTTATTATTATCATTGTTGAAAATATTTGTGCTGCTTAATATTCTTGTGAAAATTATGATGCATTTTTTTACAAGACTCTTTGATGCACATACAGTTCAAAAGAACATCATTTATTTGAAATCTTTTGTAACATTATACATGACTTTACTGTCACTTTTGATCAAACGAATGCATCCTCAAAGAACTGCTTTCTTTCCAAAAAAAAAAAAAAAATCTTACCGACCCCAAACTTTGTAGTAAAACTAACCACAATAAATGCTGTAAAAAGTGTTTTTCATTGTTAGTTCATCATACTTAATGCATTATTATTAAAATACATAACTATTATTATTATTTGGAGGGCTCTAAAAGCATAAAGTAAATATTCTTTAGCTCAGGATAGTCTGAAGTGAAGGATTTGTAATTGTGTGTGTTCTCCGGGTGCAATCAGTGTTGTCCTGACATCATTTTCATGCGTTCAGGTCTCAAAAAACATACATGCTCAGAGCTGAAACTAATTGTGTATGTCGATGTCTGTTATTTTTAGGGGACCGTTGGACCCCTGGCCCTCATTTTGAAGAAACTATTGTGCATGACAGTTCTTAATGCATTTATGCTAATAAATAGACATATGCCACATAGTTTGAGATCTGAATCCAGTACAGATATTAAAGGGGTGGTAAAATGCCCTTTTCACAAGATGTAAAATAAATCTCTGATGTCCCCAGAGTGTGCGTGTGAAGTTTTAGCACAAAATACCCCACAGATATTTTTATATAGAATGTTAAAGTTGTCA
Organism: Siphateles boraxobius; assembly: GCF_051911475.1. Classification (NCBI taxonomy): domain Eukaryota; kingdom Metazoa; phylum Chordata; class Actinopteri; order Cypriniformes; family Leuciscidae; genus Siphateles; species Siphateles boraxobius. The sequence goes on along the minus strand of NW_027509208.1, from coordinate 771,097 downwards.
CTTTTTGAGGGTTAGCAAAAACGCACCGTTTTGTGCCTGGCCCTTTAAATGCAAATGAGCTGCCTCAGAGGGCGGGGTTTCAAGAGCTCTTGTGTGTTAGCAGAGCGATTACATCACGCAGACACACTAAAGTGACAGAAACTGCCTTTAATGTTAAAACAGAGTCAGACAAAGATGGAGAGACTCAAGAAGAAGTGACAACATGTAGAATGCAACATGACGTCTCTGAATGGTTAGTTGATGAATTTATGTTGCTGATGTGGAGTTAACTATCTTCAATTAGGATATTATGTCATGTTAATCTATAAATCGCTCGTATAGGAACTGTTGTGAGATGCACACAGAGTGACTTTCTATTGCATGTGAAAAGAAGGATGCTAAAGTTTGAGCTGACTCACAAATGTACTCTTATACAACAACTTTTCCTCTTCTCAACATGGACTGCGTGTCCCGGGGGCGGGGTTTATGTACATTTGAGGGTTGCTGATGTCACTAAACCCGGAAGGAATGTCGTGTAGTCCCTACCAGCCGTTTGTTGTAGTCCTTTTCTTTAAAAGCAAATATCTCTCTTTGCTCTGAACTTTGAGCAATGTAACTCTACAGATGTTGTTTATGCTCAAACAGCAACATTTCACACTAGCTAAAGTTAGAAAAGTTAGAAATCGTGTTTTACCACTCCTTTAGGCTCTCTAAGCCTCAGATCAGGTTCATAGGTGTTCAATTGAAAAGTTCTTGTGCTTTGTGTAGCTATAAGAACCCTCTCTGGGCCCTGCACACCACACATGCTTGGCTCCAGGTCTGTTATCTAAGCGTCCACAGATGCAGCAGGAATATTTCATTAAGTGCTTTTGCTTTCTCAGGGTGAAGCGGCTGGGTATGCGCCTTGTAAACAGAGCAGGGAACAACATAAGCCTTTTGCTTTAATGAGCTGGAGTGTGCGTGTATTGTTGTACTGTACAATTTCAGTGCGGGCCATGTGGAAACAAAGCCTCTCAGACACTAACTTGTGTATGGAAACACACGCTTAGCAATGGAAAAAAGCTTCCTTCCACAACAACCACAATCATTATTGCCATCCGACAGCAGTCTAACACAGTCAAGGTGCCTGGGCTGAATGGGCTGTTTGTTTAGCTTGCCACATGGTTCCACTTGAGTGCTGTGGATTGCTCACTAGTTTGTACCGTCTCCTCTGTTCCCTAATTGCCTTTAATTGCTATTAACATGCGGCGGCTTTGTGACTGAAGCCCATCACGGGCGCACAAGGTCAAAACTTTGAGGCAGTGAAACGTCACCGAAGCGGCAAAACAGATCTCAGTCAATGTTATGTAAAATTAATATTGAAATTACGACTGGCCCATATATTGAATATTCATTAAATATTTGTGAAGATTTTGCTGGTAATATAAAATGTTTTTATGCCTTTTAAATTCGATTTTTTTTGCAAGCATCTTGCATCTCTGCTTTAAACTTCAGCAGGAAACTGATTTCAAGATTTGTTCGAGTCATCAGTCAAAAATCTTCACTGAAGACTAATAGTAAATCATCTAGATAAATCTATCCCTTTTTTAGCTGCAGCCCTAGGTGAAATGGGTATATTTGACTTCTTGACTTCTTTGTCAGGCAATTAAGTGGTAATCAATAATAATAATGTACTGTTCTCTAAATTCACACTTAATTAACATTATATGTTGTATCTTAAAGACATAAAGCAGAGGATTAGTTGTTAATTGTCGTAAGATGCCAGCGCGATCTCTGGAGTGTGATCTCCCATCCTGTAATTCAGTTCAGATTGATTTTACGCAAGCATGCGTGATGTGTTATCCTCAGGTTGACACTTCTTTCATTTTAAATGTGATGGTATATCTATCTAGTGAATGATGCTTATGTGTAGTAATTAATAAAAAATCAACGCAAATAATTTCTTAGAATTTTTAGTAGTGGTATTTTGTCATGTACTATGTCCTATAAAACCTTTCCTATTCCGCTAATGAAAGATGTGGTTTCCATTAGCCCAAAATCATCACAACCTTAAGCATTTTATCGGCATTATGCAATAAGCAGAGATTAACACAAAAAAAAACAAGCAAAAAACATTCTTTTTAGGACCAGCCTGTGGCTTCTTTTCTCATTCTAAGCATGTGGAAACATTTCTGATTGGCTGACCTCAGAACAGGCTGTGAAACCACTAGAAAAGTGAAGATGTTTCAATGTACCGCTCTGGGATTATGCAACTCTGAATGACTCACTTACACAACCTCCCAGCAGCCATCGAGGGGATATGGCCACTTGATACAAATCTAGCACTGGTGTGTATGTTTATATATGTGTAGTAGTAAGTGTTGTATGTGTCACTATGATGTAAATCAGTGTGAAATGCATGCATTTTTCCATTGAGCATGTTGCTGTATGGTGAGCTAAATCAAGGTTTGGCTGGTTAGCATAAGCAGTTAGCCCCTGCTTTTTCCATTGACATTGTCATTCAGATATAAATATAAATATATGTAAAATGCTTGTGAAGAGACGACTCAACGCCGGCGATATGTAATGCCCTAAATTAATACATGATTAACTGTATTTTTCTATATACATTTCTGAAATGTACTGTGAAAAGTATTGTGAAAAGCGCTATACAAATAAATTTGAATTTGAATTAAAATCTACAAATATTTTATAGTCGATGTTTTATTACTTATATTTTTTCTTTCTGTCACAAGTTGATGGCGAAAAGCTCGGGACTGTGCGTATTATTGTGTTGCTATCAGTCATATATTAATTGATTTAAATAATTACATTTATAATTTAAATGCTTTAACAAAAAAATAATTAATCATTAAATTATTTAAAAAAACCAATGTAATTTATAATTTAATTTATTAAAAGACTGATTAAAAAAATAATTAAATGTACATTTTAAATTAATAATTTTGATATCTTTGTGATTGTTTTTACAATCTAAGTGTGTTTTTACTGGCAGTTTAGTTAAAAAAAAGGGGCATGGTTCGCATGAAAAATTGGTAACGTGAAAGCTGTCATGCGGACCGAGTTGCCGAACCTGAGACTACCTGTCGGTTTCACTGGAACCAAAGCCACTGGAAGGCAAGCCTGAAACCTTAGCCGAGACTAGAGACCTTTTTCTTTTTCTTGTGTTAACGAATGTCTCATTCATTTCTGTGGTATCTGCAAACACTAATTGACTGTCTCACAACTCAATGAAGAGGCTGTAATGTGATTGGTTATCAAGGCACACGTGATCCAAGTTAGCCGTTATGCTTTTTCCAATGGTAGAGCCACTAACCCTCGTATCTCCCAATAATAAGACTATGGCTGCATCTGAAATCGCGTATTTCCCTAGAAGGCAAAAACAGTATGTGACTAAAGAAGTGTGTCCGAATCTACATTACTGATAAAAGAGGTGAGATTCAGAAGTGTGCATACGATGGACACTTTACTATACCATAAGGCCATTGGAGAGGATTTATGAATGGAAGTGAAGCGACACAACTGAAGCTGGTATAGGTCACACATGATAATGGCAACATGGCGAACGTAGTACGTCCAGATTACATTCAAACTGAACAGATTCATATTATATAGAAAATACTTTATTAGAAGTCGTTAAGTAATTACTTATTCAAAATAAGTACGTACTCAATAGAGTATGCTATTTCAGACACAGCCCATCTCTGACTGGAACTGTGGCGCGATTCACGTGAATGTGAAAGCAACAGGGACTCGGGTGGGTAGGCTACTTGTTTAGGAAATAAAGTAACCTGCGCTTGCTTTTTAGTCACCGATGACGACGTCATTAGTTCAAGAAAACACATAAAGGGATGACAGTGGGGATGATTTACCTTGGATACGAGCGAGAGCGTGAAGTGAAATCGTGTTTAGTGAGTGCAATCAGAGCGGCAAATGAATGGCTCACAATCTGTTGTCTCCTCAAAAGAGTTAGTTCACATGCAACAGAAAGTCACCAACGCACATACAGTAGAACCATGTTGTTCACTCTGGTGCGCATAATAGCATTAAATAATAAAAAACACAATGTATTGACATCCCTAATGTGTTTTCTATTTCTGCATGTTCGTGATGATGTAAGATGAATGCAAGTGCACCAGGGTTCGATAGAATCAAGTTGAGTGTGAAACCAGACCAATGCAGAAGAAGGCACAAGAAACAATCGCAAAACCTACAACAATGAGTTATCTAAGCTGAGACTCTCATTGTCCTAGATCTCGAGCACCATCTGCATGTTAGCCTTGCATCTCACAGTGACTAACACTATCACAGCTGCAAAATCTTTAAAGGCAGGGTAGGCGATTTGTTTCAGAAATGTTTTTTGTTATGCTGGTTGGAAGTCTCTTCACATCCTGAGAGCAATCACTAAATTAAGTGGTCTAAATATTTATATGTACATAATATTGTCTGTGGAAGGCGTAGGACCATCAAATATTTGTCCAATCATTGAATTCGGTGCGAATGCCCAAATTGTAATGTGCTTTGAGGTAGTTTAACCCAGTCTCTCGTCATCTCTTTTGTTTGCTCTCTGCTGTATGCATTCATGTGTTTTGGAGACACTCTGAAGGGAGGATGGGATCTCATGGTTTCAAAGCTAACTCGCAATTGCCTACCCTACCTTTAACAGTATGTAAAGTATTTCACTGAACTACAGAGTAAGCGTTGTGACACTCTGATAAGCTATGACTTATCTGTTTGCACATCACAAAGCTACATTACATAAATAATATAGGTTAAAACATCAGTTATACTTAAACACCCTCCGTAGTTATTTATAAAGAGCCAGACAGAGAAAGATTTAGAATTCAGCAGGATGTTTTCACTGGATTTTGAAATTGATCCCTTGGGGGTTTGATGGATGAGAGTCCATAATGCCAGGCCCTGTTGCATAATTCAAATGTTCCTACTCCATAATCCCCAAACGCCTTTTACACTGTCAGCTAAAAATAGACCAAACAAACAGAGGGTGGCATTCAAAATTGACCTGGTTCCATAAGCGATGTACTGCCAACCAGAGCTTTTAAGCCATCATATACTCACGTGCTCTACATGCTCTAAAGCTGTTTGGTTGCAAAACGAGGCAAGATGGACTGAATGTGCCGAGCAGCCGTTTAGATGAGAACACAAGACGATGATGTTCGAGCCAGGGAGACAGATGGATCAGGCTGAGTGATATAATACTGACATATTTAGACGCATTACGAGAAACCGCATGGCACTCTTACGGGTAAAAAAAGTCTCTCAGATGGATTGTTTAGTTTAAAACAGCTGTGAAAGTGACTGACAGTAACGATGTTGTGTTTTCGGCTTGATTTTGGAAAGATCCAGTTCTGCAGATAAAGGCTGATGGATTTAAAGCAATTCTTAGCTGATGTCTGGGATTGTCTAGTATTAGTATTAAATCAGTAATCAAATTAGTATTTGAAAGCTCTCTCTCTGGTCTCTTCTGTCATAGCGTCTTATTGCTCTTTCTACACTACAAAAACCATATTCTTAATTAGCATTTTGACTTATTTTGTAGTTAAAATCTCCTTGATAAAAAGAATATATATACTTGAGAAGCAACAGCATATTAAGATTTGTTTTCAAGTGTATTTTGTCTTATTGCTCTAGTGGACATTTTTTAAAAACTTTTTTTAGTTAAAAATATGGGAAACATCTGCCAGTGAATTGAGAACAAATACACTTATACACATACCATTCCTATGTATTGTTCCTTGTTAATTCACGTTTATGCAAAATATATTAATGTTAATTTATATGACTTAAAATGTTAAAAAATGCATATGTAGAAAATAACATGAACTAAGATTAATAAATGCTTTAAAAAATATAGTTTGATATACTATTGCATTAACTCATTTTAACATAGAGAACCATATTGTAAAGCGTTTCTTGAATTTCTTGGTTTATTGGACAATGCCATAATGGTGATACCATGAAATTATCATTTCATATCATAATACCACCACAGTGTTTTTTGTAAGAGTAAAGTATTGGTGGACAGTGGAAAGACAAAGGACAAAGATGATTATAGGTAACCTAACAGAGTTACATAACGTTATGGAAGAACAGTATCCATTTGTAATTTAATACATGATGCTATAAAAAAATCCCCAGAAAATTCATGGTAGCTCGTTAATTGGGAACTGGAGATACACAGTAACAGGAAAGAGACACTGAAAAAGGTCACCCAGAGGTGCTTTGTAATGTGCTTATTTACTCCGAGATGGCCGAGCTGTTCCCAGGAGAGCAAGGGCACTCACAGGCCCACTGTATGGAAGTGTGTGTGTGTGTGGTCCATACTAAACACAGCGCCCTGTCTGCATCGTCAAGCACCCAGAAACAAACAGAAGCATCTATACGGCAGCTTTAATCAAAACACATTACAGCTCCACAAGTACTGACTACAGTAAGTGCTCATCAGGGCACACTGGGAGTCGCACACACACACACACCTTTGAAGGTCGGCTGAAGAACGCGCATTGATTAGGAGCAGGATGGTGGACGTACAGTAATCACCTGCACTGCAGTGAAGGGGACAATTTAAGACAATGGATAACCGAGTGAGTAATGGATGTGCTTGATTTGAGAGGATAAGGATTTGTAGCATGCTACGTGATATCTCACCATGCGTTCAGATGTAGACCTTTCATACTAGCACATGATGCACCGAGATAATGATGCCTTAAAAGAAAGATTGAGAGCGAGTTGTCACTGACCTGGGCCAAGCTTGGCAACTGCATACAGCAGGTCGTAGTTAATAACCGGTGTGGTCTCGTCAATCTGTTGCCAGCCGACTGGAGGTGAGCCAGGAGGGGAGATGAGGAACTGTTTCGAAGGCTGGGGAGGAGCCAGGTGCAAATTGTCTCCTTCGGATGCTGGTTTCTGCACCTGAGAGCCAGAGAGTGTGTTAGTCCAGTCAGGTTTCAGTCGAACAAAGACCTGACTGAACACTTGATGGAGAGATCTAACCAGAAGTTTCTCAAGTAGCTATTTACAAATATGTGCTATATATTTAAAATCTGAGAACATTATGCAAGAACATCTATCTATCTATCTGTCTGTCTATCTGTCTGTCTGTCTATCTATCTATCTATCTATCTATCTATCTATCTATCTATCTATCTATCTATCTATCTATCTATCTATCTATCTATCTATCTATCTATCTGTCTGTCTATCTGTCTGTCTGTCTGTCTATCTATCTATCTATCTATCTGTCTGTCTGTCTGTCTGTCTATCTGAATATGTGCTATATGTTTAAAATCTGAGAACATTATGCAAGAACATCTATCTATCTATCTATCTATCTATCTATCTATCTATCTATCTATCTATCTATCTATCTATCTGTCTGTCTGTCTGTCTGTCTGTCTGTCTGTCTGTCTGTCTATGTATCCGTTTATCAATCAATCAGTCTGTCTGTCTGTCTTTCTATCTATCTGTCTGTCTGTCTGTCTGTCTATCTGAATATGTGCTATATGTTTAAAATCTGAGAACATTATGCTAGAACATCTATCTATCTATCTATCTATCTATCTATCTATCTATCTATCTATCTGTCTGTCTGTCTGTCTGTCTGTCAGTCTGTCTGTCCGTCCGTCCGTCCATCCATCCATGTCATGTCCATGTCCAATGTCTGTCAATTGGTTTCTATTGAATGTTCTCTTTTTCTATTGTCCTTTTTATCTATAAATGTTCAGACATGGCATTGTAAAAATTTATGTTGTCTTTTCTAGTAATGCGTTGGAGCCACTAGTGGCAAATAAATGACACACTATACTTTGCTTAATCAGCTCAGACTTAGGCAGAAACAACATGATATCACTTGGCAGATGCTTAGTTTGTCTTTTGTGTTGTTGTGTTGTATGTTACTAACTATACCACCTCTCACCTGGGCAAAGTAGAGTTTGAGTTTCTTTCCTCTGAAAGGTGTCTCGTGCAGCTCTATTCTAGCGCTGGCTGCTGCTTTGGGGTTACTGAAATTGATCCGTACACGTCGGAAGCTCTTAAACTGCTGGAACGTCACACCCTCATCGTACGAAAGGAAAAGCGCCTCGAACATTTCCTGAAAGACAAAAAGTAAACAAGGTATATTAACAAGAGATGAATATTTCAATTCTATCCACTGGCAAATGTCAAAACATGAATAATTCATGTCTTCACAGAGGACAGAGAAAGTCGAGCAGGAATGCTTCTTTACTGTGACAGAAACAAGCAAGAGCTGTTCCACCAATATCAATCTCATCAGGGCCACGATAGAATGATTGCGAATAATGTCAGCATATCGTTGACAGGATGAACGTCATTCTGTTCTTTATGAGACAGAGCAGTTTTTAGACTAGGCACGTCTCGCAAAACATCCAATCAGCTCAGCCAGAACTGAACACTGTTGGAGAGACGGATTGGCTGAATCTGTTATGACACTTTATATTCATTTCCTGGGCAGGAGAGGAACTGATAAAGAAAATTCTATCTTCAGCTTGTCTCTCAGTTTAGTAATCAGTCCTGCTGGGCCTGAGCAACCTTCAGCACTCTCAGCCTAATGTGTTAAAGAGAGGATTTTCCCAAATCAAATGTATTCTAACCTAAACCATGAGGACTTAAAGGGATAGTTGCCTTTAAAGGGATAGTTTAAAGCTTTTTAAATAGCTTACTAAATAAGTAAAAACACGCTGTTATGAAACTCCTTAAGGGTAGCATCTGAAACAGGATTGCTGGAATAGAAACACCTTAGACCGATTAGTATTTTCCAAATGAACGGCATCAAATGTGCGTAGGCTATCACATTCCTGATTTGATTGTTCAGCTTAGTGAGGTATTTAATTGCATTATATTCAGAGACCTGTTAAAATGGTTAATGTCTCAGTGTTGGGTTTGCTTTGCCTTTTAAAGGCATTGCACATAAGCACTTGGAAGTGAGACTAATGTGTACACCAAAAATAGGTATTCAACATGAAACCTCTCAAATATGCCCTGCAATTCTAGCCAACCGCTGGTGAAACACTTCAGTGTCACAACAAACAATAATCTAAAATGAGAAACTTTTATACCTAACATGGCATGGGAAAGTAGATATGAAACATAATGTGAGGCCCAAGAGACAAGCTTGCTTTGCTTCAGAAATTAATTTCAGGTAGAGATTGTGAAATCAGTATCACATAAACTGTGGATGGTGTGATGCAAGGTAATAATTGTAGAATTTAAGGTTTGTGACTAAAAAAGCTAAAGTTCCTGGTTTGATCCCCATATTGTGTCCTTGAGGACTCATTCTTCCCTCATACAATAGTTTATACTTAAAACTCTACATGCAAATCATATTGCTTTTGTCTCGGGTAACTTGAGTTTGAGGGATTGTTCTGTGATAAGTGTACAATTTGTTGCTTTTGATAAAAATGTCTTCTAAATGCCTATTCACTATCAGTCACTAGAGACTCTGCTCAATTCTTCCCAACACATAGAATCTAAACATGTCATTTTTAGCATCAGGAAATAGTGCATGTGCTCTATAAAAATGTCCAGAGACAGGGGAAGATGAAGGATTGGAGCTGCTCGCTGTATTCTCCTGCAGAAACAGATGGATAGCTGAGCCAGTTCTCTTCCACAGCGTCAATTCGCCAAACACCTTGTATCCTGTCACAATCTGTGAAAAACCTCCAGCATATTCCTTCATCTCAGTGCCAAAAGTGAACGTCCCCGGAGATGACAGCTGTGGATGTGTCGTGTCCACCGTGTGTGAGGACGTGAGGTGTGTATCAGCAGTGACAGCTGGGCCGGTTCTGAATGACTCAGCGATGACAGGTGACACCAGAACAGTCCAGTCTATTCGGTATGTGGACATTTTCTATGCTTCAGGTTTGTGACTCAGCACTTCCGTGAAGTTTTGCAAGATGTCAAGTGTATCCAGAGCGAATTATGTAACCAGAACTTGATGGTGTGTGAAATGCAGATCAAAGCACATTCGTGTGATCCACTGCACCTTGAAATGAGATCATTCCCTAACGTCACAGCATTACTGGTCATCAGCATATGTTGTGTTGTGGATGCTGGTGTCCCTATCAGGCATCTTAACTAGCTTTATTAGCCTCGCTTGGTCAAATGCTGGTCATTTTAGAAAGGCAGTGAGACATTTCCCAATTTTTGTTGTGAGAAATGGCTTTCAAAATATGAGCTGAATTTTCAGTGGCACAATGTACTGTAAACAGCATCCAGGTTTGTATTGTGAATACTCAGACCTGGTTTATTTCTAGGCTGTTACTGGTGGTTGCTAATTGGCTTATAGTCAAAAGAGCAAATTACTGATATCCTCATCCTTATTTTTCAAGTCAAAGTCGAAAACCTGTCTGCTTAGAAAATTAAAAACAGGTTGGGCTGCGTTTCCCAAAAGCATTGTAAGCTTAAATTGATCGTAGAACAATTGCCACCAATGGTCTCTATGATCAACTTAGGCTTACGATGCTTTTGGGACACACAGCCCTGCACAATTGGAGTTATCATTCATGCATCGGTAAGATTTACAAGCCGAAAGTTAACACTTAGGGTTGATCGAATCACTAACCCCAAGTATGAACAATAATAATAGTGATTATTATATTATTAACACCAAAAATATACAACATCTGGCCATCACAGCCATGGAATGTATTTAGAAACTAAACCCAAATTGAAACACTGAGGTTATGAGTATCACTGTATGCCTTGAGTATATGAGGCCAAATATACAAAGTATTAAACAAATAGATTGTTAATATTTTAAACAGATGGAGATAAAGCTGAAGTATGACTGTACTTTATTACAGCGGGTTACATTGTGTTATGTTCCTTTTTGAGAGCCTTCAGCGGACATTTCAAAGCAAATTATTTGTAGTGGAAATAAATGACATTCCTTTACCAATATGGACACTGAGATGAAGGGAGGAGGATGCAGGAATATTTTGCCACTGGCATTCTAAAAATATTACTCTATCTAATCATAAAAGGATCTGTGGAATGATATATTTATATAATTACCATTTTTAAAACACCAGAACTTTGGCGCATAGTGGATTTTCCATTCTCAGTAGATTGAACACACACACACACACACACACACACACACACACACACACACACACACACACACACACACACACACACACACACACACACACACACACACACACACACACACACGTGTGTCCGACTAACTAGCTAATTTCATGTAATTTTAAATTGCATACTGAAGAAAAAGCATTTTGACTGCAAATAGATTATTTGTGCACAGACAAACATGTCATTGTTACATTTCTTTATGATACTGTTTGTGTATCATCTGTTTCTTTCAAAACAAGATCCAATATTTAACTACTTGGTTGGTTGCAGTTAAATTTGGCAAGTCATGAAAGTGCAGAGAAAGACAGCAGACTGGCAGAAACATCTCAAATTCTCCAAAGGAAATATCAGTGGTACTTTGTCTCCATTGAGAGCTGCATATGTGTTCCCCTCAACAGAATGGATAGAAATCTGCGTATATTGCTGGGCTTTTGGTTTGAATCTTGGCACAGATCTGACATCCCTCTCCTCTCCCAACTCTATATTTTCTATTTTTGAACTCCAAGGAGCCTATTGGACATTAGCAAATCGACAGGTCTGCTCTACATTTACCACCACCTTGAAACACATTTAAAAACAGCAACAGCAGTTGGCTTTAAGTGCCCTCATTTAAGGTGGTGGAAATGAACATTGATACCATCTGGTACTTGCTGGTATAAATGTCATGAGAATCAGACATAATGTTGTCAAGACAAAAGTCATTATGGCTATGAAGCTCTAACTACAAATGCAATCCCCCGGTTTCACAGACAAGGCTTAAGCCTAGTCCCAGAATAAAGTGCATGTTTTAGTTGTTTTAACTGAAAGCAACTTGCACTGGTATATCTTATAATATGTCAGTGCCGTTGTTTGGTCTCAAGATGCACAGCAGTAATGTGTTTTTCTAAGGCATCTTTATAAAAACTACTTAAATGTCCTAATTTAACTAAGGCCTAATCCTGGCTTAATCTAAACCCTGTCTGTGAAAATGGGCCTTGTCACTGAGAAATCAAATCAACTTGGGGCCAGATTTAATAACAGCTTGCGCCAGCGCCAACCTCTTTGGGTGATAAAAAACTACTGTCAGAATTTGCGCTGAAAAAGCATGGACAGAGTTATTTTTTGCAGCTGACTTTATTGCAATTTATGGGAGGAGCGTATTTAAATGAATCATGCATCAACCAAATGCTAATTTGCACTACTCTTGGTAGATTGCGTTGGTCTTTATGGAAATGATCCGGTTGTGTCAGTACGATACCGCACAGAACTTTCAACTTCCATCTGAGCTTTTTTGGAATTGCGCTCTCACGCTATTTTGCCCTGTTTAGTAAATCTGGCCCTTGATTAAAAACATGAATTTCTCAACCTGATTTTTGTGTAGTCTTCTGGATTTGTGGACCAAAATGAAAGCATCCCCTTTGACATTAGTAAAAGCTGTGAGTTACATACATCAAAGTTTCTATTGGCACAATCCCAGGTAGGGACTCAACAGTACACCAAATTAAATGACTGTACTTCCATCACAGATTACTAAGCTTGTGCAAGATGGTGTCTGCTCTGACTAAAGTACTATTTTGAGTTTTTAAAATCTATTATAGATGTCTTTAATAGATATCTTTAATTTATTGGTATCAGTTGATATTGATTGTTACCTTTGCAGTTATTTAAATTGCACTTAAAGCCAATCTTTAAAGGGATGGTTCACCCAAAAATTAACATTGTCATTATTTACTCACTTTCATGGCATTACAAATCTGTATGGCTTTCTTCTGTGGAACACAAAACATCATATTTTGAAGATTGTCTCAGTTTATTAACTATACAGTGGAGGTCAGTGGGGTTCAATTTTGTTTAGATCCCATTTTCTTTGTGTGGACAAAAACAGTTGAAAGATTCTTCAAAATATCTTCCTTTATGTCTTAGTTTAGAGTGATATTTAATGGTAAATAATGACAGAATTGACATATTCGGACTCTCCCTTCAAAATTTAGTTGCAGTATTTATTGAAGGTCAAAATTAATGAGAAGTATTGTTTAGTAGCCTATATTGCAATCACAAAAAGGTAAAGGAGTTAGCTGAAAAACATTAGGTAATTTGCTATGAGCTTGTGCGAGAAAAACAAACATGTTTTATTTGGACGTCAGTGAAACAATTTTACCTGACCTTTTCAAGAACATGTCCATTTTAGGTGAGAGTGCAGGGTTAAAGGACCAATCAGGCTGAATTATATTAGAAAGAAAGGGGAAAATCCTTTGTTTTGGAAGCATGTTAGTTTATAAACAGCCTGTGGTGACGTCTAGGCCGCTGTATGATCTTAACCCACTAAAGCATGAAATTACTGCGCAATGACACACTCGGTTAACAGCTTTTTGCTTGACAGATAAAAAGTCCATCAAGGATAAGAGAGATGCTAAAAATAACACACATTAGCCCAGTGACACCTCACTTAACTTCACATAGTTGCTTTCCTGCCAAGACGAACCAAAGCGAGGACAGACTGTGTCAGATGACAATACAAAAATGTAAACAGCAGATATGGCTGGAGACTCCATTAGAATGAAATGATTGGCCTTACATCAAGGAGAAATGCTTGCTTTTCCACTCGTCCTTGGGGATAGTGTGGTAGGCATGTGGGCATTTAAGAAATTACAGCTGTTCCTTGGCCAAACCGTGTGTTTACTGTTCACGTTGGGGCTTGAAAACGGTCTTAATAGGGAGTGGAAGAGGGGAAAACGCAAACTGAGCCTAACCTTAACATTAATTCTGAAATGAATGTCAAGTTTAACAGTCCCCTGCTTTTAATCAAGACCAGATCCTCTCCTTGCTGGGAGATGAATTAGCCTCAGAAGGGGGAGGAGAAAAAGGTGAGTTTTTCTTTGCATGGAGAGAGACTATTCATCTTATAACAGATCCAGGCCAGATCCTCTCAAGCTCATTTTCCTCAACTTTGACCTCGGTTAAATATAACTCTTTGAATTAACCACTATAAAACAGCACAATGCTTCTCTTAGGCAAGCCTGCAAGCCTAAATTTTATATACTGGGATCTAGTATAATACAGAGATGTAAACAATCGGATATAATTGTCACATACTTTTTCGCTTGCCTTCTGATGCATATTTTGGACAACATTTGTTTTTGCCTTGATCTAGCAACCTCTAATCAGTGCATGGAAAAGAGAATGATTTCATTTTGAAACATAAGATGATGAGGTCTTTTAATTGTGACGTCATACAAAAAGGGGCCCATGATGCAAAAATAATCTTGAGAGTCTTTTAATCACAATCAGAAGGACTATCAAATGCTTCTTTCAAAGGCTGAGAACAAAGAGAAAAAAAGCAATAATAAAAATCTAATATTTGGATGCTTATTTGGTGAACTGATATGACAGGAAATGGAGTCGTGCTGCAGTGTCTGAGATGTTCTTGCTGTTATTAGAGGAAGCAGGTCAGCTCCATGGCACCAAGAGAAAATAAAAGTGACCTCCTGACTTGCCGTGTTCCCAGCAAGGAGCAAATAAATGTGGAAAGTCCAGAAGACCCACTGCTCTTCCTGCTATTACTCAGCGTTATGGCCCAGCTGAAACTCAGCCCAGTCACAGTCCAGGCAATGTGAAACATGTCACGAGAAACCCATGAGGCAGGAAGAGACAGACACTGGGGGTCAGAAACACTACATGATCTTATAGTGGTGAATAGGAGGGATGCATATAGGAAAGATAAAGAGGTAATATATGAGAGTGGAAAATATTGGGATATCAGTCAACATGAAAACTTCTTCGTTTAAGGGTTAGTTCACCCAAAAATGAAAGGCCAGTGATTCTAGTTTCTAAAGTTATAAATATGGATATTTTTCGGACAAAAATGCATTGCCTCGCTTCAGAAGGCCTTTATTAACCCCTGGAGCAGTACCGATTATTTTATGATGGATGGATGCACTTTTTTTGGGCTTCAAACTCTCAGACACTACTCACTCCCATTATAAAATTTGGAAGAGCCAAGATATTATTTATTATTTATAACTAGTAGGGTGACCAGATGAGATTGGCTGAAATTCGGGACGGGGGAGGTGTGTGTGTGTGTGTGTGTGTGTGTAGGGTGTAGTCTAATATGTAGTCAATGTTTTATCAGACAATAACTACTCCAGATTTTGATTTAGTATAATTTTCGGGACAGTCAGGGCCGGATTCGGAGACAACAGCTTAGATTTCGGGACTGTCCCGAATTTTTCGGGACTTCTGGTCACCCAAACTCAAAGTAATAATTCAGTCTAAATTTGGATGTGGGTTAGTGGGTTAGCAAGTCACATTTTTGGTTTGTTCCTCACACAAAGCCATCATATAGCTTCTGAAGACTTGCAATTTAGTGTGCAAATCCTATGGATTTTTTTCTTTTTGTGGACTATGAATGGTTGTATGGCAAGAGCAGTGTATCATTTCCTCTTCTTCTTCTTCTTAAAAAAATAGAAACCCTAATGTTGTTTACATCAAAATTTTTACATTAAACTTTTTAGTCTACAAAACACTTTTTTTCTGCTGTCATAAAGGCCTCATGGTTGGGGGGAAAATAATATTTACCAATAACAGGACAACCTAAAGGCCAGTTCACACCAATGTTCAGCACAAAAAATGTGATCCGATTTTCACATGTGATTGTCTGTTCATACCAATGCAATAAAAATGACAGGCTGAATAAAATGTGATTACACTCTCTGACAGTAGGGGACACTTATGGAAAAGCAGAAATACGGTCACACTTTAGTTTGGGGAACACATTTTCACTATTAACTAAGACTTTGGCCTCAATAAACTCCTTATTTACTGCTTATTAATAGTTAATAAAGTAGTTGTTGTAGTGGTTAAGTTTAGGTATGGGGTAGGAATAAGGGATGTAGAATATGGTCATGCAGAATAAAGCATTAATATAAGCTTTATAAGTAAAAATGAACTGCCAATATAATATGCAAGCTAATATGTAACTAGTTAATAGTGAGAATTGGTCCCCAAACTAAAGTTTCACCAAAAGTGCTGCAGAAGTTTCTATTTCTGACACCCGCTTCTCACAGAGAATAGGAAGTTAAACAATATATATATTTTTTTAACATATGAATATTATTTCATTATTATTTCATATGAATATTATTTCTAACAACTGAAAATTTTTAACAGTATTTAGTGTTTGTCAGACAACACTAAATACTGTAGTACAGAGACAAAAGAGTCCATTCCAGAATCTTCCTCTACTATTTAATATCGCTTAACAAAATATTGTTTGTGAGCGACACCAAGTCATAGTTTAATGTAACACCAGTGGCTCTTGGGGACGTGACTAAAAGTATGAAAATCATTGCTATAGGCCAGCTTTTTCAGTGTGATAAAAAAAGAGATTTTAGATAATTGCATTGCCGGTATACGGAAATAATGTCCCATTTTTTTCCTTTTAGATGCTTCCATGATGTTAGACAAATAAATTCCAATATATTTCTGGATGCACAGTGCTTAGGAGCCCTGTCATAAAAGAAAAATCCTTCACTACTTACATTCCTTCCATGCACGATGAGGATACACTACATTTTCAAATTGTCATCACATGTTGTCAGAACAAAGAGATGTGGCCCCATCAGATCTGACCCTGGTTGCCAAGCTCTAATATTTACTAAATTGCCAAGTATAGTATAATATAGTTCAATTAAAATAGATTCCACTGATTCCAAAGGGTGCAATGAAGCATTGCAAACACGCATCCAAATGAAGGATGTGGAATTAATAGTGACCTTGTAGGTTCTGACAGTCTGTGATGTGAAAGATGAACATGTAACAGACTTCAGAGAATGATGGTCAGTCGGGCAAGAGTGCGATGCACTGAGATTAAGTGTATTTTTTGTAATGAGAGGTGTGCGGGATGAATGAAAAGAGAGTGTACGACTCAAGGCAAACCTTTTCTCAGACAATCTACCAATGAGTGCAAAACAACTATTAGATTGAAAATCATTTAAAGAGGCACATTTATAAACAAAATCACTTGAAAAGCACGTCATTTCAATCGATGAGCCTTTCAGTGCAAAAAAGTGTCTTTTTCTATTGATATTTATAATGATGCACTCTAGCCTGTTATAATTACATACACACACTGCCTAAACATTATAACCCTTTTTATTTGTACTTCAGAATGAAGGATGTCAGTGTGACACAGTCTTAACGTCTTTCTAAATCAGTTACGCCAACTCTTCGCTGTATATACCCTAAACAAGGATGGAAGTTCCTGCCCTACCTCGACCTCCCGGTTGGTGAACACCTCCACGTCCACCGCGCAGGCGATGAGGGTGGAGATATTACAGTCCACGCTCCTGGAGGGCATGCTGGGCTCACTCAGAGAGAAGGGATGACCGGCCCCTGGCAGAGTATATGTGAGCTTGGATGTGTTGCTTTCCTGCTCTGAACAGGCTGCTGTAACTCTCAAATAGTGTGTATGTGTGTGTGTGCGCGTGTGTGTTCAGTAGGCGGCAAGCGGAGTGTGAGCCCCCACCTCTCCTCTCTCTCACTCAATGCAGTGACATCACTGCCTGTCTTTATGAATGCTCGCTTGCTCTTGCACAGAGCTGTTTTTAATTCCTACGCTAAGTCTTTTCCCTTTCATTTAGTCTCTTTCTTGGGTCCAAAAACACTTTATGTGGTAAAGTGTGAAATGCAATAACATATTTTATTTTTTAATTTCTTTCCACCTCTTATTTTTGTCAGTTTATTCCTTCATCTGTCTGATAGGGCAAAGGAAGACAGGAGAGTGACTCAGCACTGCAGATTTATATCGAGTCGCATCATAGGCACTATAGTGAGCGGATGGAAAAGAGAGGTCTAGAATAACAAGGATGGCAAGAGAGAGAAAGAAAGATGAGATCTGTGTATCTCGGCAAGACAGGTGTATTATTAATATCTCACTCATTTGTGACATCATTCAGCATGCAACAAAAAGGCATTCATAGGGGAGTCTTCTAAATTTAGGTGGCTATTTTTGTTTCTGAAGCCTGACGTCATACTGTGTTGATATTTATCTGGCAAACATATTTTTTTTTACAAAAACCTTGTGAACAGTCATTTAGTGAATAATCAGTTAATGTGCAACAACGACCAGCTACAGTAAATGTCCTCAGTTACTCAAGGCTGAAAATATTGAATATTCACAAACATTTTGTTATAGGTTTAAGGACAATAAAGTAACACTGTGAATATTGTAATGGATTTAAAGGCACAGCGTGTAATTTTGCCACTAGAGGTCGTACATTTAAAACAATAACATTTAAAACAATAACGTAATAAGGCGTAGCTAATTTTTAAAATTTAAATATTCTACTCTTATTAAAAGTTCTTCTATAGTATCTGAACTGACCGACAGCTTCAGTGATTATAAAAAGTAATTCTTCACAATTTGAAGAAGTTTTTGTTTTTCATGTGACTTCTTAAGTATTCCAAATTCATATTTCAGTACAAAAAGCGTCAAACTTTGACAAAAATGTATTTCTTGAGGATTTTATGTTTTATAATATAGGGATTTCATAATACCTAAATATAAGTTTAAAAGTAAAATATGTAAAAAGAAAGCTATATTAGCAAGTCGAAATGGCTAATCAGCCAAATAAATGGTACTCTGCCGCCATCTACTGGTTATAGTGGTTATTTCATGTCTTTTTTATTTTTAAATAAAAGCGTTTGCCACGAGTTAGTTTTCCTACATCTGAAAACGTTTTGTTTTACAGATGGGGACAATCTTTGACAGATGAACAAATAATGTTTGTTGTCAAAATAACGTTTAAACTGTATAATATTTAGAGCTTTGAAGTGTTGGAAATTTTGTATAGCACTTGAAAATCCTTGAAAAGTGCTTGAATTTCACTCACAAAAGGTTGTACGAACCCTGAAATGAATAATGTAAAAACATTCGACTATTTCTGCCACAATACCATGGTTACAGTTAGTGTTACTACATTAAATCCATGGTGGATGTTGGTGATTTGTGAATTGAAAAGCATTAGGGGTGCACGATATGCCGGCCTCCATATCGGTATCGGCCGATGTATGTTCACTTTTAATGTTTTCGTTATTGGCCCAATAAGAAAATTTGGCTGATATATTAAAGCCGATAAATAATGGATTATTTCCTTGAGCTGAGACACTTCAGATGCACACTGTTCGCCATGATTGTTTTGAATAGCTTGTAATATGATTGGAATCACTTCAAAAAGGGAAATACAGTTAAGTGCAACATGTGCAGTGCAAGTCTGTAATATAGGCTACATAAAAGTATAATGAGAACAATGTATAATGAGTGCTTGCTTCATGGCTTTTAATGGTGAGACTTTTGTTTTTGTAATCAGGCTCTCAAAAATTATATAAAACTTTGGATTTAGATTTATCGGACAATATATAGGTTATCGGCTTTCAAATATAAAGAATTATCAGTTATCGTATCAGCCGAAAATTTTTAATCGGTGCATCCCTAAAAAGCATTCTGTAACTTGTTCAATCATGGCACAATGTTTAGTTTTTTTCTGGTTTCCACGTCAGCGCTGTTTGATCTAATATCTATGGTTTTACAACAGAGAATTCTGCACTGAATTTGAATGCTTCTGTAGCGATGTTAAAACAGCTGCGAATTTAAAACGCTTTCTCACTGGATCCCCCACAGCGCTGTTTAGTAACGTTGTCGCGTGATCGAGATTGACCCGCGAGTAGCTGTTCTGAGATCGTGCTGCGCTGTATATTGGTCCGAGCTGATAAACTGGCTGTGCTGCACTGCTCAAATGAGTTGCGTGGTTTTGTTACACATTTGTTTCATTCAGGGGCAGAGTGGGACCAAAAAATCAACCGGGAAATTTCGTAGACCAACGGCCTAGGGGGTATTTTTTGGTAAAAAAAAAAAAAAATGTTTATAAAAGAACCCTTGCAAATTAATTTTAAATAGATTAAGAAAGCCACCACTACTGGTCACATCTATAGTTCGATTGATTTGTTTAGATCCAGTGAAGGACCACTTTTTCTCAGGATCGATATTGTCCCCCAGCACTTTTTGAAACATTGAGGCACGGATGTAGCTAATACAAATAAATAAAACATCTCCAGTTAACTAGCAGAGCATACAGTTAGTTCGCTATTAAAAAAGAGATCTAGCACTAAAATGTGTGTTTTTTTTTTTAATCAAGCTGAGCGCTCATTGCCGCGGCGATCGGCTGTCATGGATACAGTGTTTTCTTGTGGCGCGCGGTGCGCGCAGTCTTCACTCGGATGCGCGCTTCAATCTATCGCTGTTGCGAAGACTCTCTATTCATTCCGGTGAAATCACAAAATAAAATGCAGTCAATGCACAAAATGTGTCCCTGCTTGATACAGACTGTAATCACTGATGAACATATTCAGTTTTGATGAGAGAAAAAAAATATATGGGTACGGATTAGACGAAAATTATACTAAATCAAAATCTGGAGTAGTTATTGTCTGATAAAACATTAAAAACTGCCCGTGGAGGTTGAGTCAGTGAATGAATGTGCGTGCAGCCTGTCGTAAAGGAGTGATTGATTTGTCGCGACACTGTGTGCCCAAAAAATACTTTGCCAATGAACATTGACTACATATTAGACTACACCCTACACACACACCCTACACACACACACACACACACACACACACACACACACACACACACACACACACACACACACACACACACCCCGTCCCGAATTTCAGCCAACCTCATCTGGTCACCCTACTTTGAGTATTGTGCATTACACAAAGCTATCATATTGTTTCAGAAGACTTACTGAAGATTCACCCAAAAATTAAAATTAACCCATAATTTACCCTCACCCTCAATTGCTTGGCAAAAGATCTACCTCAAGACCATTTAAGAACTGAAACTGAATTTGCGGATCGATGCATTTATTTACGGGTTGAGCAGAGACTGTACAGTTTGACCAGCAGGCAGCGGTTGCAAAATGTGACCATGTAGTCGCAGTCTGGAGCGATGGAATGATTTGAGCTGAAATGATTTGATCAACATGAAACTTTGCACTGCCTATGACATTTCTACATTATACAAACAAATTTGACTTCAAAATGTCACAACTGGCCAATCAGAATTAGAATCCAGGTAATAAAGGAATGGCCTATAAAACATGATCAGAATGGAAAAACAGATAGAATGAAGACAAAAACAGATGCATGTGAGATACAATCGGAAAGGTCAGTGCCCGTCCTAAATGAAGCATGCTAAAAGACTCCAGACAGTTGAGTCATTACATTGTCTGCACTGAGTCCCCAGAAGATCTTGTTTACTTTTCCAGCACTCCGAGGGCACTGATAGAGTGGACCTGTACGAGTATGTTACGTTGTCCCTTCTCGATGGAAGCACTGGTTTTATCGGAGCGAGTCAATAAATGAACAGCTTAAATGACTCTGGCACCAAGGCAACCTTGAGAGGGAAAATGGCCTCACTACATAACACCTGGTGCAGAAAAGCCCAGATGGAAGCTGATAATCTAAGCAGGCTTGACAATAATGGATGGATATGAGGCTCCTGGTATATACGCCAATTGGGCTAGCTGATAGTGACTGTGCAAATGGGATGAGGGTCCTTGAGGATGACAAGGCTAGAACAGAGTAATACTTCCTGAGATGCCATGAGACTTTTTTAATTAAGAGGAGAGGACAGCCCTGACAACACCATCAGTAACACACACACACACAAACACACTGCTAGATGGATTGAACGCTATGTCATGCACTGCAATAGATGCATTAACATTACCCTTAAATTGCGCAAATTTAAATTGCGAATTGAACTCATCGGAAACACGTTTTTGCAAAAACTCCCATATATTGCAAAAAGGTTTTTACACTCACATGAGTTGGTTTTTCAGGCAATTCGAAAAAGGAATATTTCGCAAAACTGCAATGGAAACATTTTTGCATTTACAGGTGACATGGCATACGTAAAAGTTGATCATTCTTTAAAGGCAGGGTAGGCAATTTGTTTCTAAAACACTTTTTGCCAAATTTGTTTAAACTGTCTTTATATACCAATACATATGTCAAAATTTAAGTACTCTGAAAAGGAGTTTATAAAAATAGCGTGTCTGTAGTATTCTCAGGGCTGCAATAAACACAGCTCATTATTCCATTCGGACAGAGTGCTCTGATTGACTGGGCGACTGTCACTCTCCCTCGTTGCTATGACTACCAGCCCTGCTGCAACCGGAGCTGCCGTTTCACGCTGGCGAACTATCCCGGCTTCAGCGCCATCATTACAACACACCATTGATTACGGCTTTTGTTCACACAGCTCGCGTTCCGGGACTGAACACGGCAATGTTACTAGGTCCCCAACCCGGCATTGATCGCGGGATCAATCCCGGGTCGTGTTTGTGTTCACACAGAAGGCGTTCTGGCAATTTACCAGGATCAATGCGCTGTGTGAAAGGGGCTTTCTGTTGGATACTTTCAAAATCCAGCAGTTTTCTGCTAGTTTCTTAAACCTGCCTACCCTGCCTTTAAAGATGGCGCGGTATGTTTGGACAGAAGACGAGACAGAGTTATTTATTAAACTCTTAAAAGACTAAAGAATTACGGGAATACTGGATTCTAATCAAAAATGCCACAATTAATCAAGACCTCAAAGCAGAGGGAGGGAGAAACACCTAGAAACGTCTCGGTTACGTATGTAAACCTCGTTCCCTGAAGAAGGGAGCGCAGACGTAGTCGATGTGTCGACTGATTGGGATCACACTTAGGGAGCCTAAGTGATTGATAAAACCATAGACAGTAAAAGAAATGGACACAGCGACCCCCTTGATTTCAACTGAGAAAACTGAAGCCCATTAGAAGCACTCACTTCCTGATGGCTGAGCGACTGCGCAGGCTCAAACTGAGCTTGATCACAGTCTGACAGTTGTAAATCTTCAAGTAGCTGTGCCAAGACAAATCTGAATCACCTAATTCCTCAAAAACGTTGTTGAAATATTTTGTCCCGTTCATTTTATGGACTCTCTATCTATGGGCTTCTCCCTTGACTTTATGCCTATATGTCCCCCCGATTGCCTCATAGACAGTAAAAGATTGCCTGTGAGCTTCTCCTCCTGTCTATACGGTAATTTCTCTATTGTGCGACAGAGAGTCGCGTTGTTATGACGCAATCGTTAGCCTATTTTTACAAAAACGGCTTCTACAGGGCCATAACGTAAGATACAAAGTAATGGAGCCTTTTATACATTGTCGTGTTTCTTTAAAAATAAATAATGGACAAATGATGCAAATATGGTGAGGGGCCAGGGGTAAATTAGGCCAGAAGTAGGGCTGCAACAACTAATCGATAAAATCGATTATAATCGATTATGAAAATCGTTGTCAACGAATGTCATTATCGATTAGTTGGTCTGCTTACGTCACGGGGAGCGTTTACTGGTACGCACACACACGCAAGGTCTCTCTCCCTCAGGCGCTCTGCCGAGCGCGCGCGCTACACGGTTTGGAGCAGTCTCTTCTGTCTCGCATGCGCGCTCTTGCTTGCGCGCTCTAGATTTCGGGAGTTTGAACTAATTCGTGGGCATCAGGGAGCCGCAATCAATATGCGGGAGACTCCCGGGACTTCCGGGATCTTGGGATGTCTGTATTTTGTCTCGAGCATCAGGTTGCGCAATCAGTTCGCTCGCAACGTAAGTGATGGATTAAAATAGCGCTACCGCAGAAATAGGTTAAATTAAAACGGTGTTTACAAAGTGAAGCATTAAATACAAAGGCAGTTAATAACAGCAGCAGTAAAATATTGTTTTTTAGTCACTGTACTCAGTGGTTTTCAGCGAATGCTTGTGCACTAATGCATAATTTCTCCTGTCCTTTACTCAAGCCTGTTAGCTTGCTGGGTAACGTCACCTCCATTCCGTTCTCTTTTTATAGCATTTGTCTACTAAGTTTTAATTGTTTTTCAAACGCGATCTACTGCGGCTCTACGTTCACACAATTGTTTTCAGTCTTTCTATACTTATTTAATCAATTTATCCTTATATTATATTCTTTTATATATTATATATATAATATATATTATATTCTTTATCCTTATATTCCTTATATATAATTAATTTTAAATAAAAATTAAATGAATTATATATTTGAGATGTTTTTAGTTTGTTTTTAGTTCAGATATTCACATCTGAACAACATGTCTGTGTAAATTTGTTTTAACAAAAATTGTGTTAAAACATAATATGTTGGATATCATTTTTTTAACAATAATCATGTTTGTCAACTTGCCATCAGCAATTATCATTAAAAACAATGCAAATATTGATATTAGTAAAACTCAATGTGTGGCTTTTGCACTTTTTAAAGTACACTTTTACACATAAATACCCTGATTTACGGTTTTATTTAGTTATACTAAAAAAAAAATCTAATTTAATTTCTATCCGATTAATCGATTAATCGAAAAAATAATCGTCCGATTAATCGATTATCAAAATAATCGTTAGTTGCAGCCCTAGCCAGAAGTCAGTTTTTTTGTGCGTTTTAAACCTTCTTGCATTAAAACTATTTAATTTTTTTAATTATTATTTATATTTATAGTATTTATTAATAACAATCAATTAAAGTTAGCTTTTAGCTTTTATGAATTTTAGCTTTAATCAATTAGCTCTTTGCCATTTTTCAATTTAATTTTAGGTTTAGTCATTTTATGTGGTTTTGTTATTTTATTATTACTTTTGATATATTTCTATTCAGCTTTATTTTATTTTTATTTCAGGTTTAGCTTAAATTTAAGTTTTTCATCTAATATTTATTATTTAATTTCAGCTTTATTTCAGTAAACATTTTTTTAAATATAGTTTTAGTTTACAATAACAGCATTATGTTAAAAAAATGAAATGTGGCTAAATGTGTTGCTAAACCACAATGTTAGCACTACAAACTCTTATTAGTATGGACAAGGTGGGATTTATCGCTTGGGGCTTTGAAGGATATGATGTTAAACTGAATCTACAGTTTGTCATTCAGAACATCAGTACTTTGCTCACTTACACGTGAACTGATCATTTGCTGTGTAAACAGGGTGCTCATATTGACCGGTAGTTGCTCTTCCATTCGCTCCAGAATAAATCATGATAGAAATCGTGTTCTTCCTGCTCTATTGTCACATTAACATTAGCTCATGCTGGAGCACCAGGTGATCTCAGACAGGGCAGGAGATCATGTGACATAATAAACATGCAGTCTGATCGACAGTGATGCAGTCATCCCTAAGTTATCCATTACTTTCATTCTCTCTCTCTCTCTCTCTCTCTCTCTCTCTCTCTCTCTCTCTCTCTCTCTCTCTCTCTCTCTCTCTCTCTCTCTCCCTCTCCCTCTCCCTCTCTCTCTCTCTCTCTCTCTCTCTCTCTCTCTCTCTCTCTCTCCCTCTCTCTCTCTCTTTCCCTCTCTCAGATGTTGGTCAAACTCTACAAGTGCGGAATAGCAATAGCATTGGCAGTATTTCGTGGACTCTAAACCAATCTATCTGGGCTTTGTTATGGAAATGCTGTAATCCCCAGTTCCCTCCAGCACAGCCCTGAACACAGTCGGCAATAAATCCACATACAAATAGTCAGCGCACATATGGAAATACACACTATGTTAAAAAAACAGAAAGTCAGATTGGCACAAAAAAAGCTATGCGATGGTAAAAGTTGACTTAAAGTAGAAGATGGATGCAGTGCAAACATTTTGAATGATAGTGCTTTTTTTTTAAGAAATGAATAATTTAATTAAGCAAGGATGCATTTTATTTCATGCCGACTTTAAATTAGGAACTGCTCTTCAAAAGTAATTTACATACATCTATGTCCAAAATCAGACACTACAATGAAAATCTGTGAATGCAGTGAATGCTTTAAAAAAACATTTATATGTAAGATTTCTATTTCAAATTAATGCTGTTCTTTTGAACTTTCTATTAATCAAAGAATCCTGACTTGTATTAGCATAATATAATATATATAATAATAATAAAAAGTTTCTTAAGCACCAAATCAGCATATCAGAATGATTTCTGAAGGATCATGTGACACTGAAGACTGGAGTAATGATGCTGAACATTCAGCTTTGCCATCACAGGAATAAATTACATTTTGAAATTTATTTTAAAAAATTGTAATAATATTTCACAATAACACTGTTTCACTGTACTTTTGATCAAATAAATGCAGCCTTGCTGCACATAAGAGACTTTTTTCAAAAACATTTGAAAAAATCTATATACAGCCTTTATTCATTGCTGTGTATGGAAAATGACATGCTCAGATTTGGTGGAAAAATACATACAGGTAATACAGAGTTCAGCTTCATAGTGTATTCTTTATGCAGTTTAAAAGTGTAGGTTTGTGTGTGTGTGTGTGCTAGCATAAGTGGGTACGACCATTAGCACAGGTTACAAACATCAGGAGGGTAAGAGTCACAGGAATAGTGTCTGAATACATCCATTATGCAGGAATGCTCTGCATGCAGAGCACAAAACACAGGTGCTGAATACTTAATCAGAGTTCACCGCTTTGCCACAGACACACACAGAAAAGATGTCACTGTTTTCTCACAATCAAAGGTCTCAAATACCACCTATATTAGTCAAGTAACCTTTATTTATAGAGCTTTATACAATACAGATTGCTGCGAAGCAGCTTTACAGTGATAACAGGAAAATGATGCATTTCGGCTGTTGTTCTGAATTATTAAATTACTTTTCATCTATAAAGCAGCTCTGGCAAAATTATGTCATCGTCCAGCTCAGTTCATACAACAGCATCAGCCCAGTCTGATCAATAATATTGTTGAATATTAACTGTTCCCAACTAAGCAAGCCAGAGGCGACAGTGACAAGGAACCCAAACTCCATCAGGAGACAGAATGAAAGAAGAAAAAAACCTCCAGGCTCAGTTGAGGAGCCAGTTGTCCTCTGGCCAATGAAAGAACACGGTGTCTTTGTGATTCAGGCTGCATCACAACTGAAACACACCGTCAGTAGTTACGGTTCTTATTTTATAATTCTTATTTTTTTATAATGCCGTATTTATTATAAATGATTTGTCCGTACACATCTTTTTTCTTTTTCAAAATTCATGGGATCACAGCAACAATCTAATCAATTCCTGATAGACAAAAAAACAAAAAACAAAAACAAGACCCACCCAATATTTAGTCTTGTTCAAGATGCCGTTTCATTGGATATACTGTATGTCACAGTAGGGAAGAAAAGACTATCACAACTTTTGTTTCATGCCGACTTTAAATTAGGAACTGCTCTTCAAAAGTAATTTACATACATCCATGTCCAAAATAAGACACCACAATGAAAATCTGAGATTGAAAAATTTTAAAGGTACACTACAGACTGATATTTCTTTATTTATTTGTTGGAAATTAATAATTGAGCTGGTACATGAAAAATCTGATCTGTGTTCAGACAGTGTTTTTTTTTTTTTTTGCTTATTAATTATTATACTTCTTTTAGGACTTTATTTTTTTTCTGCAGTTATACTATTTTTACTATTGCTCAAACAGTACAGACAAAAATGTCCATATGCAAGCAACTTGCAATTTTATGTTTCAAACAGAGATGTCAATAAAGAGAATAGAATTATGTATTGTGCATACATAGAATTTTTTTTTAGAATTGAAGCACAAGATGCTCTTAGGGACATACTCCATCAATCATACTAAATAGCATAATCGTCAGGTTTTACACAAATTATTATTTTATGTATTGATAGTGTTAACAGGTGTGCACTGCACTCACACATTCACACTTCATATGTGAGCACTGTTATCATTAAATATACCTAAAGGAGAATCAGGTGGCCAGATGTCCTTTATTTCCTCTCTGGACATGTTTAATTTGATGAAGCAGATAGTGTTCGTGCGTCTGCAGGGAGCGGCCGGAGAGAGGAGATTATTAGCTCAAACTGAAACCACCTGAATATACTTCACACTCCTGTGTGTGTGTTCAAATGTTGAACCACCTGTGATCTGCAGCTATAGATAAAGATGAAGAGTGTGTGTCTGTCTGGAATGATGATCTGACTTACAATGACCTTACGGGGGAATGTAGAGGTGAAAGAAAGAGGGTGTTGAGATACTGAGAGTGTGTGTGAGGGATATGTTTGCAATGGTGTACTAGCATACTATCATTATTTCAGTGGTATGCAGTACTTTACGTATGCTTGGAATACTCAGATCTGGAAAATATGTGCAGTGTACAACCAAAACAAACATGCAAAATATGTGTGCGTGTGTGTGTGTATGTGTTTGTGTGTGTGTGTGTGTGTGTGTGTATTTGTACCATATTGCATACTATTTCACATTCAGGAATTAAAAGGAGAGATTAAGATTTCTTTTAAATAATTAGGCATTTAAGACTTATAACCCAACATTTTGTGAAAAAGGTTAAATATTGTTTGTCAAATGAAAGTACACTGCTTTTTAAAAAACAAAAGTTTTTTTAATGCAAAGATGCGTTAAATAATTAAAAGTGACAGTAAAGATTTACATTTATTTGATTTTAAATTGTATTATTTAAATAAATTAATATAAAAAAAATCTCTATATACAGTACTACATACTTTCTGTTCATCAGAAAAATCCTGAAAAAAGTATCATTTTCATGTGACTGAAGACTAGAGTAATGCTGCTGAAGATCTGGCTTTGCCATCACAGGAATAAATTACATTTGAAAATATATTAAAATAGAAAAAAGTTATTTTAATTTTGTAATAACATTTCATAATATTACTGTATTTTTTGATCAAATAAATGCAGCCTTGGTAAGCATAATCATACCGACCCCAAACTTTTGTACGTTAGTGTATATGTAAAATAAAATGTATTTTTGTGATAGAAAATAATACTTTCTTATTAAAACTGCAGGTGTAAACATTTGAACACTACAAAAAAGTTAATGTACAAAATATTTTATACAGCATGCTAGTATTCCATTTCAAACATAGCCAAAGAAAAGAAGAATAAATGGGAAACAAAGAGACAAGAGTGTTGGGAATGAAAGAGAGCAGTGAAGCAGTTTGGAGATAAACACACAATGAGAATGAGAGAGGCACGAGGAAAGGAAGAAGAGAGGACAGCAGCGAGCTGATTAATGTCACTGCTGATGAAAGGCTAGTATTGACGTCAGACACACAATAGACGAAGAAGAAAGTGAGAGAGAGCGAGAGAGAAAGCCTTTCACACTGTAGCGTGCACAGGATATTCATGGAATATATGGACACATAATTTCATTCAAGTAGACAATGTTACATTCTCTCACATTCAGCACAGTTTAAAAGCAGAATGAATTTCCCCTTTGATGAACAATCTACAAAATCCTTTTCATCTTGAATCAGCTAGACTGAACCGTGAATTAAAGACCCTAATACATTGCTACTTTGCTCTGAGCCGTGGCCTAGCAGTTAGCACGAAACTCCAACACAGTAAGCTACGATTTTCTCCAGCTAACTTTAGCTGGAGAAAAAACATTATTCAAGAACCACTATAAAACCCGTTACCTTAAATTATATGTTTATCTCTGTAAAGCTGCTTGGAAACATTCTACATTGTTAAAAGCGCTATATAAATGAGGATGACTTGACTTGACGATGCTAATATAGGCTACATCACTAGCTACACTATTTATGCGGGATGGTGGCCATAAAACTTGGACTTCAGTACCTGTGGGAACAATAATAACAGATTAAAGACTTATCTTTCAGATATCTTTCAGTTCGAACACTTTATGTGAAGAACAGATTTAATTTAGGCTTTTATTCACATATTATTAACATTGATCAGCGAACATAAACATCTCAACCGAACCTGCTTGATGCGCGATAACAAACTTTGTTGAAGCTCAAACATGCTGCGTAACACGAGAAAGAACCTCATTGGTTCTTGCTGAAGCTCAAACGTGATGCGTAACGCGAGAATGAACCTCATTGGTTCTTGTTGAAGCTCAAACGTGCTGCGTAACACGAGAAAGAACCTCATTGGTTCTTGCTGAAGCTCAAACGTGATGCGTAACGCGAGAATGAACCTCATTGGTTCTTGCTGAAGCTCAAACGTGATGTGTAACGCGAGAATGAACCTCATTGGTTCTTGCTGAAGCTCAAACGTGATGCGTAACGCGAGAATGAACCTCATTGGTTCTTGCTGAAGCTCAAACGTGATGCGTAACACGAGAATGAACCTCATTGGTTCTTGCACGTCAAGGGAACATGCTTGAGCTTCTGTTTACCACAACTGATGTGTAAATGAATGAAGGAAGTTAATGAATGTGAATAAAACCTAAATTCAATATGTTCATTATATAAAGTGATCGTGTCTCTTTAGAAAATTTGAAACCACTCGATTAATATGGATTAGTTTTACGATCTCTTTATGAATTTTTTAAGCATTAAAGTGTTAGTTGCGTAGCTGTCAACGGAGGGACAGAGATTTCATCAAAAAGATCTTCATTTGTGTTGCAAAGATGAACGAAAGTCTTAAAGGTTTGGAACGACATGAGGGTGAGTAATTAATGACAAAAAATTTCTGAATTTTTGGAGTGAACTATCCCTTTGCATCCTTTCTGAATATAGCCTATAAGTATACATTTCTTTCAAACAAAATCCTACTGATTTTGATAACAATCATAGCATGTTGAGGCAAAAAACATGCAAGTTCACAACCTGACAGCTAGTCTAATATAGGGCATAATAACTATAAGGCTGTATGCTATAAAATGCATCTGAGGTTGCTCAAGACATTTAAAATATTTAAGCACAAGACTAAAACATTTTTAGCAAGATATGGGTGTCCAACTTAGCACAATATAAATAGACTGTACAGTGTACTGTATATATGGTGTATCATGCAAGATACAGTAGGGTGATTAGTTGAAATTTATATCCGCAAACCTAAGACGTATAATATATTCTACAAGATGACTCAAGATTCAAGAGTCATAACCTCAGTCTTAGAGCTATGGTCTAACACACCATGACCGATGCAGTGTTGAACCTTGGTCATCATATTCTCATTCTCATGACATGACCTTAATCTTTGCTCCAAACACATGCTCAAGGTCAGAGCCCTGCCTCGTTTGGCCCGACGCATGCAGCATTGCCACGGTTACCTTGGTGACATCAGAGTGCCAGCAGAGGAGGGTGGGGTGTGTGTGTGTGTGTGTGTGTGTGTGTGTGTGTGTGTGTGGGCACCTACTGCTTACACCAATGCCATGCCTGATAGACCTGTCTCCATGGGATCAAGGCCAATTTCAAAGAGATTAGGGACAATTTCGATGGGATTTTGTACTTTTCATATCGGATTTCAGTTGACCCAAAGAACAATTTATGGCTGGGATTATATAGAGATAAAATCAGGTTGAAAGCAGATTCCAAAAAAGCAGACAGACAACTTAAGAAAACCTGTTGAAATTGAGAAAGCCTAAGCGACCTATGTTCTTGAGCTTGACACTATAAAATCCCATTATATATATATATATATATATATATATATATATAAAATAATACTTTTTATTCAGCTAGGATGCATTAAATTGATCAAAAGTGACAATAAAGACATGTATAATGTTACAAAACATAATTCATGTCGTTCTATTCATAAAACAATCCTGAAAAAAATATATTACAGTTTCCACAAAAAAAATTTCAACATTGATAATGATAAGAAATGTTTCTTTAGCAGCAAATCATCATATTAGAATAATTTCTCAAGGATCGTGTGGCACTGAAGACTGAAAATTCAGCTTTGCCATCACTGGAATAAATGTCACATTTTAAAATATATTCAAATAGAAAACAGTTATTTTAAATTGTACTAATATTTCACAATATTACTGTTTTTACTATATTTTAGATAAATGCAGCTTGGTGAGCATAAGAGACTTCTTTTAAAAACATTTAAAAAATCTTCCTGACCCCAAACACATACATGCATAATTTAACCTATAATTATATGCAAAAGTGTTAAAATAGTATATATAATTTAAAATAGCCATAGCTGAAAAAGAAGTCATTTTTCACAATTTTGATGGAAATATAATTGTGTCATCATTGTAAAATTGTGGATTGCTCAGGACCTTTCAGAAACCGACAAAAATTCTCCTGTGATGCATGTGTAAACACAGTTGGACATTGTTAGTGAACAAATTAAATAAACAACTGAGAGTGCTACAAATGTGTTTTACGAGAGTTTATTTTCTAAAAGTTCACAGGGCCAAATGTGTCCATAGTTGAAGAAACGCCCATAAACAAATCTGGGGTTGATGTGGTTCGTGATGCACATCATGAGGTTTAAATTCGTGGTGCGGGCGCCTGTTGTGTGACCGAAGTGTATCTGTGTGCTTAAGTACTGTTACACATTGCTCGATACGTACAACAACACACAACCGCACACACGCACTTTTGAAAATCAATGCCAGGAAAAGGCCTATTTACGCAAATTATCCCTATCTTCATGTAAAACACAACAGCTGCACAACCGACACACATAACGGCTGCCAACAGTGAAACACACACGTACGCGTGTGCAGTGTTTTCATGTTTTATGAGGAATTTACATAGACATAATGATTTTTATACTGTACAAAGTTTATATTCTATCCCCTTAGACTAACTCAACCCCTAAACCTACCCATCACAGACAACTTTCTACATTTTGAAAAAACATCACAGTATGATTTAAAAGCTGTTTTCCTCATGGGGACAAAAAAATCCCCATTTTGTCCCCATAAGCAAGGGTTTACCAGGCCCCACACACACACACACACACACACACACACACACACACACACACACACACACACACACACACCCACACACACACACACACCTGCCCCTATCCCTAAACCTACCCATCACAGCAGATATTCGGCATTTTACATTTTTAATAAAACACTGCTTAGTATGTTTTTAAAGCCATTTGAAATATGAGGACTCATGAAATGTCCTCATAAATCACGTTAAAGTTGTAATACCAGTGTAATACCCATGTCATTATACACATTTGTGTCCTCACAAATCACAAAAACAAACACACACACACACACACACAGACACACAGACGCCTGGTTCGCTATCTTTGTGGGGACTCTCCATAGGCATAATGGTTTTTATACTGTGCAAACTGTATATTCTGTTGCCTTACACTAATCCTACCCCTAAACCTACCCATCACAGAAAACTTTATGCATTTTTTCATTTTCAAAATTCAAAGTTTAGAATATTTATTAAACCATTTCTCTCGTGGGGACTGCAGGCTGGTCCACACAATGTAGGTGATCTCAGGTTTTACTATCCTTGTGAGGACATTTGGTCCCCGCAATGTAATATAAAGATGGACACACACACACACACACACACACACACACACACACACACACACACACACACACACACACACACACACACACACACACACACACACACACACACACACACACACATTCTCACTCTCTCTCTCTGAAATGCTCTCTATGTGTCTCTGAAGCGGTGTGTGAACAGCATTAACCACTTGGGGGCCGAACAGTGACACTAAAGGACTAATGTGGTGCAGTGACGCCTGTGCATGAGTCACGGTGGCACTTCGACGTGACCGTTGAACATGGCAGCCGTGCCATACAGCTGCAGTCAAGCACGAGACAGCCGGCAATGTGTCTCTGCCAATCAGGAGCATCAGCCTGGCAAGCCTGATGTCGGTTTTAAGCCGTCTCCTGTATGGCACCGGAAACAGTTCCAGAATCATTTCAATCCTAATAAAACTGCTAAATCTTGCAATGTAAACTAACTCTGCAACATTATTAATGTAATTTTTTTTAAAATTTTTTATGTGAAGTTGCTTTGAAACAATCTGTATTGTATAAAGCAATAATAACTTATAGTAGCGTCTTGAATCATGTTTGAACGAATGTGAAACGGAAGTCAAACCTGTATTCTCTTACCAGTAACCATAGCGACAATGACCAAAATAATGACAGGTTGCAGCTTTTATCTCTGTGTTGAAAGTGGAGCATTTAAGTTGCGAAGCTCACTGTCACGATGTGGGTTTGTGTCCTGTCATGTTCTTTGGTTCCCTGTCTTGTTCATTAGTTTTCCCAGGTGTTTCTGATTTTCCCACGCACCCTTGTTATCCTGTTAGCTCGTTTGTCCCTGATTATTTAAGCCCTGTGTTTCTGCCCTGTCTTTGTGAGTTGTTATATGTTCCAGGATTAACGTGAGTGTTGGTTTCCCAGTGTTAAGATTCTTGTTCCGCGTTCTGAGTTTCTGTTTGAGTTTATTTAAATAAAGCGTGTAAACTGCGTTTGGATCCAGCCTCCTATCTGCCTTCACCGCACCGCGTTACAGAACAACTCACCGCAAAATGGAACCAGCAGTTGCTCCAGCAGTCTCTCCCATAGTCGTCAGCAACCGGGCCCTGAGAGAATATCTCTCGGTAATGTTTCAAGTGAACCAGTCCGTCCAAAGCTATGCTAAGGACTTCCTCTCCATTTGCCATCTCGGAACGCTCGATGAAATCCAGCTCATAGGCCTGTTTCGGAACGGGCTGGATTACCGGATTGCTCGATGGATGCCGAGCAACATTACCGATTGGACTCTGGACCGGTACATTGCTGAGGCTTGCTTCGTGGACTGTTCCATAGCCACGTTCCCGTCCTATCCGGCCGAGCCAGCTCCTCACTGCAGTCTTACCAAACCCGCGACTCACGTATGCCCACTCGAGCCCATATTCCGCACTGGTCCTGTTGGATTTGCCAATCCGGAGACCGCGGAGGTTCCGCCGGCCGAGCCAAGTGAGTCAAGTGCTGCCGAGTCAAGTGAGTCAAGTGCCGCCGAGCCAGGTGCCGCCGAGCCAAGTGAGTCAAGTGCCGCCGAGTCAAGTGAGTCAAGTGCCGCCGAGTCAAGTGAGTCAAGTGCCGCCGAGTCAAGTGAGTCAAGTGCCGCCGAGTCAAGTGAGTCAAGTGCCGCCGAGTCAAGTGAGTCAAGTGCCGCCGAGTCAAGTGAGTCAAGTGCCGCCGAGTCAAGTGAGTCGAGTTCCAAGTCAAGTGAGTCGAGTTCCAAGTCAAGTGAGTCGAGTTCCAAGTCAAGTGAGTCGAGTTCCAAGTCAAGTGAGTCGAGTTCCAAGTCAGGTGAGTCGAGTTCCAAGTCAAGTGAGTCGAGTTCCAAGTCAAGTGAGTCGAGTTCCAAGTCAAGTGAATCCAGCCAAGTGAAAGTTTCAAGCCCAGTGAAGCGCCGCCGCAGGAGGAGGAGGACTCGTTTTGCTCACCAGGCTCCGGAGGGCGTTCCCAGATGCCTCGCCCTGCCGGCCCCGCCTCTGCGCCTCGCCCTGCCGGTGATGATGATACACTGGGCAACCTTTTGAGCAATGTTGCCGTCAACGGGCAACCAGGTGAGATACAGGGCCCACGAGGATCTAAAGTATTCAGATAGAAATGTATTGCCCATTCTCAATGGGAATAGCTGGGCAACATTGCCCAGCAACATTGCTCAAAAAGTTGCCACATGTATCCTCACCTTCAATGTAACTGTATTGCATCTGAACTGTCTTGAGGTGTGATAAGCAGAATAATTGACTCCTGGCCATTGAATTATTAGGAAATTCGCGTCGTGGCCGCATTACTACCTCAGGTGTGCATTATTTTTCTAATTCAATGGCCCATCCTCATTTACTCCAGTAAATTACCGTTTCATACTGTACAGAGCAGAACAATTTCGTTCGTAAATCCTTTCTTGCATTATTTGTCACACTGAGCCAAATGCAACAATTTACAATAAAAAAAATCTTCTTTTTTTTTTACAAAATACATACTACAGAAATTTGTTCTGCTCATGTTCCAAAGAATAAGGCTATTGTTACCAAATGTTGGAAAAAAATAATAATCAGATGTCAGCAAGAATATAAAAATAAAATGTATTATCAACGATAGTCTGAAAATAGATTTCACCTCTGTCATCGCCTCACTAAACATCCAGTTCAGCCAAGTTTCTGTCAGCTATACTTGCTCCCCTTTGACGCCAGTGGAAACTGAATGCACTTGTTACATTTGCATCGAAATGAAAAGGAAGATCTGGCAGTCGTATGTTTATTTGTCTGGGCCGTGATGGAGAATTCAATCTCATCAGAGCTATTTTAACTGCATTGAGACAACTCATCACTTCTGCTTATTTAAAGAGAAAATGAGCATTGGGCACTGTCAAATAAACCAGTTCCAATTCTGAGACCTAGACTGAGGAATAGCTTTCAGGGAAAATAGAGTGGTCTCCATGTCTATCTCATAGTTAAACATGGGACGTTTGGAGAAATTGTGATGCATGGAAAAAAGGCAAATATGACCTCATATGAATTTAACCATTAGGATTTGGGGCCAAGACAAAAATCCATCCCAAAAGATGTCAAACGTTAGTATGGCCCAGAACGAGCAGCTGCTCAAGACCTTCATGCTGCATCATAATAAAGTCACAGCTGCGATCTGGGATCTGAACATGCTGTGTCTCCGTACACAGACAG
The DNA here is from genome assembly GCF_051911475.1 of Siphateles boraxobius. Lineage (NCBI taxonomy): Eukaryota > Metazoa > Chordata > Actinopteri > Cypriniformes > Leuciscidae > Siphateles > Siphateles boraxobius. The sequence continues at coordinate 734,452 of NW_027509208.1, read as the reverse complement.
AGATTAGCAAAGCCCATACGTCATTATCAGAAGTTAATCCTCAACCCGAGCTCAGGCTCTCTGCCGTGTTAGCGTTTGAAAAAGTTCTTCCATTTCATTCCAGTCCACTGGAGTTATATTTAGATACCTGTAATACCAGAAGATTTGGACCGACAAGACTGGTATTAACAAATCTGATTGATTGTGTTATCAGTGGATTAGAGGAGTATATTTAGACTTAGAAAGGTGAGATGTTCTGGGATAAACATGGATTGACTAAGAATGTAAAACCTAATAATTTACCTGTTTGAACAAAAAAAATCAAGGTGTTTAGTGTACTATAGAAGGTTTGCGCTCAAAAGAAAGATTTGTGTAGATAGTGCTTAGTTAAACTGGATTGAAGGATGCAAATAATGTGAATTCAAGTGTTTTTGTGGCACTTTTATTTCTGAAGTTTGCTATGTTTAATATGACTTTAATATGTTTTGTTTGACTAATAAGCAACAATTTATTTTCAGCAAATCTCCGGAAGGACAACGCAGTGTGCCACAGTGCTGTCGATATCAAATGTTTTGTGGTGACTTCGAGTCTAGCTTGCAGACAGCATAGTTTATATCGGTCATTTTAACTAAATAACTCTCCATGCCAGGAAATATAATACAGTCACTTTTCTCAAGGCTTTATTGATGGATTTCGATGGGGTTATTGTTTGTGAACTGCAGGGAGCGTGATGCCTAAAAACAAAATATTGTAGGTGAAAAGTGTTTGTCTAAAAGGCTGTTGAAGAAATCGGAATTTAGTCAAAGGTATAAACACGCAGTTTGAAGCTTCTGCTCTCATGTGTGTGTATATATTTATTTATTTACATACATACTCTTGTTTGAGATCATGCCACCTGCGGTTAACAATAGCCAACTACACTACATATGGTTATTTATACAGACATTTTTTAAATAACGGTCAACTATGCTCCTGAATCTTCATATGCATTGCATATTATCACACTATTGTCAATTCTGCAAAAGACGTTTTCAGTTCCATTTGACTTGTTCAATTGCATTTGAAGCTGACAGCCTGATGACTTTGGCTCCAGGGCTGTTCGAGCTGCTTAACCTAAGGAATGAATGCATAAACCACCTGAGAATGACAAACACACCTGCTCAGAACTCTACCTATTTACTATACAAACCATAGAGAAAACGCATGACAGCTTGGATCAGAATATGTATGTGTGAAGTGCGTCTTGGCATGTATGATTGCCTGCTCGTCTTGGGAGCTTTCTGATTAGCGCGTGTGCGAGAGGAGATTACTAAAGAGAGACGGGCTCCAATACACAAGGGTCACAAAGACGCTGATTTATAATTTGTCATCGTGCCCACTCTTAAAACACAATTAACCTCTGCTATCTTGGGCTGTTTGCCATGAATTTGCCAATTACAGAGAGGAAAGAGTCTAGTGAAATGAGCGTGTGAAGGGGTTACGTAACAATGCCCTCTCTCCATCCTGTAAAAGTGCACTTTCATGGGTTATTGTGGTATATTGTAAATATGCAATTGAAGTGATGAGAAACAACACTCGTTTTGAATAAATGCAGCAGAGGCCGAGAGGCCTTAATTGCAGTGAACAGGGAAAACAAGCTAAAAATGACCTTTCAGACAGCAGAAACTATAAGATGCAGTAGTCCATTTCACCATTAAAATCACCTTATTAGTCCGGTAAATTCCCCAACTGAGATCCAACTTATTACTTTGAACGTTTTGCTATCATTCCCATTAAAGGAATGGTTCACCCAAAAATGAAAATTCTATCATCATTTACTCATCCTCAAGTTGTTCCAAACCTGTATGAATTTCTTTCTTCTTTTGTGTTCTGCTGAACACAAAAGAAGATATTTTGAATAATATCAGTAACCAAAGAGTTGATGGGCCCCAATTACTTGCATAGTTTTTTTTTTTACATGCACAACTTGAGGGTCAGTTGTGATCATTTTCATTTATGGGTGAGATATCTCTATTTCTGAATGCACTCTGAATGTTCGAAACATTCTGTTTCTTAAATGTTTTAAAAACTTTTTTCTTGGTTAAATGAACATTAAGGGAACGTTCCATTCTATCATTCTGCAAACACATGGGGCAAGGCCCAATCCCAATTCTACCCCTACCCCTAACCCTAACCCTAACCCTTCGCCTTCCCCTTGACCCTTGAAACAGAGTGGCAAGGCGTAGGGGTGAAAATATTCCCCTAAGAAATGGGACACCACAACTAGACCGTTACACGTCATTATACATCGTAGCGCCTACTTCACAGGAGATGCGCCGATGTTACATTTTACATTTACATTTACATTTAGTCATTTAGCAGACGCTTTTATCCAAAGCGACTTACATTTGAGGATTAAACCAAGCGAGTCATCGTGGAGAGGCAAAAACAACGCAAGAAGTGCTCAGAATACAAAGTTCAAACATTGCTCGGAGTAGCATAAACCAGACAAGCGAAGATTTCAAGAGAAAGGGTTTTTTTATTTTTTATTTTTTATTTTTTTATGTTAAGTGCTCACGGAAGAGATGAGTTTTCAGTTGTCTTTTGAATGCTGTCAGGGATTCTGCATTACGGACGAGGGTGGGTAGGTCATTCCACCAGCATGGAACCGTGAATGAGAATGTTCTGGACAGTGATTTTGTGCCTCGCTGTGAAGGCACCACGAGCCGTCGCTCCTTGGCCGATCGTAGGCTTCTGGTAGGGATGTAGACCCGTAGGAGCGAGTGAAAGTAGGAGGGAGCTGAGCCGGTGGACAATCTGTAAGCAAGTGTCAGCGCCTTGAACTTGATTCGACCAGCGAGTGGTAGCCAATGCAGGGAGATGAACAGCGGAGTGACGTGGGCCCTTTTGGGCTCGTTGAATACAAGACGAGCAGCAGCATTCTGGATCAATTGTAAGGGTTTAGTTGCACATGATGGAAGACCAGCTAGAAGAGCATTGCAGTAATCAAGCCTAGAAATAACCAGGGCCTTTACAAGAAGCTGTGTTGCATGCTCAGTTAGGAAAGGCCTGATCTTCCTGATGTTGTGCATTGCAAACCTGCATGATCGAGCTGTCTTTGAAATGTGGTCTGTGAAGGTTAGCTGGTCATCAAAGATTACTCCAAGATTTCTGACTGACCTTGATGGGGTGATTGAGGATGAGTCTAACTGGATAGTGAAGTCGTGCTGTAGAGACGGATTGGCAGGGAGAACAAGAAGCTCAGTCTTTGCCAGATTGAGCTGCAGGTGATGTTCCTTCATCCATGCCGAGATGTCCGCCAGACAGCTAGAGATACGTGCAGCTACTGTGGGATCGTCTGGTTGAAATGAGAGGTAGAGCTGGGTGTCATCAGCATAGCAATGGTAAGAGAAACCATGTGCCTGTATGATGGGTCCCAGTGATGTGGTGTAAATGGAGAAGAGGAGGGGTCCAAGGACTGACCCCTGGGGAACCCCTGTGGTCAGTCGATGTACTTTGGATACCTCGCCTCTCCATGCGACCCTGAATGACCTACCTGTGAGATAGGACTCAAACCAGTGGAGGGAAGATCCAGTGATGCCCAGTGATGAGAGGGTGGACAGAAGGATCTGATGATTCACAGTGTCGAAGGCAGCAGACAGGTCTAGGAGAATGAGAACTGATGATTTGGAAGCAGCTTTGGCGATCCGCAGGGCTTCTGTGACTGAAAGTAATGCGGTCTCGGTCGAATGCCCTTTCTTGAAGCCAGATTGGTTAACATCCAGCTGGTTATTCAGAGACAGGAAAGATGATACTTGGTTGAAAGCAACTCTTTCGATGTTTATTACAAACTGCCAAGATGCCGTCGACAGCTAGAGTCATCTCAGTTGCGTGTTTTACAGCTATTTTTTTCCATTTGTCTTGTGACGTAAGTTTGCTGGTGGATCAGTTTATGGTAACGTTATATATGATGGCTGCAAAATGGACTTATTTGGACTTAAAGAAACGTTGCTCGCTGTCAGACTGGTTGATCTGATCATGTTGCAAAAAGCACAAAACTGTAAGCACTGTTCGTTTATATTATGTTCACATATAACCACAAGAAAACAATGCGTTCATAGCAGATGTACGGTAAAATATAAACCAATTCCCTTCCGCGATTACATTCACCAGTTATCAGACATGTAAATATGTTGCGGGACTATCGTTAGCAAACTATAACGATTTTGCAGATTTTCTTTTCAAACGTTTCTTTGAAGAAACTGACCGTAAATATGAATACAGGATTGAATGTAACATAAAGCAAATCATTATTTGTTGTTAAAATACTTATTAAAACCCAAAATTCGTACATTTATGGGTCTTGTTTTTTGCTTGGGCAGCCATTTTGCGTCTGTAGCCGGTGTATGCAGTGACACTTCTCATACCCCTTCGTTTGAAGTGTGTTCCCGAAAAATCTTTGTTTGAAGGGCTATCTGGCCCTCCCCCTCCAACCAAAAGAGAATCGGGACAGCCCTACCCCTTCACGTGCACGTGCAAAACAGAGGGAAAGGGGAAAGTGAAGAGGTAAGGGGTAGAATTGGGATTGGCCCTTAATCTTGAATGTTCTCTGAACATTCTCAAACATTTAAAAAACGTTAAATGTACAAACAACTAAAACATTCCATGTACAATGTATAAATGCTTTTGTGCTAATGTTATTATTAAAGACCAGATAACTTTGAATGAACATTCTATTTACATAAATGATTCATTAAAAAGATCTGGCTCAAAAGAGTCAGAATCACATACAAATTGGAAAACACCATCCAGTTCTTCGTAATAATGTTGCCTATCTATTGTATTTATTTTATTTCTTAGCATCCAGTATTCTCTCTCATGTTTTTTTTATTCAGACTACATTTCTTTTGCTGTCAAACACTGCCAAAGTATCTTATTAAGCTGAAGGTTTTTAAAAAAAAATTAAATAGAAAGAAAGAAATAGAACCATATCTGAATGAGTATCGGTTCTCAATTCCACCCTATTTTTGGATGCACTATCCCTTTAAGAACTCAATCAACACTGAGATATTTTGTTTAACAGAAGGTAGGCCTTGCCAATGTAGTTCAGTGAAACATTATAGCATGTCCAAATGTTCAACAATACAGAACATTGCAAGCATACTTTCCCAAGGGAGTAAGAGACTATTCTGTACTAGCGCTGTAAAAAAAAAAGGGTCCATGTTCACCTCACAGGAGTGTGATATTTCTTCTTGTTGTCAAGTTTAGAAGGGCAGGCTTTTATTTTTCCACCAAATATTACTTGTTTCATCCAGTAATCTTTCCGACATGGTACCTGAGGGACATAGCTTCATATCTTTGCTTCCAGATATATATTATTGGTTAGACATCTATTTAAGTAAATAATCTAATGTATAAATCCATAAGGAATGGACAACAAAGAGACTACAAAGTAATCTGAGAAAAAAAAGTCAGTCTCATTTCAAACAAGTCTGCCATCTAGTGCTGCGTCTAAGAAATTTAATGTTGTTGTATAACATTTTCGTGCAAAAAAAGTGAGACACTTTAGAAAAGTGACTTAAAATCTTAAAATCGGAACAAAGTATAATATATTTTGCTATTTGACACCATTGGACAACTGAAATATTATACACCTTGATTATTTTCAGACAAAAAGTGAACAAGACTAGCCTGGATACCAGCCCGAGCCCCGCCCACAAAAGTTTTAGTTTGGGAAGTTCGGTCTGGACTCGATCCGTTGAGGAGCTATTATGCCCGAACAAAAATTGTTTGGACCAATCAAATTGTCAGGGTGAGCTTTATACGATGATGGACTGATGAGCAACCATAGACATCATATCTATGTGAGCAACGGTGACGTAACCATCCACGTCATCAGAGCGCTTGGGTTGAATTCATGGCTGAGGCTGGATAATTGAGTTGTGTATATTCCGCTATCGCGTGTGTTATAGAAGATATAGACAGCGCATTAATTTTAGAAGAGGAACAGAGAACCGCGATCAAGGCATTTGTCGATGGGAAAGATGTTTTTGCCGTCCTCCCTACGGGATTCTGAAAAAGTTTAACCTATCAACTTTAATCTATCTCTCAACATACGTCACTTACTCTGTTGCTCTGATTGGTTCTAGGTCTATACAATTGCGTGCAGAGGCCTTTTATTTCCTGGTTTGGTTGACACACGCCCCATAATCACAGCCCAATGGAGCAGTATCAAACTCACATTCTGACTAGAATCTGAGTATGACGACGTCAGGCTAGAACAAGACTGAAATTGAGAATACTAATTTCTAAACACACACACAGCCTCGCGTGTAATAATATCATCTGTCCTCAGAAACCCCTGTGCTCTGCTCACTCACTGGCCGGCTGCACAGCTCTCGTCACTGCCAGCATATGGCACAGTGTCTGAAGGTCCCCTGAGGGTCTCCTGGTCCCTGAGCCCATCTCGTTCTCTGCACGGCTTCTGAATGTGACTGTGAATGTCAGGGATCAGCACAGTTTAGGCAACCCAGGAAGCAGCTGTGCTTCTAAGAAAGCGGCAGGGTGTAGGTCACAGGAAGTGCAGTTTGAAAGGAAACCGTTTTGAAGATGGCTGATATAGCACTCAGCTGAGCTTGATATGAGTTGATAGGGCTTCTGTCCATGACTGTACAACTTCTAAGTGCAGTGTGTAGCTAAGAATTTACTAACAGCTTTCTTGGAAACTGAGGTCACTTTGAATACTTCCAAAATCCCCCAGTTTAACTTCCCATGGAAAGTTTCTGGAAATGACCCTTAAATTAAATATATAAAAAAAGATTAATAATTGAATACAAATATGTATTACCCTAAAAAATATTCCTGGAGTAAAATTACTGTTATTAAGTTTCCCCAATATGTTGCAATGTGTATTATAAGGACATTATGAATATCTTTATACTACATTATATATACAGGCTTATATATAGTCAAGTGCTGTCAGACGGACTAAACTGATCATTCATTTTGCAGCTCTAAAAGCTTCACAATATTAAGATTTAAAGAATATATTGTGCCACTATAAAAGCAATGCAGCCACAGCGAAATAGCTTTTATCTAAACCACAAAGACTAGTAATTATATACACAACAGAGGACAACAGAAGAATAAAATTGTTAAGCATTTTCAGTGAATATCCATGAGTTTTAAAAAGAGCTGTACCATCTTGAATAGTGCCCTATTCAACCTCAACACTGCTTTTCATTTATAAAGAAAACACAAACAACTGGCAACTGACAGTATGAGTCAAAGTAGAAATGTAATGACCTTTTATTCTGAATTTAAAAGCGACGATAACAACAATACTGTTCACATGTGGGTTAAAATACTGCATATCCTATTGTTACAATACATTACATATTGCTAAAATGATTAGTGCTGGCCGGGTCACAGTCGACAGGCAGAAAACACTGTCAGATAAGAATCAGTTGTTTAAGCACGTGTAGATTCTCTTGTCTTATTTTCCAGGTACAGTATCTAAAAAAACATTGAACTTGAAGCAAGAAATGTTTAATAGAAGCAATACTGTATAAGATATTGAGACTTGTTTAATAAGTTTGGGGTTTTTTTTCACTTATTTTAGTAAGTAATATGAAGTAGTATACTGTATTTCTTGTGAAGTATGTTTAAGGACTGAGTATTTTTAGTTATCTTTATATATAGACAACAGTCTATACAGTATGTCCTCATTTAAATAGCTCAGTAAGGGTGTGTGTGTGTGTGTGTGTGTGTGTGTGTGTGTGTGTGTGTGTGTGTGTGTGTGTGTGTGTGTGTGTGTGTGTGTGTGTGTGTGTGTGTGTGTGTGTGTGTGTGTGTGTGTGTGTGAAACTACCAGGCGTTCAGGACCTCGGAGAGCTCCCTGCGTCAGGTGTGACCACTGACTCCCCCAGTCAGACAACACACACACACACACACACACACACACACACACACACACACACACACACACACACACACACACACACACACACACACACACACACACACACACACACACACACACACACACACACACACACACACACACACACAGCTCATGAGTCCTGAGTCGAGGTTATTATGGCACACACAGCAGCCCTGGGCAACCGGGACACACTCTGGATATTTCCATCAACTTTCCACTCCAAAGCAACAGGGCAGGAAAAAAACAGCCCACATTTTCCCCTGACAACACACACACACAACACACACACACACACACAGATACGCGCACACACACACACACACACGCGCGCACACACACACACACACACATGCGCACGCACACACGCACAAACACACACAACACACACACATGCGCGCACACACACACGCGCACACACACACACATGCGCACACACACACACACACACACACACACACACACACACACACACACACACACACACATACACACACACACACACACACACACACACACACACACACACACACACACACACACACATACACACACACACACACACACACGTTCACTTCCAGATAACTACTCTCCCTGACTGACCTGTCTCCTTATCGCTATATGTATACGTGGTTACTGCCAGTAAACAAACTAAATAACAATTTAACGTCAGAGCACCTGACACCTGTAAATACCTCATTTACAATGCAGATTAGTTTTCTAGTTTTCATATAACCCACATGTCAGACTGCAACAGGGCATTTGAGAGTTTCGTTTCCCATTTCAAGCCTTAAGCTTTCTCAGATCCCGGAAGAAGAGATTTTATCCAGGAATCCCCCAACTGTTACAACATGGCAATCTGCACCACCGACTGGCCACAGAGGTACATTATCAAAAGATATAATACATCCTAGTAGGAGCAAAAGCTAATTAATTTGCATTCGACCAGGCTGCTACTGAAGAAGTGCAAATATAGATATGTGATGCACTGGTTATACTATGCAACTTCAACGTGACATGATCAATTTTCCTCTCTCACTTGTCCCTCTATACTAATTTACCATTTCTCTCCACTGTTCCCTGTATAACAAAGAGGTTCTAAATGGTTGTCAGGGTGTTCTGGGTGGTTGCTAGGGTGTTATTAAGGTGTTCTGACTGGTTGCCAGGGCATCTCTATGCAGTTGCTAAGTTTTACTGAATGGTTTCCACACTGTTATGGGTGGTTGCTAGAGCCAGTGTTATTAGTATTATTTCTATACTATAATAGTGTTTATTAATATTTTGAATGAGCTTTCATTTTATATTTTCCGATTTCATTTTAGTATAAGTTGGTTTAATCATGGCAATGCATTGGTTGAAATGCTGTTGCTAAGGCATTGCTACGTGGTTTACTGGGTGTTCTGGGTGGGTGCTAGGGCATCGCTATGTTGTTGCTAATGTGTTCTGAAAGGTTGCAACATGGTTCTGGGTGGTTACTAGGGTGGGTGGCTGCCAGGGAATAGCTCCTGTTGCTAAGTGTTCCGTCTTGTTGACAAGGTGTGAGTGGTTGTTAAGGCATTGCTAAATGGTTCATTGGTTGCTCTGGGTGGCTGCCAGGGCGTTGCTATGTGGTTGCTAAGGTGTTCAGAATGGTTGCAAAGCTGTTCTGGGTGGGGTGGGTGGCTGCCAGGGAATGACTATGCTATTGCTAAGTGTTCTGACCGGTTGACCATAGATATATACACTAGATGTCACCTTGGCTACGGCAGTTCATTGGAACGAATGTGTCAATAGCGCCGGCATCATGGAACAGGGGAGCCCCTCCTCTTTAATGCATCAGCGTCAATGTAGGAAAAGGTCTAACGGAAATAAAATCACCATAAATCGTCATGAATGCGATTTTCTAGTTGTTTTGGTTCGTTCCAACGATCAGACATGTATTTATAATTGAGTCCAGAGAAATTTTAAAAAATTTACAAAATTTCACATTCTTGTGAAATGTAATCCCTTGCTGTCTGGTTTTTAGATTTCAGTCGTGTGAACTTCCATACGCAGCACAAAAGTCCGGCATCATCCATGAATTCAGCGTTACCTAGCTACTTCCTATGACAAAACCCCTGTTCCAAGATGGCGGCGGTTTTGACGTATGCTTAGAACCCCAAGGCGACATCTAGTGTATATATCTATGCTGGTTGACAAGGTGTGGGTGGTTGCTATGGCATTGCTACGTCGTTTGCCTGCATGTTCTGGGTAGCTTCCAGGGCGTTGCTATGTGGTTACTAATATGCTGTAGATGAAAAAAGAGAAGAAAAAAGGAAAAGGTTGCTGTAATGCAGCATCCTGGAGCTGGAGGATGAATAATGATATTCACATATGCCCTTGGCACTAAAAAAAGATCTCAATGAGGCTTTAGCTGGCTATTTGCATCAAATATCGAATTTATAAGGTGGAATAAGAGTGACACAAACACAAATTCACTGGTGATTTGCCAGGAGATGTGATGGAAATGATACAGCGTCTTCTTATTCAGCAGAGATCCTCCCTGGGCATTTAAACACTTATAGCAACTGACAACAGCAAACACGAGATCCAGAGATCTGACAAGTAAACCAGACAATATTGGCCAACAGCAACACTACAGCGTAGATAACAGCTGAAAATAAACAACTGCTGCACATAAACCCCCTAGTCTCACACGAAAGGAGAAAAATTAAATAGTTGTTTTAGGATGATAAATATCTTTACAAACAATTCACTGTGCAGATGCATCAGGGGAATTGAAATATTATTTCTTAATTTGATTAATTTGTCATTCGGCAAGGAAACAGGCTGGATCTCATTTAATCTCCTTCTCGCAAACACTGAATACCATGTCTTAACTAAAGACATGCTTGTAATCTGCTAGCATTAATAGGCTTTGTTTGATGACATTTACGCACTGTTTTACTCTTTATTTATCTGATAGGGGAAGAAGTTTGTTCAAAAATGTCTGCTGAGAACAGCAGATAAATAAATTACACATCTTTCTGACAGGTAAATAAAGAGTCTCAGCCTCTTCAACAGGGCAAGATTGAATCTAATATTACATTCCTCCCATGTGGCCTTGTTATGTGACGACAAAAGCAACAGAACATGATGAAAAAGCAAATAAGTCATTAGGTGACGTGTAATTAAGCATCATATTGGAAATGTTGATCTTAACGCTAAGCTAGATGAATAGGAAACAGTTGTTTATTCTTATTTCTGTGTAAGAGCCGAGATTTCAAAAGTCTTTGGAGAAATCAAAATGTTATTTTGAAAAATGACATGAAATGTAAAGTCATGAACAATATGGCGCAGGTCCCAGACTAAAGAAAAACGAATTAATTTTCACCTCTGGCTCACTGAGACAGTTGTGTAAACAACAGTCGGTAGAAGCTCTGGGAAATATACAGTTCCCAAAAGAATGGCATGAGCTCTAAATTATATTCAATTATTAATAAAAGGTGCTCCAAACAGCCAAAGGATCTTGGGTTTTTATATTATACATTGAAGCATTATATTACAGGTTTTTGTACTAGTTCAGAATACGATTGTGAGTGTGATGTTGCTTTTAACAGTCCTAAGTATACATTAACTTATGTTTTAGACAATGTTGACCGTCTAATTTTGCTTGTAAATATCTCCAAACAAATCCACAATCGAATAAACCATTGAGCGTGTTTGGGCAACACTCAATCATGCATTCATAAAAGCAGTCTTTTATTTAGTTCCTAAATTAATGATTGTTTTTGAACAAATAGGTTGACTTTACAATTCAATGACTCACTCATTGTGATGCTTGTTTCGTTCCTGAATGAATCAGTGTTTTTGAACAAATCAGAATGAATCAATGATTCATGCATTAAAGGTTGTATCAGCGATTTCAGGCCCGAAAAAGGCCCAACACTATTTATTTTGGTTTTGAGTGGTTGGTGAAACCAATTGTTTTTGTGTGCAGATCTCAGAGCCTAGGCTTCCTACAGAGATGCGTGTTTTTCGTTAGGAAAGATTAGATGAATGTGATAATTTATGTTTGGTTCTTTTTTGGGCCTGAAATCGCTGATACAACCTTTAAGTGACTGTTTTTGAATGATTCATATAAATGAAAGACTAAAGACTGGTTTAATGATGTAACCTGCAGAAAGAGTCCCTGAAAATCCCCAGATTTTTGGTGAATTACTACTCTGTGAAATGTAAAAATCACATACATTTTTTATCTGTGCCTGTTGTATGTCATTGTAGAAAAAAACACACAACAAAATATGACACTGTAATATGTTAAAAAGCTTTACTGAGGCTTTTCTTAGAATCAGTGGATTCTAAAACCCCTGTTTTGTAAGTGATCATGTGACAGTGGCGGGGGTGGACTGGTTTTAGAGCCAGTCCCTGCTTACAGAGTAATAGCTCAGTGATTAGATGAGATGATGTCCATCGTGATGTCCATATGTATTCTTTGCTACTATTCATCAGCAATTGCAATGTACTACTAATAAGCAATTGCCAGGATGTCCTTCAAAAAAGAGTAGGGGTGTAACCCTGTCATCCTGGCCAAATTTGCCCACTAGCATCTGTCCATCATCAAGGCCTCCTAATCATCCCCATATAATACACTGATTGACTGCATCAGTCTGCTTTCTAGTGCAATATGGCTGCCGTTGCATCATCCAGGTCGATGCTTCACAAAGTGCTTTGAGTACCAAGAAAAGCGCTATATAAATATAACAAATTATTATTAATTATCAATTGTTATTTTTGGTTGAATTGTCCCTTTATAACATGAAAAATCACCTTTAAGACAGTATAGCCAGGGAAAAACAAAGTCATTTTGTCCATTGTGAGCAAATGTATGTGCCATTAACATAAATATATCTGTTAACATTAACTGTGCATAAATTTAGCCTATATCTTTAAAGAGAAGTCTTGGAACGAATAGGTCCTGTCCCAGTTCTACAGTCATTACTCATAGCACACACTTTGATAATGTGTGTGGAAATTGTCAGGGTTGGAAGTCACAATGGCACTAATCTCTGCGCAGGATTCTTAAAAAGAGCCTTGCTGTGAGTAATGTGGATTGAGTGAGCTATTTCCAGCACTCGGTGCAGTAAAACCTCACCCTGACTCACCGTGCATACTTTAGGAGGACATTAATATTTTACCAGCATTATAGCTCACAAAAAAAAAAAACGTCTTCAGATCTTCCCTCTGTAGCGGTCTCACAGAAATACACTTAAACACTTCACAACGATGAGGAAACATCCAAGCAACAGTTTGTCAAGTTAAAATGTTTTTCAAGGATTCTTGCAAGGTTATAGTAAAACTAAAACTAAGATGAAAACTATTGATTTAAAGTCCCCCTGCAGTCAATAATTTTTTCAGGTAAAACCCATAGACCGTAAAAAATATGGACAAAGCGTTTGTGACGTCACCCATAGACTTTCTGAAGAACGGTTTTGAGGCCGTTAATGGGGGGTATGGGCGGCGCCATCTTGGAAAATCTTTTCAGAAAGGATACAGAGGTGGTATGATGTGTTGTGTCAGATCATGGCCGCTACGTCAAATTTCAGGAATTCCACTCAGCGCAGCCCGCTATCAGCTGTCAATCACGCTGTCAATCAAAGTTAACCAAGCTCTTATTTGTCATACATTTTATATCTAAATACGATCTAAACTAACGCGTTACAAAAAAATTCACCCCCCTCACAGTTGTCAGGCACTCGGAACCTATCGAAAAATACAATTAAAAGTCCATGGGACCAACCTGTAAAAACATGAAACTTATGCTGTGATAAACGGACATTTTAACATGGGGGTCTATGGACATTTGCTCCCTTTTGGGACCTGCGCGGATTTTCGATGTATTGCAGTTTTTCGCACTTCCGGGTAGGCTTCATATTTCAGATTAGAATGTTGCCGCTCGGTAAAACCATAGACTGTATAAAACAATGGACGTAGTGTCCATGACGTCACCCGTAGGTTTCTGAAGAGCATTTTTGAAGCCCAAAGTGGGCGGAGCCGGCCGTCGCCATCTTGGCAGCGCATCTCCGTGCGTCACTCCCAGATAACCGAAAATGGGCAAAGAGGGGGGATTAGCTGAGGTAACGTGACGCTATGGGATATGGGATTGAATCTCTTTTGGAGGCTGTCTCTAGTGGCCAGTCGATGAATTGCAGTTTAAGTCACTTCCGTGTTGGATTCAAGAGAAAGACCGGAAGGTTGGCGCTTGCCTAAAACTCATCTTTGATAATGCAAATTACATATTTAAATATTTTTTCTGTGAAAATAATTTATTTATGCCATTAAAATATCTTGATTGTAACTTTACACCCTTGCTTCATTTAGTGTAGTGATTTCAGTGACTTTAAAAAAAATTGTTTGCTAAAATAAGTAAATACAATTTTTAATAATTAGTCCAAAGTAAATTTCCACACCACTTTTAGCATTAAATAGGCTGTATTTTTGGGGAGGATTTTTATGTCAGTAACCTCTGGCTGACCTTTTGTTTTACATTAAAATATGTGTCAATACACTGAACTCTTGTTTGTATGTCTGTATATATATATGTACACATACATACATATGGAAAAAGGAATTGTCAGCTTTCAAGTTTTAAAGCAGGGATATTGTGCTCATGCCCGTGTAAATTTTAGGTGTTACTCATCTCTAAGGATGAAACTATGACGGCACCAACATTCTCTAGTCTATTAGAGCACTTTTATATTCATTGTGGTGCTAATCCATGTAGCAGCTGCATCCTAATAGACACTCTCCAACCTTTGATTACAATAAATCAGAGCCCGGAGCTTTTTGGCTATCTTTCCAAAAGGGTTTGATTTGTGGTCTTGAACAGAGAGCCGTGGTCTTGAACGTCATTGCCCCTGCATACAAAGGTTAAATGGTAGGCAGCCGTGGCATGTAATGCATGTAATATGAAGACAATGCTGAAAATTAATTAATTGTGAGATGGCCAAAAATTGGCTATGTTTAGAACAGTATACTACCATACAACTCATACTGAACAGTTTTTATTCCAAGATGCTAATGGATGGCAGTGAATGCAACATGCGTTTACATTTACATTCATTAATTTGGCAAATGCTTTTATCCAAAGTGTCTTACATTGCATTCCAATATACGTAATATATTGTTGCTTTTGGGCGGAAACCTCGTGTCTCCATATATATGTTTTTCTTAAATCATCACTATTGGTCACCCATTATGTGTGCCTGTTGGTTTTGCAAATATTTAACCAATGAAAAGTATTAAAAAGAGCTTGTGACTAAAACTTGTAACTCCACTGGATCCTCAAACTGCTGCTAAAACCTCATAACTCCACACGCCTCTATCGAAGAAAACTGTGCGCCCACATGGCTACAGTAAACTTTATAACCTGTAAGGTGATGAAAACCTAATGTGATGCACTTACTGACTCCGATGCAGACGTTCTAATGATGGACAAAAAAAAAAGTCCAAATTCTCAGAAATGTACTGGTCAAAAACCTTGTAACTGTGTTTGATTTTGGTAAAATGTTAATAATATAATGTTTTTTTTGTTTTTGTTTTTTTTCCCTTTATTTAACCAGGAAGTCCCTTGAGACCGAAATCTCTTTTTCGAGGGAGACCTGGCCAAGACGGCACACCAGTTACAAATTAAATACAAAATACAGCATAATCAACAAGCAAACAAGCGTCACACATAGAAAGGAACAGGTCACATATGGCAGTTACAAGTGTCACATGCAAGTGTCTGAAGCAAGCAGCAAATCAGCGTATTAGAATGATTTCTGAAGTGTTAAAGGTGCAATGTGTAATATTTCTGAGGATCTATTGACAGAAATGCAATATAAGATCCATAACTATGTTTTCAGTGGGGTATAAAGACCTTGCATAATGAACCGTTAAGTTTTTATTACCTTATTGTGTTGGGGCGGCAGTGGCTCATGTAGGTTGTCTACAAACCAAAAGGTTGGTGGTTCGATCCCCATTTCCACCTGACCAAGTGTCGAGGTGTCCATGAGAAAGACACCTAACCCCAGCTGCTCCCGACGAACTGGAAGGCGCCTTGCATGGCTGACACCGCCGTCGGTGAGTGAATGGGTGAATGTGAGGCAACATGTAAAGTGCTTTCATGGCCATTGGGTCTTTGAAAGCGCTATATAAATGCAGTCCATTTACCATTTATAATGAGACATTTATATCTCCATAATCGCGGGCGCCCCCTTCTATGGAGGTCGACATTTTGTGTTGTCATGTTTCTACAGTGGCCCTAAACGGACAAGCGCGTTTCGTTACTATGTTGCTCTTCGTGCAAGGAAGCAAGCTTAGTTCAGCGAATAAAACACTGGCACAATGATGAACAAGTGACAATAATATTCGTAATAACATACAGGTGCTGGTCATTTAATTAGAATATCTTCAAAAAGTTGATTTATTTAAGTAATTCCATTCAAAAAGTGAAATTTAGATATTATATTCATTCATTACACACAGACTGATATATTTCAAATGTTTATTTAATTTAATTGTGATGATTAAAACGGACAACTAATGAAAATCCCAAATTCAGTATTTCCGAAAATTAGAATATTACTTAAGACCAATACAAAAAAAGGATTTTTAGAAATGTTGGCCAACTGAAAAGTATGAACATGAAAAGTATGAGCATGTACAGCACTCAATACTTAGTTGGGGCTCCTTTTGCCTGAATTACTGCAGCAATGCGGCGTGGCATGGAATCGATCAGTCTGTGGCACTGCTCACGTGTTATGAGAGCCCAGGTTGCTCTGATAGTGGCCTCTTCTGCATTGTTGGGTCTGGCGTATCGCATCTTCCTCTTCACAATACCCCATAGATTTTCTACAGGGTTAAGGTCAGGCGAGTTTGCTGGCCAATTAAGAACAGGGATACCATGGTCCTTAAACCAGGTACTGGTAGCTTTGGCACTGTGTGCAGGTGCCAAATGCTGTTGGAAAATGAAATCTGCATCTCCATAAAGTTGGTCAGCAGCAGGAAGTATGGAGTGCTCTAAAACTTCCTGGTAGACGGCTGTGTTGACCTTGGACCTCAGAAAACACAGTGGACCAACACCAGCAGATGACATGGCACCCCAAACCATCACTGACTGCGGAAACTTTACACTGGACTTCAAGCAACGTGGATTCTGTGCCTCTCCTCTCTTCCTCCAGACTCTGGGACTTTGATTTCCAAAGGAAATGCAAAATTAACTTTCATCAGAGAACATAACTTTGGACCACTCAGCAGCAGTCCAGTCCTTTTTGTCTTTAGACGCTTCTGACGCTGTGTCTTGTTCAAGAGTGGCTTGACACAAGGAATGCGACAGCTGAAACCTATGTCTTGAATACGTCTGTGCGTGGTGGTTCTTGAAACACTGACTCCAGCTGAAGTCCACTCTTTGTGAATCTCCCCCACATTTTTTAATGGGTTTTTGTTTCACAATCCTCTCCAGGGTGCGGTTATCCCTATTGCTTGTAAACGTTTTTCTACCACATCTTTTCCTTCCCTTCGCCTCTCTATTAATGTGCTTGGACACAGAGCTCTGTGAACAGCCAGCCTCTTTAGCAATGACCTTTTGTCAGTTTTGTCAGTGCCACAGACTGATCGACTCCATGGCACCCCGCATTGCTGCAGTAATTAAGGAAAAAGGCCAACATTTCAAAAAATCCTTTTTTTGTATTGGTCTTAAGTAATATTCTAATTTTCTGAGATACTGAATTTGGGATTTTCATTAGTTGTCAGTTTTAATCATCACAATTAAATGAAATAAACATTTGAAATATATCAGTCTGTGTGTAATCAATGAATATAATATCTAAATTTCACTTTTTGAATGGAATTACTGAAATAAATCAACTTTTTGATGATATTCTAATTATATGACCAGCACCTGTATAGTTTTACTGAATAATTAAGTAAACATAATTTCTTATCCTTGTAAAGAAACCTCAATGCTGAACTGGCTACTCTCTGCTGTCTCAGACGATGACATATTTTCCTGTCGGCCACCGTAACTTTTGTTGGTTGCAATTCGTAACCTCACCACTAGATGCCGCTAAAAATCACACACTGCACCTTTAATGGCTGCTAAAAACTCAACTTTGCCGTCACAGGAATGAATTAAAATTTAAAATATATTAAAATAGAAAATATATATTTTAAAATGTAATATTTTTTTCAGATTTATTATAATAATTAAAATTTATTATTTTTTATCAAATAATTGCAGCCTTGGTAAAAGACTTTCAAAAAAACATTTTCAAAAACATTTAAAAATCTTACCCATTTACCTAAATCTTACCTACACTTTTGAACAGTAGTGTAAGCATATAGTAAATTGTATTTATTCAATAGATTTTTCAATCCTTTTCAGTATTGAATGAAAACATGTAATTAATTATAATAAATACTATTCAAATATAATTAATCATGCATTACATTTCACTGGCAAACAAAAGAGTTACCGTATTCCATGGACACAGGATTGTTATGAAGTGTCGTTAACACTTGAGAGGTATGAGCGTTATGTAATGGGGCTGATCAGCAGAATGCAGGGAGATAGAGCACTATGATGACATAAGCATGAGCACTGACTAGTGAGTGGGAGGTATTAAACCCCCTGGCAAAAACATTGAGCGGCGCACTGGGAACAGGTACAGCAGAGAGGTCATGCACACGTCATGCACAGTTCCGCATGGATGAGCAACATTAATGCTAATAGATCCCCATTCATGTATTTAACCTTGACAGTTTGCAAAACAAGAACCATAGCATCACGTATCAGTGCTAGCCAGCACAATAAAAGAGTGATACTGGAATGTTAATAGCTCACTTGAGGATAGCATTAGCCTGTTTTTTTTCTGTGTCCCTGCACTCTATAAACGTCATTGAAGAGAGCAGACATCTGATATTTCTGCAGTGTCACATTACTGGGCTATGGTTTCATCCGTTTGGTGAACTTTAGCCTTTCAAGCAGGAGGTCGGGGTTAGTAGTCAAACACACACACTGGAACAGCCATACTTCGGCCTGAGGAAAGGAATTTATGCGGAACAAAAGGCCATACTTGTAACTCCACTTAAAACTGAAATGACCATATAAAGCAGAACTTATGACCAGCAAGCTCGATTACATAACCCCAGTGAAACTAGAGCTCATCTAAACTCTTCTAGATTCCTCTGTCTTTTGTCAGGGATTTGTAGTGACATCATATAGGAAACTGTACAACGAAGAGTCCATGTGCATATTTCAGGTTATCCTGTACATTTAAACTCAATTTTTCTGTCTTTGGTCCCAGTAGATTCTGGTGTGTTGGTGCCTGAAGCATGATGGGTCGTTTGCTATTCAGAAATTAACTCAGAAAGCCTTTCAAATTCCAACTGAATTCCTTAACTTTAATTGAGGTAAGTCAAGTCAAGTCACCTTTATTTATATAGCGCTTTATACAATACAGATTGTTTCAAAGCATCTTTATACTGTGTGGCAACCAGGGTGGGGCCGAGAGCCCTGATTAAAGGAGGAGTGATGACAGTGAAGGATGAGAGAGGACCAGGCCTGGATTTTATGTTATGTTTTATTATGGTTATATGCGGCAGTCGTTCGTGAGGCGCTGCCGCTTTACTTTCACCTTGTTTTGTGTTTATTTTTGGATTAAAATTAACGTTGAACGTTCGCCGGTTCCCGCCAGCTCCTTCCCTTATCAATGAACTTCGTTGCGGATTGATAACAGGAAAATGATTAAATGATGCAAACAGAAGTCATTTCAGCTGAACAGCAGTTCTAAAAGAAAATAGTGTAATTATTCAGCTGAAGTCAGTTCAGTGTTGATTCATCTCCGTTGTTAAGATCATCAAATGTTAAATTAGTTCATTTTTATCTATAAAGCAGTTCTGCTGAAAACAGTGATGTCATCGTTCAGCTCAGATCAGGTCTCATCCAATAGTGTCAGTGAAGTCAAATCAATAATATTGTTGAAAATTAAGTTTCCCCAGGTAAGCAAGCCAGAGGCGACGGAGGTAACAAACAGGATGTAGAATACCATTCTGACAGACAATCATTAAAAATATTGTTCTTCTACATTTTGGTTACCTGGACTTTCAATGGAGGGATAGAAACCTCTAAGGTGTCATTAAAATACGTGTTTAAGCAAGATTAACCAGTCTTAAGGGTTTGGAATGACATAATGACAAATGATGTAAATGATGACAGAATATTTATTTTGGGGTAAACTATCCCTTTCCTTTAATTGAAATAATTTAATATTTAATTTAAATACATTTATTTAAATGGTTAGTTAACCCAAAAACTATCATCATTTACTCAACCTCACGCCGTTCCAAACCTGTATGACTTTCATGAAAATGGCGGAGAACACATTGAACAGCTATATTAATTGTAGATGATTTTAATATTTATTTTATGCCATTAAATGCAGATTTTGTATATTCTGTGTATATTTAACAAAAAAACATTATGAAATAAATCAATTATTAAATAGAGTGAAATGTTTTAGTAGTAACAGCGAAGAATATGGCTCAAACTGGGGGCCTTTATCACACACACCTCTTGTAATCTGAACACTGCATGCACTGAAAACAGCATATCTGAAAGATAGATCTCACTCTGTCTTTCTGCAGGCTTGGTAATCACTCGCCTGTCGCAGAGAACATATCTCCATGTTTGCCATGCTAACAACTCAAGTGGCAGCTCATAAGTGAGACACTATGTGAATCATGTCTAGGTTTACGTGTGTGACATTTCCAAAGTGGATATAGTATTGATGCAGGGTGAGCTCAAGGGAGAGACGCAGAAAAAGTCTATGACGGATAGCCATGATGTACCGCTGGCTGACGTGGGTAATTCTATCAGTAAATGCCAACCCCAATATTAAAGCTACAAAACAGCTTAGTATGTAGTATACAGTGAGAAGACAAATGCTAAATAATGTTAAAGGGATAGTTCACCCAAAATGTAAAATTTTATCATCATTTACTTCCCACTATGTCGCAAAAAAAGATATTTCAAAGAATGTAGATAACCAAGTAACAGAATTCTGTTTCTGTTCCCACTGAATTCATATGGACAAAAATGGTAAGTCAATGGCAACCAAAACTGTTTGGTAACCAACAGTCTTCAAAATTAATTTGTGTTCCGCAGAGAAGAGAAAGTCATACAGGTTAGGAACAAGAGCAGAGCGAGTAATTGATCTTTTTATTTTTGGCTGGGCTATCACTTTTAGGGTGCTTTCACACCTGCCTCATTTAGTTGGGTTGAATCGCACTAGAGTTCGTTTTCCCCCTTGGTGCGGTTCGTTTGGGCAGGTGTGAATGCAGCAATCGGACTCGGGTGCGCACCAAAAGCGGACCAAACAAGCTTTCAAACGAACTCTGGAGCGGGTGAGAACGTGATCCGACCTCGTACAGACCAAACGGCCAAAGAACAGCGCATTTTTGGACTAAACCAGCTGCCGTAGTCAGCTGCGCTGTGCATAATAGGATAAGGATTAATGTTTGTTGACAGTTTGCACTTTTAGCATGGCAGCTCGCGGACAAACTTGGAGTTGTGAGTTGCCTCATAGAAATTTGGTCTGATGACCATATTAGGTCCCAACTTTCAAAACCTCACAAGAACAGAGTAATAACTTGCTAGAGACAGATCCGTTCAAGATAGTTAATTTACTCAAGGAACATCAATAGCCAGCAGTACACTTGATAACAGTCCAGGTTGTTTCACATCTGCACCAAACAGGTTCTTCTTAGCTACTTTTAAGCCAAAGTCGAACGGCATTAGATTAGATTGCCCTCTACAGGTCAATCTACAAAAGCTCGCTCTAAAACAAACAGCGAAATCTTCACTTTGTTTAGCAAACTGATCTCAATAGAAAAAAGCGGTGTGTTGTCTGCTGGATTTTCCTCCTCTTTGTTTACTTCCGGGAGTTCTGTTGGAATTTTCCTGCACGTTAATTCTGACCAATCGAAGTGCAGTTGTGGAAATACGTTCAAGACGCATCTGGCCAATGAGTGATGTGGATGTTTTCAAGTGACTGCGTTTTGGTTCGTTTCATCAACTGATTCAGACCAGAGCAATCAGGTCAGAGCAAAAGAGTGTGGTGTGAAAAGGAACCAAAACGCCGTGAAAAATTCTACAAAGAATCATTTTTCGCCCTTGGTCCGGGACAAATGAACCGAACTACAGATGTGAAAGCACCCTAACTAGGAAATGACAATGTGTCTTTGAATGCTGCTTGACAAAGTCTTCCCTGAAAGTAAAAAAAAAAAAAGTTTCAATAGCTTAAAGTTTGAAAGTTAGGCTGTCCAAAAAACAACATGATTAGAAAGGAAGACAGTTGGTTTTAGTCTTGACAGAAGAGTCAATCCACATAATTCGAATTGCATCAGCTCTCTGCGTGGGCTCCAGTCTGCCTGATTTTGTAAAATCTGTGAGATTGCTTTCCTATTCTTAGAGAGCTAATAACGCCATTCATCTTTAAATAGATCATATGCATCACCTGGGCCTTTCATGGGGTTAATATAATCACAGCCTACTAAATTGATTCAGCGGCTCAGATGCACAACAAGTGCCTCTTCCAGAGGTGCCAAACACAATCAAACATTTTGACAGCGCTGCGAATCACGGCTGAAGGCAACGGCACGGTGCTGATGCTCCTTTGCAACAATTTGACCTCCCTTGATCAATCAGCGAAGTGGGGGCACTCGACAGCAGTGCGCGACCAGGCGCAAGGGGAGAGCTGGAGAAACGAGAATAGCAACAGCCTATTCTGTCTCGCTGTCATCTGTCATTAAGCTTCATAAATCTGGAGCATTCCACTGCTCTCCGGATGTTAGCCAAATCCAATCAGGGATGCTGAATACTCTGCGCTGAAGGGATTGCAGGGTCACAGGGGGCTACGGCCAAGCAACAGCCGGCTATGGGGGTAGAATGTTTAAAATGCAATAATCTCATACACATGAGTGAAAAATAAGGATAGAAATATAATAATAACTTCTAAGATGATGCAGATGACATTATGGCAGCTGACTATAATAGCATCTATGCATTTCCAGCATGCCCTTGTGATTGCAGGAACTTAGTTTTACATCATTTTCCAACGTTCACACTACAGGCTGAAACGATTTTTTTGCCCCTGTGCGACCTGTATCTGATCTTTTCATGACAGTCTGAACGACACAGATCCGATCTTTTCAAATGCGACCCAGGCCACTTGGGTATGTGGTCAAAATCCGATATGTATCCGATCTTTTGAAATGCGACTTCAATCTGAACGGCCAGTTCACATGTATCCGACCTGCACGTCATTGATATGCGACAAACGTCATAATTCTGCATTGAAGTAGGTGGGAATGAGAAGATAAACAACAACTATGGCATACGATGCTGAGACCAGTCAATGGAAGGGAAGCGAGGTTTCTGATTTATTTAATATTTGGGGGGACAGCTCTATTCAGGCCATGTTTAACTACTTCCCCAAACAACAAGTGACGTCGTTGACCGTTGAGTACTCTTCTGCGCATGCGGGTCACTTCTGGGTCATTTCATGTTCACGTTTCCTCAAAATCAGGTCTCAATCAGTTAATACTGTAGTTATGCCAAGTACACACAAATTATATACATTTAAAAGATATAAATACATAATTCATTACAACATTCTTTTTATAACATAAACATTTGGACATTTACTTTATTTAACAAGTAATTATATATTACTGATAATGATTATTGTGAATGTGTAGCTAAGATATCAGGCTAATCTCCTGTTAGGGTATCTGTATGCTATGCTAGTACATGAGCTAACTAAAACAGACATTTTGCCAGAGATTTTAAAAGAGGACCCAATTTGTCACGACCTCAGTACTGAATTCAAGTAACCGCAAATCATTTCTTTGGTTGTGTCCGATTCAAACTAACTGGGAAACGTTACTGTGACATGTACATTTGTATACAGTAATTAAGCTTGTGAAAATTATAAGTTGTTGATATAGAATCAGAATATGTCCACATGGTGTATCAACTACTTTTATTTATTTGCATGTCCACTTTATAAGCAAGAAAAAAATTATAATTCAAGCTAAAATGCTGTTTAGGTTATGGTGACCGACGATAGCATATCCTTCATAGCTCCATCAACATAAGTTATAAATAAATGGGCCAGTCGGTCCCATAACATCCATTAATTCAAAACTGTCCCCTTCCAATCAGAGACAGTTGAGTAGCTATCAGACAGCTTCTGCAACCCACAACCATGTGCTCTGTAATCAATTTAGAGGAAGGGGAGAAGATCTTTATCAAGAGTAAACAGTTCAGCAAAAAGACATTTATGAAAGTTGGCCAATCCAGGAGATGCAATCATGCTCTGTTAATCAGTTAATATTTCATGGTATTTGTAGGGGAAGAAGTCAAACATTAAGAGCAGAATTATCAGCACAATTAGCTGGCTAATTAAGTAATGTTCCCTCCTTTATGATAGGGGTTTGTATTCTGTAATAGACACTATAATTGAAGTTCTCAAATAAATGAATTATTCTTTACAAATAAAAATGATTTTTTGAAGAACAGTTTGACTCACAGTTTTGCTCAAACACAAATTGCTGCGTTTATTTGACTGCGATTTATTTCGACCCTAGAGTTGTCAACAGCCATGTTTTATTAGATCAATGTTATTAACAAATATCTAAGTAAAATGTTTCAAATAATAAAAAAGATAAACTATCCAGGTTTAGAAAATATACATTATTTATACATTATTACTACAAATAATTTTTAATATAAATCATACAACAGTTCAAAAACGCTTTCTGCGGGTTACATCAATATGCCAGTAGGTGGCAACTCATGTTTTTATGAGTGAGTCCCTTACTCAGATGATTTGTTTAAATAATTAATTTATTCATGAATGAAACAAGTGACTAGTCTTTAGGTGTGTTTGACTTTTGCAGACCGACCGGTGTATGACATCAATGTTCTGCGAGAGCGATGTCATACATCGAATGATCTGTGCAGTGCCACTTCATGACGAACACACATTTTATTACAAGTGAGTCAGTGAATCGTTCATTCAACTGATTTGTTCGAAAACACTGATTTGCTAGGCGTTAGGTGACTTTGTTTGGAATAATTTTTTATTGGCAGAGCAAAAACTGTCAATATTGTGCCTAAAAAGGCAGAACTCAGTATTAACTTCTTGTTTGCTGAACTGTTTTGATAATTTATTCATTTTTAATTAGGATCAGGACTGGTACACTATTAACGGGGATCTATGATGCTCCTTTTTACAAGATGAAACATAAGTCCCCAGACTGTTTCTGTGAAGTTTCAGCTCAAAATACCCCACTGATCATTTATTATACCATTTTGTAAATTACCATTTTTTTAGTGGAAGCAAAAACATGCTGTTTTTGTGCATTTGTATCTTTAATTTCCAATGAGTTGCTGCTCCAGAATAATGCTGTGCCTTTACAGCTCGTGCTTCGGATACTCTCCCAAAAACTAACAAAACATCTGTTTGGTTTTGATTATCAATTATCATGCTCACGTGAAATTGCAGTTTTTCTTCATTATTAAAGTTTATTTTAATTTGCATGCATTTTAAAGCCATATCAGTTTAAACTTCTGATATATGATTTTCTAAACGCACATCCGAACCACGCGCACAGGAAGCTGGATGTCAGACGGCGTCTCCCATGAATATTAAACCAATTTCTCTTTCACATCTTATTGCGCTTAAACTGTCAAATACACACAAGGTTATATAAAAACACACAGAGTTCACCTAAACACAGTCGGTTATGCCTGTGAAAGTAAACAGCAGGGAAAGAAATTGCATGTGTATGTTAGATCTGTGTATTAGGCTTGCTACAGTAGTCGGTGTTACACGGTGTTCAGTCGCAACACCGGTTTCATCACTTGCCCTACCACGACACCGAGAAAAAGAAAAAAAAGTTTAAAGCGTTAAAAATATTTAACGCAATTACGCAGTATCCGTTAAGTCCTGCCTATTACACACGTATACACACACGACCCACAGAAAAGAAAGTATCGAGTTCTCTTTCGGGGTTTTTCATTAGGAATAATAACAAACCCACCATGCGTGCAAATGCGCGCATTTTACTTTTGCCTTTAGAATTAGCGATTTAAAAGCCCCAGCCGGTGATACCGGTATTACCGCTGTTGTCACACGTCGATTAACCGGTGGAAAAATATCCTCACCGTCACATCCCTACTGTGTATTAAAGTGACAGCGGCATAATATTAGGGCTGCAACAAATAAATCGATAAAATCGATTATAATCGATTATGAAAATCGTTGTCAACGAATGTCATTATCGATTAGTTGGTCTGCTTACGTCACGGGGAGCGTTTACTGGTACGCACACACACGCAAGGTCTCTCTCCCTCAGGCGCTCTGCCGAGCGCGCGCGCTACACGGTTTGGAGCAGTCTCTTCTGTCTCGCATGCGCGCTCTTGCTTGCGCGCTCTAGATTTCGGGAGTTTGAACTAATTCGCGGGCATCAGGGAGCCGCAATCAATATGCGGGAGACTCCCGGGACTTCCGGGATCTTGGGATGTCTGTATTTTGTCTCGAGCATCAGGTTGTGCAATCAGTTCGCTCGCAACGTAAGTGATGGATTAAAATAGCGCTACCGCAGAAATAGGTTAAATTAAAACGGTCTTTACAAAGTGAAGCATTAAATACAAAGGCAGTTAATAACAGCAGCAGTAAAATATAGTTTTTTAGTCACTGTACTCAGTGGTTTTCAGCGAATGCTTGTGCACTAATGCATCATTTCTCCTGTCCTTTACTCAAGCCTGTTAGCTTGCTGGGTAACGTTACCTCCATTCCGTTCTCTTTTTATAGCATTTGTCTACTAAGTTTTAATTGTTTTTCAAACGCGATCTACTGCGGCTCTACGTTCACACAATTGTTTTCAGTCTTTCTATATTTATTTAATCAATTTATCCTTATATTATATTCTTTTATATATTATATATATAATATATATTATATTCTTTATCCTTATATTCCTTATATATAATTAATTTTAAATAAAAATTAAATGAATTATATATTTTAGATGTTTTTAGTTTGTTTTTAGTTCAGATATTCACATCTGAACAACATGTCTGTGTAAATATGTTTTAACAAAAATTGTGTTAAAACATAATATGTTGGATATCATTTTTTTAACAATAATCATGTTTGTCAACTTGCCATCAGCAATTATCATTAAAAACAATGCAAATATTGATATTAGTAAAACTCAATGTGTGGCTTTTGCACTTTTTAAAGTACACTTTTACACATAAATACCCTGATTTACGGTTTTATTTAGTTATAATAAAAAAAATCTAATTTAATTTCTATCCGATTAATCGATTAATCGAAAAAATAATCGTCCGATTAATCGATTATCAAAATAATCGTTAGTTGCAGCCCTACATAATATACAGCTGTCAATGGAGGGACAGAAAGCTCCCAGATTTCATCAAAAAGATCTTTATTTTTTCTGAAGATGAACGATAGTCTTACAGGTTTGGAACAACATAAGGGTGAGTAATTAATGACAGAAATTTTAATTGTTTTGTGAACTATCCCATTTACTGCTCTGGTGAGAAGATAAACGTAAAGTGTACAGCTCACTCAGGGGAGGAGCTAAGCTAATAGATTCCGCAGATAGTGGGCGGGGCCTGTTCCAACGTGACATCACATTGGAGAACATTCCTGTTTCAGATTTATGGGGAATATAACAAACATGGATGGATTTTTACCACAATAGGGTGATTGTGTACAGACACTATGGACGCATAATTATGTTTAAAAAAAAACAATATAAAATTGAATTGTGCATAATAGGTCCCCTTTAAAATAAAAATCTGCATGAAACCCACAGTGTCACAGTGAAACCTATTCGGGCTACAATGTAACTTAACTTTTAACAAAAGCATTGAAGCCACACAACCTTGCCCCAAACCAAACTAACGCATAGAAAAACAAAGTCCCTGATTATGGATCACTGAATTCACCTTAAAACCAATAACTTTCAACACTGTTCTTGTTATGTAAGGAAATTAACCACATGAGTCATGCCAAGTCAGGTTCAAGTTAATGCGAGGCAAGGGGACACTTTTCAAGAATACTGTGTGCATGTTCGTATTAGTGGAGTTATTCAAGAGTAAAAGACAGGGCACTTGTTCTATTTCATAAGGAGCCCTTCTGGAGCCTGTGACTCAATGGAGCGAGTCATGGAACACCTTTTATACAGCCCTTCAATCAGATGATCTAGTCTGTCTGAGAGTAGATGTCAGGATGGATCAGTGTAAAAAGTGTAGCCTATGTGCGTGTGTGTTCAGATTTCTTTTTCCATGTGTGTGTGTGAGATGCAGTGCAGGTCAGAGAGACAGACAGACATGGTAGAGCTCAGCATATCACATGATCGGTGTTCTGTTCGAAGAAGGTCTGGGCTAAATATTCAGCTAGAGGTCAAATATTCAGTAACTGCCATGTTTCCTGTTCCAAGCATGGTTCCAACATTTAGGAGACATAAAGAGCTTAAAGTTGGCATTACATTACATCTAAATGTGTCTTAATGATCTCATTGTGATTCATCCATTCATTCATTTTTTTCTTTTCCCAATATAATTTAATCAAAATGATGATGTCAAAACTACATCTTCCGGTGAAACAATAGACTTCTCTCTCGGATTTTTCCAATCATTTAGTCCACTTCAACCATGCCCCTATTCTTGCAATCTACTGCAAGTTTGCATTAAGATCTGCCTCCATCCAATCAACAACCGATGGACAGAACCAAGTCCTGTTCTACATTATTTCTTTTTCGATAATCCAAAAATGTGCATCACGATATGCAAGAAATGATCCGTCGCTACCTCTGTTACATTGCCAAGTTAGAGACTATAGCTAAATGATCGAACGATCGATCTTAAAAGGAATAATTTACCAAAAAAAGAAAAAGATGTCATCATGTCGTTCTGCCATGAAACACAAAATGAGATGTTATGCAGAATGCTAATATTAGTCATATTTTGTCCATTTTGGACCCATTCTCATTTACTTTTATTGTGGGGTTAAC
Organism: Siphateles boraxobius; assembly: GCF_051911475.1. Taxonomy (NCBI): domain Eukaryota; kingdom Metazoa; phylum Chordata; class Actinopteri; order Cypriniformes; family Leuciscidae; genus Siphateles; species Siphateles boraxobius. The sequence continues at coordinate 705,441 of NW_027509208.1, read as the reverse complement.
ACTTTGCTTAACATTTCCTTTTGTGTTTAACGGAAGAAAATCATAGGGGTTTGGAACTACCTGAAAGTGAATATGATGACAGAATTAAAATATTTGGGTGAGTTTTCACTCTTTAAAACTGGCATGAAATGACAATTCTATCTATTATCTACATGAATATTCATCCATGTATATGTTTCCTTTTTTATTTTGTTTTTTCAAAACGTCATAACTGGATTTTCTGGTGAGAATTTGGTGATATACTGAATGCAGGAATTCTCTAATCATTTATTCTGCTTAAATTTTGGCTCTGCAAGCTCATGTTCATCTGTCACCATTTTTGAGTGCAACACCCAAAAATCCAATCGGCAATTAATGAATAAATTTTTGTGATAATCCATTAGACTTGAATCTATGTCACAATAAAGAAGAAAAGATCTGTCCCTACTTCCGTTTCATTGTGACTTCAAACATTTCTCCCATATTTTATCACCAAAGTGTTGAAGCCAAAAGCTCATTATAACTTCTATTACAGCCTTTCATTACTACATAAGATAGCTTTAATCAGCCATGCAGACTTTTGGTTATATCTGTATCTATTGTGAGAAAATACGACGCTGAACTGAAAATATGGGAAGAAACATAATAGTTATCTGCATTTTGTCAATATTTTTGCCATAGGTCATCATAAGCAAATCATACCAGCAACAAAACCACAAATAGGCTTTCAAATTTCATAAGAAGTGAAAGATACTCCCTTGCCTCCAGGTGTAAACTCACTCCTTAGAGCGTTTGCAAATGAGGAGAAAGCAGTGGCGATGAGAGCCCACAAGCCAAATTTCACACCTGAAGTGGCCTACATGGATAATTGGGTTGGAGAGGCCTAATTCAAAACCATGTAATGCAGGTCGAGGGAATTGCTTTTCCACTGGAGCATTCTAGCATACCTACCAATCAAATTGCCTTTGTTCCTATGTCTCCATGAGGTTTTTACTGTGCCACAATACATTTAAAACTATCTAAAGGGGGAAATATTGTTTATTTGTAATGTTCTTCTCCTTTCTTTTTATGCTTTTTGACTCTTGAACTCAACCAATCATGTGAGGTTGTAATCTGAATAACGAGAAGGCTGAAAAGTTGTTAGAATCCTGTTTGGAAACAACCATTTTTGTGACTCCATTTAGTGCCACTAGCGCAATGAACTTCCATTTCAAATTACAACATTTCAACATACAGGAGGGATTTTTTAAATTAAAGGGATAGTTCACCCAAAAATGAAAATTCTGTCAGTATTTACTCTCCCTCATGTTGTTCAACCCCGTAAGACCTTCGTTCATCTTCTATATTTTTGATTAAATCTGAGAGCTGGATCACTCCTCCATAGGCTTCTAAGGGATTGACACTTGTTCCCCGAAAATTTGTTAAAGACATCGTTAAAATAGTCCAAGTGACTACAGTGGCTCAATCCTAAGTTTATCAAGCGACGAGAATACTTTTTGTGCGCAAAAACAAACAAAAATAACGACTTTATTTCAACTATTTATTTCCTTCTCTGTGGGCCTCGAGTCAGTTAGCGTAGTGATAGCGTAGAGCTACGTCACATGTAGGCTCACTATTGGCCGACGCTCACTATTGGTGATGCGTGTGATGTAAACACAGAAGCGCTGCGCTGTTACACTAGTGAACTCACTCGAGGCCCACAGAGAAGGAAATGAATAGTTGAAATAAAGTCGTTATTTTTGGGGGGTTTTTGCACAAAAAGTATTCTCGTCGCTTGATAAACTAGTTAAGATTGAGCCACTGTAGTCACTTGGACTATTTAAACGATGTCTTTAATAACTTTTCGGGGAACAAGTTTCAATCCCTTAGAAGCCTATGGAGGAGTGATCCAGCTCTCAGATTTCATCAAAAATATCTTAATTCGTGTTCCGAAGATGAACGAAGGTCTTACGGGGTTGAACAACATGAGGGAGAGTAAATACTGACAGAATTTTCATTTTTGGGTGAACTATCCCTTTAAGGGCTGGTGAATATGTGAGTAATTTCATTTAACCTTACCTTGCCCTCATGGTCTTCAAATACTGATTGGTCGACGTTGCAGGCGAAGAGGGACATAGGGAGATCATTGAAGTCGGTGATTTGTTGGAAACTGTCTCCCAGTGAGGACTCCCCCACGGTGGACTGCAGGACTACCAGCTCCTCTCCTCCTAGGAGGTAAACCCGCTGGAGGAATGGAGCACTTCTCATGTTGGCAAATAAATGCTCTCCCTTCATGGCTGTAAGGGGTACACAACCATATCAAAACTGAGGATGTTTTTCTAATATCACCAATTGCTTTCAGGATATATTCTACACTTTACAGTCCACTTACAATGTTTGTTTTCCATTGACATGTTTGCTTTTTGGCATGACTAAGGTCACTAAACATGAGAAATATATGGTTCCTTATTCACCAAATGAATAATCAATATCTTTCACCAAATGTTCTTTGTACCTATACAAATTAAAGGGTGAAAAAAGTAACAGCAAAAAGAAAAAAAAGAAAAAAACAACTGTCAATACTCAGTATATAGGCCTATACCCTTAAATATAGTTTAATCCAAATTATTGTTTTAATTGTTTACAGGCTGTATTATACACTTGCAGTCTACTTACAACATAGATGAAACAGAACATAAACACGAACTGGCGTGACTAAAACCCGAGCTAAACTGACGAAAAAATTATCAATATCATTCAACAGATCTTCTTTGTAGCTATACAAAGGGTCAGTAACAGTAAACACAAATAAAATAGAGGCAATAATATATAAGTATACTCGTATATTGTTTAAAACATTATTTAATTACAAAACAGGGAAAACTAAAAAAGCTACTTAAAGTACCCTAACGTTCTGTTGATGCTGATATATATATATATATATATATATATATACTGTTTTCCTTGTATTGCTTCAAGATATTTATGAACTGTATTTTCTCTGTACACCCAGGCATTATAGGAAGCGCTTGTCCTCACGACAGGTGACACGGGAACAGTTACCTCCCAGAACCCCATCGAGCAGATGTTAACCCCTGTCCTAGGTAACTAAAGCTACACCAAAAGATTAGGTGATGGGCTTAAAGCAGAACTGCTCTCTTGTCAGCCCACACAAACAACAACGGCAAGTGGGGAACAGCTTGCACCCATTTCCATAGAGCTTTTCCACATGCCCTTTCTTCCCATGATCCCCCCTGACAAGCTTGGTCCGTGGGCAAAGCCAGCACTGTCGCCGGTGTCACACGCACTATTAAATCTCCCGCAGCTATTTTTGGGATCAATAGCCCATCACCAGCCACACATACACACTCTCTAACACACGCGTGCTCTCACTTTCACTCAAGGCTATAGATAGAGGCTGGAGCTGTCTGGTTCATTCTTGCCCTGTGTAAAAGAGGCTAAAAATAGAATGACGACTAATAAAATACAGAGATTGTGAGGAACTTGATTAGCGTGAAGTCTTCCAGACAGGGATCAATTTCATTTACAATATTACAATGACAACTGTTATGAGATAAGGATGTGCATAAACTATGCATGAGCATAAGCATGCTATTGGCGCTCAGCTTTAGATTTTAAATGCCTTTAATTTTGGAAATGTTCTTGAAAGCTCAGCCAAAAAGCATACTGTTCAACTATAGTTATAGACATATTTGCTTGTTGGCATGACTAAGGTCACTAAACATCGGAAATATATGGTTCCTCCTAACTCACCGAATAATCAATATCATTCACCAAATCTTCATTTTAGCCATACAAACTTAAATGAGAAAACAGTAACAGTACATACATACAGTAAACAAGTATACTATTAAATATAGTTTAATCCACATTATTTTTTGGAAACCAGAAAGCTGCTTAAAATACCCTAATGTATGCTTTGTTAATATTGACTTTACTCTGACCCCAAATTCCCCAATGATTTTTTGGTGTATTATGTGTATACATACATAAACGATTATATAACCAATCTCTTAATTAATTAATCTCTTCTTTCCCCAATCAAATTCTTTTTGTTTTCATTACCTAATTAAAACCCATTTGACAGATGTTATTTTGGCAAATTTGGAAGGTTATTTTCAGAAATATGACTGTTCTCCAATATTGTTTTGTATGTGGTCAATCTGAGATAGGCCTACAAGCATATTCCTGGAAAAACTGCATTAAACAATTATAAACGGACAATTGGGTAGTTTGCACACTAATCAGAACATTTTATTTTATTAAACTTATTTTTAACTTTTTATTTTTATTAAAGGGGCCTTGGGGTCTCAGATCATGAGGTTTAAAAACAGTCAAGTTATTATATTTATTGCTTTCAAAACATACAGGTCCTTCTCAAAAAATTAGCATATTGTGATAAAGTTCATTATTTTCCATAATGTAATGATAAAAATTAAACTGTCATATATTTTAGATTCATTGCACACCAACTGAAATATTTCAGGTCTTTTATTGTTTAAATACTGATGATTTTGGCATACAGCTCATGAAAACCCAAAATTCCTGTCTCAAAAAATTAGCATATCATGAAAAGGGTCTCTAAACGAGCTATTAACCTAATCATCTGAATCAACAAATTAACTCTAAACACCTGCAAAAGATTCCTGAGGCTTTTAAAAACTCCCAGCCTGTTTCATTACTCAAAACCGCAATCATGGGTAAGACTGCCGACCTGACTGCTGTCCAGAAGGCCATCATTGACACCCTCAAGCAAGAGGGTAAGACACAAAGAAATTTCTGAACAAATAGGCTGTTCCCAGAGTGCTGTATCAAGGCACCTCAGTGGGAAGTCTTCGGGAAGGAAAAAGTGTGGCAAAAAAACGCTGCACAACGAGAAGAGGTGACCGGACCCTGAGGAAGATTGTGGAGAAGGACCGATTCCAGACCTTGGGGGACCTGCGGAAGCAGTGGACTGAGTCTGGAGTAGAAATATCCAGAGCCACCGTGCACAGGCGTGTGCAGGAAATGGGCTACAGGTGCCGCATTCCCCAGGTCAAGCCACTTTTGAACCAGAAACAGCGGCAGAAGCGCCTGATCTGGGCTACAGAGGAGCAGCACTGGACTGTTGCTCAGTTTTGCATGTCATTCGGAAATCAAGGTGCCAGAGTCTGGAGGAAGACTGGGGAGAAGGAAATGCCAAAATGCCTGTAGTCCAGTGTCAAGTACCCACAGTCAGTGATGGTCTGGGGTGCCATGTCAGCTGCTGGTGTTGGTCCACTGTGTTTTATCAAGGGCAGGGTCAATGCAGCTAGCTATCAGATTTTGGAGCACTTCATGCTTCCATCTGCTGAAAAGCTTTATGGAGATGAAGATTTCATTTTTCAGCACGACCTGGCACCTGCTCACAGTGCCAAAACCACTGGTAAATGGTTTACTGACCATGGTATTACTGTGCTCAATTGGCCTGCCAACTCTCCTGACCTGAACCCCATAGAGAATCTGTGGGATATTGAGAAGAGAAAGTTGAGACACGCAAGACCCAACACTCTGGATGAGCTTAAGGCCGCTATCGAAGCATCCTGGGCCTCCATAACACCTCAGCAGTGCCACAGGCTGATTGCCTCCATGCCACGCCGCATTGAAGCAGTCATTTCTGCAAAAGGATTCCCGACCAAGTATTGACTCTTGAGTGCATAACTGAACATAATTATTTGAAGGTTGACTTTTTTTTTGTATTAAAAACACTTATTTTATTGGTCGGATGAAATATGCTAATTTTTTGAGATAGGAATTTTGGGTTTTCATGAGCTGTATGCCAAAATCATCAGTATTAAAACAATAAAAGACCTGAAATATTTCAGTTGGTGTGCAATGAATCTAAAATATATGAAAGTTTAATTTTTATCATTACATTATGGAAAATAATGAACTTTATCACAATATGCTAATTTTTTGAGAAGGACCTGTATTATAACGAAATGCTCTAACAGTTTTTATAGTGTATTATAGTAAATTACAGTGTGCATGACCTTATTAGTTACAACTAAGAGATTTTAAAAGTATTTGGGTACAAACGTTGGCTGTTTAAAAATAAATAATTCTGTATTATATAATATGCATTGTTTATACAGTGCATAAAGGGCTAAATGAAAAGGGTAAGTGTCAATCACAGTCTACTGCAACCTGTTTGCTGCATCCCCTTTGAGTCATCACTAGAGGAGCGGTCCCTCTGTCGTCATCACCTGACATTCACTTTTCTTTATTCGCAATAAGGGTTTATTTTTATCATTTCTCTCTGTCTGATGACTAATATAACAAACCCTTATGGTGAACATGCCACATAAACATCATCATTAATTCCAGCAACTGTAAATACAGCACACTACTGGCAGCGTCTGTCAAGGTCAAGGAGTGCACTTCATAAACTAGGCTACTATTACAAATTCAATAGCATCATCAAATGTCTAGCATACTCTTTTTAGGATTGTAAGGCTGGTTATTGAAGCATATCTGTCTACCAATGCGGACTTTACAAGTCCCCATAAACTCGTGTAAAAGTGATTTGTTTAAAAGTGACATGCATACAGGATTAAAGCAGTGCAGAATAAAGTAAATACTATAGTATACACTACATAATACTATATGTAGAATAGTATGTAGCATACAACACTTAAAAAATTCTGCATTCATTTGACACACTCTCTCGCGCGCGCGCGCTCTCTCTTTTTCTCTGAGCATTTATAAAAGCAGCAACACCTGTCAAAGCTCTACACCAGCCTACAGATACAGGATACTCTATTGGAGTAAATCGACACGATTCTCGGTACCTGTGCGGGATGTGGCAGTCCGGTGTGCGTATCTTCTGCGCGGTGGCTTTGTCTCCCTCTCTTGCCTTTGTGAATCAAGCTCGCATTCCAGCTGCGATTCACTAATCTCTTGACGTTACTGCAGACAGCTCGATTCACCAATGACCGCCTCCCGGCATTCAAATGATGTTTGCTCAACCCACTAATGAAATGCAGCGCTGCGAGCGCGGGGGAGATTCTGGGACCAATAGCCTTCTCCTAAAAGCGAATATGCAAATTAACCAAACTACGTCAGAGGTTTCGCCAGCAGTTGATGTTGCGGCGCTATGACACGTTCAGCAGGTTGTTTTTAGTAAATGTGGTGCAGGGCAAAGCAGAGATTTCTTGAAATGAATTATTGTAAGACTCAAAAGCACTTGCAGCATGGGTTGAATTGTGCGGTGAGTTGAATGCGATAAAATGTGATAGTGTTTGTGGGTATCTATTTATACCATAGTAAAAAAAGAAACACTGCTGAGAGAAACAATTGAAACTGTTTTGCTGGACGCTGGTTTTGTTTATTTTTTATTTTTTAGCTGAAGACCAGATTTGCCAGGCAAGGAAACCAGCTTGTATTGAACTTAAAAAAATAAAATAAAAAAAAACTTGTATTATATTATTGCTTATTATTATATGGCCTTATTATTAACACAATTTCAGGAGTGATAATTTAATGCTTTTTTATTATAGCTCAATAGGCCTAAGTAAATTAAGATTGTATGTGGCTGGCTAGATCTATTTAGTGCTCATGCTAAATATTAATTTATATAGCTTAATTGCTCTATTCAGTTAAACAAGGTAACATCACCAGTTTACCTCATTACAAACTAGCTACAGGGTGAAATCACCATCAAATATATCATCATCATATATGACCACCACCCTCTTGATGTGAAATTTTTTTATATTATTGATCATGTTAATGAATGTTTAATTACAAAACTTCTATCATCTTATCAGTAGCACACAGTTGTTTTTAGAGTTGTTGTATATTTTAGTTTTTAATTGATTCTTATGGTAGAACAAGAATGTCAAATGAAATGCTTTATTTTGTTACATCACACCACTTTCGGGTATCCAAACATGAGCCTTCTGATGAACATCTCTGGAATGTTGTAGGCTATTTAATGTACCTCTCATGATTTTGCCAAGTGTGCCATATTTCTGGATCCAACATCCTAGTTGATCATGGATGAACATACCTATCCTATTCAATAAGATTTTAATGTTTGTTTGACAGGAATGTGTTCCAAGATCAACAAAATATGATGTTTGCTTGGCAAATTCACAGTCTCATGGTTGGTAAGTAAATGGATATTTAAAGAAGATGGAAACATCTGAAGCAAAACATGTTATTTATTGAAAGACAATTAAACTTGTTCTTTATCGAAACACACTGCAAAGCAGCACAAAGGGTTTTCTTCTTCAAAAATGTAGATATACAACACCAGTTATTGATTCAATCAAGTACATCATCATATTTAATTAATCGCATATGTAAACATTCTGTTTGCCTTACAAATTAAAGATGCTTGCACCTAAGCACATAAAATTGCTCCATGTAACTTGTCATGTAATGTTTTATCCAAAAATAAGTGTACACAGATGTAGTGAAGAACTTACAGACTATTAGACAGATGTGTTTATAGAAACAATCCTTTTCACCACTACAGAAAAGAAGCACAGTGTTTATACATGTAATAATGTGTTTACATATTTCTTCTTCACAAAAAAGAACCTCCACTTAGTTATATTGTCTATAAACTTTGTCTTTACTTTGTCCATATCATGCACAAGATGTTTAGCTGTAATATATGAGTGCAGTCGCATACGGCATCACATTTTGTTTATTTCATACATCCTGCAAATGATGAAGTCTCTCAGTTCGAGAGAGGAATTTCCACAAGCTCATACTTTCTGATATATATCATCTCTATTATGCCATCAGTTATATAAGAGGTTGACCCAACAAAACTGTAATATAAACAACTAATATCCTAAATTACCTTTAGCATTGTAAGATTTTCTGATTTAGTATTTGCCTGTGTCCAAGTCCCTGTTTAACATTCACCATGATGCTTAGGAACCTCTGAAGCTCAGCCCAGGATATTATGCGGTTGATCTCCACAACTCTTATGTCAAGACTGTCAACAGAGCTGTAAAGCAGTAGCACAGCCCTCTGAACACATGCGCTCTATCTGTGCCTGTGCTTGTATCTCACTGTACAGGGTCCGTCTGGCTGCTGGGTTCCCACCAAATGCAGAGGGCTCTACAAGAAGCAGATACATATATTTACCAAGTGCAATGACCACATACATATGAGGTACAACCACAGTAAGTATTTTACAATGTATGAATTTATTGCATTATGCAAAAAATACTGTATAAAAGCAAATGGCATTCACAAACAAATGATTGAACTTTCTAAGCATTTTTAAGCGTTTTATCCAAATCTATATAACACCACCGGTCAAGAAATGTTCGTATGTTTTTGAATTTTTTTGAAAGAAGTCTCTTTTATTTATTTTATTAAAAACACACTAAAACATTAATAATGTGAAACATTATTAGAATTTAAAATTACTGTTTTCTATTTGAATATATTTTCAAATGTAATTTATTCCTGTTATGGCAAAGCTGAATTTTCTGAATTTTTACCGCATGCTTTTGAACATTAGTGTATATATATTGTTTTATAATATTATTTCTATTTTTTTATGGTAAAAATAAAGAGATTTCCGTAACACTTTACAATAAGGTTTCATTAGTTAACTTCATTAGTAAACATGTACTAATAATGAACTGCACTTCTACGGCATTTATTAATCTTTGTTAATGTTAATTTAAACATTTACAAACACATTATTAAAATCAAAAGTTGTATTAGTTAACATTAGTTAATGCACTGCGAACTGACATGAACAAAGAATGAACAGCTGGAGTTTTATTAACAAAGATGAACAAATACAGTAACAAATGTGTTGCTCATGGTTAGTTCATGCTAGTTAATACATTAACTAATGTTAACAAATGAAACCTTATTGTAAAGTGTTTCCAAAATTTCAATATCAGCAATTCATCAAGATGCTGTAAAACAGCAATGTTGTTGCTGATCCTGTCCAAAGAAAGGGACTGTATACATTTATGACCCATATATGAATGCATGATTCATATCTAGATCCTGGAATGAACTTGGTCGTTGGTGGTCGAAACTTACAAAGTTATTTTTGGTCAGGCCTGAGAATTGCAAGGGTATAAAGAGCAGGACGGTGCTTAAGCATTAGATTGGTCCCTTGTTGGGTAAATACTGCCATAGTAACACATCTGGAAATGATTAACCTAATGCCTACTTTGAAGCCATCTCTTTCAAGGCTTATTTACCATTCTCTATTGGATGTTACTCTTTCTCAGGCTGCTTACCGGTTTAGGCACTGGATCCAACAGGGTGAATTCAAACTTGTGGAGGATGAGGGCAACAAACATATGCAATTCCATAATGGCGTACCACCTGATGACACAATAAACAACAAGTGGTTCATTTTCTTTTTCATGTACTCTTTCTCATTAAGAACATTTTCTAGCAGCAAACTCATCGCTCTGAAGTGCACATCACTTCACAAGCCGGCTTGAATAGCAGGTGTATTAGTATTCTGATGGAATATTGCATGCTGTCTAGCTGCCTCCCTCCCGCGAGTGCTACTGAATACTGGGAAAACTGTGATTGAAATTGCAGGTAGAAAAGCAAAATGTGAATGAATGTCTTGTATTGCATTCAAATTCCAGGTGCATTCATAGCCACAGTGGCCTTGTTTGGCGGATAAGGGAAGAGGAATATTAGATGCAGCGGAGTGCAAGAATGAAAGATTCCTGGGTGAGACAGAGAAAGGAATAATGGCAGGCAATAAAGGGAGGGCGAGAGATGCAAGTCATGATTCTTGAAATAATCATCCCAAATAACCTTGAGGGCCGTGACTCATTCAGGGGCACTGTGTGAGTGACGCAAGTAGCAATCTCCTAAAATGATCAAAATCAAATCAGATTGAGTGAGAAAAATGAAATACATGGGTGTGCCACACTCAGTGTACTAATGTATGGCCATGTCCAGCTGAGAGATCTGTACAAGCCTGAGAAATCATTACAGAGCCGCCTTATGACAATGTGACATTTGAATACAGGAAGTTGGTAAGCATAGCATTTTAAATTATTCCAGAGAGAATGTGATAGTGATGTTAAAGGGGTCATCGGATGCCCATTTTCCACAAGTTGGTATGATTCTTAAGGGGCTTCATGTAAAGCTTGTAACATAGGCTACTTTGGTTAAAATTTCTCAATGGTTGTGTAAAACAACACCCTTTTTACCTCCTCAAAAACAGCTCTGTTCACAGCAACCCGTTTCGGTGCATGTCTCTTTAAATGATAATGAGCAATTGCTCACCCCACGGCTCTCTTTTGTTGGGCGTGTCGACACATAAAGTGCTGCCTTGGCGGAAAGTATGCAAATGGCTGAGGGCGGAAATATGCTAATACGGGAAATATGCTAATACGGGGAATATGCTAATACGGGACAGTCCGTCAGCGGTCGTGGGCGGAGCATGAGCAATATGACATCATATTGCTCAGAAAATCCAAACGGCTTGATTATTGAGAGTGTTTAGGCTTTTTGAGGATTTAAAAAAAAGGAGTGAATGGATTTTTTTCATTGTATGGTGGTTGTGTCCACACACTGCAAAGACACATTTATATGCAAACACCATATAAAAGTGAATTTTGCATCCGTGACCCCTTTAAATGGTGCTATGCAGTGTTGGGGTAATGTAACGCGAGTTACGTAATCAGATACTTTTTCCAAGTAACTAGTAAAGTAATGCATTATTTCCAAAATCTTTTTTCAAATAAGTAACGCAAGTTACTTTGTTTTCCCAATTATTAACTGACACCACTCCTGTTCCAATTGTTGAGAGAGGTGCAGTTGTTGTGTACGCTGTGTAAACATAATGGTTATAGTAGTTCTAGACAAAATGTGAGCATGCCATTACTTATCTCACTTACACAAAATCAGATTCAGTATTCCTCAAAATGAATAAAAACAGTAAAATTCTAACTCAGAATATTACGCAAACCGGCAATAATTAAATGTTAAACAACACAACTACTTTATGTATTTACTCTCCAGTGCCTTCGATGATCCAATTCAACCAAACCAATAAGCAAAAATGGCTTTAGATAAACATCTAATTGTAGTTTAATTTTTTATGTAGTTTATATTGCTGAAATAAAAGTGTTGAACTCTCTTCTCCTGCGTCCTATTCTTCGGCAATCCAGGATGGCAGCAAAACTGAAGGTTTGTTTAATCTGCGCCTTCTACTGTACAGGCGTACATTTACATTTCCTTCAGCCTGAGGCTTATTTATTTAACTTTTATGTGAAAGGGACTTTACATTTGCCAAAAAATATAAACTTTTTTTGTTATTAAAAAACAAACAAGTAAGCCCTGCCCAGGTGAGGAAAATGAATGCAAAAGTAACGCATTACCATCAAAATAACGCAATTAGAAACTTTTTTTAGGGAGTAACACAATATTGTAACACATTACATTTAAAAGTAACTTTCCCCAATGTTATGCATAATAGAAAATGAATTTTATATATATACATATTTTATATTTGTTTAAATAATTCATGATTTCTTTTTTTTTTTAGCTCCCAATATACATCTGCCCTCCTCTCTATATTACTCCACCTCTGTCTTACTTTTTTATTATCTGTTTCTCCATCTCATATATTCCCAGACTCATTATCATAGATGCATCTGTTCTGGAGGGTCACTGGTCTGTGCCTATGCTTTTGATCTTCCTGTGCAGCTGGGAAAGTTCTTCAGTCTTTATACAGCTCTATTAACGTCATACTGACCCTGGCCGCACACTCCCCGTGGTCTTGATGATGTCATCAGCAGGGGCCAATAGGGCTGGGACATTAGGGCCAAGAATGCTCAGTGCAACATAAAAGCAATGCCATGGATTTATATCAACATGGCACTATACCAGGAATGGGGCCATAGTGCACACTATCAATAATGCAGCTCCATGATTTACAAGCATCACCTGTAAACTGAATCACATGCTGGCAAAGTTGTAGGTGGTAACAGCTATGAACTTTTCGTGCCAGCCTTGGTGTAAATATCCCAAGGGAACTGACATTCTCATCAATAGAGCCAAAGGGGAAAAGATGGGCTGGTGCAGCTTGTGGCATTTGCTATAGGCCAAGTACAACCCGTAGTGTTCCTGCTACAGGCTAAAGACTCTGTCCAAACCTTGAAGGCAATAACAGCCCCGGGAGCATTAAAGGTGCAATAAGCGATTTCTGAGAAACGCTGTTGAAAGTGAATCGGACCGAGCACCACGGGCATCAGTTTGGTTTGAAATGTGGGGGGGACTGAGATGCATTCGGAAGTGCATTTTCAGAAGAGGTGGGTACAATGACGCATTCATTTTTTTTCTCTTTCGCGCAGGTCATGTTTTGAAAGACGATGTCCTGTAGCTTATTAATGCCATTATGTAAATACAAAAAAATGTATACAAAACTTTGATGTCTGACTCGTTTTATGAAGAAGAAAGCCTTACGTTTTCAGACAAGTAGGCTACTCAATTTACAACATGCATTCATCCAATCTACATCAGTCATTTTGACCAACTTGAAAGCATCCAATCATCATCATCATCACAACTATTCCCGTATTCAGCAATAGATTTAAGGCAAGCATAATGCAAACAAGATAGCTATTACTCCACGATCATCTCCAACAATGCTCACGGGCGTCAGTTTGGTTTGAAATGTGGGGACAGAGACGCATTCGGAAGTGCATTTTCAGAAGTGCTGGGTACAAACTTGTCAGTGACGTGCGGTGATGTCTTAAAGAGGCTAGGCACAGTGTTGAAAGCCAGATTACCTGATATATTGTTTATGCTAATAATACGTAATAACAGTAAATGTTACGCACAAGCGCGGCATATCAAGAAATGTACAAGTCAGGAGGATGTATATCGTGTAGGCTACTCTCTCTCTCTCTCTCTCTCGCACGCACACACACACACAAGCGCGGTACACAGGCACACACCGGTAGTAATGTCGACTCCAGCATCAGAATGCAACCATTCTTAATCCTTAATTGTTGCGCAGCGGCAAAATGTTTGTCAGTCAGCAAAAGTAAAATCACACACTGCTCAATTGAATATGAAGGCAAATGGCTTCCATTGATTCAAACACATTTAACAATTCAATATTAAGCCCAAAATAGTTTTTGACTCACCAATCGATAGATTATTTGTACATAAAATCCATCCGCCGTTCTCGTTAAGATGTCGATCACATTTTTCTTTCATTCCAGTCTGTTTGAAACGATCGGGCAATTTTTGGGCCCTTTTGCTGCATTAGTCCATCTAAGGCTGGCGTAGACCTCCCTCTTGCTGTTAACTCAGATTTTGTGAAAGAAAAATTTCTTAACTCCGTGATCACGGCCAGTGCTGTCATTTTGACTTTGAATTTGGTGGGAATTAATTATGTAGGCTAGCTGTGGTGTAATGACGTTAGCTGCGCAAATGTCCAGTAATATCTCGATTTTTTAATTGGTCCATGTCTGATACGTAACGGAGATGATTACTGGCATAACATATGTACGTCCAAAGGCACAGCAGATTTGTGCTTTTTGCCGTAGGCCTACATGTTGAAGAATACAGGATCGAAGTGCGCGTGCGCAACATACAAACAAATGCTAGTAAAAAGAAAAATGCTAGTAGACAGTAAAAGCACTTCTTATTCTACCATTTGTTTTTTATTTGATTATGCGTAACTGCCACATTTGTCATCATAACGTCTAAACAATTGGAATAACACACATATTGCATATATAAAAAACAAGAATAAAAAGTAAAAAAACAATTTTGTCTGGGTAGTGCCTAGATTGCCTACCCAGACCGCACGTCACTGAAACTTGTCAAACTGTGCAGCCTCTCTGCTCAACCCGTAAATAAATCCATCGATCTGCATAGTTTGTTTGAGTTCTTTAATGGTTTAGTGGTTGATCTTTTGCCAAGTGTGTCAGAGGTTACGGGTTCTAATCTGCACTTGTATAGTTTTTTTTTTCTCTCATCAAAACTGAATATGTTCATCAGTGGTTACAGTCTATATCAAACAGGGACACGTTTGTGTGCATTTTATTTTGAGATTTCACCGGAATGAATAGAGAGTCTCCACAACGGCGATAGATTGAAGCGCGTGTCCGTGAAGACTGCGCGAGCCTGTATCCGTGACACTGATCGCCGCGGCAACGAGCGCTCAGCAGCTTGAGTTCAAAAACACCACATTTTAGCGCTAGATCTCTTATTTAATAGCGAATTAAATTAATGCTCTGCTAGTTAACTGGATATGTTTTATTTATATGTCATAATTACATCCGTGCCGCCTCAATGTTTCAAAAAGTGGTGGGTTCAAAATGACTCATGGCGAAATCTGGTGGGGACGCGTACCCACCGTCCCCACCGAAATCGACGCTTATGCCGAGCACCCCAAAACACAAGCATTATTTTTGCATTGCTTTAGCTTTGCTAGCTTTCATTGCGTGTTGTGCATTTTGGAGGCGGAGCAATGAAGGGAGGGGTGTGTTTGTTTGATTTTAGAGCTGTCAAAATCAATGCGTTAACAACACATGCAATTATTTTTTCCGTTTAACGCATTATAAATATTTAACGCAAATAACACAGCATCCGTTTTTCCTGTCATCCTTTGGCTGCGCTATAGTATATGATCACGCTATCATTCATTCAAGTGCTATTAAACCATTCAAGCACGAAAAGACAAAAATTCACACAGAATGCCGCTTTAGACAGTGTGAACTCTTTCACGCTTCAACGGACAAAAACACACATAAGTCTTAAATGACCGTAAAGAGTTGTGAGGACATCGAATGTGTGTAAGATCTGTGCAGGTCTTAAAGTGACAGAACCCTAATAAACCTGCTTCTGTCACTAAAGAACAAAAGACAAAGAGAAAATCACTCGCCTGCTCTTGACTGATCTTTTGTAGCTTTAATATGGATTAATCTATGTTTAATTTATTTTTTATGAAGTGAAGACGAAGTGAAATGTTTGATAACTTTATTCAATTTCTGTATATTTCCTACCTGTTAGATCAAATATTTAAAATAGTCTGTCTTTGTTGTTTCTACATGAAATTATTACAATATAAAAATATATTAAAATCTTTAATGTTAGGTGATTAATTACAGAAAAAAATATGCGATCAGTTTTTTAATCGATTGACAGCAGTTGATTTCAGATATCAACAGTGTTTCTCAGAAATCGCTTAACTGAACTAGCCTGGGGGAATTTATTTTTCTTTTTTTTGCATTATTTAAGCTAATTAGTATGATACCATCGTTGTCAGATTTTATTGCAAATTTTTTTAATGCTTAAATATATTCTTGACTAAGGTTTCTCTATAGATTTTAGTCTTTCCCAATTCAAGTAACCTGGAGCTGTACGTACTTGACTGGAAAAGTTCAATTGTGCAAAGTTCAGAGAAGTTCAAGACAAGGCAAAAGACACAATGATCAGCACTATGATGCATTTATACATTTAATTTTTATACATTTAAAAATTAAATTTTGCTCCTTTGTATTTCATTAGTTAAAATAAGTTAAAATTTAATTTCATGGAATTGTTTCCCAGCATGCAGTGGCAAGTCATTACTGTTTATTGTGTTGGCACTGGTGGTTGTGTTTGTTGCCCCGTTGAGTAATAAGTGATGTGTGTCTGTCAACTGTCAAGTGCAAATCTTTTTCCTTAAATATTTGGTTGTCACCATTGTGGTTTATGATGTTAAGGATAAACATTTTGGATGAAAATATTGTTCTAAAAAAAATCGATGTGTTGCAATATGTTGTCTTTTACACTTTCAGTTGCAAATGTTTGACAAAAACCTGAAAATTAAATATATATTTTTTTACAGTTAAACAATTGTATCTAGAATACATTAAAAAAATATTTAATTATAGTATTTATATATTTAATTGCATGGAATACTTTCCTAAATTTAATGAAGTTTATTGAATGTCAATTTTTTAAGTGTACACAAAGATTATTTTGTATAAACAACACAACAGTTTTTCTAACCTTCCTGGGCACTGATTTTTCCCCCCTCCAAATGCCACAAACCCTTCCAAGAGGACATTCTTTTCTAAATCTGCCTTTTCCCATCGTTCCTGTGGGAAGAAAAGTTTCATTAAAAATAATCCACTCAGACGAGGGCCAGTCCAGAATACACCAACAGAGGCCGTCTTCCAGCACTCCAAGGTTTCATTTAATAACAAGACATATTTACAGTAATCTCTGAATAACTTTCAATGCACTTTATTGTGCGCATAAATCAAAAATTGCTCGAGTTGCATTAGCAACTCAAAAGCCGACAAAATTAAAGCAACTTTTGAATTGGCCAAAAAGTCCAGCCCTCCAAGGTTTTCGTACATTCAAAAAAATGTGTATAGTTTTCCAATGGACAAGAACTGAATGTTCATTTAGACAGCAGCCATATCCAGTCAGTGTGTAAAATATTTAAGTGCATTTCCACTGTTAGAGAGAGAGAGTTTCTACTAACAGAGTGGCTTTACAGAAGCCTATAGATGTAGGTCTTACCCAGTCTCTGTGATTGGTGCTATTTCTTTCAAGACATTAGTAGACAGAAATGTAATGGAATCTCTAGGCGTTTGCCGGAAGGTTAATTGTGAAGATAACTGTCAGGCCTATTATTCCTGTTTTAATGGAGCACAGCTGGAGTTTTCAAGCATATTGTGACCAGCACTCCACAGCTTGCCAGACAAACTGGAAGGAAGTTTTATTTAAAGAAAATACTAATAAAAGAGATGCCGGTTCTATCTTTGATACCTCATAGAGCCAAAAAAAAAAAAAAACTGTGTAAAAAGACTCCTCAAAAAGTGCAGGAACATTTAATAGTAAAGCACTTTACTTGCTGGGGGAAAAGCATTTTATGAGCATGTGTCTTCTGTCTATTTTATTTTGGTTTATAGTGGAATTTGGGTTAACCTCATCCTGTGGCTGAGGTCATTCAGAAAGGTAAAGTTACTCACAGGTTTGAAATCTTCCGGGTCTGGGAAATACTTGGGGTTTCGGTGAGCCCAGTAAGGAGATAACATCAGCATGTCTCCAGGTGGGATAATATAATTCTGAAAGCAGAAAACACACACACATAAATATACAGTTTCTTTTTAGCTGACAGAAAGCCTGTTAATGTTTGCGTTGTAGCCTGTGTGAGGCAGATCTCTCTCTCTCTCTCTCTCTCTCTCTCTCTCTCTCTCTCGCTCTCTCTCTCTCTCTCTCTCTCTCTCTCTCTCGCTCTCTCTCTCTCTCTCTCTCTCTCTCTCTCGCTCGCTCTCTCTCTCTCTCTCTCTCTCTCTCTCTCTCTCTCTCTCTCTCTCTCTCTCTCAACAAACATAAGTATTAGTCTGTTGCATTTGTCTGAAATTGCTATTGCGCTAGCAGCGCTATATACACAGCCTGCACTTATGGATAGGGATTTTAAGAATGAAATCTTAGCTTTTCTCTCCTTGTTGTACAGTATATATACGGTTTATATTAAAACTCAGGAAAGATGCTGTTTATCTATGTGCTACTATAGTATTTGTTCTGCATAAATCCAAGAGAAACACTGAAAAAAAACAAAATAGATTGTACACTGAATAATCTGTCACGACTGACCTGTAATTTGAGAGGTCGCACTACTTTACGAGTGATGGCTCCAGGGGCCCTCAGCCGAATGCCTTCCATGATACACCACTTCACATATGGCATCCGCTGTAAGTCATCTAGGGTCACCTTTGTCTTCTCCTTGTCTTAAATGCAAAGCAAACACACAAGCACTATAGTGACTATCCGTAGCCTTAAGTACTACTGATGTGTGCTTAAGAGAATGTCTAATTCACTATGAACAAAGCGTGGTTGGATCTGTCTAAACAAGCACAATGAAACAGTTTTATAGGCTACATATATCCTATTTAACTCATGTGCTTTTGCGTTATGCATATAGAGGTGCATATGATTCATTTTGACAACATGCAAATAATGATTATTAGTGCATATGGAAATATTAATCTTATTTTCTGAACAGATTTGACAGAAAAGAATTATACTTAAATGTAAGGCTTGTCAAACACAATGCATGAGAGCTTGCTGTCCTCTAGTGGATTTGTGAGGAAATTCATGAATAAGTGCATGGCCCCAAATTTTGAGAGACAGAGCATAATATAACTATATAATATATAGTTTCTTGAGCAGCAAATCAGCATATTAGAATGATTTCTGAAGGATCATGTGACAGTTAAGACTGAAATAATGATGCTGAAAATTCATCTCTGCCAATAAATTACATTTTAAAATATATTAAAAATAAAAAAGTGATATTTTAAATTGTAATAATATTACAATTTATACTCTATTTTATTAAATAAATGCAGCCTTGGTGAGCATAAGAGACTACAAAAAGTGAAAAGCATTGGAAAATCTTATAGACACACATTTTTGAAGTTAGTTTATGCCTATAATGAAAGCAATTATAAATTGCTAAAAATACACTCACCTAAAGGATTATTAGGAAAACCTGTTCAATTTCTCATTAATGCAATTGTCTAATCACTAATCACATGGCAGTTGCTTCAATGCATTTAGGGGTGTGGTCCTGGTCAAGACAATCTCCTGAACTCCAAACTGAATGTCAGAATGGGAAAGAAAGATGATTTAAGCAATTTTGAGCGTGGCATGGTTGTTGGTGCCAGACGGGCCGGTCTGAGTATTTCACAATCTGCTCAGTTACTGGGATTTTCACCCACAACCATTTCTAGGGTTTACAAAGAATGGTGTGAAAAGGGAAAAACATCCAGTATGCGGCAGTCCTGCGAGCGAAAATGCCGTGTTGATGCTAGAGGTCAGAGGAGAATGGGCCGACTGATTCAAGCTGATAGAAGTGCAACTTTGACTGAAATAACCACCCGTTATAACCGAGGTATGCAGCAAAGCATTTGTGAAGCCACAACACGCACAACCTTAAGGCGGATGGGCTACAACAGCAGAAGACCCCACCGGGTACCACTCATCTCCACTACAAATAGGAAAAAGAGGCTACAATTTGCAAGAGCTCACCAAAATTGGACAGTTGAAGACTGGAAAAATGTTGCCTGGTCTGATGAGGCTTGATTTCTGTTGAGACATTCAGATGGTAGAGTCAGAATTTGGCGTAAACAGAATGAGAACATGGATCCATCATGCCTTGTTACCACTGTGCAGGCTGGTGGTGGTGGTGTAATGGTGTGGGGGATGTTTTCTTGGCACACTTTAGGCCCCTTAGTGCCAATTGGGCATCATTTAAATGACACGGCCTACCTGAGCATTGTTTCTGACCATGTCCATCCCTTTATGGCCACCATGTACCCATCCTCTGATGGCTACTTCCAGCAGGATAATGCAACATGTCACAAAGCTCGAATCATTTCAAATTGGTTTCTTGAACATGACAATGAGTTCACTGAAATAAAATGGCCCCAACAGTCACCAGATATTAACCCAATAGAGCATCTTTGGGATGTGGTGGAACGGGAGCTTCGTGCCCTGGATGTGCATCCCACAAATCTCCATCAACTGCAAGATGCTATCCTATCAATATGGGCCAACATTTCTAAAGAATGCTTTCAGCACCTTGTTGAATCAATGCCACGTAGAATTAAGGCAGTTCTGAAGGCGAAAGGGGGTCAAACACAGTGTTCCTAATAATCCTTCAGGTGAGTGTATATCAGGTTTTTTGTCTAATGTTGGCTGAGAGTATGGGAGGGGCTATAAAGATGGAAACCCATTTGTTTTGAGAGATTGGTTTTTACCTTGGTCACCGAGGGCAGTGCTGATCTGATCCATTGCAATCTTATACACTTCAGGATTGGACACAATAAAAGCAATGGCCCAAAATGTTATCTAGAATAAAGTGAAACGTTTGTTCTCAGTAACATTCTGTTCATCTGTTAATCTGACTTCACACCAGCACTGGCATAAACCTCTCACTTACTGGTATAGCATTTGCCAGGGAAGCCCAAAGCAAAAGTAAACAATAATTTGGTAGATATTTGTCAGGTACTGAAGTAGTCAGGTGCTGTAGTAAAGTCTAGGGAGAAACAGTGACAGATTAGGAACTCTTTGGATTTAATTGCATTATTAAAGGGATAGTTCACCAAAAAATGAAAATTCTGTCATCCTTTACTCACCCTCATATCGTTACAAACCTGTATGCATTTCTTTCTTCGGCTAAGCACAAAAGAAGATATTTTAAAGAATGTTGATAACCAAACAGTTTAAATTCACATTGACTTCCATTATATTTTTTGTCCAAACAATATACCAAATCTATTTTGTTCCCGGCTGTCTTCGAAATCTAATACAGGTTTGGAATGACATGAGGGTGAGTAAATGATAACAGAATGTAAATTTTTTGGGTACACTATTCCTTTAAACAATGGCCAGGTACGGCAGAATGAGTCTATTATGCTGATTCCAAATATACATATATGATAATGAGAAAAACAAAACTTCAACAAAAACAAAACAAAATTTCAATGTCTTATCGTCCTACAAAAAAGGCTTGGAAGCCTGACTGAAACTCTTTAGCCCCCTCTATTGTGCAAACATGTTCATACATTTAACATCAATATGGAACTATTCAGTTTGGCATTAGACTCTATCCCATATGTCTTGAGATCAACATCTTAAGTAAAAATTGAAATAATTTCACACTTTTTTTGAAAGTATTGTATAAAGAATGAAACAGTTGGCTGATATAAGCACTCCATTTCAGTTTCCATGGATAAAAAAAAAAGTAAGATCCCTATAAAGGCCATAGTTGTCTTTTATCATCAACATGGGGAGGAATTTTTTGTATATTACCTTTCCATAACTCTCACTGTTGAGAGTCTCCTCTGCGTTGGCAACCATATTTCTTAGCAGAGAAATTAGCCATTGCTTTGAGTTTGCCCATTTCCTTAAGACAGAAAAGAAACATCCTTTACCTCTTTGGCTATAGATGTTTTGAATGCATTTAAGAAACATATGTAGATATGCAAGAACTTTAGTCGAGTATCGTTTTAAGTAACTTGTGGAAACATGATTAAGGAGACTAATTGTGTTTAATAATTGCAGTTTTCAGTCATATTGTGGCAGTACCGGTCACATACTTCAGGAACATGTCTGGGAGTTGGGAGCCATACTCAAATCCATCATCATATGTTGTGAACTTCTCAAGGAACTCCTGCCTGGAAAGGGCACTACTGGGGGAGTTACATCGGCCCAGTAAGTTACTCATCACTGCTGGGTACATAACACTCCTGAAAACAAGTTAAGAAGTGTCTAGTTCAGTTTTAAAGAACAATTTTTACTTGAATGTATCTTGTCAGATTGGAGGATTCATGTAACGGATTATAATATATTATAGTCTACATATCATAAGCATAATCTAATGATATGCAGTGGCATTATTAGGCACAGAATTTCTAATTTCTGTGTTAAACAGTTGTGAAATGTATGGAAGGTATCTACTGTTCCCTACGGGGAACTTTAGCACAATGTAAATAATTGATGTAGGAAGACTATACTTGATGAGCTCATTTAGCTGTCCAGATCCTTCACTTCCAAGGCTCTCCAAATGGTCATTAAATTCTTCACAGAGATGAGCGGAGAGCATTGCCGTGTTGCCCGGAGTCAGTCTGCCCTTGATTATGGTGATACAGGTCGGATGGGTCTTAAAGAAACTGTCTTTGCTGATTGAAGCTGGACACGAACGCGAACAAGGTTAACATGAGTAATCACATTATCACCGACTACAATATTGATGATGTTTATCTTTGAGTTCTGTCAGACTCAGTTCTAAGGTCACGTGTAAAAGAGTAATGGCATAGATTCAAATGTATTGCATTTATTGCTAACATTGTACCTGTGTTGTAAACAGGTTCTTGCACTGCTTGTTCAAAATCAACATCTTTGGAAGTGAAAAAAGCTCGGAAGTCCTCATTTAGGGTCACAAACGTCAGTCTCTTCCCAGCAGCTACAACAGTGAAAACTGGTCCATACTAGGGGACAAAAAATGCTATTATAGTTTTAGAAATTGTATTTTATTATTTCTATTTCATACAAATGATAACATCAATGAAAAAATACAGTACAAAACAGGCAATTCATTTAGTGACCCGCCTATAGTGAACCTTAAAAGACTTTTTTGTGTGATTTGTGCCTTGGCAAAAGCAATTACTGAATTTTAGAGCAGTTGTCAATTCAGCAAACCTCTCATTAGCTTATAGCTTTCACAGAACTGGCACAGTCGTGCCCAGAACAAAGATTGTGTCAAAAAAGGCCATTGTGTGCAGCTCCTGCCCTAGTTGCATAAATTAATGATTCTGAACTGAGCTGTCCTCAAACTCGGTTAGTATGGCACAGCTCGAAAACAAAACACACCAAGATTGGCCACAGGGTAATATTTTTGCAGTTGGTAATGAAAGTATAAACAGCCAGCCATCACAAAAATAAAATTCTTGTAATCCCACAATGTTAATAAATATCCATGCATTATGAGCAAACATTCTAAAGCAAAGAAAAAAAAGAAAAAATAAGTGTGTACATTTTCTAATTATGATTATATTGATTATATAATATAAATAATGTGCGGCTAACTTTAAAAGAAAACCTAAAACATAAAATTATAATGCATAATGAACTGTTTGTGCCTTTAAGCCAAATGCAAATGTTCCAGTTTGTCTGTTGTCTATCATGGCTGTTTTCTCTCTCTATTAGGGGTGTAACTTTTATTTTTTATTGTATTACCACACTGTGCTTTTAAATTGTTCGCATAATAGTTGAGTGCAGCAGGTTCATCACAATTTGCATGGGAGGAGCTGGACTTCTGAACCCACTGGCAGACCAAACCTGTATGATTTATGCCACAGACAATTTGTAGACTTTTAAATTCAGTTTTATGTTTTTATTTTATTTTATATATTTTGTGGAAAAAATTAACAACACTGAAATAAAATTTCAGAAATCCCACTGCACTGTCACTTGCATAAATTAAAATATAACATTAATTAGTATTAGTAATATATCTCTAAAGAGAGAGTATAGGCTATACAGTTATGATTCTTCATGCAAATAATTTTCTGGAAGGGCAAACTTACTTTGGCTCTGGCTTGCTGGATGAAATGCAAAGGTGCTTTGCCAAATTCAAAAGCAGCACCAAACCAAGGTATCCAACCTCTTATGCATGGAGGAGCATTGGGGTGACTTTTACCAAAAATAAGATGAAAAGAAATAATCACAATAGACACAGACAAAATTAAAGTAATCCATTCCATCGCAATCTAGAGTGCAATGATGCTCGACTGGAACGCATATGATGGTAGAAAAAGTCCTGTTAACATATCTGTATCAGATCGGATTCCCTCATTACGAACTCTGAGCCATGACCCCCCACACACACAACACCGCTAACCCCTCCCACTCTAACCAACCCATTGTATCATTAGCCCCTCCTATTACAACACTAACCCCTCCCACAATCTTCTCACACCATGACATAACCATAGATATCATATAGAGACTAGATCTATATGATGTCTATGGACATAACCCCTCCTATTGTATTTTTTTTTTAGCTCGATAGCCCCATCCCACTGTGCGACAGGTGTTGCTACGTGTAGGATATCGCGCTGCTGACTGAGCAGTTTATTTAAATTCAGTTGATCGATATATATATTTATTTATATTTATATACACACACATATTGCATGTCATGCTAAATGTTATAAAGTAGGCTATATCTTTGTCTGTTAGCAAAATTCTTTTAAAGTAGGCTACGTACATATTTTTTTGCTACAGAAAAAACAACAACAAACATAATGTAATATATTTATACAGCCCTACAGATTAAATACAATACGATACAATAATACATTTTGTCTCAATTTAAGATATAATAGTTAAAAAATGTATTAAGTTAAATCACAATAATAAATAACTTGCAATAGGCCTACTATGAAATACAGGATTTCATTATACTTATTCCCAATATATTTTTAAGAAACAAAATAAGTAAACAAAACAGTTGTAAAATATTAATTTGCTTTTTATATGAAGCAGCAGATTTTTAAAACACGATAGCTGACGGCACATCTGTGACGCCACACTCCATCCGGGTCCTCCGCGCCTGGGCCATGACGTCACGGGGTCCAGGAATGGCGGCGCTGTCTGCAGAGGGAAGCAGTCCGAAGAGCCCGAAACTTTGTTCCTAACATCACTCAGCGGCTACACGAGCTCCACTGTTCCACCGACGGCCATACCCAGCTCTTAAAGAGCCAGCGCAACAGCGGAACCCAGTCTCGACGTTGTTACCGCTGAATTCTAACGTCCCAGGCTCTATTAGTTTGGTTGACTTTGCGAGGGCCAAAAGACAAGAGCAAAGACAGCGACTAACGGTACATAAAAACAACAAGCACCCACAGAGCATAATTTTTCGTGTCCGTCCATTTCATAGAAGGATCTTACTTGTGTTTTGCTAGTTTTGTGTGTGTGTCTTGCTCATAAAACGAAAGGCAAGACGCTGGCCTGATAAGGTGAAGCCACCAGCTGCGGGTTTGATGCCACGATGGAGAGTTTAACACTGAGCGATGTCGAGCAGAAATATTACTCTGAACTCTTCCTCTCCTGTGATGTCGATAACACCAAGAAAGTGGCTTCCAATGGCAAAGTTCTGGACCTCTTCCGGGCGGCCCAGCTCTCAAGCGAAGTGGTGCTTCAGGTAGAGTAACGTTATACATCTAATTCAGATACGTGTGTATTAGATATTAGTCAGCAGAAATGTGTTGTTATGCTTATACACTTAAGTAAATCGAATTGACTACGTGAGTTCATCGTCTCAGACATGCCAAGGGCTCTAATGGCTCATATGGGCGATGTCAAGAGTATTTAGACCGGAATGACGAATCAATCTCATTGTTGACGAGTTACACAGATGAATTGGTGATGCATCTGCAGTGTTAAACTTTGTTTCCTGTTGTGCAAGTCAGTAGACTTATTAGTTGTGCCTGCTTCCTCTTAAATATAAGCATAAATTGTTTTTTTCTGCTTATGTCAGGAAAACCATTAGGTTGATGACTCTTGAAATGTGTTTTTCTCGCTTGATAGTATGCATAATGTGTGATCCTATATTGAGGGAATTAGACAAGACTCAAACTTATTAACTGTAGCTGGTCCATAACTTGTTGATAATATGCTATAAAGCTCTAACAGTTTTATACTCAAGCTTCTTTTGGGAGACTACTTACAAAACATGGTTGATGGTTCTTGAAATGTCATACAGATGTTTTTGTTTCATCACTTGGTGCTTATTAGCTAACACTCATCTTTTGGGTCAGGTATTGTTAGAGCATGAACATTTCAAAAACTTGTGGTCTTCTTAGTCTAATTGCTTCTAGATCTTTGGTGTGAAGGGGTGTGCATGAGTTGCTAGTGAAAATTACATATTGTTAAAATGTTGATGTTGTCTGAGCAACAGATTTATTGATTTGTAATACTAAAGTAATTGACAGTAGGGCATTTCATTGAAGGTTTACTTGTGAGATATTAGCGTTTTGTTATATGTTGTTGCTCTGATTTCTCATGTTTCATTAATTTTTATATCAATATTTAGCTTTAAGATTGAGAACTGTTAATCAGTCTAGTAGGCACAGTAATGTTTATTAAATATTTTAGTTTTTTATGTTTTAAGTGAGTTGTATTCGGTACGCTGCTATTATATTGGTGAATACTTGGCCATACTGTTTTGTGGATGGAGAGATGGAGAGCAGAGACCCATTGTTACATATGTACGTAAGTGTTTAATTTTATGCCTGGCCCATAACATACATTACTGTTCAAAAGTTTGGGGTCAGTAATGTATATTTTTATTTTAAAGAACTAATTAATACTGTCATTCATCAAGAATGAATTAAATTGATCAAAACACAGTAAGTACATTTATAATGTTACGAAATATTTTTATTTCAAACAACTACTGTTCTTTTAAACTTTCTATTCATCAAGGACTCCTGAGTGTATTAGCCTACAGTTTCCACAAATATGATAATAGTTTCAACACTGATAATACGATTTTTTTTCTTGAGCTCCAAAATAGTGTATTAGAATAACTTTTGAAAGATCATGTGACACTGAAGACCGGAGTAACTGGTGTCATTAAAATATTATTTAGCTAGTTATTTTTAGTGCATTGCTCTATACTGTATTTTTATGTACATTAACTTTTATTCACCTCTAGTCATGTTTATGTATGGTCACCTTTTTTGTAGATGTTAAGCTCAGTTTATCTCATTGAAAGTTTTGTTTCCATTCTCTTAGATTACTGAGCTGTGTGGGGCCACACGTCTCGGTCATTTTGGTCGGAGTCAGTTCTACATTGCACTGAAGCTCATTGCACTGGCCCAGTCTGGAATGCCCCTGCGTGTGGAGACCCTGAACAGTGGTAAGTAGCAACAAACCTTATTTATAGCTATTTCTGCTCGTGTGTACTGTATGCACCAAATCAAAATATAATTTTAATGTGAAGTTATCACATGCATGTAATATTGCAGACACTCTTTTTGCAGATGACATTTGCTGCCCCATTACATAACAAGAATTAGACTAGAGGATAAAAAAAATACTTCCTTTCTGTTGCATTTGTATATTTCTGTGAACTTTTTGTGCCTTTAAGCCAAATGCAAATGTTCCGGTGTAACTGTTCAAATTGCTTATGGTTTCGTTTTTGTCACTGTTTTAGTGTCATGGTTTCGGTACGGTTCAGTATGTGCTATGTTCAGGGAAAAAACTGACTGTTTGCTTGCTGTCAAATAAAAAGAGTAATCAAACAAACAATCAAACTACAAGCAACAGAACAAATACAAAAGAGCAAAGATACAAATAAAATAAACAGTGCTTTTTAAGTTTTTCAGATATCTAACATTAGTCTTCATGCAGAGAAATTGAATAAAGTAATCAAATGTGAATAAATAACTGCATTTAATCTTCAGTAGCTATTTAGGCAAGCGCAGTGATGGATTTCCTTGTCTTATGATGTTTGATTAACATTAAAAACACAGACTGCAGGAATATTAGGCTGCTGTCACTTTAAGACATTATGCACAAATCCAATACACTAATACTGAACGCATGCGTTCTTTCTCTACTGTTTACGTTCACTTAAGACATAACCTGCTGTGTTTGCTAGCACACTCGCCAAACAGGGCGTGTCGGACATCATTTTTGTGAGAATTTTTCTGTTCAAGCGCATGACTTTAAAGAGAACTCAACCTTTGTGCGAAAAAAAGTTTTTTTTGGCTTCTTCCTGCGCTTGAATGTTTAAATTGGCAAGCGTTAAAGGGATAGTTCACCCAAAAATAAAAATTTTGTCAGTAATTACTCTCCCTCATGTTCTTCCAACCCCGTAAGACCTTCGTTCATCTTCAGAACACGAATTAAGATATTTTTGATGAATCTGAGAGCTGGCTCACTCCTCCTTAGACTGCTAGGGAATTGATATCTGCCAGCCCAGAAAAGTTATTAAAGACATCGTTAAAATAGTCCAAGGGACTACAGTGGCTCAATCTTACGTTTTTCAAGCGACGAGAATACTTTTTGTTTGCAAAAATAACGACTTCATTCAACTATTCATTTTCACAGAACACTATTTGACCAAAAATGTCACAGTTGTCTTATAAAGACCTCATTGACTAGCATGTACCGTCATGTTTAACTTTTACACAAGTTAAACATGACGGTACATGCTAGTCAATGAGATGAATCAATTCGGCTCCACAACAACTTTAAAAATGTATCAATAACCATTCAGAAATGTCCAAGTGTAGTCTTAAAGTTGCATCCTCTCCTGAGTCCCTCCGTAAGGCTGCACGATTAATTGCAATTTACATGAAATCGCAATTAAACCAATTTGGCTTATCGCGATTATGAAATCGCAAATGCTGCGATTATTTTTTATGTGCAGCTTGTCATTGATGTACGGCTCTGTAAACGCTGCGCCATCTGAAAGCAACTGTGAGTTTGAGTCGCTTATAACGTGCATTTGAAAAAGCAAACATCTTTCCAAACATGAGAAGCATTTATGAGCCTCTTGTCCAACTAAAAACAACATTTAATAACATGCTTTTACTCCAAACTCACTTCATAACGACAGTTGAGCATCCTTCTGTGAGATGATGTGGCTTCTTACACAGAATAAGGCAGTCGTGTGTTTATAAGTCATGTTTAATCAGACAAAGTGTTTAAATTTTCTGTTTATTCAGCTACAGCGATAGGGATTTCCTGGAATGATGTGCGTTATAGTATTTCT
This sequence comes from Siphateles boraxobius, assembly GCF_051911475.1. Taxonomy (NCBI): domain Eukaryota; kingdom Metazoa; phylum Chordata; class Actinopteri; order Cypriniformes; family Leuciscidae; genus Siphateles; species Siphateles boraxobius. Next base: position 676,172 of record NW_027509208.1, on the reverse strand, counting down.
GCGGCGGGGCGTATTTGGCGTGTCTGCGTTAGTGCGCCCTCTGGTGTTCAGATGAAGCAGCGTTAACTACCGATCAGCCGCACTGCTCTGACAAGCTGCGCATTAAATAATCGCAGCCTTTGCCAAATCGCGTGCGGTTTCATTGCGATTAATCGCGCAGCCCTACTCCACTGCTGGTTATTTCTGAGATTTTAAATGAGTGAGCTTATTGGTTTTTTTGTTTTTCGGTTCCGAATTTCGGTTCCGGGTATTGCGCATCATTTGAATCATTCCCGCAGGTCTTGCGTTTATAATGCGGGAAATTCCCGCAAACATTCATTCAATCTAGCATGTAGGCCTATGAGTAAATTTTACCTAACAGATTATAAGATCAAATCAGTCATTTTAAAACTTTCTGCGAGACGCAATTTCACAAACAGCGTGAGTGATTCTGCCAATGCCGCGTCTTCTCTGTCTCTTAAAATAGGTTACACAAGGCAAGCCAATCGCGCTGCAGCTGCAGGCGGCGACTCTAGACTCTCGCCTTTCAGGAGTCGGGACATTTGATGGAAATGTCACTTGCACAATCGGGCCATTGCATCGTCACTATTGTTTATAATTTGTGCGTCTTTTTAAGTCTTACCTATTTAAACATTCAAGCGATTTTAACCCGAATAACAAACAGGTCGTGAGTAACAAAACTGAGTTATTTTTCTTGAATTATAGCGCTTTAACGGTCAAAAGCACACAACATTGTCTAAATTCCAGTCTTGGGGAGTTTCCTCTCAAACACAATCGGTTATGTCTTAAAAAAATAATACAAAAAGAAAATGCATGTGACACTATAATGGAAACAGTATGGGCCGTTCACGTTACGTCTTTTGCGCGTTCATCCTTTGCTGAAACGTCTTCGTCTTCATGGAGAACGTGGCTCATGATTGCTAAGCAACAGGAGCCCTTTTTAAAAGAGGAGAAAGTGGCGCGGACTGCGCTTTACATGCAACATGTGAACGTGGATCCGTGCACTAGCTCTTAAAGTGAGAGTAGCCTAAAATGTGTCTGTCATTATTGTATATAAAACAACAAAAGATAGCATTAATTGTAAGGAATCAGGATTAATAGCCTATGTATTCAAATTATACAGGACTAAACAACTATTCCGTGTTATTTTACATTTGATTACTTTTTTCCGTTTCTAGCGTTTCTGAATACTAGTGTTAGACCTAAACTTTTCTCTTTATTTCATGTATTTATTTGTGCTACTTTTTTCAATTTAATTCAAAGATTGAAATCAAGCTTCCTTTTGTTGTGGAAACTAAAAAAAATGACCCCATTGTAAAAACATAAATGCAATGAGTGAGCAAACATTTAGCTGAACGTATTTTTTAATAATTGTCTAAAAAAAACTCCCCCCTCAAATTAAAAAATCCCCCCCCATAAGAATGACCTAAAGGGGGATTTCCCCCCTATTTTCCAAAACGAAATTCAGGCCCTGATATATATATATATATATTTATCCCAAACAGGAAGCCCTGTGCAAACGCTCTACATGAATTTTGTAAGGTTAGACACAAGACCTTGTAAAAGAATGAGAAACTGACAGTGGTATAAATAAGCAGGAAATACGACCCGACTCATAGCCTTGAAGATACTGCAAGAACACAAAGTCACAGTCAACAGGAAATTGCTGACAGAGTTTAGATATGCTTTGGACGAACTTGGTTTCTATTGATTTCTTTTCCATTGATTTTAAAGTTAGTAATGAAAACTTTTGACCTCAAAAAACATCAGTTTAGTAGTGCTGACAGTAGCTGAATATTAAATCTGGCTCTGTGTGTAGAAGTCTAATGTGGAGTTGTGTTTGCAGTAAGGGATCTGCCCCTCCCTCGCTTTGTGATGGGCAAGAACGAGCAGGAGACGAGGCACGCGGTCATGTTCGCAGACGCAGAGAATCAAGGGCACTACTTCCCCAGACCTCCAGTCCGAGTGCAAGCCAAAAAAGTGTCAGCGCACGAGATGATTCAGCCCTGTGTGCCCACTGTTGATCCTCAGGTACTACAGCATATATCCCACGTACTATCATTAAATATGTCAAAATATGAAGAAGAAGAAAAGAAAATCTGTTCTTTAGGCCTTTCAGGGTGAATGTAATCTGCTAGATGTGTCACTGTCTTATGTTGTTAATATTAGAAGGACAACAATCGCCCCAGTTAGGACTCCCACTTCGCCCCAATATTTAATATTAATGTGGTAATTATCTATTAATATAAGTTATTATAAAGTGTTGCTCTTATTTCTATGTACTTGAGCGAGTCCTAGGCAAATCTAACTTAAAGATCAGTTTCTTATACTGGTGAGTGTTTGATATTAAAGGTCATATGATGTACTTGATTCTTCGTTTACTTAAACTATAACAATGTCTATCATTTTGGGGTCTATTAAAATGGGGCTACTTGAGGCTATGCGTATAAGGCCAGATGCCATTATTTTTTTCAATACGTTTTTTTAAATGTATAATATTATTATTTAACTTATATTAGCATTTAACTTAAAACATTGTAGTTAAATAATCAGGTGTGTTTAATAATGTATTTGTTTTTGCTGCAGTAATACACTTTGTATAGCCAATTGTGAAAAACAAAAAATATTATTTAAATTGAAAAAGTATTTTTTTATTATTATTGTTTTATTTTATTTATTGAGGCCATCTGTTTGGCCAAAAGAATTACTAAGTAACTAATTTTGTTTATCTCTGGCTCCAGCCGGACACCACATCTCCTGTAGTGTCGCCGCACCAGTCCCCTCCCACTTCGCCCCATGCCTGGAGGAAGCACAAGCGCCAGGCCAGCGGTGGAAACGTGGACAGACAGCCCTCAGTGCCAGGAGTTGTTTGGACACCTTTTAGAGAAGCACAGCCAGGTATTCTGTTTAATAATGGCATAATTTCTTATTTTGCAAACAGAATAACCTTCCTTAACAACATTAAAAAAATTATATTATAGATTTATTTAAATATCGTAATATAATATTTAATATTGATGTGGTAGTTATCTATTAAAGGATTAGTTCACTTTTAAAAAAACTTTTGCTGATAATTTACTCACCCCCATGTCATCCAAGATGTCCATGTCTTTCTTTCTTCAGTCGAAAAGAAATTAAGGTTTTTGATGAAAACATTCCAGGATTTTTCTCCATATAATGGACTTCAATGGGACCCAAATGGTTCAAGATCCAAATGACAGTTTCAGTGCAGCTTCAAAGGGCTTTAAACGATACCAGACCATGAATACGGGTCTTATCTAGCGAAACGATCGGTCATTTCAAAAATAAATAAAAAAGTTTAAGTTTTATAGGCACAAATGCTCGCCTTGCTCTGTTCTGTGATGCGCGTTCGTGATGGCACGTAATACCCAATCACGTTGAAAAGGTCACGCTTGACGCAAGCGGAAGTACCGAGTCAGTGTTTACAAATGTGAGGAAAGAGGACCATATACACATATTCAAATGTCTTTGTGTCAGTTTACCGTTTAAAATGCCCATTTTGTGTGCGTATCCTGGGTGTTTTAATATTAAAAAGGCTAAAAGTATACATTTGTAAACACTGACTCGGTACTTCCGCTTGCATCAAGCGTGACCTTTTCAACGTAATTGCATATTACCTGCCGTCACAAACGCGCGTCACAGGACAGAGCAAGGCGAGCATTTGTGCTTATAAAACTTAAACTTTTTTATTTATTTTTGAAATGACCGATCGTTTCGCTAGATAAGACCCTTATTCATCGTCTGGTATCGTTTAAAGCCCTTTGAAGCTGCACTAAAACTGTCATTTGGACCTTGAACCGTTTGGGTCCCATTGAAGTCCATTATATGGAGAAAAATCCTGGAATGTTTTCATCAAAAAACTTAATTTCTTTTCGACTGAAGAAGAAAGACATGGACATCTTGGATGACATGGGGGTGAGTAAATTATCAGCAAAAGTTTTTTTTTTTAAAGTGAACTAATCCTTTAATATTAGTTATTATAAAGTGTTGCTCTTATTTCTGTGTACTTGAGCGAGTCCTAGGCAAATCTAACTTAAAGATCAGTTTGTTACACTGGTGAGTGTTTAATATTAAAGGTCACATGATGTACTAGATGCTTACTAAATGTTGATGTATAATTTTGTTTAATTGATTCAGTCCTATCTTTTTTTTAACTATTCATTCTTTATCTTTCCCGTATCTGTGTCTTGTTTAAGGACCAGTAACAGGTGACGGGATGTGGTCCGCCCATTCACCCCCTCCTGTCCAAGAAACTTGGGTCAGCTTTACAGACACCCCTCCCTCCAGCACACTTCCAATGCATCCCCCCTCAGCTCAGGTAATAGAGTGCAGGCCTCCATGTATACATTTGTTATGTATACAATGAAGTCTGTCACCAATAGCCTGCTGGAACCAAGGCTTCTGTGGCAGAACAGATGTTTAATTTTGTGTGCATGGCAGCACAAAAGTAGACTATATTAAACCCCAAGTGGATGCATGTCCAGCGAATTACCAGTAGTACAAGGGATTTAAAAGGCTGGTAGCTGAGCAGTTGTTTATACTGTTTAAAAAAATCTTACCAACCCCAAACTTTTTAAGTGTAGTTCACATATTCGAGTATATTACAAAATCTAATTTTATTTTTCCCTCTTCTTTTCCAGCCGGAGAGCACAACAGTAAGGCCCGTTGTGTCTTCAATGATCACAAATGAAATCCAAAGACAGACCAGTGGTTACGATGACCCCTGGAAAATCACAGATGAGCAAAGACAGTATTACATAAACCAGTTTAAGACCATTCAGGCAGATCTCACTGGTTTAATCCCTGGTAATTGAGACCTCATTTTGAACAGTAACTGCCTATCTGCTGAACTTGCCAACCTAAAAATGAATCCGTCCTCTGTTGTTCAGGCTCTGCCGCGAAGGAATTCTTTACGAAGTCGAAACTGCCTATTCTAGAACTGTCTCACATTTGGTAAGTAGTTTCACATCGAAGGGTTACATTGTCTCTCTTTGTTTATTTTGGATGAGCTTGGTATAGATTGCCTTGAAGGGATAGTTCACCCAAAAAGTGTCATCACTTGCTCACCCTCATGTTGTTTCAAACCTGTATAAGTTTCTTTCTTCTGTTAAACACAAAAGGTATTTTGACGAATTTTGGTAACTAGATCGTTAACGGGAGCCATTTACTTCCATAGTTGCTACTAGGGATGGGACGATTGCCGGTTTCACTATAAACCACGATAAAATGTACTGACGGTTAGTATTATCGTTTAAAATTTAATTATCATTAAAACCGTGTTTGATTATCGTGATTTTAATAACATAAATCCTGTCCAGCCAGCAACAGTTTGACACAGGTGCGCAGCACGCAATGTTTTTTTTTTTTTTTACCTCAATACCAAAACTATGTCTGGGAAATAATTGGGCACCAAATGTTTTGAGTTTAAATATTTTATCTCACTCACTTGACATAAACGTGAAGCTTCCGCAAAGAAAAGTTCGCAGCAAGTGGCTTTGAGCCAAAGACAAACGAACAAGTTCAAACAAGACTATTAAGAGTGACATTTAAGAGATGATAATGTATATTCATTGTAGACTTATTACACTGTTTTTTTTTTTCTTTGAATATTGAATTGAGATAAATGTTTTAAATCTTACCCGTTAAATCCATTTTGTACAGCGGACAAAACTCATCCAGACAAGATGATCGCAACAATATTATCAAACTCTGTAAACAATAAATCAACTCAAAAAGAATCAAAAATGGTGACGCAAGACGGCAAGTTGTATTTGAATGAAATGAGAGAGCGCGTCGTTGTGATACATGGATGTGCGCTGTGTTATAATGTGTTGCTATTGACGACGGTCATTATAAGGAAAGAAATGCCACAGAATCTTGCTCTAAAAACTGCATAGAGCTGCTTCTTTTTTTATGATTTTCAAATATAAAACTTGTCGAAATGTTTTCAGTGTGAGCATCAGTTCTTTTTGAACACTTTCATCTCGTGTTAACAAAACCGTTATAATATTGATAATCACGATAATTTTGGCCACTATAATCGTGATATGAAATTGTCATACCGTCCCATCCCTAGTTGCTACCATCAACTATTTGATTACCAACATTCTTTAAAATATCTTCTTTTGTGTTCAACAGAAGAAAGAAACTCATACAGGTTTGAGTGTGAGTAAATGACAATTTTCATTTTTGGGTCAACTATCCCTTTAAACAGATGTGTATCCAAGGTTATCAGCCTACTCGAAAACTGCATATGTTGATAATCCTAGCCATTTGCATTCGATTTGTTAATGTCCTGTCTTTGAAAAAGGAAGTTGTCCCTGTCATCTGCTTCTTTGTACCTTTAAATATTCATCTTATCTGTATTGACTGACTGACTGACCTGACTTTACCTTGCAGGGAGCTATCAGATTTTGATAAAGATGGTGCACTGACCCTGGATGAGTTTTGTGCTGCATTTCATCTCGTAGTCGCTAGGAAAAATGGTTATGACCTTCCTGAAAAGCTCCCCGAGAGCCTAATGCCAAAGCTTATTGACTTGGATGACTCAGCAGGTAAGCAGAAAAGCCTCACACTAATCACGGCTTCAAATCGGGCTATATGGAGCCCTTTCATAACATTTCACTGATTTTTTTTAAAGCATGGGCATGTTAAATATATTTAAAGTGATAGTAAAAACTTTACAAAAAAATTATATTTCAAATAAATGCTGTTCTTTTGATCTTATTTATTTTAAAAAAATGACGGTTTCCACAAAAACATTAAACAGCACAACTGTTTTCAACTCTGAATGTCAAGAAATGTTACTTGAACACTAAATCCACATATTAGATTATTAGAAATCAGCATATGATTTTTGAAGGATCATGTGATGCTTTAATGGCTGCTGAAAAGCTTTGCCATCACAGGAATAAATTATATTTTAAAATATAAATATATAAAATGTATAATATTTTACCGTATTATTGTTTTTTTTCCCGTAATAAATAAATAAATGCAGCGAAGTGGCCATAAAAGACTTCTTTCAAAAACATTTAACAAACCTTTTAGTTGAATGTTCAGTTGTTGTGTGGGTTGTCATATACTCTTTTAATTTACATATACACAGTTTAAAGTGATTTTAAATTAAGTCTAATGTAATTGGTCCAAAATCTGCATATTAAACCAAAAATATGTTACAATTATTGTGTTTTTATCACTTCCCGACATTTTACTTTCATTGTGGATAGAGAACAAACTTGCTTCTAATTCCAATAACAGCTTCACAGGATGTGAGCCTGTATCTTAGCAACAGGGATGCATATTAAAATGGAGCATAAAAAATGCCCTTGGGACCCCTTAGAGTCCTTGTGAAGTTTGCCGTTTTAGATGTAAATTATTGTTCTGCTTATTCTATAATTATGCTGAATGTCTGCATAAAGTTTTTATTGTCTGTATGTATGTTACAGTAGTTCCAGAACCTGGTACTGAAGTTAGCTTCTCTGCTTCCCCTGTGGAAGTCACTCCAAATAAGTCTCCTTCCATGCCTTCCCTGAACCAGAACTGGCCTGAGCTCAACCAGAACAATGAGGTTTGGACTGTCGAGTACTCTATGTACCTTACCTCTGTCACTGATATTTGTATTTCTATCTGCATTTATCTTTACGGGACAATAGAACTAATACACTTCTGCTTGGAAGAAAGAGGTGCTAGTGAAGCACACTTTCATCTCATCACATGTAACACTCACACGAGAATTGTCGTGACAGTTAATGCTTCACTGTGATGTTGTGAATGTGTTGTCCTTGTATTCAAAACTGCTGAACTGAAGTCACATTTTTAAAATAAATATTTCTAGTTTTAGATAAACCTCCTAGAATACTCCGTAATGTGAAATATTTCCAAGTAAAACAAAGTATTCAGTGGGAAACTGAATTGATTGGATTGGGGGCACTTTAAACCAAGACAATGGGCTATAATTTTGTGGTTGCCATTTATTTTTCAAGGTTATATCAAGGTTTAGGTCTGCATAAAGCTGTTATGAAAGTAGAGAAGGTTATTACATTTTGATTGAAGATGATGAAAATAAACCCAATTCTACGAAAGCCCATATTAAAAAAAACATTCTTTGGTAAATAATTGACATTAAAAAGTGAAATTGACAGATACTGCATCATAATTATGATATAAAAAGTCCTAAATATGAGAAGTACTAGATTAACTGTTAAACATCACACAACAGAACTCGGGATATTTAATATCCCAATAAAATCACACACTTCACCTTCAAAAAGAACTTAAAGATGGCATAAAATCAAAACAGACCATATTCACTATTTTCTTAAAGGGATAGTTCACCCAAAAATTGAAAATTCTGACATCATTTACTTACCCTCAAGTTGATCCAAATCTGTAGGAGTTTCTATCTTCTGCTGAACACAAAATAAAATAGTTTGAAGAATATGGGTAACCAAACAATTGATGGACCCCATTGACTTCCATAGTATGAAAAAATAATAATACTATGGACGTCAATGGGGACCTTAAACTGATTATTGACATTCGTCAAAATATCATCTTTTCTGTTCAGCAGAAGAAAGAAATTCATACAGGTTTACTTGAGGGTAAGTAAATGATGACAGAATTTAAATTTTTGGGTGAACTATCCCTTTAAGAAAATACTAAATAGGGTCTGTTTTGATTTTATGCCATCTTTCAGTTCTTTTTAGCCCCTTTCACACAGCGCGTTGATCCCGGGAAATTGCCAGAACGCCTTCTGTGTGAACATAAACACGACCCGGGATTGATCCCGCGATCAATGCCGGGTTGGGGACCTAGTAACATTTCTGGGATCAGTCCCCGGAATGCGAGCTGTGTGAACAAAAGCCGTAATCAATGCCGTGTCGTAATGATGGCGCTGAAGCCGGGATCGTTCGCCAACGTGAAACGGTACGTAATGCGGTAGTTTATGATCGAATTAGAGAAAAAAATGCACAAGCGTGGTTTCTCGAGAGAGAAATCGCAGCTCATAAGCAAACTATAGACGCTGCTGAGACATTACATGTCACGTCGATGTCACGTGTCTTTATGGGTTGTGTGTGAACGCACTCTCTGATTCCGGAAAATCACTGGCAGTGTGAATGAACCAAAGTCAAACTTACCCGGGTCAAATCCCAGGTCACTTTATCCGTGTATTTTCCGGAAATCTCTGTGTGAAAGGTCTTTTGAAGGTGAAGTGTGTGATTTTATTTGGATATTATAATAACTGTTAAGAGATTTATAGGTTGATTTCTAAAAGAAAGTGTAAAACTGTGGCTCTGTGGGGCTTTCAAAATATTTGTTTGACCCGACTGGTCTTACACAGCAGTATTGGCTCAACCAGTTGCAGTGGAGTTTAGGGCAGGATTATCTGCATTTTTCAGAAAGCCTGTATGAACAGTAATTTGGTTTGCAATTCCATTTGAAAACGCAAGTGCCGTGGAAATGATACACCTATCTCCCGATTCGATACTATCACGATACTTGGGTGCCGATACAATATGTATTGAGAGATTTTTAAGAATTTCGATATTGCAATTTTTTTAACACTAGACCAATGGGAATAGTTAAATCATACACTTATACAGACTCTACATGATGTATAAGATGAGTCATATTTACAAAATCAAAACATCACATCTTTCTGACTTTTATATTTCAGAAGCATCATACAATGCTACATTCTCATGAATAAATGATTCAATAAATACATTTTTGAACAGTCACTTGTCGCCACTTAGTGGCGAAACAATGTAATTGAAAAATGTGCTATTTTAAGCACCAAGTTTCTATCAAAAGCTGATTTTGATCGCTACCGTAGACATCAGTGTTCATATTTGAACTTTAAACTTTTATCCAAGTACTTCTATGATCATTTTAACTATTGCATCACAGAAATAATGATACTATTAGGTTGAAAAGACTGTTTGTGAAGCTGTTTCATGACAACTCTCCGGGTCAGCGGCAGCGCCAACACAGCTTTGAATGTTGCGATATGATTTTGTCAAAGTTAAATAGACAGACGAATTGAAAGGTCGCGCGTGGGTGTTTAAATCAAGATCAGTCTTTTAAAGATGAATCGGGCAGCTCTATTGTCTTATCTCTCTCTCAGCATACGAGTAGCGCGAGGGCTTTTCAGTGTTTTCAGTCTCTTCCACGCGTCCACTTGGGATATTACGTCACTCAACACTCATAGATAACGACACATTTCATCCTCAGTGGAACAAAAGTGGCTAACTTCTGTCAACCTCATCTACAAGCAAGGACAAAAATAAAGTAATTGAATTTGAATCAATTCTGGAATAAAAAAATCGATTTTAGAATCGTAAAAAAAAAAAAAATGCGATAGCTAAGTGAGTCGATTTTTTCAACCAGCCCTAGAAATTACACACTTCACCTTTAAATCAGCTTAGTACTGTTTTGATCTACTGGATATAATTATTGGGGGTTCTCGTTTGATGACGGATACTTTTTTTTACCAAACTGATCATTGTAATAAGAAAATAAAATGTGACATTCTCCCTCCCAGCCTGTAAGGCCATTAAAGGGATAGTTCACCCAAAAATGAAAATTCTGTCAGTATTTACTCACTCACATGTTGTGCAACCCCGTAAGACCTTCGTTCATCTTCGGAAGACGAATTAAGATATTTTTGATTAAATCTGAGAGCTGGATCACTCCTCCATAGGCTTCGTAAGGGACTGACACTTGCCAGCCCCGTAAAGTTATTAAAGATATCGTTAAAATAGTCCAAGTGACTACAGTGGCTCAATCTTAAGTTTATCAAGCGACGAGAATACTTTTTGTGCGCAAAAAAAAAATAAAAAAAATAACGACTTTATTTCAACTCTTCATTTCCCTCTCTGTGGGCCTCGAGTGAGTTCACTAGTGTAACAGCGCAGCGCTTCTGTTGTTGTACGTCACACGCATCACACACATGACCAGCGTCGGCCAATAGTGAGCCTACGTGTGACTTAGCTCTACGCTATCACACTACCCTAACTGACTCGAGGCCCACAGAGAAGGACATGAATAGTTGAAATAAAGTCGTTATTTTTGTTTGTTTTTGCACACAAAAAGTATTCTCGTCGCTTGATAAACTTAAGATTGAGCCACTGTAGTCACTTGGACTATTTTAACGATGTCTTTAATAACTTTTCGGGGCCGGCAAGTTTCAATCCCTTAGAAGCCTATGGAGGAGTGATCCAGCTCTCAGTTTTAATCAAAAATATCTTAATTTGTCTTCCGAAGATGAACGAAGGTCTTACGGGGTTGAACAACATGAGGGAGAGTAAATACTGACAGAATTTTCATTTTTGGGTGAACTATCCCTTTAAGATGTAGCATATTCTCTGATGTCAACAGAGGATCAATTGTTTAATTGTTGACACCAGAGAATATGTTACAGCACAATGCAAGACGAATCACGGGTTTCTCCTTCAGTCAGAGGGCACACTGTTGTTGTATTGTGTCTCTGTTTGCTTGTGTGAGGAGTGGAGTGGCTCCACCTTGCTGACATGTTTCTGCTCTGTCTCTCCAGCAGTGGGAGACTTTTAGCGAACGCTCCTCAAGCTCACAAACTCTGACCCAATTTGATTCTAACATTGCACCAGCTGACCCTGTAAGTCAATCACTCAGTGCTCTTTCATGATTAATGATATTCATTAACCCAGTACTCTGTAAATTCTCTCTGAGAGCGCATGTCCTCAGGATAAATTCACAGCCACAGTGCCATCATCAAATTATTTGTTTTTTTCTTTTGCTTGCTGAGCTTACAGATAATTCTTTCATGCTCTTTCTTTCATACTGTATCATGTAATCCAAGTGATGACTCTGGCTGGCTGTCCTTTGAGGGTGTTTTTCTTCAAGTCTTTTGATGTGATACAATGATTTAGTTACTCAGTGCCAGATTCTTAACTATTCGTTGTTCTTTACGACTGAGATGACAAGTCTTCACGAAGTTGAATGGAACACAATTGTAGTTTTACGACAGCAGCAGTTGTGCTTGTTTCTTTTTTAGGATACAGCAATAGTCCACCCTGTGCCAATTCGTATGACTCCCAGCAAGATCCACATGCAAGAGATGGAGCTCAAGAGAACTGGAAGTGGTGCGTCCATTATTGTGCTTTTACAATGCAAATTCAATAGGCACTTTTGTAAAAATGTTAATGTTTTGTTCTAAATTATTATATCTTAATCACTATTTCTGTTGCTCATACTTTTGGTTGGACGTTTAGAATTAATTTTCACCTAGCGGAGTAAAAAAATCTCATTGGCCTGCGTTGAAGAAAGACCATTTTTTCCATCTCAAAGAGATGAAGGACTGGTTTTTTTTTACCTTAACAAGCAACCACTTAGAAACCACATAAAAACACACTAAAACACCAGAACACCTCAGCAACGCCCTAGCAACCATCAACTACACAACTGTCAGGCTGATTCTGACTGTAATTTGGTTGTTACGACTTTGATTATGCTCAAACAGAGTTTGTTCCAGTCGTTCAGTCGGGTGTTTAAAATCATGTAATGTGCAGTCTAAAAATTCTAGTCTTAGAATATAAGAACCAGCTGATGCCAGTCATCCTCACAAAGATTTTATTAAACATTTTTAATATTTGTGACTGACACAGCAACTATGCTGTGGAGATGCATCCCCTTACAAATTTTTGTAATTTTGTAAACAACGGCTTATGAAATAATACAAAAGAAACATAACTTAATATTGCGAGTTACTTGTTTTTAGGCTATTCATTTTGTTCTGCAGATGGAAAAAAGTGAAACTGTATTCTGTAAAAATTCAGAATAAGCTGTGAGTTCTCTCATTTTAAAAAGAACATTAAGTAGCTGTACTTTTTTATAGCTTTAAGAGCTGATTATATCTGCAGCTCTTCTGTCAAATAAAGTCATGCTTTCAGAGTTTCCAATTTTGGCAGTCCCATTAAATAGTTTTGGGAACGTTGTACATTTACTGTTGACTGATAAAATTAAAATATAGAAATAACATTTTAAATGACTTCTGTTTCGGAATAAATAAAGCAGTACTTTTAACTATGAAATAACCCAGCGTTTTTGCTCAGAACCAATTTGTTTTTAAATCCTGATTTGAGAATAACAATCAGAAAATGCATAATGAAATGTGTCTATAGCCGATAATGGCAAAAAGAAGACGTGAAAGAGAAACATGAATTTTTTATTCAAGTTATGTTTAACATTTCATAAATAAAAACACCAGTGTTGTCTGCAGGGTTTTTCCTGTTTTTTGCAAATAAGTAGCGGCATCTGTCTGTTGACATACAAGATCTCGCACAGTTGAGATTGGCAGAATGTCCCGTCGTGACTCACTAACTGTTAAGTGTGTTGTGTAGTGGACTGACTCAGTTATTAGGTTTGTGCTCCTCGCTGACTGTCAAAGACTAAAATCTGCTCCGGTCAATAAAAACTGTCTTTAAGTTCAGTCTTTGAATGTTTCAGCTAATCTTTAAGTGTGTCCCCATGACTTTTGCATGGGTAAACACCACTGATATTTTTTCTTCAGAAAATATTAAATCTAGTTGGAATTTATAATTTGCAGTCTAGTAGAAATCTCTTAAAGTATTCTTTCTTCTGCAAAAGTCAATATATTAATTAGTGTTTAACTGTGCTTCTTAATAATTGTTTTTAAAACCGTGACACATTTTTAGAAATAAAAATGCATTAAAATCACTTTTGTGTCCTTGCTGAATAAATTTAATTGCAGTAACACTACAATAAGGTTTCATTTGGTAACATTAATGTATTAACTGACATGAACTAACCATGAGAAATACGTTTGTTACTGTATTTGTTAATCTTTGTTAACTTTAGTTAATAAAAATACAGCTTTGTTCATATTAATTCGCAGTGCATTAACTTATGTTAATGAATACAAATTTTTATTTTAATAATTAATAGTAAATGTTGAAATTAACAAATATGAATAAATGCTGTAGAAGTTCAGTTAATTATTAGTTCATTAAATAATGTAGTTAACTAATAAAACGTTGTAAAGTGTTACCTTAATTGCTTAAAAAAATCTTTACAAAAACACAAAATTTTAACTGTACTGTAGTCACAAAATGGAAATTTGTAATTGGTTATTAAACGGATGTAATTATTTACTCCTGTTGTAACAGATCACACACATCCAACTAGTCCGTTAATGGCGAAACCACCAGAACTTAATGACGAGACCAAGCTAGCAGCATCTATAAAGTTTCCTGGTACCACTGTTGGTAAGTACATCCGGACTATTCAAGCATTTAATTGGCTGATCTTATGTAATTCATTCAAAACCATTACCCTTACTTTCTACAGGAGATGGCTATAGCAGCTCAGATTCATTTACATCTGATCAAGAGCCCATTTCTAGTGCTGTGAACAGACAAAGGTACTTTACTTCTTGTTGTGGTACCAAATTCAGAATCACTTTGATCTGTGTTCATCTTAAGCCCCTTTCACACAGAGATTCCGGAAAATACACGGATAAAGTGACCTGGGATTTGACCCGGGTTCGTTTGACTTTGGTTCATTCACACTGCCAGTGATTTTCCGGAATCAGAGAGTGCGTTCACACACAACCCATTAAGACACGTGACATCGATGTGACATGTAATGTCTCAGCAGCGTCTGTAGTTTGCTTATGAGCTGCGATTTCCACGCTTGTGCATTTTTTTTACGTGTTTTTTACGGTACGTAATGCGTTAGTTTATGATCGAATTAGAGAATCGCCCCCTCAACCATCAATCCCTATTCCCTACGTTTGTCCACTAATACTGTTCACTTGAAGGAGTGAATGAAAACGAGTGAGTGAATTCGGACAGCTGTTGAGCGTACATCGGTTGTACACTCGTTATTGCAGTGCAATGTGGGATTGAATGAGTGCACTCAGTAACTTCCACTATGGTTTCAAACAGCACTACAAAATGGCTGTCCCCTCAAATAGCGCCCTATCTGAGGGTATATGGGGCGTTTTCGGATTCAGGATTAGAGAGCAATATATCACTTTAGCGCGTGATCCTTGTCTTTTATTCCCGCCATAGTAAAATTGAAAATGTCCTGGAAAATGATCGCTGAAAAAGAGTGGGAACTCTGGTACCGTTTCACGCTGGCGAATGATCCCGGCTTCAGCGCCATCATTACGACACAGCATTGATTACGGCTTTTGTTCACACAGCGCGCGTTCCGGGACTGAACACGGCAGTGCTTCTAGGTCCCCAACCTGGCATCGATCCAGGGTCGTGTTTGCGTTCACACAGAAGGTGTTCTGGCAATTTTCTGGGATCAACGCGCTGTGTGAAAGGGGCTTCAGTGTTTGTGTTGTCGTGGCTTAAAGAAAAACTCAGATTAACCTGAATTAGATTTGGAAATGATTTAGCGCTTTAGATGTGAGTTTTGACAGCCAGAAAAGTACTAACAGCTCATACTTTTACAGGTCTCACTCTGGCACCTCTCCGGAAGGACTGAAGGTTGTGGCTCCGCCCCCACCTCCGCCCCGCCCCCACGCCTCTCACTCACGGTCCTCCTCTCTAGACATGAACAGAAACTTTGCTGCTGTCCCTGCAGGTATACATGCACACAAACAGTTATTACGTAACTCTTAGCTTCCTGTTTTTTGGGGTACGGTTAGTAAAAGCTGAAGTTGTCTTTTGTAATAACTTCTCCAGCCGGTTCGCAGCAGCCAGGTGTAGTGGCCTTCCCCCCCGCAGTGCCTCCGAGACCACTGCCCACACAGGTACAGCCCAGTGGTTAGCAATGCTGTATAAACTACTTTCAGACAATTATATATCCATTTCGCTTTCTTTTAAAAGAGTAATGCAATATCTAATTCTCAAATCCCCAGACATCAGTGCCACATGGTCACCGTTCAGTAGACGGGGATGGTCTTCCGGCACATACCAGCACGTCACCCCATCAGATGCCAGAACAGCCCAACTTTGCTGACTTCAGCCAATTCCAGGCTTTTGCTGTGGACCAGCCGGAAGATGATGGAGAGAACCCATCTGATAGTGGACAGGTACAAATGGAACCATATGTTACGTTAATGACTGATTCTGTGTAAAAATATGCAGAAATGAATTGTTTGCAAAAATATGTATTAAACAAGTAAACAATACATTTCTTATAAAGAAACATGTGCTTCCATTCAAAAGTTTGAGGTCAGTTTTTTTTATTTTTAGGTGTTTAAGCACTTTAGTGCTGAAAACCTATTGTAATTGCTATTTGAAAAAACAATATTCCCCTAAAACGCATCGTGCAGCCCAAACCGTAGCCCAAACCGTAAGGCACAGAGACTTGAAACTCAGCCAGATGGTAGGCCTCTATTTGGGGACAACCTATCAGAGTATGACCCCGATTGGCCCATAGGGGGCGCTACAGCAACCAAAAGTACTAAATAATGCATAACTCCTCGACCGTTTGACTTAGAATCACCACTGTGATCCTTGGCTCAAGACGAACAAGACGTATATCTCCAATTTCGATTTAGGCAAAAAAATAAATGTTATGTCGAATTTTGTCCAAAACCTACTTTTGTGAACTACGTACTGTTTTTTTTGCCCGATTGGAACCAAACCAGTCTAGGCCTATTCTCTGGACTCTGTAGATCAATAATTATCGAAAAAAAGTTGAAATATTTTATTTGGGTGGCTGTAACAGGGTCATTTAGAAAAGTGGCGTGACAAAATACGGTCAAAAGCCTATAAATCCTACAGGAAAAGTCAAAACTTCACAAAAATTTATGAGCATATGTGTCATAACATGGTGCAGAAGCATGCAAAGTTTCATGGAGATCGGACCATAGGTGGCGCTATTATGGAAGTAAAATAATGTCAAATGTTTTTGAAATAAAAAGCCTGTTGAATTGCACTACTTGAAAAAAAATATGCATTGCATTAACCATGATTGCATTTTAATGCATTGTATTTTTAGGGCTTGCATTTTTATGGGCTGAAATTCAACATGGTTGAATATTTAAGCTGTGAATATTTCAATTAAAAACATTTCAAACACATTTTTATTATTAAAAATTCAATACTCCATATTCACCATTCATATTTCACTTCCAAAATATTCAAACTGTTTAAAAATACAACCTATAATATTCAACAGTCAATTTTCGGTCCATTTTATTTCGCTTTGCAAATTCGCTTCCACAAATTCAGTGGCTCAAATTCGACAGTAAATTCAACATTGACGTCCAGGAACTGCAGGAAAAGCAGTAGATTGCCGAGCATAATCTCCATCTGCTGTTAGTCGACCTCACCAGCAGGGGGTTTAAAAGCGCGTGTTGACGAAGACCAGAAAAATTATAGCAAGTCATTCATTCATAAAACTCATTTACAGCAATGTGACGGCTGTTTTTGTTACATTCGGTGCCTTCACGGTTACTTTTCCTGTGTAGCCTACATGCATATTTCTCTACCGTGAACGAGATCATAATGTTATCCCCCGATGCGGATATACAGATCCAATGTTACATTTTTGAGGTTGACATATATTTCTCTTGGTTTTTTAGTTGCCTTAACTTTATATTGTGGCGATGTGCTGCATGCAGGCTATTAGGGTTTCCCTCAATACTTCAGGATTCACCTGCTGGACATATACAACGCTTAACGTAGCTTAATGGACTAGTGATGTAAAAGTCCAAACTCACAGGCAAGCAGAAGGACTCGCACAGCTGAGCGTTTCCCAATGATAGACTGGCATAAAGATGGCTTGATGTTAGACATTCGCACATTTAGGGACCGTCTCTAAAGTGTATACGACTTTGGTATACACGTTTCTAACTTCAATAGCATTTGAATAGAACGACTTACAGTCATAAAACCAACTGTGAAGTGTTCATGTAGTGTCACAAATAATGTGCACCATTTGGATTTTTGGTATTTATTCAAATAAATTTAAGTTTGCTATTGAAGTTAGAAACGTACATGCCAGTGTTGTATGCAACTTTAGAGACGGTCCCTAAATGTGCGAATGTCCAATGTCTAGCAAATTTTACATTTAGTCATTTAACAGACACTTTTATCCAAAGCGATTTACAGTTAAACTAACAATAGGAGGACAATAATATGCAAGTGCTATGATCCCACTTTAAGCTAATGCAATACACGTAGGCATTTTAGGACTTGGACTTATATATATATAGAGAGAGAGAGAGAGAGAGAGAATAGAATAGAAAGTGTTAGTATTAATTGATCAAGTGTTGATTTTATGCCAGTATATCACGAAATGAATATCATGTATATCATGAAACTTTGTGCGTAAAGTTTATAATCTGAGACCATCTTCTTGCCTGTAGCCTACAGCCTACATCCCCAATAAGGTGCAAGATTGGTCTTTCATATCACTGTATGTGTTAACCGTTTTGTCCCAACGGAAAGGGAATCCTTGAGTATGAGGTATTGAGGGAAACCGATTATAATCCTGTTCATGGTAGAGAAAGCTGATGACATGTAGAATACACAGGGAAAGTAACAATGAAGTTATTGAATGAAACATAAAAACGCGCTTTTAAACCCCCTGCTGGTGAGGTCGACTAACAGCAGATGGAGATTATGCTCGGCAATCTACTGCTTTTCCTGCAGTTCCTGGACGTCAATGTTGAATTTACTGTCGAATTTGAACTAGGGTTGCGGCGGTGAGGAAATTTTCCCACCGGTTAATCGACGTGTGACAACACCGGTAATCGCGGTGTCACCGTGGGGGGCGGGGCGGGGAAGTTAAATAGCTTTTAAATGCGTGCGCGTTATACTTTCACTTTCGAAATAAGCGTCAATTGGCAATTCAGCGTCAATTGCTTGAATGGACAAAAAAAAAAAAACTCGCTGATAATAAAACTTTTATTTATAGACAGAACTTTTATTAGCATAACGAAGGAATAAAAATAACCCCATGCATAGGCTGAAAAAAGTGAAAATCGGCAAACTGGGCCCAAACAAATAAGAACCATAAAACATTTATTAACGAATAAGAAAATAAAATAGGCCTAAATAAATTACACAAAGTTTAAATAAGATAAAACCAAATAAATAAGACCCCATTTACACCTGGTATTAAAATGCGATCTGTATCCAGATAAGTTATCCAGATAATAAAAACCGCATGTTAATGCAAGGTGTAAATACGTTGTGATCGGATCTGCCTGACCATATCTGGAGGTAGTCTGGCTGCATTGTGTTCGGATCTTTACTAGGTGTAAACGCAATCTGGTTGTTGAAACCACATATGTATATTTTACTCCTCCCAAAAATGCTAAAAAAAATAAACGTGTGAGAGTGTTATATAGGCTATTTCATGTCAGATATGACGACGCTACTGCAACACGCATTACCGCAGATGAGCAGCTGAGCGTCTATTCATCAAGCCAACGTGCAAACATCGCAAATAAAAGTGAAAGTAAGTCACAGACACAGACGCTTAACACACAATCATCTTCAAGTAAAAAAACGAAATTATCTTACCAGGGCTGTTGCCACTTTTTCTTATTGCTGTCTTTGATTTTGAAATGAGCTGATCATCAATAAAATGCAGCTCACCTCTGTTGCTTTCGGTGGCGTGCAATCCATTAAATCATAGCGCGGGAGTTGAAGTCGGATTTATATCCCTTTTGCAAAAACACATTTATGTGGCCAGGTGTAAATGGAATCGGTAAGATCAGAACACTTATTATCCGGATAACTTATCTGGATACAGATTTCATTTTAATACCAGGTGTAAATGGGGTCTAAGAGACGAATATAAAATCTCCACACGTGCTAAATGGAATTAGACTCCTGATGCTTGCTGATCATGACTGGGTCTTGGCACGCACTGCGCAGTTCAGTTTTTAATTATAATGTATGCTCTCTTCTGAACTAAATAGTTGATAATTATTATTTTTAATTAATTCAAATAAATATTTTAGCAAAAACGAATACTTTAAAAAAGTCAAGACATCGCAGTGTCACTGTGGGAAAGTGATGTCACCGGTGATGGCGCTTAAAACCGGTAACACCGTCAACACCGTCTATCGCGGCAAGGCTAATTTGAGCCACTGAATTTGTTGAAGCGAATTTGCAAAGCGAAATAAAATGGACCGAAAATTGCCTGTTGAATATTATAGGTTGTATTTTTAAACAGTTTGAATATTTTGGAAGTGAAATATGAATGGTGAATATGGATTATTGAATTTTTAATAATGAAAATGTGTTTGAAATGTTTTTAATTGAAATATTCACAGCTTAAATATTCAACCATGTTGAATTTCAGCCCATTAAAATGCAAGACCTAAAAATACAATGCATTAAGATGCAATCATGGTTAATGCAATGCATATTTTTTTACAAGTTGTGCAATTCAACAGGCTTTTTATTTCAAAAACATTTGACATTATTTTACTTCCATATGCTATAACTTAAAAAGCTTTAAAACCATATATGTCCTGGTAAATTGCTTGTATTGGCTGTAAATGGTCTTTTCCATCTATTATGTCAGTGGTTAAATGTATGCTAAATAAAACTTAAAGTCTTCTGATGCTTTTGTGGTTAAAGGCCTTAACTGCTTGAACACCGGTAAATGCTGCTTGTTTTTATTGTTTTTGAAAGAAGTCTCTTATGCTCACTAAGGCTGTACGGTCAAAAATAGTTAAAACAGTAATATTGTGGAATATTATTACAATTTAAAATCCCTGTTTTTTTATTTTAAAATGTAATCTATTCCTCTGATGGCAAAGCTGAATTTTAAGCATCATTACTCCAGTCTTAAGTGTAGTGTTGTCAAAAGTACCGACTTCGGTACCAAGTCGATACTGAAATTAAAAAATGTGACGCTTTGAGCGGAATCGTAAACACCTCTGATCGCCCATTGTGCTCACGCACTCATCAAATATGTCTGTGATTGGCTAAAATGATCAGCACTTCAAAACATGTTGTAAATATACATCAATGATGCTCTTCACCGAGCGCTTACACACAAACACACGGGAGCGTTTGAAAGCAGGCGTCTATCGGTGGACATGTTTTTAAAAACTTTCTAACACTTCCGTGTGCTCCCAAACGCTCCCGTGCGTTGATCATTGTAGCCAATCACAGACATATCCGATGAGCGCGTGAACACAATGGCCAATCAGAGGTGTTTACGATTACGCTCAAAGCGTCACGTTTTAAATTTCAGTACCGACTTGGTACCGAAGTCGGTACTTTTGACAACACTACTTTATTGTCCCATGATCCTTCAGAAATCAGTCTAAAATGCTGATTTGGTGATACATTTCTTATTATCATCAATATTGAAAACGTGAATGAATAAAAGTATTAATACTAATATCTCACTGACTTTGAACTGTAGTTTATATATTATGCATATTTATAAATACAGGCAGAACGATGTGCAGAAGCTGCCGGCACGATCAGAACAGCAAAGAACGATGTTCAGGCAGAAGAACGAAATGCAATCACTGTCAACTCTGTAAGCCAGTCTCTACCAACCAGTCTTTATATTGCATATTACTTCAGCATTATAATACCTCAATGTATGTTATCCATAGGCCAAAGTATCCACTCCATTAGCCCCACCTCCCAAACCGGTCCGTCGAAGACTGAAATCAGAAGATGAACTCAGACCAGATGTGGAGGACCTTCCACAAAAGTCTAACGTCAT
Organism: Siphateles boraxobius; assembly: GCF_051911475.1. Classification (NCBI taxonomy): domain Eukaryota; kingdom Metazoa; phylum Chordata; class Actinopteri; order Cypriniformes; family Leuciscidae; genus Siphateles; species Siphateles boraxobius. The sequence continues at coordinate 654,479 of NW_027509208.1, read as the reverse complement.
AGCCACTGTTCTAGCAACCCAGCCCTCAATTCCACGGTAAGCTCAACAGTCAATCCACCAGGAGAGAAACCTGAACATTTTATTTTTATTGTGGAAATATTTTCACAATTAATTTTAAAAAAATGCAATATTAAATTCCTGGATACGATGTTTGCTTGTATCCTAATTAGGGGTGGGCGATATCTCGATATTTAAAATATATACCGATATATGGATTTTGACATCGTATATATATCGATATATTGTTTATATTTAATTCTGATTTCGCCACTTTGCTTGTTTGCCTTCTCTGTGCTGTGCTCGCCCCCGCCTCCTTGCTTTTGTTCCCCCTCCCCACACGTGCAGTGTTGCCAACTTAGCGACTTTTCAGACCCCTTTAGCGACATTTTTTTTCAAAAAAGCGACTAGTGACAAATCTAGCGACTTTTTAGACAAACCTCAGTAACCTTCAGATGTTGCCAGTGTTGTTCTGTGAGCGCGAGCTCTTGCTTTCTCCCTGCCGTCACTCTCTCTAACGGCGTCTACCTTGTTCAGTGAATGGCTGAGACGAGCAGCTGCACATTCATGTGTTGAGCGCGCGCCAGTTTTTTGTTTTTCCACGGACTTTTCACTTATCTGCTTCTCCTTTGTTTTGTATTTAAAGTTTTGTTTGGCCATTTTAATTTCCTTTCTTTTGCTTATTACTTGTAATACTCACTGTCACAGAGCTTTCACCCAGTTCCCGAACTCTCTCAATTCAGTTAATTTTACACATATAAAATGTAGTCATTCACTATATCATAGCTACTTGTTCTATTGTCTGACAAAAATAATATAGGAAATGAGAACAGCTTTATTGGACATTCGGCGATGGCTATATTATATTATATTATATCATATATTATATTAAAATACAGAATGTGAGCATGAATTTAGAGAGAAAACACATTAGGCCGGCAGAAGCACTTTGTTCCTATATGCACTGCCTCAATTGAGTTGAGTTGTTTCATTTTTGAATGAAAAGAAGGCAATATGAAGTATTTCTTCCTTTATTTTACGGTTAAATTATTATTTTTGTATGTCGCAGAAGCACTTTGTTCCTACATGAACTGCCTACCTCTTTGCACTTCAATAAAAAAAAAGACTGTAGTATCTGGCTTATTTGTTTTTGCAGTAGTTTTTGGGGGGTTATTTTTCCCGTAAAGATATCGAGATATATATCGTATATCGAGATATAGCAAAATATATCGAGATGTATATATTTTGCTCCATATCGCCCAGCCCTAATCCTAATGTGTGCTTCCTTTCCATATTCTGTTTAAAAACAGGTCTATCGGTAAGGATAAAAAGGCAATCCAGGCTTCCATTAGAAGAAACAAAGAGACGAATACAGTTTTAGCCAGACTCAACAGTGAATTACAACAACAGTTGAAGGTATTGTGAGATGTGTTTTGAATATGACCACCAGTTTTATAAAACGTACTGTTCAAAAGTGTGACGATTCCTCCCAAATTTTGTCTTCTTAGGACCTGCTAGAAGAAAGAATATCTCTTGAAGTGCAACTGGAACAGCTTAGACCTTTTTCGCATTTGTAACCGGAGTGTGCGCGTGCTTGAGATTGAGTGTTTGTAATGAAAGAGTGATAACCCCCTTTTTTTTTTTGAGTGGTCTGTTGGATCCTCTGGCAGGATGTCCATTTCACCCGTCTCCACTCCTCTGCTGACTGCATGAGATGAGACAAAATCGCTGCTTCCTCCAGACCGTTCGGTCTCACACAGTCATTCAGAGGGATGGGGCCCAAGATTATTATCCGTTATGGCACTTTGGTGAAATAGAAAGTATGAGTGGTTGTATATGTAATACTCCAGACATTGCAGGTTATGTTTAGTGTGTGAGGCAAGAGCCTGATGTCATGGCCGGCATGAGGCTGTAATTCTGGTTAACATGAAGGATCCTCTTCCCCTCCTGTTCTCCAGAGTCTCGAGGCAGCTTGTCATGTTCTTCCATGTTAGGGCACCCGTGTGTGCTCAGACAATCATATGAGGCCATGCGCTGGTACTAAAAAGGGGAGAACTGATTTTTGGGAGATCATGTTATTTCAAAAGTATGCTTCAGTAAACTGATTCTGACAGGCACTTGTTAAAGGGACAGTTCATCCAAAAATGTCATTGCAAACCTGTATGACTTAATTTTTCAAGGAATGTCCTGGCTGATCTTTTTCCAAATTATGAAAGTAAAATGAGGTCTAGGGCTGTCAAGCTCTACAAATACAAAAGAAACACCAAAAAAGTGGTCCAAAAAACTATTATTATAGAATATTTCAAAGTTTTGTAGTTATATGATTGCTTTTTACAAGGAACAGAAGTTTATTTTCTGCTCTAGTTAACTGGAGTGACTGAATCATTGAGTCATTGAGTTGAACTAATGAACTGGATCAGTCAAATTTGTGAACGATTCATTCATTCATTTATTTATTTTTTTATCTGGATCAACTAAATCATTAAAGGGATTCAAACAAAATCAAATGAATCACTTGTTCACAAATCAGACAGTGCTACCTCTCTTACGACAAAACGGCAAATGGAGAATAACAAATAACGATTTAAGTCTGTTCCTCAAGTAAAATCTATTTTATGGCTGACAATTTTTTAATATAATGCACTAGTGAAATAAGCTGATACTTAAATGCTGCTTTTGTTTGTTAGCCCTCATTTTTCTTTTATTACATTTAAAACAGTTGAAAATTCACTTTTTTTGATACACGGATGAAGGAAACTCGTACAGGTTTGAACGATTTGGAGCAAATGACAGAATTATTTTCGGATGAACTTACCCTTTAATATTTCTTCCTTGCCATACCAATGGGTGGCACATTGTGTGCGCTTGTTTCATGTGCATGAGAGACAGTTTGAGGACAACCGTTACAAATGAATGGCATCAAAGGCTGCTTTATTTCCTTCTCTTAACACACTCTGTTTTGGTATAACAAAACGACCCGTTCGACCTTGTACAGTCTTTCACCCCGGGATGGCAGATGTTCCTCTCTCAGTCTCAAATGTTGGCTGTACCTCATACGGTACATCATCTGCATCATAAACTCTGTGACATCATTAGTACGTAATTGTGAGACCTGAAACAATGACTGCACTTTCTCCCCTTCGGCTTTCATTTGTCTTTTCTCGTCACTGTTTTTGCATGTCGTTCACAATCTCATTTTGTATAAAATGGCTCTTAACAATGAACCACTTGATTTGTATCTGTAACGTCTGAACTAGTGTGACGTTTGTGTTGTTGAATAGATTTGCGCCATGTCTCTCATTCATTCATTCATTGTTTTTGACTGATGTCTTTCTTTTTCTTTTACTCATCCTTAAAGCCTTACTTCCTGGTGTGCAGGTTTTCACAGTAATGTGTCCCCCATGTTAAATCAAGGTGAGCCTTTTCTCCCTGCTGTTCAGGCTGATTTACTGTATCAGGGGTATGTTGTATATTGTATGATACACACCTTTTGATCTCGTATGTAAATTTGCATTAATTGCTGACTAACAGCAAATATTCTATTTAATTGCTCATATAATGGCTGTGGGATCATAAATGTTTAACTGCATGGATGTGTCTCTGCAGAATGAACTAGCAGCTGTGTGATTTTTACACAAAATAAAAATGGCACAATATTTTAATAATTTCCTTTTTTGTCAAGCGCTCTGTCAAGCTGACAGTTTTGTCAACTGTTTTCCAGTAGTCCAAAGTCACTGAGGCATTTCACTGTTTACATTACTCCAATTGTCTGTTTTCTTGTTGCAAGACAGATTGAAAAGTTGTGCTTTAGAGATGGGAATTATTCACTGACTCTGCTGGTTGCATCACAGGTCATTAATTTGTTTGGTTAATTTGAGAATGAAACCAGTGACTATGAGTGAGCCATTGAATCATTCACTTTAATCTTTGATTCATTCAGAAACTGCTAAGTTCGTCTTGTACGTTAACCCAATGTTTTTTTGGTGGAGCAAAACCAAAGTAACTGGCAATATTGTGTGTAAAATGTAAGTAAGTCGTCACTAAAGTAATGTCACTCGAAGTCATGCTGTTGGTCTTGCTTAATAATTATACAAAAAACAAAAAAATTGCATGGTTCCAGTCTTCTGATTTGATTGGACAAGAGTGCTGATACAATGGTCTGAAACCACATTTATATCCATTTTAAACCTAAATGTTTTAGGATAAGAATATATACAACAGCAGTCATGCTCATCTGATTTTGCATATATATATATTAAAGAAATTGAAAATTATTATTATTTATATTAATATATTCATTTAGTTTTCATCCAGAATCTGTGACCCTGGATGACAAAACCAGTCATATGGGTAATTTTTCTGAAATTGAGATGTATACATTACATGAAAGCTGAATAAATAAACTTTCCATTGATGTATGGTTTGTTAGGATAGGACAATATTTGGTCGAGATACGACTATTTGAAAATCTGGAATCTGAGGGTGCAAAAAAATCGAAACATTGAGAAAATCACCTTTAAAGTTGTCCATTTATGTTCGCGATTGTGCTGCATCCACTCACAAAAATAAATGTTTTATACATTTACGGTAGGAAATTTACAAAATATCTTCATGGAACATGATCTTTACTTAATATCCTAATGATTTTTGGCATAAAAGGAAAATTGATAATTTTGACCCACACAATGTATTGTTGGCTATTCCCACAAATATACCCATGCTACTTAAGACTGGTTTTGGGTTTTGTGATCCAGGGTCACAGATGAGGGTGAAGTTGAATGCTAATAAGTTGTGCTATCATAGAAAAATTAGAGCAGAAGTGTAAATGCAGAACAGCGCATAAATATTTTTTTTAAGTGCAATTAATCATAAGGCAATGAATTCCTCAAGTCCTCTCAGAAAAGATGTGTCTTTACCCTTGTTTTTAAGGTTTCATTGGATTCTGCTGTTTGGATGGAGGCTGGAAGTTCCAGCACGGGTGGAAAAGTGAATGAATGTTACAGGATTTTGCTATGCTGGCAATTTTACACCACCTTTTAGCTCATTAAGAAATGAAGAAAATCATAAATTTTGTGTGTTTTATTGATATTTGTCAATGTACAGTTGATTATATTTTTCGTAAGCATTTATTCTATTCAATTTCTGTAGGGTCTCTGAACGTTAAATAGGATGAGACAGAAGGAATAATGCTAGACAACAGAAATCCAGCTACATGAGCACAGCATCTGTCAATATTAATATAGTTCTAATTCATAAGGATCTTCTCAAGTGCTTTTCAGAGAAATGAAATGATCATCTTCACTGGAAGTACCCACCCTCCAAAACGTTTAGTTTGTGACCCTGGAGAAGAAAGCATTAATGGTTTTGATAATTATGTAATCACATAAGTTTTAGAATGAACCGAAATGGAAAGATTGCTGTAATAACTCACACAGTGTTCTGTTTGTAACGATCCAAAGCCTCCTGTGCCACAACCTCTGAGAATTTTGGGTCGCTCCAGGGAATGTCTCCTGGCACTGTGAAGCTCATATCTGGCCCGTCGAACAGTCTGGCTGACACTTTAGTGTCAGCTTGATCCTCTACTTTATCTGAGCCTTTTGACATCACCTGCACATACAATGTTAGTGATTGAGTGATGTGCATGCATAGTGAAAGGGGTTACAGTTGTTCTGAATCACATAATTAGGACCTACTGCCTGTATTTTAAAGAAGCCATCCTCGTTTTTAGTGTGGTTAGCTAGAGAAGACACCCAACCGAATTGCTTGTTGAACAGGTCCAGCACACTAGAGGTGTTGAACATCATGTCTTCGAATCGCTTAAGCAGATTGTTGTACTCCTGGGTGAATGTCTCAGCCCTGGCAAGAGCCTTCTCCAGCTCCTCCTTCACGGGCCCTTCCAGGGGCCTCTTCCCAGAACAGTCTGAGGAAGAGAACAAGGCCCTAATTGTCAGATAACTGTGATTTCTCTTATTAATATCCCAAACTGGGACCAAAATATTCTAAGTTCTGTGTTGGATAATAAAACATGAAATCAAGGCATTTTTAATATTGCACTTACCGATATGCTGGATCTCTTTACATTTCTCACACTCCTCCTTTAGTTTAATGCAGCCAGCCGAATTGCGGCGAATTTCCCTGCAGGTCATCTTATCATTTCCAAATGGTTTAGATATAATAACATCCTCGTTTACTCTCCCATCTGTGAATACAGGTTTACTAATGAAATGCATCTGGAGTATAAGCAGTCTGTAAGTAAACAAATTGTTTTGTAAGCACTATTTTATGCTATCATATCATAGTAGATTGTAGGGAGCATTGTCATATTGCCACAATTGCAAACAAAGGAAGTCAATAGGAAATGAATCTGTTTGGTCATAACATTCTTTAAAATATTATATTTTGTGTTCTGCAGAAAAACAGTCATGCTCCATCTGAAATCACATACTGTATAGTAAGTGGTACATTTGGTTTGAAACTTACTTAACGAGAAAGTAAGTTCTATATACATATAGTATGAATGAAATTTAAATGCATCACATCTGGCATATTGTTATTGTCATGTGATCTACGGCGTCTGTTGTGTTGCTTCACTACCAATCATAATTCCTCTCCCATGGCCTCATGGGAAAGTAAAGTGTCCATCGAATGCGTATTTCAGAATCTCGACGGAAGTAGTCGGTAATCCAGGTGATTTTTAGCTTACTGTTTTTCCAATACTGTGCATTCGGACATACAATTTTGGCGCACTGTTTTTCGCATAATATATATATATATATATACATAGTAAGAAAGTATTTGATTTCAGACACATTGATACAGTTTAGGAATGGCACGAGGGTGTGTAAAAGACAGAGTTAACATTTTTGGGTGAACAATCCCTTTAAAGGGTAACTAAACCCCTGGTCAGAGCCTGACTCCACCCACTGGCAATATTTGAAAAATGCTGGAAAAGTGGGCGGAGCTCAGCGGAGGGGGGGCGTCCACTTTAGACCTCTGTAGGCAAGGGCGTGATTAGCTGGTACCTCTGATGTCAGAGGGTACCACAACTTCCAATAGGAAAGTTCAACTGCAGTAGCCACAGTTCAACCTGAAGAGGGCAGCACTCAGACGATTTTGCACCATATATTGTAGAATTAATACACTTTAAACCCAAATGTCAAAAAATGTACTCGCATTAATGAAGCTCCATTCTTACAGATCATTAACTAAAAAAAGTTGTTTTAGTGTTTAGTTACCCTTTAACATTGTACATGTTGTTACAATCTAGACTTGTTGTTTCTGAAATGTACCTTCTGTGGGGAAATCCACATCACTTCCCATGTAGGGCCCGAATGACTCAAACATGTTTCTTGCCATCTCCATCATTGGGCGGAACATGCTGTGGAAGCTGTGGAACTCCGGGTCATGTAAGGGGGACCTGTAGATCCGAGCGGCCCTGCCGGCCGTTGCATCATGTCGGCCGAACATGCTTGGCATGCGGAATGGACTGGGGAAAAAGCCGGGCTGCTGGAAGGCATGCATGTGGTCAAACACCCTCATGCTGTCCGTGAAGATGTTGTCTACTCCATCGGCAACCTCTGTGTACCGTTCCTCCAGGTCCTGGAAGCGCCTGGTCTGCTGCTGGTCCTCATCCACCAGGGTCTCAATGTTCTGCCCATTTATCCAAATGGAGATGGGAGAGGTCCTGTTCAAAACCTCCTCCAGCTAAAGACAGACAAATGGTTACTTATCCCTGCAATAATCCTGACCTCATTCTGGTGTGTTTGTGCAGACGTCTCACCTGTCGTCCCACCAGGCCAGCTCCACTGCTGCATGTGCGTGAGTAATACTTCACACAGGTTTTTCTCAAGCAGGGTTTGCACTCCTCCCACAGAGCCTGCATGGTTTCATTACACATGCTCTGTTCCTCACTGAGCTTCTCCTCCATCTCTTTAGCCATTTTCAGAGCGATCTTTATAATGGAATAGCACAGGAAACAAAAAAAGAATAAAACAAGATATGTGTATTATAGAAAGTGACTGAAGGAAATATTTTGACACTTAAGTAACACTTGAAAATGTACGAATGTCATTACATTATATAAATACACTTTACAATAAGGTTCAGTATGTTCACATTAGTTTATGCATTGGGTATCATGAAGTAACAACAATGAACAATTTTTATCAGCATGCATTGATCTAGATTCATGTTAATTTACTAAATATATTGCTGTTAATTAGCTAATGGTAATTTATACAACTTGACATGTTAACAATGCATTCAAATGTATACTGTATGTAGGTTTTGTATTTAATATACATCATACATCTCAGAATTTGATCTAGGTTAATATTAATATATACTATTGTTCATTGTTAAATATCACATAATCACCTAATGTTAATTTATACAACTTGAAATCTTAATAGCATATAAATATGTAATTAATCTACATAATATTTTCTCAGAATTTATTTATCTATTTAAAGTTAAGGTATAAATATACTATTGTTAATTTATCCTAAATTACCTAATGTTAGTTATACAACTTGAAATATTATTGTATTACTATATGTAGATTATGTAACTAATCTACATAATGTATCTTAGTTTTTATTGATCTAGGTTAATGGTAATTTATGAATATACTATTGTTCATTGTTAATTAATAAATTAATATTTCAAGTTGTATAAATGAACAGTAGTTAAAAATGCATTAATATACTGTATGTAAATTGTGTAAATAATCTACATCATTTTCCCCCAGCTATTATTGATCAGGTAATGGAAAATTATAAATATACTGTTGTTCATTGTTAAATCATAATAAATTGCCTAAAGTTAGTTTATACAACTTGTATAAAATGTATTCTTTACATTTAACCAAGATTAATAAATGCTGTATAGTTTTGTTCATTATTTCACATTAGCTACTATAAACTTAGGTACTTTTAAAATGCATATCATTGTGTATGCTTGTTCAGTTCAGAACATCAATTTTTATAAACGAGTATGAATTTATTTTGGCTCTCTCACCTCTTTCTGTTGCTTGGTTTTCTCCAGTTCAGACAGAAATCTTTTGTGATCCTCTCCTGATCGCTCCATCACAGTCTTCATCTCCTTCACCCCAGTGATGGCATTTTCAATCTGCTTATCCAGGTACTTTTCACCAAGCACTGAAATCTCTGTCAAAAAAGCAATAATGGTTAGATTACTGTCCCGTGGTTGTTCACAACATTGTCTGCACAGGTTTTTTAAATCTAACACACACTTACGGCTGAGCTCCTCTTTAGTTGGAGGTATCAGACACTCTGCGGAGAGGTAGAGTAGAGAAAGCCCCAGCAGAGACCATGTGACCTTCATCTTTGGTGGCGGCTTATCTCCTGATGAACAGAAGCTGTGAACAGAGGTCAGAAAATAGTGGGTCACTCAATAGTGAACATTCATTTTTCAATTAAGCTGTGGTGAAAGTGACTCAGCAAGTTTATGACCATGAACAATTGCAAAACCCACACTTTAAAAAATGCATTTTGTGCGAGACTTTCTCCTACAGACTGTGTGGACAATAAATCCACAGTATCAGTTTACCTATTTATAGGTCTGAAATAAATAGTGTCAGTGTCTTTCTGTGACCTTGATGTTTCTGAGCAGAGGCCCAAACAGATTTATTGGGTCATTTTGTACTATCTTAGTCCTTTTTTAAACTATTTTATAATATTATTATATTATATTATTTACTCTCCCTTAAGATAGTAGTTCAGCTACAACATATTAAAGGGATAGTTTACCCAAAAAGAAAAATTCTACCATTTATTCATCACTCCTAACTGAATGCATTTCTTTCTTCTGTGGAACACAAATTAAGATATTTTGAAAAAAGCGGTGTTTTGTCTGTACAGTGAAAGTAATGGGGTCTAATGCTAATTTGTACCCCAGTGTACTTCTAGACATGTCCTCTGCATTTGACACAATCTCTCACAGTAATCTCATCTCACAACTATCTTCTCATGGTATTTCTGGAACTGCCCTATCCTGGTTCACCTCCTCCCTGTCTGGTCACCAGCATTACATCTCTATCCACCAGGTTAAGTGCACTACTGCGTCTGTCCAACACGGTGTCCCCCAGGGTTCGGTTCTCGGGCCTCTTCTTTTCATCATCTACATGCTTCCATTAGGTAACATCATCCGTCATCATGGCTTTAAATTCCATTGCTATACATCCATTCTCAAGGCAATGCTCCTTTGCGCACAAATTCCATATCAGCTTGTATTGCTGAAATAAATCCTTGGATGACCAGTCATTTCCTCAAACTCAACACTGATAAAACAGATCTGCTGCTTATTAGTTCACCTCAAATGACATCCTGTTACTGTGTTGACGATGTTAATATTGCTGGAGTCTTGGTTCAACCTTCCACCACTGTCAAAAACCTTGGTATAATCTTTGATTCATCTCTTTCCTTCCTTCCACACATCTCCTCGCTCACTAAGTCTGCCTTCTTTCACCTTCGTAATATCACAGGCTTACGTCCATTTCTGAATATCAGCGATGCAGAGACCCTTGTTCACGCTTTCATCACTTTACGGCTTGAATACTGCAATTCCCTTTTCTATGGCTCACCCAATTCTTCAATAAATAAGAATCAATATATTCAGTCCTCACATACACAAAGAAATGTTCCCACATTACTCCGATTTTACGCAGACTTCATTGGCTACCTTTTCGTTTTTGTATTCAATACAAGATACTCCTTATCACATTCCAAGCACTCCATCGTCTTGTCCCCAACTATATTTATGATCTCATCCCCAGTTCGCGCACTTAGATCTTCCGATACCAGTCTGTTGACGATCCGTAGGCACAAACTATCATCGTTTGGTGGAAGAGCTTTTAGTACCGCTGCCCCAACTCTATTCCCCAACACATCCGCCACCTTTCTTCATTACACGATTTCAAAACCCACATTAAAACATATCTTTTTGCTACTTGTTTCCCTTACTCTATGATCTGATCTTTATGTATATGTACCTCTATCTATTGTTATCCATCTCAGTTTATTTGTACCGTTTCTTTGTCATGTTTATTTGTACTTTTTGTAAAGCGACATTGAGTTTTCTGAAAGGCGCTATATAAAACAAATAAACGTATTATTGTCTTTCACTGTGTATGCACAAAAACAGTATCTTCTTTTGTGTTCTGTAGAAGAAAGAAAGTCATACAGTTTTTGTAAATGATGACTCATGTTTGGGCGAACTATCCTTTTTTTAAACTATCAAACCAAAAGGATTTGAAGAACACAATCAGTGGAAGTGCAGCAAACTTGTGACCCTTTGAACCCTTATGAATATGTTCCCTTCAGTGATTACATGGATTTGAATGCAAATCCCCTTCACTAAAGCTTTCAAAACGGTGGTTCTGGCAAAACTTAATCCTACTTTTGTGAGTTTGCAGAAATGTGTGTGATTCTAGGCAAGTTACCCTTTTCAAAACGCAGCACTTTTAATCATGTTGGACATTTCTAAACAGTTAGAGAAGCCATTGGTCCTCAACAGCTGCTGCTGGATTCGTAATTCACACCAGAGTCCAAGTAAACATCATAAAAGCTTTGACTCAGTCATGTGGATAAGTTTCCTCATTTTACTCTGGGTTCGTGTACATAGAAACCCCAACTTGGCCAAGTTAAAGCCAGGAGCCTAGTTACATAAGAAACATGCACAGATGTTAACAGGAAGAGCCAATGAATGGAAAGAAATCTTAAAGCAAATGGAAATTTGCTGTTCTGTAATGTTAAATATGGTGTACAACGTTTTTTTTTCTCCATAAATTTAACAGCCTTGAGGTTCCTCAAAAAGTTTTAATTTTATCTTCTTGTTCCCTTGTTTGAATTAATCTTGTCCTTGTGCCTAATCTTGGTATATTTGTTTTGGAACTAAGTTATACATCTCTGGCATGTGGTGTTTGTACGAAACTACGTGCATCACACAGATGGCTTGTTCTGAGTGAGGAGATTTGCTTTGTTTAATGTTATCTTGCTAGGGCACAGTGTGCATTCTGAAATCATTTGACCTTAGCTTAGTTCCCTCATCAGTTTGTGGCTGCGAGACAAATTCCTCTCTGCAATGAAAAAATCAATTCAAATTCGCCTAGGGTAGGCACAAACTCCAATAGCCCAGACAGACTTTTTGGATGACGTTAACTACATAAGGGTGCATTGTCATTCATAAACGACATAAATTATATGTTATGCTATCTCATGCCAAGTAAAACTGTACAAACAGAATCTTGTTTACATTATTGCAGCAGTGGGTTATTGCTCAGTTATATGGTATTATGCATAAATGTAGCATTAATTACAGTGCAATTTTATAGTACATTAGACAAAAAATTTATTACATCACTGTAATCTTAATATAAATAATAACTCTCATATATGTATATATTAGAAGATATTATTTAATAATATCTATGAAACCATAATCGTATAACATTCTTTGAATGTGCTCTCTGTACTCACCCTGCTTTGATGCTTTTCTTCCTTGCAGATGGACTGTGCCTCCTCTGATTTGTTTATATACTGGGAGGCTGGGTGATGTTGACGACGTGATTCACGGGATGAGAATGGCTGTGGCTTTGGACTGTTCCAGAAACTATTATCATCAACAGCAGAAGCTCTGTCTGACCAGAAGTGGGCAATATTGTGCCGTTTTGCTAATCTCATTGTGCTTGTAGGGGTCACAGACTGAACATGAGGTTTACGGGAAAAATGCCTTCTAGAATTTGCCGGCAAAGACAGTATGTGGATAACTCATCACTGACTGATAGCTTCAACTTTCAGTGGTGAATCACCTTAACATGACCGACATAGCATCTGCTCTAACGGTGCAGAGAATAATCCGGTGAATCAAGAGGAGGTAAACACCAGTTCTGAAACTAAGTAAAAAAAAGTGTGCCGATTTTTGCAGGTTATACAAGCCCGAGTTTAATAGGCACACTCGACATTTGCCCCTATATAGTCTAGTCACCCAGGTGGCTTCATTTATTTTGCCGGTTATGTAACATTACTCACTGTAATGTTAAAACAAAAAAGAATAGGCAAAAAATGTCAGTGACACCTGCAAGACTTTTTGGAAAGACCTATAGGCTACTGAGAGTTATAATGCCCAGTTATAACGGACATAAACATGTTATTTTGTAAGAGATTATTATTTGTGCTTTGACCAAAACATGTCATCACTTATTGCATATTGCACATTAGGATTGGGCAACAACCACAGAAAATCACTCTTGCAGTGGATGGAAACTGGCGTTTCAGTCCACTAATCACGTCATAGCTCGTAAGCTAGCTTTCGTCCCCTAGTCTCAGAGTTCATTTGTTACAAAGCCAGAGGAACATAAATATCAGGAAAGCACAGCTCATAATGTTCTGAAATTTAGGCAAAGGTGATTCAAAGCTTTTTTTTTTCACGCTGTGTGATATTGCACTCTGTAGGAGCGTGTTTAAATCCATACTTTCCCCCACGGCCACACAACATCTGTACAAACAACCAACACGGCCAGGCAAACACTACCTCTTTATGATGTCATGCATCTGTAAAATGTTGTCAGGTCATCATTAAATACAATACAGTAAAAGATCTCTTCTTCTCCTACACAATCTAATTAATGGTGTTTGCTAAGGCAAGCATCACTATTATTATTATTATTATTATTGCTTATATACACTCACCTAAAGGATTATTAGGAACACCATACTAATACTGACCCCCTTTCGCCTTCAGAACTGCCTTAATTCTACGTGGCATTGATTCAACAAGGTGCTGAAAGCATTCTTTAGAAATGTTGGCCCATATTGATAGGATAGCATCTTGCAGTTGATGGAGATTTGTGGGATGCACATCCAGGGCACGAAGCTCCCGTTCCACCACATCCCAAAGATGCTCTATTGGGTTAAGATCTGGTGACTGTGGGGGCCATTTTAGTACAGTGAACTCATTGTCATGTTCAAGAAACCAATTTGAAATGATTCGAGCTTTGTGACATTGTGCATTATCCTGCTGGAAGTAGCCATCAGAGGATGGGTACATGGTGGCCATAAAGGGATGGACATGGTCAGAAACAATGCTCAGGTAGGCCGTGGCATTTAAATGATGCCCAATTGGCACTAAGGGGCCTAAAGTGTGCCAAGAAAACATCCCCCACACCGTTACACCACCACCACCAGCCTGCACAGTGGTAACAAGGCATGATGGATCCATGTTCTCATTCTGTTTACGCCAAATTCTGACTCTACCATCTCAATGTCTCAACAGAAAACGAGACTCATCAGACCAGGCAACATTTTTCCTGTCTTCAACTGTCCAATTTTGGTGAGCTCTTGCAAATTGTAGCCTCTTTTTCCTATTTGTAGTGGAGATGAGTGGTACCCGGTGGGGTCTTCTGCTGTTGTAGCCCATCCGCCTTAAGGTTGTGCGTGTTGTGGCTTCACAAATGCTTTGCTGCATACCTCGGTTATAACGAGTGGTTATTTCAGTCAAAGTTGCTCTTCTATCAGCTTGAATCAGTCGGCCCATTCTCCTCTGACCTCTAGCATCAACAAGGCATTTTCGCCCACAGAACTGCCGCATACTGGGTGTTTTTCCCTTTTCACACCATTCTTTGTAAACCCTAGAAATGGTTGTGGGTGAAAATCCCAGTAACTGAGCAGATTGTGAAATACTCAGACCGGCCCGTCTGGCACCAACAACCATGCCACGGTCAAAATTGCTATAATCACCTTTCTTTCCCATTCTGACATTCAGTTTGGAGTTCAGGAGATTGTCTTGACCAGGAGCACACCCCTAAATGCATTGAAGCAACAGGCATGTGATTGGTTGATTAGATAATTGCATTAATGAGAAATTGAACAAATTGAATCCTTTAGGTGAGTGTATAGACATACATATGTACTTATCTCACCCTGCACAAATCATGTGGCTTGTTGAAGAAATGTGTGTTATTACTTTTCTAAACAATTAATGTTTTCAGATTTCACCTCACAGACACTAACACTGAAGGAGGGAACAAATCCATATCTAGAGACCAGAATAGAGTGTGCTGTTTTGACTTTGAACAGTGAGCGACTGTATAGTAATTGCATTAAAACACCCTGTCAACTAACCTCAACACCCTCATCATGGCGGAGAGTTATGCACTGGTAAGTTGTACTTACATATTTCAGAATATGTAAAAATCAAATGAATGAAGAAGTATTTGGAAAAAATAGAACTTAAGTCATGGGTCCTGGACAATGACTTGCATAAATACCTTGTGGGTTTAATTATGTGGCTCCATTTTCTTAGTGGCAACAGAACAGGAATATTTCATTTGCATCCAGCAAATATGACCTGATCGCCACCTTTGACCCCTGTCCTTTCAAAAGGGGATCTCACCTCATAAACAATACCAGTGAGTGGTCCTCTGTCAATAGCACTCACGGCAAGCTGTAAAGTATTAAACCTTCCATCCTATTTCTTGGCATTTTAAATGAGATTGGGCAGTGGTATTCATATCTAGTGCTGTGTGTTCTAACATTTTGTTTCTCCTGCCATTGGTTCAAGTAATTGCCTTTTCTATTTTTACCCCATTTTCAGTTTTTAAAGGCAGACTATGTAACTTTTTTTTGTCCAAAATGAACAAAATGGAAATAAAGATTAAATACATCATCAGTCATTCTCCCCAAACATGTTTTTGTCTTACCCTGATTCACTATGGTAAGCTTTTTATAAGTGTTTATATTTTAGGCCTGTCGGGATGGTTTTCGTGGGATATTGCATATGTGTCTCGTCATATTCGAAAAAGAGAAAAGCTGCTCCGGCTACTTTGACGCAGGTGTGTTGTGAGACTGACATAGTTTAGATGTTGTCACAAAGAGCGAGAAAGGCTTGGATCTCTCTAAATCTCCAACCTCCGGGGAATCACCAGTTATTCTTTGTTTTTTTTAAACGCCAAACAGAGTCTGCTAGCAAAGAGAACGCAACAGAACTCGTAATAAAACAAGAATCAACATTGGCTTGGCTTTTCAGTGATGGCGAGAACTGAGGGATTTGATATGTTGTAAAAGATATTGAGATGGCATATGTCATGTGTAGCTCTAACAAAATTCATTGCAAATCATTATCTATAGTGAAAGATAATTTCGTTATGATGGTTTTAGCGCTAGAATTTATTTTCAAGGAACTACCGTGTCTGTTAATGGGTATAGCTACAGCAATGTAGCTTTTTCTGTTGCCTTTTCGTCTTTCTTCGCCTTTGTCACCATTGGCTTTTGGCTTGCTTAGTTGGGGACATTTAATTTTGTATTTGACAATACTATTACAACATTATTTTCCTGTTATCTCTGTAAAGCTGCTTTGAAACTATCTCTGTTGTAAAAAGTGCTACATAAATAAAGGTGACTTGAAATATCTCTTCTTAAGACTAATAGTGAATGCTTTATGAGCAGTAGAATAACCGTATTCATTTGCACAGTCACCCAGAGCCGAAAAACAACCAAAACAATGTTCTTCTACAAAATGCATGCATTTTTTTAACAATTAGAGGGCCAAAAGTTACATAGTGCACGTTTTTATATAATTTAGTTTTGTCCTCTGGGTGGCAGTAACTCCTATGAAAGTCCGAGAGACTAGGAAGGAAAGCATAGCTGTGGGGTCACAAGCAGAAAGGCTGCTCCCTATCAAATAAATGACAACAGTCTCTTCATTAATATGCATAACAGTTGAAGAGACAAAAAAAAAAGGATTCTTCCCCAGAACCGAACAGCTGTGCAAAATTTTGTTTACATATTCTGAAGTCGTCTGAATCAGTTTGAAAGCATATTAAGTGCCAGATGGTTTTCACGCTAGTCTATTAAACACTACTCTATTTGCTGGCGTTATTTACAGTTTTGGCAAGCAGATCAAAGCTGGTGGTTACGGAGTAATTTGATGCATGCTAACACTGCTACACTGGTGCAGTTAACAGCAGATCATCTGCTAAACCTCTCATTCACTTAAATATTAGTTGCTTTTTAGTTGCTTTTTAATCCAACAGCTCCAAATAATATTTGATACTGGTGAAATTAGATAAACCTTTAAGCCGTAACCATTACAATTGCACAACATCTTTAAGTGCCATTTCATACTAGCTATCAGCATGTCATTATTCTTTCCTTAGTAGAAACGTAATCAATCTCAATCAGATTACTTATTAAAAGCACATTTGCTTTGCACATCTGCTTAAATATTAACAACAAAGCTAAAATAGTGAGCTATGAACACCATCCAAGTGAGAGCTTGCACATCATACCCTTTTGATTAATTCAGTTTAGTCCAGTTCTTTATTTATAGAGCTGCTTTGCGAGAACAATGGATTAGGACGTTATTAACAATGACTAAGTTAGTGTAACGGCTAAAAGGAACACTATCAAGTACTTTATAGCCACAATATTTTTGACATGTCCCAAGGTATAACAATGGTCTTCTTTAAACACCATGGTATGTAAATATTTTCATGTTTATTTAGTAATTACTTTAGGTGACTATTCTTGTCAGACAGCACTTTTACGATCTTCTTTCTTTGTGTCATGTTTTTTCTTTCTCTTTTTCAACTTTTGTTCTCTTACTGTAACTGTGATCATGGAAGAACAATAACAGACAAATGATCTTGAGGTGGAGTTTTTTTTTTTGTCATGAACACTTGAGGATGAAAAACAACCTTATATCATCATCACCATAAGCTTTTTCTCAAATCCCAGCACCATGAATGCAATCCGTGATTGCAAAATGTTAATATGGGACACAGAATTCCAGGAATCTCGTGTCCTAATTTGACCTTTCTCTCTTGATAACACCGTAACTGTATAATTCTGTGATGTAAATGAGGCCATGATTGACATTTCTTGACCTTTGGTTATTACATGATTAATGGCTTTTAGATGGTTTTGATTAATCCATTTTTTTTAATACTAACAGGAACCATGAATCCCACATGCTTAATCAGAAACACAAGCCATCAAAGATATGTGTGTGTGAGTGTCTCATGAAAGGAGAATGGAATCACATTCTATGCAATGAATTGCTTGTTGTTTTTTCAAATAATATCATTACACAAATTACAAACACATGGTCTTAAAGCAATAGTTCACCCAAAATAATAGTTCACCCTAGGGTGACCAGATGAGATCTAAATTCGCGCCTACAGTATCTTTGTAGAACTTCAAAAACAAGAAACAAAAGATTTCGGGACTGTCCTAGTTCACCCTCATTTGTTGCAAAACATTGTTTCTGCTGTGGAACAATATGTTTTGAAGAATATTCATGCTGCTCTTTTATATACATATAATTGTGACGGTCAATATCCCCCCAAAAAAGTTCAATAAAAGTGTCCCATTGGGCGCTATATTCCAAATCTGAAGAAGCCATGCAATAGTTTGTGTGAGGAACAGACAGAAATATAAGTTGTTAATTACTGAAAATCAGAAAACTTAAATGGGGTCACAGTTTGCTTTTAAAGTATTTAAATTAATAGCTTATTATTATATCAAAAATAATCTAACTCTAAATTAAAATGGACAAAACACACATACATTCAAGATCAATTTAAATCATTCTTCTTCTCCCCTCTATAACTATTGTTTTTATTGAAAATAATGTTTTTTATTCACAATATCACAAAAATGAATCATGGTTAACTAATTTAATATATCAATAAATCCCGGTTTATGGGTTTACTGTGAATTTTGCCCATATAGATTTTCCAAACTTTTTTTGTGAACCAAATTCTCATTTCCTTATTCCTTTGTATAAAGAAACATGACTTGAATTGACTTCAAACTGAATGATAATATTGCTCAATAGAACAAAAATGGTATTTTAACCATATATACACTGTAGTTGAGCCAAAAAGTATGAATCTGCACTTTTGCGTTCATTAATAGCACAATGATATTTATCCTCTCAACAACAAACTCTTGAAGAACAGCATGTCCCTTTTAGCAAATATAATTTGTAATTCTCCAACAACAAGAGGCCACAGAAGATAAAGGTGCCTGTTGCTCCAATACAAGACATTTGTTAACAATTAGGCCAGTCCTCAAGACTGACTCACTGAAACACATGCACCGTCCCATGCACCTCCTTTTCTCCTCCTCCTCCCTTCATCGACTCCCTCCCTTTCCCACACAGAAACAATCACTCCCTCCCCTTTCCCTCTCTCCGGCATGTTTCCCAAAGCTGCACATGGTTACTGTCCAAGGTATTACTTTCCACTGGTTCTATAGCAAAGAGGAAGCATGTTATAGCGGGGTTCCTCTTGAGACACCAGCTGTTGGATGCTGTGCCCACAAGTGTCCTCGGCTTTGGATTAGTCTGCAGATTTAGTGACTTGTTTCTTGTAAGCAAACCAGTATTCTTCTTGACTGATGCTCTGGAGTCTGACGAATCTTTGAAATACATCCCAAGTCTGAACGTTCAGACAGGTGAAATATATTTGGTCTCAAGTCTCCACATTCGTCTTTACCAAACTGACCTGGGGTGTTTTACAGAATCAACATGAAAGGTAAGCAATGTTTCTTTTTATTGAATCATACTTTGACTAATATGTTTGTTTTCTTTTTTATGTGAGAATAACTTGTAAATACTGGCTAACATGAGCGTGCTGACAGCACACAAACTCTGAGGTTCTAGAGAAAGCAGGGAGCTGTTGATGTTGGATGGGAGTTTGTGGTTCTGTTATTTTGACAGTAAGATACATCATACCTTCACCACTCTTAGCTTGACACTTTGCTATTGATTTTTCAGTTAGCCTCATACTAATGGGGCAACATTTCACATGCTGATTTTATTCAACACAGAATAATATAATACCATTGGTTTTTCATAAAAAAAATAAAAAAAAAGCGCCAAGCGAGATCTTTTCGAAGGCATGTGGATCTGCATCCTTTGGTGGTACGATCTTGAATTTATAGGAAACGTATCCAAAATGAAGATAGACATTTCTCTCTTTTAATGCATAATCCAGAGACTCATGAAAGAGCATGGCTCCTAATGCATTCCTCATGCTGTGAGAGATGTGCGATTTAAGTTCTTCATTCTTCAAGTGTGGGCAGCAGGTGTGGAGACGGCGTTAACCGCACACACATACATTCCCTTCAACTGCTTTCCCAAGATCTGACCAATGAATCTATTTGTAATAGACAGAAAGGGGCAAGCAGGCTCTACTTATTATTAGTTACACCTGATTGAAGTGTATCAGATCTAATGAACACTCTTTATTAACATATTTGTTTATAATTGAACACAGCAGGTCCTGATTTTCCAGACATGTCCTGGGTCAACATATTTTGTTGAGCCTGGAACAACATTACTGTCCAAAAATTTAGTCCTATCCATATTCCTTCACCTCAACCTAACCCTTCCCATATGTTACCTCTAAAATTAGTGGCAAATGATCGGTGAATAAAACTGTGGTATTAAGATGCGTCTTGGTCTGTCGAATCACAAGTAGACGAGGGAGACACATTCCCTTTAGACCTGGTGTTTTAATCCTTCTCTTTTGTCCACTTTCGACCGCTTCTTTCCGGATTTCTTCGAAGAGAGGGTCTATGGGCTGGGTAAATGTATGGGATTTTTCAGATCTTTTAATCTAATGGAAAATCTAAGCTCACATAATTTACAAATGAGTGCACGAAGACGATGGAAAATGATACGAATAGCAGCAGTTTTTTTCTTCTGCTCTGATAGTCACAAGACGACGCCATAATGGTGACACGCCATTATGTTTACGCATTAGGTCTGTAGGCGGAGAGTATTTAGTGGTTGTTCGAGAATGCATTCAACCACACATGAGCGTTTACACTATGAAAGCAATCACGTTGAATGCATTTTCGACTACCTCTGGAAGTGATTGAAAGTGGACAAGCTCAAAACGTTTTGGGTGGTGATGGGTGCTGATGGCGTAGTGGATAAGACACATGCATTTGGTGTGAGAGACCTGGGTTCGGATCCACTGTGAGACACCAATGTGTCCCTGAGCAAGACACTTAACCCCTAGTTGCTCCAGAGGCGTGCGACCTCTGACATGTATAGCAATTGTAAGTCGCTTTGGATAAAAGCGTCAGCTAAATGAATAAATGTAAATGTAAATGTTTTTTAAACGTCAATAACGACTCCCACGTACCGTCCCTGGATCTACAAAGTTGTTGATCCGGGAACATGTTGCACTTGGTGATATCAGGTTCTACACTGAAATTAAGGATCAATGTTTTAATGGTCAAATATAAATTTAGCTTTTTTTAAAGCCTAATGGGGTTGTCTTTAAGAAGCTGTAAAACATCCCAGAATGTGTATTTTAATGTAATTAATAAGTGACTGTAAACATGCAGATATCTAAAGACAAGAGGGGATGAGTGAGATTCACCTCCATTTTTTAACTCCTTTATTATATCCTTTATAAACTACAATATACAGTAAGAATGTTTTCAATTATTCTCCATTGAACTTTATGGTTGAACTCTGCACATATTTTTGAAAATGCGTGTAAAGCAGTTGTACATCAAGTAGAACTGTAGAGACACTTGTCTTTATTAGTTGTGGTTGGGTTTCTGTGGTTTGGAAAGACCCTGCCCTCTGCCTCTGCTTCCCATCTCTAGTTGCAGGCATTCCTGTCAGATGTTTTATACCCACTGCATTCATCTGGTCACATAATACCAGTATTACTGTATGTTTCCTGTGTCTTAGTGCTTTTCAGAAAAGTGAATCAATTTAAAGGCATGGGAACACCAGACCAACTCTTTAACCCACAGTTTAGAGATCATGTACACTACGCTAATTTGTTCTTTTGGACATCAAAGCTCCTGAAGTTACCCTTGAGAATGCCTCATCAAGTAGCTTTACATTGCAAGATTTGAAGGATTAGGAGAATCGTCAAACGTCTTTGGCCTCTGTAGAAAGTGTTGAAAAGGTAAACCTCAAACTTTTGACATTTGTTAAGTTCTGACATGATATATCCTCTTAAAGGTGCAGTGTGTGATTTTTAGTGGCATCTAGTGGTGAGGTTACGAATTGCAACCAACAAATGTTACGGTGACCGACAGGAAACTATGTCATCGTCTGAGACAGCAGAGAGTAGCAGTTCAGCAATGAGGTTTAAGGATAAATTAAGAAATTATGTTTACTTAATTATTCAGTAAAACTATGTTATTGGGAATATTATTGTTACTTGTTCATCATTGTGTCAGTTTATTATTTTAGCTGAACTAAGCTTGCTTCCTTGCACGAAGAGCAACATAGTAACGAAACGCGTTTGTCCGTTTAGGGCCACTGTAGAATGTCGACCTCCATAGAAGGGGGCGCCTGCAATTATGGAGATATAAATGTCTCATTCTAAGGTAATAAAAACATAACAGTTCATTATACAAGGTCTTTATACACCACTGAAAACATAGTTATGGATCTTATATTGCATTTCTGTCTACAGATCCTCAGAAATATTACACAATGCACCTTTAAGCCTTATCCAAAGAGTTCTCAGCTCTTGAGTTGTAAACATTTGTTGCCCTTACTGTATTTGTGGAAAAGAGAATAGCTGAAAGGATGCCTCATAACAAATTACATATTGTGAAGAAGAGACTAAATATCTTGACAACCATGTTTTGATGGAGTAAGTGATTCTTGGTGACCAAGCCTTTAGAATGGGCACTGACAATATATTATTATCTCAGATTAGTACATGCCACCATTGTAATTCATGTGGTTCTAATTATTCTCAGCGTTTCGAAGACCAAGAATGACATTTCAGCCTGTAATGTTTGGTCAGGGCACAGATGTTGTTTTCATAGCTGGATGTTAACATACTGTTAAGCATCTGCCCAAATGGACTGTTTTACTTGCGCTGTACACCTGAGATAACTGATGTTTTAAAGTGCTTTCCTTCAAATGCTACCTAAATTGTGTCCATACTAATGTTATATGGATCATACTCTTTTACAGTGCCCCATATCAGACAAGTTAAATTATATTTCTATGTTCTAAGGTCAACAAATGCTGTTGATTTTGAGAGAAAACAGCAGATCTGGACAGATTTCGATTTTTTTTTCTTTTTTAGTTCCATTTACTGTATTATATTGTTGCATAACATGCAAGCTAAAGACTGCCTCCTTGTTTAAATCTTGTTTATATCACGTAACTTTACACCCTAAAAAATGTTGGGTTATTTTAACCCAATTTTGGGTCAAATATGTACAAACTCGAACATTTTGTCCATATTTGACCCAAATTTGGGTTAAAACAACCCAGCATTTTTTAGTGTATTTTGAATTCTGACTGTCCACTCTTAATATTCACTGGCATATCACCCTTTTGCTCTCAGACTTCTAACGAAATCTAGAAACTTTCCATTTCCTCCAGATCCTTGAATGACCCGTCAAGCTAATTAAATATCCTCCCCCTTTTCATACTTCTCAAGTACTTGACCCTGCCATAGGGCTTTTCAGTGGTTCTTTCCGTGTAAGCAATGTTTTCAAGGGGAATTCAGACATCCAGACCAAACTGGAGGGTCCCCTCCTTTTCCTCTGTACTGTTGGCAACACTCACGCCGCCACAAGACCCAAGGTTGCGCCTGTTTCGAGGCACCTGTGTAGTCAGGACTGGTGTGGATATGTTAAGTCTCTCCACTTTCTCCCTCATCAAGCTTTTGCCCCTTCTAGCATTTTGGCTCCGGTAGACCTGACCTCAGCGGCTTGAGTAGTAGGTATAAACAGTCTCTCCATGAGCTTAGCAGGTTTGGCATGCAACGTATGGCTCCAAGACGTGCCTGAGGTTTGAAAAATACAGACCCAAGATTTTAAGCAAACAGAAAACGAAGCAGGTGCAAACTACCCGAGACTGTGGTTGAGGGATGTTGTTTTAATTTAAAAGTGCTTGCTGAACAATAGTGTCTGATAAAGCGAACACAGTTTGATGTTTAACAGCATTGGCAGTGATGACCGGCATACCTCCAGTTCTCAGACTGGCACAACTCTCTTCGGCTGCAAGGTATAGGGACGTTGAGTCATCATTTCTTTGTGTGGTTTGCTTCTAAACTTGTCAAACATTTTTCACAAAGGGCTGCATTTCTTAAGACAGTTGATGCCCAATTTTTCCCATTTTTTTTAAAAGTAAACCATGGCGTGTCTCTAGAAACCATGACTTTCCAACATGGTAGATTGCAAACTTCAGAGACGCCTAAACATTTTCATGCTTTCTGTTTTTGTTTGCTTTTTGTGTATTCCTTCTTCCCTTGGGATAGCAAGCTCTGTGGAACATAGACCATAACACATCTCAATGTTTGTGCTCAAGTAGTATATAAAATGGAACAGGCTTAAAGGGGAATTCGGCAACTATTTCAACTCAATAAAACCGTTTAGAAATCATTTGGATGGTTTAATAACTTGTTGTGGTGAGAATGGTGACTTTCCCCGCTCCACCCAACGTTAGGCGGAAAACCAACCTTGCAACATGGGGATTAACGTCCCGCTAAATTGGAAATAGGAAGTCTCGTGAGAAGCGAGAACAAGCGAGAAACACAAACGGTTTTACGGCAATTCGACATAAACACAAACGCCGCCCTCAATGTGTATGATGTATTACCCACCTCAGTAGACATAGCTCCACACGATAAAGTTGGCCGGCTCCGATAATAACAAATGCACATGAGCAGCAGTAGAATATGGAGGGATTATTGGGTCAGATTGAAAACTAAAAGTCTAAAACTAAAAGTCTAAATCTGAAACTATAAGTCTATGAATTTGGTATTTAGGATTGGGCATTTGACAAATGATTAAATGCCCAATCCTAAATACCAAATGCCCAATCTTAAATACCAAATGCCCAATCCTAAATACCAAATTCCTTTTCGACTTAGACTTTTAGTTTTCGACTTAGACTTTTAGTTTTCATTTAAGACTTTTAGTTTTAGACTTTTAGTTTTCAATCTGACCCAATAATCCCTCCATAGTAGAAAGGGAAAGGAGGGTGCCGCAAGTGAGTTTTTTTACGACATTGTTGTGAAATATACGCCTCACAGCTGTAGGGGGAGCTTGCTGAGAAAACATGCGACGACAAAAGTGAAAATCAGCGAAGAAATAGCTTGAGTTTTCGAGTTCCCCTTTAACAAGGTCTTCCCTCATGATTCAGTTTGAAAACTCCTTTTTGTCTGTGTCCCTTGTTGATAAAGCTTCTTGGATGTTCTGATGGCATATAGTCATATTTTTTTTCACTTGAAGCACCTCATACAATTTTTTGGCTGTACTTCTCCAGGTAGTCATCAGCTAATTAGGTTATTGGGTAAAGCTAACCGTAATGGGTGACTGAAATAAGCTTAGCCCGAATAACTCTCTGCTGACAATGCTATTCCAGATGTTTGGCTGTATGCAATAAAATTAAATTTTTTTCTATTCATAGCTATGTTCTGCACCACATCTTCTTTATTTTTGTGATAACAGCTATGTTAACATAGAACAGCTATGGTCTTTCCCACCTGAAGCCTGCAGCTCCTGGCCTGGCTCTCTTGGTGTTGCAGCCAAGAAATATTTCAATATTTATTAATTTAATTTTTATAATATTTTATATATATATAGAGTTCGGACATGCAAAATATTCCTAGGCAATTTTATTCCACCCAGGGGGAATAAATTCTCCAAGAGATCCCATCAGATTTAGTAAAAAAAATTATTCCCTCACCAATTTTGTGTATTTGTGCTGATATAAGGCTCTTTGCAACAGTGACCTCATATAGTACTAATCAGTCCAAGTTTTTGTCTTGTACTAGCAAGCAGGCCTTATAGTTTTTCCACACTTAGTTTATGATTTATTGTTTATGCTGATAAAGCGAATGTGATCATCATTCTCCGAGATAAGTTTTAATCTATTGACCTTAATTTGCAAAGACATACATCAACCCTGCTCCTCTCTCTTGCAGATAACTATTGTGGCTACGAGAACCAGCTCTTTAATGGTATGTGGAGACTTTCTTTTCTTTCAGTTTTATTTGGACCCTCTTAATATAGAGTTATAAGACCAAATATGTGCTTAATCCCTGCAGTAGATCTAGTTGTCCTCTTATAATCTCCTGCAATTAAACTCTGAGACCTGACATGATGAAAATATGATGGTACGGTGTTTTGTACTGTGCAGGAGGTAGAGGATGAGTCTCAAGAAGAACTGTGTTTGATTAGCCAATACGCTGAATTATGATTTAATAGGATTATGATTACATTCAAGTATGATGTTATAAATTGTAAAGTCGTGACTTATTCGTGTTTTGTGCAATTTCTCTTTGTAGAGGAGGACTTAACTGGAGAAGAGGAGGAAATTCCTCCCCTGAGAGGTTAGAAAAATCATTTTTCTTAAAGCGTATTGCTCTCCTTATTAATGAGGCATTACAGAGTACAAAAGAAGGAGTTAGGAAAAAGGAATTATACAGTAGTGTTTTTTTCTTCTTCTTTTAATGTGCCTGAATGCCTGTAATCTCCACAAATATGACACATCTTGTATTTATTATTTATTTATTTTTTTACTATGGTCTGATTTATATAATAATTTTTAAGTGTTTGTATATACATGTCGGCATTTATCCCCCAATGTTTTGTTCGTGATTGATTATTGTGCATCTGTTTTAAATGTTCAGTTCTTGACGACATTTAGGCTTTGAAAAGATTAATTTACCGAATTTGCAAGCTCAGTTGATTTATTAGTAACGTCTAATTTGAATAGTCTCTTTACTGTTTTTTTTTTTTAATAGAACAGTTAGGTTCTGCAATGGTTCTGATAAATTTCAGATCTGACGGGAATACCAGGTTTCTTTATGAGAATGAGTGTCTTTTTTTTGTACACAGGAAGGGCAAGAGGAGGATGTATGAAATGTCAGCAGACACATTCTCTTCAGCTAGCTGTCAAAACGCTCTATGCCTTTTTAGCTTTGCTCATCATTGCAGTGGCCGTCTTGGCAACCCTTGGTAAGATTTCCCGACACTGCAACACCATCACTAATAATCCGTGTTTTCAACACAATCATATTCATGGTGAGGTGAACGATCAAAGTTGAAAGGTAGATATAAAACTTGTTCTTGAATCAGCAATGGATCAAATTAATTTGAGGATTTCCACATGAGAAGACACAGAGCTGGAATGGAGACAGATATGGCCCAGAGAAAAGGAATGCAGGAAACCCTGATTTTCATACATCAGACACATGGTTACAGCATGTAGTGTGGGTTTTGATTCAGCATTATGCATCATTAAGTCAACAATCTCCAGATTTTATAGAAGCAGGCCAAAACCTTTCCCTGTGTGGAGCTACACTCTGAATCTCACACTTTATTTAAGGTGTCATTGTTACAGAGTAATTAAATATTTAAGTACAGTGTAATATTAATTAACTACATGTACTTACTATAGGGTTAGGGTAGGATTAGGATTTAGTTGAGGGTTAATTGCATGTAATTAGGCATAATTTACTGTTATTACTATGGTAATTACATGTAACATATGTAACAAGGACACTGTAGAATAAAGTGTTACCCAATAGTCAATAGTGAAATAACTGCGAATCATATACTTTAAAGATATTTATACAAGTTTCTCCTAATAATATTATGACATACAACAACAAATCCATGTTTCAAATGCAATGGGCCTCCAACAAGAACTTTTACTAGCATTGTCACACTGACAGGATGTAATACATCGACATCAGGCAACAACATAGCTAAACTGTGGCAAAATAAATCAAGAAGAATGTTGTTTGGTTTGATGAAAAATACGATGACAAGATTATTTAAAGAAAAAACAGGCCTAACTAAAAGATATTTCAGAATGATGCCACACACATCTGTTTCATATTGCTTTAACTCTTCTAAATTGTTGTTAAAAGCAGTTATGCGTGTAATATGCATACTATTATGTTAAGGAATGTTATGTAGGAAGTGAATCTGAAGTTTGCACAAGACAAGTCAAAGCAAGTAACTCAAGCATCCTGTTTAGTGACAAAGTAAGCAATGTCCTTTTAGCACTTTTTTTTAAATACAGCAGGTGACATGCAGACGTACAGCTGGAAAATAAATTACAACCACAAGCGAGGGTCCATTACACTTTACCAGTCCCCGTAGTCCAAGATTAAGTCTTGGTGTGTGAAGAAAGCTTCAGAAAAGAATTCCAAACCTGTGTATTCTCTAAGGAAACTACGATCACTTAAACTGTTCCAACATTCCAATATTATGCAATGCCATATTTTTTATTAGAATTAGAAATTCCTTTTTTTTATTGCTTGCTTGCTTTGTTTGTTTGTTGTTCATCACTTAATTCTCTAAAATGACAGTTTTAATATCAATAAATTTGTCATGTCAGTCTTCAGGAGAGTTGACAACTTATCTGAAGAGGAATCATTTTATCACAAACACATTTCCAAAGTCCAGGAGAGTATAAAAGGTAAGAATTCTTGTTTTATGGTACATTTTTGGGAACTGCTAGGCATTACAGTGTTATATATTATTTATATACTAGTATATTTCATTTATAATTTGTTCTAATTTATGATTTAAAAAAAAAGTATATTTCCACTTTTCATTTACATTTTAGTTAAAGTTTTAATAATTTTATGATGTGCTTCTGTCATTTTTATTAGTTTTTTTTAATATTTATACAAAGCTTTTAGTTTTAGTACTTTAGTACTTCAGTTTAAACTTGCCAATTAAGGCAACATTTCGTTTTTCATCTAATATTTGCATTTAAGCTTCATTTTGATTCCCAAAAACTATTTTAAAAGTTTTTGTTTTAGTTAACAATAAAAACACTGATCTACAACAGAAAAGTAAAACTGCAAAAAGAAAATCATGTTTTCACACAGTTGCTTCTGTTTAAAATGGGCCTGCTGGATTTATCTAATTTGTTTATCTAATCTCTCGGTTCACTTCCTGTGGTCGTGAACCCCTCAGAGAGTAAAAACTCATGAGAAATCATTTATAACTGAAATAATGACCTAAGAAACAGCTGTGCACACATAGAGCTCTGACTGTTAAAACACAATTGCAGTGTATTTTTTGTCAGCAATACAAGAGATTCATGGTTTGGTGGTTCTGTTGTAGATATCAGCACTGCAAACAACTATTCCAACTGTTTAGATGTTGCACAATTCCAAGAGGAGATTGCCAGACTGAAGAAGGAGTTTGAAGAGACCCAGAAGATTGTACTCGGTCAAAAGCAGCAGTTGGACCAGGCGATCCAGTCTCAGCAAAGTCTTACGCAATCCAGCAACAGAATGACGAGAGAGCTCCAGGCCTATGGAATCATCATTAAGCGTATAAACCAGTCTGTGGGCCAATACCTGGATCAGGTAACAGGCTGGCAGGTTGTCATTAATGAAACAGATCAAGGGATGAAAACCCTTAGTGAGGATCAGTATGATTTGAAGGCCACAATGCAACAAGTCAACACCACTGTTGCTCTTAGTGCGTCGTGGATAGGTGCTCTTCAGAGGAAGGCCGAAGAGGAGACCTTGGTGCTCCAAAAAATAACAGCAGACTGGCAGAATTACAGCAGAGTTTTAAGTGCCCTGAAATCCAATGCCAGCATAACCATGCAAACCGTGAGGGCTGTTCAAAGTGGCGTCTCTGCCACTCACCAGCGTATCAGCATGAGCTCAGAGATGGTGCATGACCTCACTCTGCAAGTCATGAACCTTCAGATGCAGATGGACAATGTCTCGTCTTACATTGACGAACACGAGGAGAACATGCATGACCACCAGTACCACACGAAGTACTACGAAAACCGGACCGGGGAGCGATTTGTGACATTGGATGCAAGAATGAACTCCATTGAAATGGAGATCGACACAGTTTCTTCCAGCATCAATGCAACCGTCAACCATGTTCAGAGCATGTACAAATATATCAACATAGAGAGTTCCTCTTGCCAGTCCAGAATGGGCAGTCACACTGAAGATTTGCAGAACTTGAACCACACAGTCTTGCTGCTTCTTCACCTAGCCGACACTCTCAGAATGCAGTACGTGATGCTGAATGTGCGCCTCGAAGCTGATGTGAGGAACCTGTCATTGGTGATGGAGGAGATGAAGCTTGTAGACACGAGTCATGCAAAGCTGATCCAGAACTTCACTATTCTGAAAGGTTCTTATCTACTTGTAGTGCCCTGAATGGCCACTGCCCTGCGGAGTTTAACACTGTGGCGAGCAGGACGAGGTCGATGGACGTGAGAGAACAGCGGTTCCTCGACCTCGTCCTGCTCGCCACAAACACCAACACTGATCAAAACCTGAACACATTGATTAGCTTATTCGGGGGTGTTTGATTAACGTTGGGGGCTAAACTCTGCTGGACAGTATCTATAAAATAGCTTCACTTGCATGTTCGTGAAGAGTCTAATGTATTTTTTTCTGGATTCTTAATAGGTATGCCTGGTCTACCAGGTACAAAGGGAAGCAGGGGAGAATCGGGAGCCAAAGGACCTCTAGGTGTATCGGGACCGAAAGGAGACAGGGGACTTGCAGGAAATCGAGGACCTCAAGGATTAAAGGGTGCTATGGGAATTAAGGGGGATCAAGGTCTGCAAGGAGTTTCTGGGATGAAAGGTGGGCCAGGACTTAAGGGAGAAAAAGGGTCTTTAGGGCAACCAGGGCCTCGTGCTGAAAAGGGAGAGAAGGGTGATATGGGGGTTACTGGGAAGGATGGAATTCCTGGCCCCAAAGGACCGCCAGGAATCCGGGGACAAACTGGACTCCCAGGGGTACATGGACCTCAAGGAACACAGGGCGCTGTAGGACCACCGGGGCCGCCGGGAACACCTGGACCACCAGGGGAGCCTGCTCAGAAGTCATGAATAGATAGACATACAACTTAAAAATAACCCAAATGGTGATGCACTGACTGCCTTTCTGGATACGGTTATGATGTTTCTTGCAGTAGATGGTGGTAGACGTCAACTTGGAGATCTCTCTCTAAACAAGACGATGTTGGGGACTCTTTGGGATCTTAGAGGCCCACATGCACATTCCCCATAAATGGAGCTTGCTCTGAACAACAATACACTATGTATAGGCTTTCAAAACACTTAGGCCGTGTGTCCACCAAAGCGTTTTTTCACGCAGCTGGCGTATAATTCCAGCGGGAGCTCTCAATGGGAGCGCCGCGTCTTTTGAACGGCATGAGCTTAACGAGGCGCTGAGCGTGCATTTAACGCTCAAGCGCTGAGCGTTCGACGTTTTTTACTGGTCGCCGAGAGTTGAAAAATGTTCAACTTTGAATAAAACGCTGCGCTCATCACTGTCACTTTTTACA
Source organism: Siphateles boraxobius (assembly GCF_051911475.1). NCBI lineage: Eukaryota > Metazoa > Chordata > Actinopteri > Cypriniformes > Leuciscidae > Siphateles > Siphateles boraxobius. Next base: position 623,154 of record NW_027509208.1, on the reverse strand, counting down.
CAGCCGGCCAATCACAGTGGAGGAGGGGCGGGACAAATACCACACCGACCAACTGTCACAACATTCTTTCTGTACAACGACGTCAACCAGCAGAGCTAACCGAAACAAAATGGATGAAAAATAATTTTTAGTATGAAACAAATTATCTACGAAATCAGTTACAAGTAAACTGTGCTGCGGATATTCTGTATCATAGCAATGAATCGTCTCAACTGAAAAAACGCAGCACTGCTAAAACGCTCTAAAGCGCACACAGCTAGGCGTTTTCAGCAGAGCGTCTAGCGTTTTCAGCTAGCTAAAAACGCTTTGGTGGACACACTGCCTTAGAAAAGAGCTCAAGCTCAATTCTATACACGAGCCACTTCACCACAATCTTGTTTTAACACTGGTTATAGAGCCAGGATTCTATGAAACCATTAATTGTACTTTGTGCTATCCATTAGACTCAATAATTCATCAGCATTTGAAGACAGATAAACATTCGACAAATCATACTTTTGCTTTTTATGGAGTGTATGTATTAATACAGCAACATTTTCCATTTTGTATTTGCATCGTAATCCCTGAACTTTCAGAGCAGGTACTCTGAAACACGATTTTTATTATGAGTTCAAGTAAACCAAATATTTTCACTCATCAAAGGTAGCCTTGGTACAAATTTGATGAAACACTGTGCGAAAAATATAGTGAACTCATCATTTTATAGTTGCTGGCATTGCATGAACCTGCAAAAACCTTTACAGACAATTTTTTGTTCATTCATTGGAATTGAACAGTGCAACTTTAAGTTTTAATGTTCATATTGGTTTGATATTCCAATTTGTAAATATGGATAACTTTACCAGAAGTAATTTTAAGCGTTGGTTAATGTGTCTGAGGAGGACTTTGTGATGTGTTGGCATGCAATTTATTCTCTTTGCACAACAATAAAGTTTATAAGAATGTAAATAAGAGGGGGGCATGTTTGTTTAGCATTTTCAACTTCACTAAGCAAGTAATGTACTATTTTCATTACTGCTTTTGTCATTTTATACTAAAATCATGAAACAAATAAGAGAAATGCCTTATCATGATTAGCTATCAACCCAGCAATTACACAATGTTTTTAACATTTCACAATGTTGCATTTTAAAAAAAGGCCCAAAAACTCTATAATTTTAAAAAAAACAAAGCAAAATATGCAGTTTATGGATTTGAATGGCCAAAAGTGATCAGTACTAAACTGCAACTTTGTTTTATACAACCAAAATAAATAATTCCTGAAACATAGAATACCTAACTGGACGTTTTCGCTTTAAGTAAATGTAAAGCATCAAAATAATGTGTTTTTATTTCACAATCAATATACCAAACTGCAGTATTTATGGGATATTAAAACAGCTTGTGTCAGGTCAGCTGCATGGTGTTGCACATGGTCATGAGAAGCCTCTGTGATATCGGACTATTAGCAAGCTTAAACAGTTTCCACATGTGACAATAAACCATCATCATAGTGAAAATGTCAGCTCCATTTGATGGATTGTTATATGGCTCACTTCGACAAAGAGGGCAAATCAAAAGCAAGTGCAAAGCTAAAATAAGATCTACATGATCAAAAGTCTGTCTACTCCCATCACTAATGTTAGAACGTGAAATCTGATAAGCATGTCACTGAATGACCATTATGTTTCATCTTTCGATGTACATTATTGCAATGAGTTCTTTTTTTATAGTTTAGTTTTACTTTCTCTTATGGCTTAGTTGTAATAAGGAAACAAACCATTAGCATTAGATGATTGACATTTTAATGTGGTGTTAGATCCCCAATTCCTAGTAATTCCCAGTCCCTTTTGTTTCTTTAAGAAATCTTTTTATTCCTCAATCCCATTATTTCTTTCTCAAGTTCAGTACTGTGCGAATTGATC